>NC_073641.1:54515000-55140000 GCF_029407905.1 Bubalus kerabau
TTTCTTATACAAACCAGCTGATTCTGAATTCATATCTTTATACACCATCTTTGAAAGTGAAAGTGGCTCTGTTGTGCCCCCTCTGAGACCCCATGGACTGTAGCCCATGAGGCTCCTCTGTCCGTTGGCTTCTCCAGGCAAGAATGCTGAAGTGGGTTTCCATTTCCTTCTCCAGGGAATCTTCCTGACCCAGGGATTGAAACTGTCACGAAGAGTAGGACATGACTTTGTACATGTATAACAACATAATGTTTTGACACATAGAGGATATATAGCTGGCTATATATCCTGCATTGCAGGCAGATTCTTTACCATCTGAACCACCAGGGAAGCTCATATACCACTTTTATCTTTGTATCTTTTATACATCAAGCCATATTTCTATTTACCTGAATCAACTGGGGGTCACATACAAGTCAACTAGAAGCCAGACCCTAAACTCTACAGCCCACAGAACTGGCAACCCACTCCAGTACTCTTGCCTGGAAAATCCCATGAACAGAGGAGCCTGGTAGGCTGCAATCCATGGGGTCGCGAAGAGTCGGACACGACTGAGTGACTTCACTTTCACTTTTCACTTTTGTGCATTGGAGAAGGAAATGGCAACCCACTCCAGTGTTCTTGCCTGGAGAATTCCAGGGACGGGGGAGCCTGGTGGGCCGCCGTCTCTGGGGTCACACAGAGTCGAACACGACTGAAGCAACTTAGCAGTAGCAGCTACAGCCAGTCCTAAATGTTTACACCATCCTGTCATGCCTTTTCCACAATTACGGCTATGTCCTGTGCTTTCACTTCCTCCTCTGTCTCCTGACCCAAATTTGATTCTTTCCTATGTAGACTTGAATGGTATGGCATGTACCCTTCTCTTGGGAAAAGAAAATGTAAGTAATAGCTTCTTGTTCAATGGCCTTGACCTCTATGTCATTAATCAGTTACTTTTATAAATGAAAATCCCACAGATACAGTTGACACACAAATCCTCAGTAAACACGCCCGCCAAAAGATCTGGTGGGTTCTTTCAGTCTTCTTGTTAAACACATTGTATTGTCTCACGCCATACCTTTCTGTTTCTCACCACCCCCTTTTCATCACAATTATATCCCTACCCTCATGGGGAGTTTGTACCCCTGAAATCTAATGTCATCATCACATTTGCCTTATTTCAAGCTTTGCTTTCTAGAGGACCAGGCTAATACTTATTTAGAATCAGCAATGTACAAAATGAAAAAGAGAATGGTGATATAAGCCTAGATTAAAAGCTAGATATCTAAATCTATTAAAAAGCTGTAATTTTTAAAACAGTAAGATAGAAAATCATGGTTAAAAAGCCAGGTCAGTATGAAGTGTTAAGTTCAGAAACGTTCATCTACAAGTACATGATTAGCAAGTAAACACAGAGCTATATCAAATCTGTAGAATGAGTTGCTTGATTGGTATATTGAGAAGGATTAGTTAATCATTAGGAAAAGAAATAGCCTGAAATGAAAACAAAACTGCAATAAATTATGAGACAGAGTTCAACCTAGTTCAGTCAGTCAGTCAGTTCAGTCACTCAGTCGTGTCCGACTCTTTGCAACCCCATGAATCGCAGCACGCCAGGCCTCCCTGTCCATCACCAACTCCCGGAGTTCACCCAGACTCACGTCCATCGAGTCAGTGATGCCATCCAGCCATCTCATACTCTGTCGACCCCTTCTCCTCCTGCCCCCAATCCCTCCCAGCATCAGAGTCTTTTCCAATGAATCAACTCTTCGCATGAGGTGGCCAAAGTACTGGAGTTTCAGCTTTAGCATCATTCCCTCCAAAGAAATCCCAGGGCTGATCTCCTTTAGAATGGACTGGTTGGATCTCCTTGCAGTCCAAGGGTATCTCAAGAGTCTTCTCCAACACCACAGTTCAAAAGCATCAATTCTTCGGCACTCAGCTTTCTTCACAGTCCAACTCTCACATCCATACATGACCACTGGAAAAACCATAGCCTTGACTAGACAGACCTTTGTTGGCAAAGTAATGTCTCTGCTTTTCAATATGCTGTCTAGTTTGGTCATAACTTTTCTTCCAAAGAGTAAGTTGCTGCTACTGCTGCTAAGTCTCTTCAGTGGTGTCTGACTCTATGCGACCCCAGAGACGGCAGTCCACCAGGCTCCCCAGTCCCTGGGATTCTCCAGGCAAGAACACTGGAGAGGGTTGACATTTCCTTCTCCAATGCATGAAAGTGAAAAGTGAAAGTGAAGTCACTCCGTCATGTCCAACTCTTAGCGACCCTGTGGACTGCAGCCTACCAGGCTCCTCCATCCATGGGATTTTCCAGGCAAAAGTACTGGAGTGGGGTGCCATTTAGTAGCCAATAAACTAAAGAACTAAATCAGGTCACATTTGGCATGTGTTCAGTTGAAAACATTAAAAAAATATTCTCAAATTGGAGAACTTGTAACAAATGTGATAGTCTATTCTGGATGTAAATATGGTGCATGCATGTGTGCTAAGTCACTTTAGTCATGTCTGACTCTTTGTGACACTGTGGACTATAGCCTGCCAGGCTCCTCTGTCCATGGGATTCTTTGGGAAAGAATACTAGAGTGGGTTGCCATGCTCTCTTCCAGAGGATCTACCCCACCCAGGAATTTAACCTGTGTTCCCTAATAGCTCACTTGGTAAAGAATCGGCCTGCAATGAAGGAGACCCTGATTTGATTTCTGGGTCAGGAAGATCTGCTGGAGAAGGCATAGCCTAACCACTCCAGTATTCTTGGGCTTCCCTTGTGGCTCAGGTGTTAAAGAATCCACCTGCAATGCAGGAGACCTGGGTTTGTTCCCTGGGTTGGGAAGATCCCCTGGAGAAGGGAAAGGACACCCACTCCAGCATTCTGGCCTGGAAAATGCTATGGACTGTATAGTCCATGGGGTTGCAAAGAGTCAGACAGGGCTAAGTGACTTTCACCTTCACTTTATCTTATGTCTTCTACTTTATAGGCAAATTCTTTACCAGTGAACCTCTAGGGAAGCCCTGTAAATATGGTAATACATACAAAAAATGTTAAAATGTGTCATATTCTTCAAATCAATGGTTCATTTTTAAACAGAAACTATTTTAAGGTATACTCAGGCATTTATGTGAATAAATATATTCAAAAATGCTTGCAATTTACAAAATAAGATTTTATAAATTATGACCCATTCATATATTAAACATCTATTAAAATGATGTATAAAAATAACATGGGTAGATATGAAAAGATATTCATGATTTATCATCACATGATAAATTGAAAAGCAAGTGTTAGTCACTCAGCCGTGTCTGACTCTTAGTGACCCCATGAACAGTAGCCCACCAGGCTCTTCTGTCCATGAAATTCTCCAGGCAAGAATACTGGAGTGGGTTGCCATTTCCTTCTCCAGTTGATCTTCCAGGAATTGGACTGGGGTCTCCTCCATTGCAGGAGGATTATTTCCCAAGTGAGTTTTCAGGGAAGCCCTATGAAAAATAAAGTTATTAAATATGATTTAATGGGTATAGTCGGAGAAGGCAATGGCACCCTACTCCAGTACTATTGCTTGGAAAATCCCATGGACAGAGGAGCCTATTAGGCTGCAATCCATGGGGTCCCTAAGAGTCGGACACGACTGAGTGACTTCACTTTCACTTTTCACTTTCATGCATTGGAGAAGGAAATGGCAACCCACTCCAGTGTTCTTGCCTGGAGAATCCCAGGGATGGGGGAGCCTGGTGGGCTGCCATCTATGGGGTCGCACAGAGTCGGACATGACTGAAAGGACTTAGCATAGCATAATGGGTATAGTATCTGTAAATTTAAGTAAACTAAGTACTGTTTTAAGTTTCTTAATACCAGAATTTCAGAAATGTTGCTTTCACACTGTTCTAAGTGAAAAGTTAACTGCAGAAATCTGGAAATAGAGGAGAAAAAAAAAAGTTGTACATGAGGTGGTAAACATTGAAGGAGTATAATACTTTTATTTTAACTTTTACATTTTAGGATTTTAACTTTTTTTAGCATTTAACTTTTATTTTAAATGCTATTCTGACTGGTCCTCCTCAAACAGCCTATTAATTTAATTCCACACTTTAACCACTTCTCTTATTCAGTTCTAACATTCTGGGCCACTATATGCACTTACTCTAATCTTCCCAGGGTCAGGTTCCAAACAATTGGGGACAGCCCCTATGTTATGGAGCCCATGAACCTATTCAAATTAGGAAACCCACCAGGAAGTCAAGACACCTGGCTAATCTTATTCTATGTGCCATTGGTGAGCTGCCTCCTACAGCCCCAGTTTGCTCTTTCCCTGTGCCCAGGCATTACTTGCTGTGTGGCCCTGAGTGACAGCCTTCTCTCCTTCTGAGCTGTAAATAATACAGACTTCTGCTTTTCATCTATGCAAGTATCAGTATGTTGTGTCCCACCATCAAAAGAATCTTGAAATCTTATGAAACAAAGAGGTGTGTATGTCCCTGCATAAATGTATACACATACATACACTTAACTTTTTCCTGTACATGTCTGCTCTAGTTCAAGTATTCATTATCCTTATTATTCTAATCCAATAATGTATCTTCCAATTCAAGATTCCTAATATGCCTGTCCTTAAAAACTCTTTGTTAAGGTGAACAAACATTTCTGAGTCTGAAATCACACCAGTTTTCACAAAGATCTGTGCCTTGGTAAAGCTTTCTGATAGTACAGTTTCTAATTCCTGCATTGCCTTTGGCAACCCAGCCAGAAACTTTGTGGTCACTGTTCAAAAACGAACACTAATATGTCCTCCGCTCCTAAGAAGGAGCACATGTATACCTGTGGTGGATTCGTTTTGATGTTTGGCAAAACTAATACAGTGTTTCAGGTTTAAAAATAAAATAAAATAAAAAATAAATAAAAAAAAAGAAGAAAGAGATTAAAAAATAATAATAAAGTAAATACAGGAACAACTTGCAAATGAAAAAAAAAATGTAAAGCTTCCTCACGCATTACTGCAACACTTTGTAAATACCACCATAATGTGATGATAGTCACCATATTTATGTGACTATATGTCGACCTCCCTCTGTAAGTAGACTTTCTAAGACTAACTGGTATTGCTAAGTTCCACTATATTTTCTCCAAACTATCACCACCTGACACATTAGGCACACTCATAACTTGTTTTGCTGAGCTGAACTGAAGGGATCTATGTACATACATTAGTTAGCAAATACTGATTTGAGGATGAGATCACTTTCATTGACAGTCTTTCTTAAATTAGAGGTTTGGGGGAAATTAAATGGAAAATAAGTGAGATCTTCTCCCCTTCTCCCCAACACCACTGCCAATATACTAGAGGTATCTGTCTTAGCGCTTTTATGTGGCCTACAAAGTGTTAAATATTGAAACACCAGAGACATCTCAATGGACTTTGAGTCTAGAAACCATAAATTTAAAGACCTCTTTCAGGTATCACTTAATCTAAAGTTATTTTTTTCCATTTAAAATCAGGGAGATTTATATCCTATATCCATATGAAAAAAAAAATGCTAAAGAAAATGTCATTTTGGCAATCTTTAGAAGAACGGATTCATATTTGAAGAGGATCATATCTTTAAAATCCTGCATTTTTATGAGTTTATTCAGTACCATAGAGACAGAAAGTGTTAGATCAAGATAAATAGACATGAGTCTTTCTTGCTTTGTAGAATGAACATTCTAAACATTGTAGGTGGTGTGAAAACTGCATGACTTAAGGAAAAAACTGAGATAAAGATTTAATTAATCTGATAATAATCTACAGGATCAGCATAATATCTGAGAGTGCAAATGAGAAAAATGAGAATAATTGGTAAATGATGATAGGGAGAATTGATCAGTTCAGTTCAGTCACTCACTTGTGTCCAATTCTTTGAGACCCCATGGACTGCAGCACGCCAGGCTTTCCTGTCCATCACCAACACCTGGAGATTGCTCAAAATCATCTCTATCGAGTCGGTGATGCCATCCAACCATCTCATCTTCTGTCATCCTCTTCTCCTCCTGCCTTCAATATTTCCCAGGATCAGGTCTTTTCCAATGAGTCAGTTTTTCGTATCAGGTAGCCAAAGTACTGGGATTGCAGCTTCAGTATCAGTCCTTCCAATGTATATTCAGGGTTTATTTCTTTTAGGATTGACTGGTGTGACCTCCTGGCAGTCCAAGGGAATCTCAAGAGTCTTCTCCAACACCACAATTCAAAAGCATCATTTTTTTGGTGCTTAGCTTTCTTTCTAGCCCAACTCTCACATCCATACATTACTACTGGAAAAACCATAGCTTTGACTAGATGGACCTTTGTTGGCAAAGTAATGTCTCTGCTTTTTATTTATTTTTATTTTTTTCAAGTATGCTAAGTTTGTCATAGCTTTTCTTCCAAGGAGAAAGCGTCTTTTTATTTCATGGCTGTAGTCACCATCTGCAGTGATTGCAGGTTCTTTACCAATTGAGCTATGAGGGAAGCCCCGTTCATGTATTAAGTACCTATTAAAATGATGTAGAAATATAACATGGGTAAATATGAAAAGATATTCATGCTATATCATCACATGATAAAAGTAAGTTATAAAACCTTATGGTAGTTGGGGTAGAGTTATGGGATTATGTCAAATACAAAGAAATTTTTATATTATAGAAGAAAACAAAAGATACGGAGAAATTTTTGAATAGGATATATTTGGGGGATTATAATTTCTACAGTGATTTATATTTTCTTCTTCATGCCAGCGTGAATTTTCTAAACTTTGGGTAAAACATATACATGTATTTTCCATGAAAAATAAAGCTACCTGAATATGGTTTAGTGGGCACAATGTCTATAAATTTAAGTAAAATAAATACAGTATTAAGTTTCTTAATACCAGAATTTCAGAAATGTTGCTTGTACTCTGTTCTAAGGGTAAGGTGAAATGCAGAAATTTGGACATAGAGGAGAAAGAAGATGTAGACCTCATGGGAAATATTTACAAGGAGTATAATACAGGTTTTTAACTTTTATTTTAAATGCTGTCTTGATCTTGTTTGGAGATGGTGTAACTAGTCCTCAAACAGCCTATTAATTCCACAGCCCAACCGCATCTCTTATTCAGCTCTAACATTCTGGGCCACTAAATGCACTTGCTCTAATCTTCCCAGGGTTAGGTCCAAACAACTGGGGACAACCCCTATATCATGGATCTATTCAAACTAGGAAACTCACCAGGAACTCGAGAAACCTGGCTAACCTCATTCTACGCGCCAAAGGTGAGCAGTTGCCTACAGCCCCCGTTTGCTCTTTCCCTGTGCTCAGACACTACTTTCTGTGTGGCCTTTTCCTCTTTCTGAGCTGTTAGTACAGACTTCTGCTTTTTAACTATGCAAGCGTCAGTGTGTTGTGGCCCATTATCAAAAGAATCTTGAAATCTTATATAACAAAGAAGTGTATATGTCTGTGCATATGTGTGTGTGTGTGTTAGTTGCTCAGTTGTGTCCGACTCTTTGCAACGCTATGGACCGTAGTACACCTGTCTGTAAAACAGACTGTAGCTTCCTCTGTCCATAGAATTCTCCAGGTAAGAATACTGGAGTGGGTAGCCGGATCGAACCCCCGTCTCCTGCATTGTAGGCAGATTCTGTGCCATCTGAACCATATATACACATATACTTAACTTTTTCGTCCACACCTTTGCCCAAGTTCACATGTTCATTATCCTTATTATTCTAATCCAAATAACGTACCTTCCAATTCCAGATTCCTAATATAGTAAAGTCGCTCAATCATGTCCAACTCTTTGAGACCCCATGGACTGTAGACTACCAGACTCCTCCACCCATGGGATTTTCCGGGCAAGAATACTGGAGTGGGTTGCCATTTCCTTCTCCAGAGGATCTATCCCTGTCATTAAAAACTCTCTGTTCAGGTGTACAAACAGATCTGAGTCTGAAACCACAACAGTTTTCACAAAGATCTGTGCTTTGGTAAAGCTCTCTGACAGTACAGTTTCTATTTCTTGCATTGCCTTTGCCAAACCAGCTAGAAACTTTGTGGTCATTGTTCAAAAACTAACACTAATATATCCTCAGCTCCGAAGATGAAATGTATAACTTCCTCATGCATTACTGTAACACTTTGCAAATACCACCAAAATGTGATGATAATGTCACCATATTTATGTGACTACATATCTACCTCCCGCTGTAAGTAGATTTTCTAAGACTAACTGGTATGGCTAAGTTCCACTATATTTTCTCCTAATCATCACCAGATGACAAATTGGGCACACTTATAATTTGTTTTGCTGAGCTGAACTGAAGGGATCTATGTACATACATTAGTTAGCAAATACTGATTTGAGGATGAGATCACTTTCATTGACAGTCTTTCTTAAATTAGATGTTTGGAGGAAATTAAATGGAAAATAAGTGAGATCTTCTCCCCCTCTCCCCAACACCACTGCCAATATACCATAGATATCTGTCTTAATGCTTTTATTTGGCTCAGAAATTGCTATATATTGAAACACCAGAGACATCTCAATGGATTTTGAGTCTAGAAACCATAAATTTAAGGACCTCTCTTTCAGGTATCATTTAACCTAAAGTTATTTTTTCCATTTAAAATCAGGGAGATTTGTATCCTATATCCATCCTTTAAAAAAAAATGTTAAAGAAAATGTCATTTTGGCAGGCAGTCTTTAGAAGAGTGGATTCATGTCTTTAAAATCCTGCATTTTTATGAGTTTATTCAGTACCATAGAGACAGAAAGTGTTAGATCAAGATAAATAGACATGAATCTTTCTTGCTTTGTAGAATGAACATTCTAAACATTGTAGGTGGTGTGAAAACTGCACAACTTAAGAAAAAAACCTTTGAGATAAAGATTTAATTAATCATAGTAATCACAGGATCAGCATAATCTCTGAGCCAGGGTAAGAGTGCAAATGAGAATAATGGGTAATTGATGAAAGGGAGAATTTATAGGAGGTTTGTTTTTTTTTTTTTTTTTTAATATGGCCAAAGAGGTACCTGAATGTGTCAGTGAAAAGGAATCGGAATGTGGTTCCACACTATTTGTTAATAATATATGTATGTGTATACTATGTTGCTATGAATGTATATTATATATATACATATATTATGTATTTCAACTAGCTAATTATACACAATTTACTGCAAAGTATGACTCAGTGTACTGATTTGCTAAATTCAAAGCTTTAATCATTCACCGTTCTTAAACTGTTAAGGGAGGCATATGTCACAAATTTAACCAAGTGACACTTGTGGATGTGAATCTGGGAACTGTGGAGAGGCAGTCAAGTAAGTGACAGCGTTGACCAGCGTGTCTTCTTCATATTCAAATCAGATAACCCAAATAAGATCTTTAACTTAAGCCCAATGTTGACTTCTGCTTGGTGTTGTTCAGTTGCTAAGCCCTGTTCAACTCTTTGTAACCCGACGGACTGCAGCACACCAGGCTCCCCTGTCTTATACAGTGTCACAGAGTTTGCTTAAATACATATCCATTGAGTTGGTGATTCTATATAACCATCTCATCCCCATTGCAGCCCCCTTTTCCTTTTTCCTTCATTCTTTCCCAGCATCAGTCTTTTCCAGTGAGCCGGCTTCTACATGCCTAAATAAAATGTCTGTTTACAAAAATTCTCACTCAAAATTTTAGCCTTACTAATGCTTCATGGTTATTTTTCTAAATCTAAAATAAGAAACAAGTACTAAATGAATAAATACTAACATAAATACTATTTATAAATAAAAATAATTATAAAACATATCCAGCTTCTACTCCTTAATATTCTTTTTTTTTAATTTTATTTTATTTTTAAACTTTACAATATTGTATTAGTTTTGCCAAACATCGAAATAAATCCGCCACAGGTATACCCGTGCTCCCCATCCTGAACCCTCCTCCCTCCTCCCTCCCCATACCCTCCCTCTGGGTTGTCCCAGTGCACCAGGATAACCAAAGGTCTATATTTTGGTGGAAATGTGACTAAGCACACATGAATGAGAAATGAACACATTAGAACTATGAAATCACATCTGCAAGTAATGTTGTTCCATTGCAGTTGCTCCCACCAAAGCAATGTGGGAGGCATCATTTGACCCAGTTCTCTGAAGGATACTTTTATTATATGCAGTGAGGAAAGGAAAAATTAAGGCCATTTGTCAATGGCTGAGATGAGATTCTAAAATGTTTGAATTACCATTTTTGGACTTTTCCACCATTTATTTTATAAAATACAAGCATTTGATTCATAAACACCCTATGGTAGAATTCTCTAGTTATGAGTAATAGATTATAGCTTGTGTGGTGTTTGAGACATGGAGTTACAGGAGCTTAATAGTCAGCATTAATTTATTCTTGGAGCTGATAAGTATTGGAAAGACTTTGCAGTTTGGGTGTGTGCTCAGTTGCTCAGTCGTGTCCGACTCTTTGCAGCCACTTTTCAAATAGAAGTAATAAATCATATTAACAACCGCCTTTACTTTCAAGTTTATTCTACAAGTAACGAGTAACAGAAAATACTGAAAAATATATATTATATATGTGTGTGTGTATATATATATATATATATAGCATGTATTAATTCAGTGCAATATTTTAATGAGAAGTACTTGATTTTGTTTTAAAAATTATTATCATTGCTTTGTCCTGGCTGCATGACATGAGTTGAGAGGTTTTAGTTCCCTGACCAGAGAATGAACCTGGGCTCTTGGCAATGAAAGCCTGGAATCCTAAACACTGGACCACCAAAGGATTCCCTGTTTATTATTATGTTTAAAATAACTAGAAGACTAGGAAAATATAGATGATAATACAGATTTTAAAAATTGAGGAAACATTTCAAGACCTATTAGTACATGAAAGAAAATAAAAATACAAAAATAAAGATTCCCTTTAAAACATGTAAAAGTATGGTTCAAACATTTATTTAGTTGGGTTTTGTGCTTCAAAACTT
This sequence comes from Bubalus kerabau, assembly GCF_029407905.1. NCBI lineage: Eukaryota > Metazoa > Chordata > Mammalia > Artiodactyla > Bovidae > Bubalus > Bubalus kerabau. Next base: position 54,525,973 of record NC_073641.1, read on the forward strand.
AGTCGTTTATGTCTTTAAAATCAGTAAATTAGTCTGTAATCTGCCTACTGATAATAAGGAAAACAGAGTGTCTTATCTCACATCATGTCAAGCCATAATTATATGAACATTTGCACACAGTTAATTTTGTTTGTATTCACTTAGAAATACCTGCTGGGTAGGGATTATCATTACTTTCAGGAAATGTCTGATTTGCCAAAAGGCCAGAAATATCACACAGCATACTAAATTTTCTCAGCAGCTAAAGTACATTTAGAAAGAATGAAAATGAGGCATCTTTATCATTTCAAGGAAAATATTAGCTGATTTCCAAGCACTTTAGGTACATAAATAATGCAACCAATTTAAATATGGAAAACATTGTTTTCAGTTCACCTGATATTTGAGCAGAACTACCTACATAATTCTGTTGACAAAAGAGGACAAAAATAATTCAAATTTCAAACTTAATTTGCCTATTTTTTCATTTACTTAATTTGCAAATTTGACAGATTATATCAATATAAAATACAGAATTACCATAATTCCAGGTACTTATCAGAGACTTCTATCTTCTATCAAAAAGTTAGTTGGAGAAAATAGAATTTCAAGATCGTTGCCTAAAAAGTATGTCTGCCATATATCTACATTTTTAAAAACACTAAGCTACCTTTGCATTAACCAAACATTTTAGAGTCATGAAATCAGAGTGTTTAGAAAGTCATACTTGCCAAAGGAAATGTGTTTTGCATAAATAACATGAAGGATGCTGAGGACAGGATTTCTTAGATCACCGTGACATCACTGAAGTCACATTTGAAAATATTTTATTCATCTGTTTTGATAAATTTTATCCTCATTGTGGCAGAATGGCCCCTGAGAGATGGCTGCTCCCTAGCGCCAGGAACCATGGATATGGCAGAATGGGCCCTTGAGAGATGGCCGCTCCCTAGTTCCAGGAACCTTGAATACATCATATTAGTTGGGAAAAGAAACTTTGCAGTCTAGTCTAGGTAGAAGATCATAAAGTAAGTTTAACCTTGAATAAATGTTGAAGCCCAAACTAAAAACAAGGGTTCTTAAAAGCAAAGAAGTATCTTCAGCAGGAGCAAAAGAACTTGGGTGGAAGAGAAGTTAGATAGACTCAAAATATGAGAAAAACAAAACGCCCTTCAGGTTTGAAGACAGAGAGGGCAAAGCCCCCAGGAATGCAGATGGTTATAAAGAACTGAGAGTCTCCTGGATAATAGCCAGCAAGGATCTCAGCCAGAAAAAGCTGCAAGAATTCTGCAAACAACCTGAATGATCTTGAAAGCAGATTTTCCCTTTCAGTCCAGGCCAGCCAAGACCTGACCTTGACCTTGTGTAACCAGCAACAGTCAGTCCACTAGAACTTCTAACTACAGAGCTGTGAGTTGATATGCTTATGTTGTTTTAAACAAATAACTTTATGGTAATTTGCTACAACAGCAATAGAAAACGAATGAACACACACACACACACACAAATAATGTACTTCCTACTTCGGATGACAAGAGCAACATCAGACATTATAGTCTTTTTTGCTGGTGGTAAAGATGCTCATGGATAATTTTAAATTTTCTCATAGAAACAGTGCAGGTAATTTTATGCCTTAGAGTAAGATGCCCATTAAAGGACAGTAGATTTCTACCCTCCCATAGTGACTGCAGACAAGGGCATCCTATCCAAAGGCACAAACTTTCTAAGTTATAGGGATCTAATGTACAATATGGTGACCATATAGTTAACAATACTGTGTTGCACATTTGCAAATTGTTGAGAATAAACCTTCAAAACTATAAAAAAGAAAGGGACATTATCATCCTTCATGATTACATGTCTAAGGGGTGGCTCCCAGGCCGTTGAAAAAGATATTTCTAGTCCAGGATTGTAGAACCTGGCAAAAAGCTTTCGAAAAGATTTACATCTCAAAGGGTCAAGGAACGCATTTTCAACTAGCAAATGCTCTTCAACTAGTAAATACTCACTGAAAAGGTAGATCAGGGGCTTACAGCAGGAAAAAAAACCTGTCGTTTATTTCTGAGTGTTTTATTCTTTTTGATGCTATTATAAACAGAATTGTTTTCTTAATTTCCTTTTTGAATAATTCCTTGCTTATGTATAGAAACAACTGATTTTTTTATGCTGGTTTTCTATCCTTCAACTTTAATGGATTTGTGTGCTAGCTCTAACAGTTTTTCTGTTTGTTTTGTGAAGTCTTGGAAATTTTTTACATGAAAGATCATGTGATCTGAGAACAGATAATTTTACTCTTTATTTTTCAATTTGGATGATTTTTTTCTTTCTTTCTTTTAACTAACTGCTCTGGTCAGAATTTTAGTATAATGTTTAATGTCGAATGGAAGTGATAAAAGTGAGCATTCTTGCTTTTTTGTAGATCTCAGTGTTCTTGCCTGGAGAATCCCAGGGACGGGGGAGCCTGGTGGGCTGCCGTCTATGGGGTCGCACAGAGTTGGACACGACTGAAGCGACTTAGCAGCAGCAGCAGCAGCAGAGTAAAAAAAATCCAGTTTTTCACCATGGAGTAGAATGATAATGATGGGCTTTTCAAATAAGGACTTTATTGTACAAGTTCCTTCCACACTTAATTTTTTTTTAATTTAAATTTATTTATTTTAGTTGGAGGCTAATTACTTTACAATATTGTATTGATCTTGCCATACATCAACATGAATCTGCCACGGGTGTCCACGTGTTCCCCATCCTGATCCCCCCTCCCACCTCACTCTCCGTACCATCCCTCTGGGTCATCCCAGTGTTCTAGCCCCAGGCATCCTGTATCCCACATCGAACCTGGACTGGCGATTTGTATCTTATATGATATTATACATGTTTCAATGCCATTCTCCCAAATCATCCCCCCCTCTCCCTCTCCCACAGAGTCCAAAAGACTGTTCTATACATCTGTGTCTCTTTTGCTGTCTCGTGTAATTTTCTGAGAGCTTTTATTATGCTGCTGCTGCTAAGTCGCTTCAGTCGTGTCCGACTCTGTGCGACCCCATAGAGGGCAGCCCACCAGGCTCCCCTGTCCCTGGGATTCTCCAGGCAAGAGTACTGGGTTGCCATTGTCTTCTCCATTTTTATTATGAAAGGTGTTGAATTTTGTCAAGTACTTTCCCTGCATATGTGTTATCACACACATAAATAGTATAATAAAAATAAAAATAAATAAAGAGGTTGACAAAATCTTTTGGAAGCAATGAATTTGTTCATGACACACATTATGGTGATTTTTCATATAAATATATGAATCTCCAAATATGTTGTGCTGCATAATTAATTATGTACAGATTTTTGTATAGCAATTATATCTAAATGTTTCACAAAAAAATGATAAAAACAAATATGAGGGGAATGTTAAAAAAAGTGGTCAACTTCAGTAACATCACAGAAGCAGCTCCTTAACAACAAGTAGAATCCTGAATCATGGGAAATTTCCCAATGTCAACAAACTCTCCAAACAGTTTAAAAATCTCTGCGCTTCTTGGGTCCAGGACATTTATGATCCATTTGCAGACATGTTCTTCCAGTGCCCACAGGTTTATACCCATATTCTGCAATTCCTTTGGTAAATACTCTCTTTCGTTGACCTAAAACAAATGGACTGCCAATTATTTCTTCAGCAATACATGAGTTTATTGAGGAATAGCAAAGAATTGCGATTCAGAGTCTGCAACCATGATGAGTCACTTGCAAGTCCTGTTGTAATAAGGAAAAGAGGACTCATATTTAGGGGAAAAGGAAGTGGGGGAGGCAAGCTATTCTAAATAGAGAGTCCATTAAAAGATTTGAGAGTTTGAAGTAAAGCTGCTTTTCACTGACTGAGTTGTAGAGGTTCTCATTGAGGACTTTGCCAGGCAACAAAACAATTCTTTTTACGGCTGTTAACTCTGCTATCACTATAGGGTGTGAGAGTTTCCATTTCTTGTATTCTGACTCTATTTAATTGAGATTTCTGTGTATTCATTTTTATACCTTTTTACTACAAGAAGGACAGTAATTATGGAGCCAGGTTGAGACTTGATCCAAGTTATTGGTATAGGATAGTATAATACACAGCATTACCCTTGAACTGAAGCAGCATCACAGGTGAGCTTGTCAAAACGCACATTTATAACTCACTTTGATTTAGCAAATTGGAATCTGGGGCATGGGGTGGGGACTGAGATATTTCACTCTCTGTCCAGGTATCTATATGTTTTGTTCAGAACAGTTTGAGAACCACTGGTCTAGTGATTTGGGCAAGTAAAGGCAAATATTGAGGAAGACAAACATCCTTGCATAATGTATCCATTTCAGATGATATTTGTACATCTTTTTCAGATAAAGGGAAGGCCTCTATTCTATAATAAGTTGCAGGGACCATTTCTGTGTCTGTGTGGATTGAGCATATCTGTGAGTTCAGGTTTCTGAGAGTGTCTGCCCAGTTGTGCCAGCCTCAGGTCTCAGGGTCTCACCTCTTTCCCATCACAATGAACACTTTAGCATAAAATATTCCCCAGGGGTGAAAATTAAACCACTTTTGTAAGTGGCTCATTTGTTACAGGGAACTCTCTTTAACAGGATATAAGCATTCTCTGACTTGAGAGTGGCTTGCTTAAACCTGTTATTGAAGGAGGAAACAGACAGAACAGGCTCCATCTTGAAAGCAGGACTCCATCTTGGATGGGACTGTGGACTTTGCGCTATATGCCCAGTATCTATGGAAACGACATACTAACTGGAAAAACAGACCCCCCCCCCCCAGATGGAAGAGCCCCAGGAATTGTACCTAGACTCTCCATTGCCTAAAAGAATACTCTAATTATCCGTGTAACTGAATAGAATCATAAATTCTATTATACTTATTGGAGTATAACCACAGGCCGATAATTGTCCACGGTTAACTACCTAGGCTTAAAGCATATGAATCACGGGTTAACTTTGATTGTAACTTTCTTTTCCTTTGTTTAGACTAGTTTCAGGGAATTTGGGGAGGTGGGTTTAGGCACATACACTTAGGGTATATAAGGTTTTTTTAAAAAAAAACAAAACCGGTCGGGGTCCTTGGCTAAGAGAAGACTCTGCTTTGGGCCCACCAGTATAATAAACTGCACTTCACTATCTGTATTGTCCTTCTGAGTGAGTTTGTTTCCCAAAATGCATGGCTACAACATTATTATTATTATTTTCTTTTAGGAGTTAGATTTCAGTTAGGATCTTCCAATCATTTTATCAGTCTTTATTACTTATAATAAGTAGTAATATATTACTTATAATTGTCATTATCAAGTATTTCGCAAATCCAGTATAACCTTTCTACCTTTATTCCATCTAAATCCACAAAACTTGAGTGTCTCGGTACTTCAAATGCTTAACAGGCTAAGAGTGCTCACTTTCTAATTTATTACTGCTAATGGCTAGACCAGAGAGTGGGCCTAGTATTGGAATCACAAGAATTTGCTTGCTAGGAATCCACCTCCAGCACCAACTGTCTTTGTTTAGGTTTTCCCCAAATCAACCCTAAGACAGGAAGTAAAATACAGGTAGTTTATTAGGAGACAATTTAAGAAATTATCATTGTTACATGGAAGAATAAGTTCAGTTCAGTTCAGTCACTCAGTCATGTCCGACTCTTTGTGACCCCATGAACCTCAGCACACCAGGCCTCCCTGTCCATTACCAACTCCTGAAGTCCACCCAAACCCATGTCCATTGAGTCGGTGATGCCATCCAACTATCTTATCCTCTGTCGTCCCCTTTTCATCCTGCCTTCAATTTTTCCCAGTATCAGGGTCTTTTAAATGGGTCAGCTCTCTGCATCAGGTGGCCAAAGTAGTGGAGTTTCAGCTTCAGCATTAGCCCTTCCAATGAAAACCCAGGACTGATCTCCTTTAGGATGGACTGCTTGGGTCTCCTTGCAGTCCAAGGGTTATCAGACTACCAACAAATACAAATACTTAAATTAGACCTATTGAATTTTAACTATCTATGTAATTCTTTTTCTCCCTATCCAGGATCAGATATCATTCCTGTAAGAGGCCAGTTAGTAAATATTTTAGGCTTTCCAGGCCAAATGTTCTCTGTCACAACTGCTCATCCTTGGAGGACAAAAATGGCCATGGATGATGTGTTACTGAATAAGCATGGGTGTGTGCTAATATCATATTATTCACAATAAGAGGTCATGAGATGGATTTGCCCCACAAACCATACTTCATTGACTTGTGCTCTTTATTGTGGTCTTTTTGAGGACTAAAATCACTGCAGATAGTGATTACAGCCATGAAATTAAAAGATGCTTAATCCTTGGAAGGAAAGTTATGACCAACCTAGACAGCATATTGAAAAGCAGAGATATTACTTTACCAACAAAGGTCCATCTAGTCAAGGCTATGGTTTTCCAGTGGTCATGTATGGATGTAAGAGTTGGACTGTGAAGAAAGCTGAGCACCAAAGAATTGATGCTTTTGAACTGTGGTGTTGGAGAAGACTCTTGAGAGTCACATGGACTGCAAGAAGATCCAACCAGTCCATCCTAAAGGAGATCAGTCCTAGGTGTTCATTGGAAGGACTGATGCTGAGGCTGAAACTCCAAAACTTTGGCCACCTCATTTGAAGAGTTGACTCATTGGAAAAGACCCTGTTGCTGGGAGGGATTTGGAGCAGGAGGAGAAGTGGACAACAGAGGATGAGATGGCTGGATGGCATCACCAACTCGATGGACATGAGTTTGAGTGAACTCCAGGAGTTGGTGATGGACAGGGAGGCCTGTCGTGCTGCGATTCATGGGGTCGCAAAGAGTCGGACACGACTGAACAACTGAACTGAACTGAACTGAGGACCAAAGCATGACTTTTTATCAGTAAATATCTGGCCAAGGATATACACATAGATATATAGAACACATGAAAGAAATTTTTAATATGTTTATAGATTCTATGGATGATGAAATTGAGGTGATCTTTCTCCTTCCCTTATTCAATGAACTTGAAAATGTGGTTGCATTTTAAAAATATAAACTTGAAAGAAAAAAAAAATATAAACTTGAAACTAGAACTCAAGATTGAAACATGCATAATTATCTTTAAAGCAGAATAGCAATGCACCACTCAAATAGGGTGAGTAGTAACCTAATTTCCTTTATTGCCTTTGATAAAGAAATAACATTTCCCTCAGTAGGTCAATTTTAAAGAAATGAAAAGCAGATGAAGCAGAAAGAGAGGTGAACTCTGACTGATTAGCACAACCCTATCCAAAGCAGAAAGGTGGAACTTTGAGTGTTTAATCTCATTGACAGGCAAACCACCATCATGAAAAGCCTCTGGAATCAATCATAACTTTTTCAAGATGCTTCACCTAATATCTCTTTATTTTGTTCTCCTACCTTTTTTTTTTTTTAAATATCTGTATAAAATGTAGTTGATCCCTTTCATATAAAGTTTACCTACATGTAAAACTAAAGCATTGTACTGATAAGGACACAGCCTTGGACAGTAGATCTATAAAGAAAAGCATATTTACAAATAAAATTCTGTATGTAGTAAAGAGAATGGTTAGGAGTCTTCAAGGGTCAGTATGCATGGGTGAGTGCTGAGTTGCTTCAGTTATGTCCAGCTCTGAGATCCAATGGAATATACCAGGCTCCTCTATCCATGGGATTCTCTAGGCAAGAATAATAGAATGAATTGCCATGACCTCCTCCAGGGAGTCTTCCCAACCCAGGGATCGAACCAGCCTATCTTACATCCCTTGCCTTGTCAGGTGGGTCCTTTACCACTAGGGCCACCTGGGAAACCCCTAGGGTCAGTATATTTAGTTATTAAGCAGGACACTATGTGCACAAGTATCCCTTATATTATATTAATAACTTACACCCCTGTTACAAATGTTTGTTTGTTTGTTTGTTGCATGCAATTTCCATATTATGAGAAAAGTATTTCTCAAAAGATGTATATAACTTGCTTTCTTGGAAGTCTTTTTGAGCAATGTGAAATTCCTTTTGTAATTTATGAAAGAAGTTCTGCGTTAGAATAAAGCATTTTCATGTTGAATTTCCTTCAATCTTAGATTTTTAATATTAGATAGGTGAGAACAATTACATGAGACTTTTCCCCTCAAAATTTTTAGGATATCAATTTTAGATCCAAATTTGGAGTCTTTCTCAAATAGAAAAATTTCCCTTCCTTTCTTATTCATGTAGTAATTTTAACATTATCACATTTAAATCTTAAGTCAGCACCTGCTTCTAGCATCCCATATAGAAAAGGAAACACAGAGAACAAAACTAAAAGCAAAAATATTTTAAATTTACAACCTCTTTATTTCAGTGGCAAATTCTTTGTTACCTCATTAATTATTTAAGTAATATAAAGCATCAACCTCTCATTGATGAAATGTTCTTTATACTAATTTACAGAATAACTTCATAGAGTCTTGTGGCATATATATTCTCTTTCGCAGTAAAAAAATGGCATTGAACATAATTACATGAATTAATGACCTTGCATTAGTGTAGCCTTAAATCAAGCAGAGCTTGTAAATTATTTTAATTGTGGCATCCAGTTAAAATATTTTGGTCAATGAGCCTTTACAAATTGTATTAAAATGTGCAAAAATAATTTGGCTGTGATATATATCATGTTAACACACATTTATGATGACTGAATTTAAAATACAATCTCCTTTTCAACCTTTTCTTCTAGAATTATACATTTATTTCATTTTGAATCTATGAAGACAGCCTAAATTCAGACTCTCTTAGCACTGGTGAAATTAAAACATTAAGAATTCTTCCTCAGAAACCTAACCAGTTCTCCAGTTACTAGGTCAAACTATGTTCTCTGCTCTTACTGCTGCTGCTAAGTCGCTTCAGTCGTGTCCGACTCTGAGAGACCCCACAGACGGCAGCCCACCAGGCTCCTCCGTCCCTGGGATTCTCCAGGCAAGAACAGTGGAGTGGGTTGCCATTTCCTTCTCCAATGCATGAAAGGGAAAAGGGAAAGTGACATGACTCTTAGCGACCCCATGGACTGCAGCCTACCATGGGATTTTCTAGGCAAGAGTACTCTTACTAGTTCGCTATTATTGAGTTAGCACACTGAACAGCTTTAAAAAGTCCACACTCATTATTTCACAGTTACCTTGGGGCAGGATTCTAGTACATTTTAGATAATCCTCTATTCTGGATTTCACAACTTTAAAATTGAGAGGCCAGTTGAGTAATCTTTCTTTCTAAAGGCTTTGGAACATCATCCAGATTTTACTGTTGTTGGCAGAATTCAATTCTCTCTAGCTATAGAATCAAGGTCCCATTTTCTTGCTCTGTCTGCTGGCGGATGCTTTAAGCATCTGAAAACCACTCATAGTCCCTTGTCATGTGGCCCAGAACATGGCAGCTTCCTTCTACAAGGCCAACAGAAAAATCTCTCTAGAGTCAGCTAATACCGCAACTTAACATAAGCACAGGAGTGACTACTCTCATATTTACTGGTCTAGTGTATATTCAAAGGTAAAACCTGTATACTAGCGACAAGAATCCTGCAGGCCATCTTAAAATTCTTCCTACCATACTCCCCCAATCACGTGTGTCAACCACAAACAGAAAATGTTCTCTCTGGTCCTGAGAAAATAATGTTTTTTTTCTCACCGTCTGTAACCACTGAAATGTTTAGCATTTACCTTTGAATGAAATTAAGATTATCACTGTAAGAAGGAACAAAGGATTTGAATATATTCTGAGAATGTCTAGTATTAGAACCATTTCTGACATATTCAACCACTGAATGTTAAGCCTGGACCATCTCCTGATACAATGTTCTCTTTGGAGGAGGCACACAGGATATCAAAAAGATGTGTGAATAATCACCTCTTATGAATTACTAACCATGTAGCCACAACTCAAAGTAGATTTTAACTGTAAAACTACCCCATAGAAATGAAATTGTAAACTGTATAAAACAATTTTTCATTTTAGTACTCAATTCTGAATTGTCTTGCACACATGTCAATGGTGATAAATATTTAATAATAATGAAAAATGTTGAGAAATATATTAAAAACTTCCACAATGCAAAACATATGTCCAAAATGAAAAAGATAGCATAGTAAATACACCAGATGACAGTCTAGTCATCTAGTCAGACTAGTTTAGATGCTAGTCTACCTTAGTAGGTAGCTAGGGTCAAAATTAGAGAAATATATCCATTAATTTGTCTTTTTACCTTAACATGTGATTAATTTGAGGATATTACAAATGTAACTGGATCTTGCCAAGGATATTTTTATCAGGTGTGATAAATTGTATTTGACCTACTGGTACCACCCACTGAATACCTAACTTTATGTATTTCAATAACTTCCCTGATAACCAACCAACTGGGTAACATCTGCAATCTCTCAAACTGTCACTTTGGGACATGAATTAGTGTTAGCATACACATAAATCATCATAGTAAGTCAAGCGGAACTGAAGCAGAGATAGGCTGGCTTTAAAATAGTTATATGACCAAATAAACTCAAGAGATGCATTAATTCAATCAAAAGAAATAGATCCTACTTCTAACTTATTTAATTTTGACTTGATCCACTTTGGTTAAATTCTACCAAAATTGTTTATTCCTAAAATTAAAATCATTGCTGTTAAAAGGAAAGGATTAGCACCATAAACAAACCATGGTTTGTGGTAATGAACTAAAGAACACTCAACAATGAGGAACCAGCATCTTGAAATACTGAATTATTGAAAAGTAAGAGTGATTATAATTATAGGCTGATGTGGTTGTATCCTTTTTTATGTGTGCCTTTAGCAAGTAGTTTCAAAAGGATTAGAAGCAGCGCTGAGAAGAAGGAAATAGTGTCTTATTTATTTAGATCACTTAAAAAACTTGTCAAAGTCATTTTGAAACATTTTATCCTTTTTTTTTTTTTTTTTGAAACAAATCCACATAATGTCTCTAAACAACAACCTTTACTAACTTCTTCAGAGAATCAGAGGTTAGTTTACAGACATAATCATAGACTATTTATCTTCATAGTTTTAGTTTCCTACTCTTTTCAAAAAAACCTGCACTAAAATTTCAGTTTTTATCTAGTTAAAATCTAAAATACGCATCAACACATTAAAATGAGTAAAATAATCAGCTCTCACTTAATTTTTTAATTTTATTTAAAAATATATCATTGGTTCTAAATGTTCTTGTTCTTTTACTTGGGCACATTTAGTTTCAGGTACTTTTTTGAAAAATTCTTTTAAAACGATTATTTCTATAAAGCACCATATCCTGCTTAATAAACCAAATAATTGAACATGTCATTCAACATGAGTTTTGATGAAGTTGGGAGTAAAGAGTGTCCATAGGTAAGATATATTATTAAATTTCATACAGGTAAGGTTTTGTAAATAAGAAATAGGATAATAATAATGATAACTAGCTTTCAGAAATACTAGACTTCTTAGAGATAAAAAATAAAAAAATACAATAATAGCCAAGTTAAAGTTAGGCAGGCATGAGGAATTCCCAGATATATTTCTTCTCCCCTTGGATACTTCATGAAGGTAAATATGGGTACCTGGTATAGATTCATAGATAAAAGGGGAAAGAAGAAGGAATGTCTACAGATGAAAAGGCAGAAAATAGACAATGGCAAAAAACTTAGCAACACCTCTGCTCCGTGTTTAGAACATGCAGAGGCCAAGGCAAAAGATGAGGATAAGTGTTGTCACCCGTGCCTGGAGAAGTTAACAATGTGGAAGAGTCAAATCGGGTCATAAACAAGAGTGAGATGCTCAGAATATTTATGGAGAATCTATTTTGAGAGCACTAAATGCAGACACCTAGACAAAGACCCGAAAAAAGGGATTTATGAGACTACAGGTTAGTGAGGAAAATATTGGTTGATATCAAGGAACCAACGGAAACCATTGGTTTAGACACATATACATTCCAACACCAGCTTCTCTCATGTCATTACTGACATCTGAGTATCTGCTTCCCCAGTCAGTATTGCATGATGTCATCAAAGGGACAAGCCCTACCCATATATAAAATTCTTCCATTAGACACTGTTAGTGCTTTGCCCCTAATTCACGCATTCATTCCTCCATTCATTCAATTAATACATAAAACCATGCACACCATGGTCCAGTAACTTCTAGGTGATCAAAGTATGTCAATAATTATGCCTGAGAAGATCACTTCTCTTAAGGAACTTACATCCTTTATGGAGAAGACTGGCAATAAAATTTAGAGATACGAATACAAAAATAACCTAAAAATAAGTGCTATGAAAAAAGAAAGGAAAAAAAAAACAAAAGAAAAACATGACGTGGAGCTGTATTATAAGAAGTATTGGAAATACTGAGGAAAGCAGAATTAGTTCTAACATTAATTAGATGCCCAAGGGGAGTGTCATTGAGGAGATGAAAATCAAGCAATGATTTTAATGAGGTGAGGGAATTGGTCACATGAGTATCTCAGGGAAGAGAACCCCAGGCAGAGAGAATAAAAAGTGCAAAGGACACAGGATGAATACCTGCTTACTGCTTTTTTCAATGCATATATTAAATATATTTATTTTATTAAGTTGCTAAACCCATAACTCTGAGATCATAAAGTCTTAGAGAACAGAGATAAAATGGACTGTATCATTAACATTCTAATAGCAAGTTCAACCTTTCACATGATGAGGCAAAAATGAATATTTGTGGAAGGGCAATGACCTTGAGTGTCTTTCCAGGCTCCACACTGTGTGCCAGGGTTATCTAGAGGAAATCAGCCTGAGTATACTAACTAACTATTAAAAGTTGTCAACTGAAAAATGCCTCCCTGACAGAAGGATAAGGGCAAAGGGAGAGTCAGGTGTTGCAAGCCAGGTTGGTGTCTGGGGTCACCGCTGAGAGAGGTGGGATTCAGCAACAGAGACCTGGGACTTGGATCAGCTGTCAGCCCAATGGATTGAAGGATCTTGAAAGGACAAGGCAGGGAAGCTCTGTGATAAGGGCATCACGATGCCACTGGTTTATTTATGGGTGGGGAATGGGAAACGTGGGGCTTCCCTGACAGCTCAGTTGGTAAAGAATCTGCCTGCAATGAAGGAGACCCTGCTTCAATTCCTAGGTCAGGAAGATCCGCTGGAGCAGGGATAGGCTACCCACTCCAGTATTCTTGGGCTCCCATTGTGGTTCAGTTGGTATTCAGTACTCCAGTATTTTGGCTTGGAGAATTCCATGGACTGAATAGTCCATGCAGTTGTGAAGAGTGGGACACGACTGAGTGACTTTCACTTTTAGTTTCATTTTCAATGAGAAATTGGAGTGTGAGGGCATAGATGGGATGAGCTTGCTTGTCTCAAAGACTACACATGTGGAGGGTGTGTTTCTTCCTGTTATTTTATCCCAAAACTCCTTGCTTTGAAGACTGATAGCCCCATTGTAATCTCTGCAAGTACTTGCTATTTTTTAAAAGGAGCAAGGAAGTCACTGTGGCTGGAGGAAAATGGAGAGGAAATAATTGAGTATCATAGAGAAAACAGGAGCTAGATATTGTGGACAACTATTAAGAGTTTAAAATATTAATAGATTACCAAAGAACAGGATAAAGCAGGAAAGTACCCCATGCAAAAGTGAAACCCAAAAGACACAAATTACAAACGTGAGAAAAAGGATGGAGAGATCATGGAAGAAATAAGAGAAATGTGCACAGGTAAGTTCAGCCACTCAGTTGTGTCTGACTCTTTGTGACCCTATGGACTATAGCATGCCAGGCTTCCCTGTCCAGCACCAACTCACAGAGCTTGCTCAAACTCCTGCCCATCAAGTCAGTGATGCCATCCAATCATCTCATCCTCTGTCATCTCCTTCTCTTCCTGCCTTCAATCTTTCCCAGCATCAGGGTCTTTTCCAATGAGTCAGTTCTTTGCATCAGGTGGCCACACCAAAGCAAAACCAATTGATTTTCAGATAAATAAAAATAAATTACATTCATAAAACAGGAAGAATAATTCACTGAAGAAGGAGAATCAGATTAAAACAAAGAGTTTTTGAAGTAAAAAACGTGACATTACAAAGAACTTTAATCAAAAGTTTGGAAGATGACTCCAAGGACGTTATACAGAATGCCAACTTAAATTCAAAATTTAGCAATTTAAAGATTTAGAGGACAATCTACAGCATCCCACATGCATAATATGTATTCCAGAAAGAGATAAGATCAGAGTGGAGAAAACACAGAAATAACAGAACAGCATTTTCTGGCAACAAAATATGATTCAATAGCATAAGGAGGCACAAGAAGTGTTTAGAGCTATGATTTTTTTTAAAATCCATATCAAGGCTCATTTTCATGTTTCAATTCATTCAGAAAAATCTGAACAGAGCTGAGAGGGGGGAAAAACACTTTATCTATAGAGGTGTGATAATGCAATTGGAGCTGAATTTTCAACAACACTGCATTGCTGGATGATAGAAGATTGGACAAAACTTTTACAACTCATACAGAAAATAATGTTTAGATAGAATTCCATTTCTAGCCAAATTAGTAACCAAGCATGAAAGACAATAAAACTTGGGGGAAAAAATCCTGAAAGGAATTATTTTCCTGTAACTCCTTTTTTAGGAAGACTTTTTCAAGCAAAAGAGAAAATTAAACTCCTCCCCCCCCCACCAAAGAAAAAAAGAACTAATATGCAGAATCAGAATCAGGGACTCCAACCCATCAGAAGTCCTAAAAATACAGTCAAAACAAAACATAAGCAAAATATTACATTCTTACAGTTTTGCATTCTGTGGTCAGAAGTCCTAGTGGGTCCTGTTGGACCTCTACTGTAAGTTTTACAAGACTGAAAGCAACGTGTTGGCAGGGCTTCATATCCTTCGTAAAGAAGGCTGAACACCGAATTGATATTTTCAAATTGTGGTGTTGGAGAAGACTCTTGAGAGTCCCTTGGACAGCAAGGAGATCAAACTAGTCAATCCTAAAAGAAATCAACCCTGAATATTCATTGGAAGGACTGATGCTGAAGCTGCAGCTCCAATATTTTGGCCACCTGATGAGAAGAGTTGAATCGTTGGAAAGGGCCCTGATTCTGGGAAAGACTGAAGGCAAAAAGAGAAAGGAGCAGCAGAGGATAAGATAGTTAGATATCATCAGTGACTCAATAGATATGAATTTGAGCAAACGCGGAGCTAGTAGAGGACAGAGAAGCCTGGCGTGCTATAGTCCATGGGGTCAAAAAGAATTGGACAAGACTTAGCAACTAAAAAATAACAACAATAACAACAATACACCCTTTGGGGAAGAAACAGCTTCCAGGTTTATTCAGATTATTGGTGAAATGTAGTTCCCTAGTGAAAGTGAAGGTTGCTCAGTCCTGTCTGACTCTTTGCGACCCCATGGACTATACAGTCCATGGAATTCTCCAGGCTGGAATACTGGAGTGGGTAGTCTTTCCCTTCTCCAGGGGCTCTTCCCAACCCAGGAATCGAATCCAGGTCTCCCACATAGCAGGTGCATTCTTTACCAGCTAAGCCACAAGGGAAGCTCAAGAATACTGTAGTGAATTGAACTGGGGTCTCCGGCATTGCAGGCGGATTCTCTAAGACTTAGGAGTTCTCTCAGACTGAGGTATCTATTTTCTTGCAGACAGTGAGATTTGGTGTCCATATCCTGGTGGCCTGTCTCCATTGGCATGTGATATTACTACCACTATCTCCTCCGTCAACCTGCAAAAAATGTTATATGACTTCCGTAACTCATTTCCTATTGCTGCCATAGCAAACACCACACATTTAATGTCTTGGCTTGTGGTCCCCTTTCTCCTTTTTTGAACCAAACAGTGGCAAGTGGAGTTCAGCTCACATCCCATTTTACTTACTTATTCCTCTGATTCTCTCTTAGTTTTAAGGATCTTGTGATGACATTGGTCCCGTGTAAGAAAACCAGAATAATATCTCTATTTTAAGATCAGCAAGTTAGAAAGCTACTTGCACTGGCAACTTTTATCCCCCTTTCCCATGAACCTGTCATAATCACAAATTCTGCGGGCTTCACATACAGATGCTTTGGAGAGGTCATTAACCTGCCTACTACAGTCCTCTTCAATTTATCCCCTTTCTGTGGTTGCTTTCTTGTAATGAATGGAGCACACCCTGACCCATTGGGATAAAGTACTTGTTGGACTTTGAAAGTCACACTTAGGACCTGAATTAATCATCCTTTCACCATCCTGGAGTCAGAACCTTATCCTATTTATTTTACCACACCATGTCCTTACCAATTTCATGTTTAAATCTATTCTACACTCATCTTGAGAAAAAATGTCTTAAGCTTTCTATAATCTGCTAGCATTCCTTATTATACAATCAACATAAATTAGAATTCTTATAGTATGAAAAGCCCAGAATTCCAATGACTTAATGCACTACAAGTTAATGTCTTCCTCATAAAAATCTCTGAAGTTTCCAGTAACATTTTAGATCCAAAGTCTTTTAAGTCAGAACTCAATTTTCCAGGCTAGTGGAGGCCTACTCACCTGTAGCTTCACATTTTGGAACACATGCTTCCCCAGTGAACAGTGGGAAGAGAAAGCAGGAGGATCTCAAGATGTCCAGAAATTACTTCAGCCCACATCTGATACAGTTCACCCCTGCTCACAATCCAGTGGCTAGAGCTGGGCAATCCTTAATGTCAACAGTCAAAGCAAGAAAGTTTAATCCTCCCAGATTCATACAAAAATAGGAGATTGAAAAAATTACAAGCACTAGAATTTTCCACAGCACTCCTTCTTAGAGACATGTATGACTTTTCCTAAGATCTATCACCATCAATGGGCTTCCCACGTGTCACAGTGATGAAGAATCTGCCTACCAATGCAAGAAAGGCAAGATGTGCGTGTTTGATTTCTGGGTCGGGAAGATCCCCTGGAGTAGGAAATGGCAATCCACTTCAGTATTCTTGCCTAGAGAATTCCATGGACAGAGGAGCTTGGCCGGTTATAGTCCATGGGGTCTAAAAGAGTCTGATAAGACTGAGCACTCAGGAGCATGCCTTACCATCAACAATATCTAAGCCCTGATTTTGAGTTGAAGCGCTCATTCTTAAGCTTGTATTTCTCTCACTGAATCTAATGAGTGAAAGTGAAAGTGTTAGTCGCTCAGTTGTATCCAACTCTTTGCTACCCACTGACTGTAGCCTACCAGGTTCCTCAACCCATGAGATTTTCCAGGCATGAATACTGGAATGGGTTGTCGTTCCCTTTTCCAGGGGATCTTCCCCAGCCAGGGATTTAACTCTGGTCTCCTGCATAAGGCAGGAAGCAATGGCATCCCACTCCACGCTTGCCTGGAAAAATCCCATGGATGGAGGAGCCTGGTAGGCTGCAGTCCATGGGATCCCTAAGAGTCCGACATGACTGAGCGACTTCACTTTCACTTTTCACTTTCTTGCATTAGAGAAGGAAATGGCAACCCACTCCAGTGTTCTTGCCTGGAGAATCCCAGGGACGGGGGATCCTGGTGGGCTGCCGTCTATGGGGTTGCACAGAGTCAGACACGACTGAAGTGACTTAGCAGTAGCAGTAGCAGCTCCTGCATTGCAGGCAAATTCCTTACTGTCTGAGCCTCAGTCTCTCACTGAATCTAGTAGTTTTCCAATTATCTTGATGCTGTTGGTCTCCCACTAATAGGGCAGTCCTAGTATCACACCTGCTAGTCGGCTAGTTTCATCATTGTATCCTCATTCTGTTAAATATTTAGACTACAGGGTAGAGAATTATCTATGGTATGCTATGAGTTTTTATGCAAATTATTCTATATAATTTAGCCTCACATCATCCCACTGCTTAAAATTCCTCTATACTTTTTATTCCCTAATAGAGGTCTCAGTTGTTACCCATGAAATCTTGAAATACCTATATAAACATAATAATTGAAATAGTTTCCCCTTTCTTTAATGTAACTTCAAGTGTTCATGTTAAGATACCCAATACTATTCTGATTCATGGTTGAATTAGTTTAAGCTAGGTATTACCACATACTTTACTTAAAATATATTCATTATTTTGGGTCAGGAGTCCAGGCATGGCCTAACTTGTCCTCTGCTCAGAGCCTCACAGGGATTCAATCAACAGGTTGATTTGGCTGCACTTGAATGGGGATGAGCACACTTGGATGCATGTTGAAGTTGATGGTAGAACTCATTTCTTCATGGCTGTAGAATTCATGGCATTTTTCAGACCGACAAAGAAGAATATCTTTGAACTTAGGAAGGCCCACATCCCCTTTTAGATGAATTCCAACAGGTTGAGCAAGCCTATCTCTTATTATTAACTTACAACAGATTGATTTGGGACTTGACATTTAGTACTTCTGCCATGATGTAACTTAAGCATGAATATGTGCTTCCCTGTTGGCTCAAACAGTAAAGTATCCATCTGCAATGCAGGAGATCTGGGTTTGATCCCTGGGTTGGAAAGATCCCCTGGAGAAAGGAATGGCAACCCACTCCAGCATTCTTGCCTGGAGAATCCCATGGACAGAAGAACCTGGTGGGCTACAGTCCATGGGGTCACAAAAAGTAGGACACAACTGAGCGATTAAGCATGCAAGCATGAATGTAATGGAGATCATGGAACAAAATCTTAGGATTTTGCCTACCATAAGATCCTGTTTTAGTCTTCCAACAGTGGAGGGTTTTTGTAATTTTTGTTCATCCCCACAAGACTAAAATTTCAGAATGCTGTGTAAGTTATTTGTTACTGATTGTGTGATGTTTGTAGTGAGTTCTTTTAGTCTATAAATTCCTTTCCTCACTTCTTTTTTTTTTTCCTTTCCTCACTTCTGAAAATTAGTTTTTATATCTTCTCCAACAATTTCAATGCTTCCATTTTTGAATTCTTTTATTTTTTAAAATTCCTGTACATCTTTTTTATCTTTTATCATCTGATATATTCTTATTTGTAATATCTACAATATTTTTAAATTCCAACCACTTTATTTTCACCTGAATGTTTGTGTTTTCTAGTATCTCTGTATTGTTGTCTAGATGAAATGCCAACTCAAATGACAATGGAGATATTACTTGTGGGTCTTTTGTTCCAATCTATTCAAAAATTTCTGAATTTCTCTTGGTTTGCATTCATTAGTTTTAGTCTCTGGCTTTTATTTAGATATTTCTTTCTTTTATTTTATTTTTTAACTTTACAATATTGTATTGGTTTTGCCATAATTTAATCCACAAAATCCATTTTAGCACTTAAGGTAACATGTTCTCAGGTTGTAGGGATCTGGGCCAGAGAATCTGTGGGGAGGCTATTCTACCTACCAAAGAGATGTTCAGTTTCCCCAGAAAGTAAACTTCTTATCTCCCACCTGAGTTGTACAAGCCTGGCTGCCAATATTGGTGGTTTAGTGAGAAAAGTGTTTTAGAATTTTAATTAATCTTCTTGCTTTCAACTGAATATCTAAAACACATTCAATTTGCCTGCTATCTTGGAGTTCACACAATGTCTGATCCAATTCCTCTAACTTTCAGCTTTCCATGTTTCTGCAAGAGAGATGAGGATATCTGGCATTTCAGACTAGGACTTGAGATTCCAAAGTCTAGCTGCTGCATAGATAAACTTTCAACAGAATCACCTGTTGTCAGACACCAGAGCATTTTGCTTCAGGTATATGTGGTACCTTAAATTCCTTAGTCTTTGCAGGACCTGATGATTTTACACACACATAAACACAAAATGAGTTTACTTTGCTCTGCCAAATCACTGAACATTCATTTATCTTCTTTCCAGTTTCTAAACTTTGTTGCTATCACTTGTTCTCTGTTGTATCCTCTCCTATATATCTTGTCCTTATCAGTTAATGTAGTTTTATTTTACAGAACTTTTAAAAAGAGAGTTAGGAGAAAGTAGCTGTAACTAAATGTATTCAGAGTTTAAATAAAAGATATTGTTTCCAAATTCTTTTGGCTTATTTTCATCAAATGGTATAGCTGATCTCAAATATGTGATATTTGTCATGGCTCTAATTTCCTTTAAATTCCATAAGAATTATTTAACTAAGTATTTGCTTATAGGTATTTTAGTTTATGGAGAAGGAAATGGCAACTCACTCTAGTACTCTTGCCTGGATAATCCCATGGATGAAGGAGCCCTGTAGGCTACAGTCCTTGGGGGTGCAAAGAGTTGGATATGACGGAGCGATTTCACTTTCACTTTTTTTTTTTTTTTTTTTTTTCAACCTCCAAGGCCATACCATAGAGCTAGAAATGGTGGAGACGGCGGAGCCTGGCTCCTGGCCTTTCTTTCTTTCTTTTTTTTTTAAATTTTATTTTTAAAATTTACATAACTGTATTAGTTTTGCCAAATATCAAAATGAATCCGCCACAGGTATACATGTGTTCCCCATCTCGAACCCCCCTCCCTCCTCCCTCCCCATTCCATCCCTCTGGGTCGTCCCAGTGCACCAGCCCCAAGCATCCAGTATCCTGCATCGAAGCTGGACTGGCAACTCGTTTCATACATGATATTTTACATGTTTCAATGCCATCCTCCCAAATCTTCCCACCCTCTCCCTCTCCCACAGAGTCCATAAGACTGTTCTATACATCATTGTCTCTTTTGCTGTCTCGTACACAGGGTTATTGTTACCATCTTTCTAAATTCCATATATATGCATTAGTATACTGTATTGGTGTTTTTCTTTCTGGCTTACTTCACTCTGTATAATAGGCTCCAGTTTCATCCACCTCATTAGAACTGATTCAAATGTATTCTTTTTAATGGCTGAATAATACTCCATTGTGTATATGTACCATAGCTTTCTTATCCATTCATCTGCTGATGGACATCTAGGTTGCTTCCATGTCCTGGCTATTATAAACAGTGCTGTGATGAACATTGGGGTACACGTGTCTCTTTCCCTTCTGGTTTCCTCAGTGTGTATGCCCAGCAGTGGGATTGCTGGATCATAAGGCAGTTCTATTTCCAGTTTTTTAAGGAATCTCCACACTGTTCTCCATAGTGGCTGTACTAGTTTGCATTCCCACCAACAGTGTAAGAGGGTTCCCTTTTCTCCACACCCTCTCCAGCATTTATTACTTGTAGACTTTTGGATCACAGCCATTCTGACTGGTGTGAAATGGTACCTCATAGTGGTTTTGATTTGCATTTCTCTGATAATGAGTGATGTTGAGCATCTTTTCATGTGTTTGTTAGCCGTCTGTATGTCTTCTTTGGAGAAATGTCTATTTAGTTCGTTGGCCCATTTTTTGATTGGGTCATTTATTTTTCTGGAGTTGAGCTGTAGGAGTTGCTTGTATATTCTCGAGATTAGTTGTTTGTCAGTTGCTTCATTTGCTATTATCTTCTCCCATTCTGAAGGCTGTCTTTTCACCTTGCTAATAGTTTCCTTTGATGTGCAGAAGCTTTTAAGGTTAATTAAGTCCCATTTGTTTATTTTTGCTTTTATTTCCAATATTCTGGGAGGTGGGTCATAGAGGATCCTGCTGTGATGTATGTCAGAGAGTGTTTTGCCTATGTTCTCCTCTAGGAGTTTTATAGTTTCTGGTCTTACGTTGAGATCTTTAATCCATTTTGCGTTTATTTTTGTGTATGGTGTTAGAAAGTGTTCTAGTTTCATTCTTTTACAAGTGGTTGACCAGAGTTCCCAGCACCACTTGTTAAAGAGATTGTCTTTAATCCATTGTAAATTCTTGCCTCCTTTGTCAAAGATAAGGTGTCCATATGTGCGCGGATTTATCTCTGGGCTTTCTATTTTGTTCCATTGATCTATATTTCTGTCTTTGTGCCAGTACCATACTGTCTTGATAACTGTGGCTTTGTAGTAGAGCCTGAAGTCAGGTAGGTTGATTCCTCCAGTTCCATTCTTCTTTCTCAAGATCGCTTTGGCTATTCGAGGTTTTTTGTATTTCCATACAAATTGTGAAATTATTTGTTCTAGCTCTGTGAAGAATGCTGTTGGTAGCTTGATAGGGATTGCATTGAATCTATAGATTGCTTTGGGTAGTATATTCATTTTCACTATATTGATTCTTCCAATCCATGAACATGGTATATTTCTCCATCTGTTAGTGTCCTCTTTGATTTCTTTCACCAGTGTTTTATAGTTTTCTATATATAGGTCTTTAGTTTCTTTAGGTAGATATATTCCTAAGTATTTTATTCTTTCCGTTGCAATGGTGAATGGAATTGTTTCCTTAATTTCTCTTTCTGTTTTCTCATTATTAGTGTATAGGAATGCAAGGGATTTATGGGTGTTGATTTTATATCCTGCAACTTTACTATAGTCATTGATTAGTTCTAGTAATTTTCTGGTGGAGTCTTTAGGGTTTTCTATGTAGAGGATCATGTGATCTGCAAACAGTGAGAGCTTTACTTCTTCTTTTCCAATTTGGATTCCTTTTATTTCTTTTTCTGTTCTGATTGCTGTGGCCAAAACTTCCAAAACTATGTTGAATACTAATGGTGAAAGTGGGCACCCTTGTCTTGTTCCTGACTTTAGAGGAAATGCTTTCAATTTTTCACCATTGAGGATAATCTTTGCTGTGGGTTTGTCATATATAGCTTTTATTATGTTGAGGTATGTTCCTTCTATTCCTGCTTTCTGGAGAGTTTTTATCATAAATGGATGTTGAATTTTGTCAAAGGCTTTCTCTGCATCTATTGAGATAATCATATGGTTTTTACTTTTCAATTTGTTAATGTGGTGTATTACATTGATTGATTTGTGGATATTGAAGAATCCTTGCATCCCTGGGATAAAGCCCACTTGGTCATGGTGTATGATCTTTTTAATGTGTTGTTGGATTCTAATTGCTAGAATTTTGTTAAGGATTTTTGCATCTATGTTCATCAGTGATATTGGCCTGTAGTTTTCTTTTTTTGTGGGATCTTTGTCAGGTTTTGGTATTAGGGTGATGGTGGCCTCATAGAATGAGTTTGGAAGTTTACCATCCTCTGCAATTTTCTGGAAGAGTTTGAGCAGGATAGGTGTTAGCTCTTCTCTAAATTTTTGGTAGAGTTCAGCTGTGAAGCCATCTGGACCTGAGCTTTTGTTTGCTGGAAGATTTTTGATTACAGTTTCAATTTCCGTGCTTGTGATGGGTCTGTTAAGATTTTCTATTTCTTTCTGGTCGAGTTTTGGAAAGTTGTACTTTTCTAAGAATTTGTCCATTTCTTCCTCGTTGTCCATTTTATTGGCATATAATTGTTGATAGTAGTCTCATGATCCTTTGTATTTCTGTGTTGTCTGTTGTGATCTCTCCATTTTCATTTCTAATTTTATTGATTTGATTTTTCTCCCTTTGTTTCTTGATGAGTCTGGCTAATGGTTTGTCAATTTTATTTATCCTTTCAAAGAACCAGCTTTTGGCTTTGTTGATTTTTGCTATGGTCTCTTTTGTTTCTTTTGCATTTATTTCTGCTCTAATTTTTAAGATTTCTTTCCTTCTACTAACCCTGGGGTTCTTCATTTCTTCCTTTTCTAGTTGCTTTAGGTGTAGAGTTAGGTTATTCATTTGACTTTTTTCTTGTTTCTTGAGGTGTGCCTGTATTGCTATGAACTTTCCCCTTAGGACTGCTTTTACAGTGTCCCACAGGTTTTGGGTTGTTGTGTTTTCATTTTCATTCGTTTCTATGCAAATTTTGATTTCTTTTTTGATTTCTTCTGTGATTTTTTGGTTATTCAGCAGCGTGTTGTTCAGCCTCCATATGTTGGATTTTTTAATAGTTTTTCTCCTGTAATTGAGATCTAGTCTTACTGCATTGTGGTCAGAAAAGATGCTTGGAATGATTTCTATTTTTTTTAATTTACCAAGGCTAGCTTTATGGCCCAGGATGTGATCTATCCTGGAGAAGGTTCCATGTGTGCTTGAGAAGAAGGTGAAATTCATTGTTTTGGGATGAAATGTCCTATAGATATCAATTAGGTCTAACTGGTCTATTGTATCATTTAAAGTTTGTGTTTCCTTGTTAATTTTCTGTTTAGTTGATCTACCCATAGGTGTGAGTGGCGTATTAAAGTCTCCCACTATTATTGTGTTATTGTTAATTTCTTCTTTCATACTTGTTAGCATTTGTCTTACATACTGCAGTGCTCCTGTGTTGGGTGCATATATATTTATAATTGTTATATCTTCTTCTTGGATTGATCCTTTGATCATTATGTAGTGACCATCTTTGTCTCTTTTCACAGTCTTTGTTTTAAAGTCTATTTTATCTGATATGAGTATTGCTACTCCTGCTTTCTTTTGGTCCCTATTTGCATGGAAAATCTTTTTCCAGCCCTTCACTTTCAGTCTGTATGTGTCCCCTGTTTTGAGGTGGGTCTCTTGTAGACAACATATGTAGGGGTCTTGTTTTTGTATCCATTCAGCCAGTCTTTGTCTTTTGGTTGGGGCATTCAACCCATTTACGTTTAAGGTAATTACTGATAAGTATGATCCCGTTGCCATTTACTTTATTGTTTTGGGTTCGAATTTATACACCATTTTTGTGTTTCCTGTCTAGAGAATATCCTTAAGTATTTGTTGGAGAGCTGGTTTGGTGGTGCAGAATTCTCTCAGCTTTTGCTTGTCTGCAAAGCTTTTGATTTCTCCTCATACTTGAATGAGATCCTTGCTGGGTACAATAATCTGGGCTGTAGGTTATTTTCTTTCATCATTTTAAGTATGTCTTGCCATTCCCTCCTGGCTTGAAGAGTTTCTATTGAAAGATCAGCTGTTATCCTTATGGGTATTCCCTTGTGTGTTATTTGTTGTTTTTCCCTTGCTGCTTTTAATATTTGTTCTTTGTGTTTGATCTTTGTTAATTTGATTACTATGTGTCTTGGGGTGTTTCGCCTTGGGTTTATCCTGTTTGGGACTCTCTGGGTTTCTTGGACTTGGGTGATTATTTCCTTCCCCATTTTAGGGAAGTTTTCAACTATTATCTCCTCAAGTATTTTCTCATGGTCTTTCTTTTTGTCTTCTTCTTCTGGGACCCCTATGATTCGAAAGTTGTAGCGTTTAATATTGTCCTGGAGGTCTCTGAGATTGTCCTCATTTCTTTTAATTCGTTTTTCTTTTGTCCTCTCTGATTCATTTATTTCTACCATTCTATCTTCTAATTCACTAATCCTATCTTCTGCCTCTGTTATTCTACTATTTGTTGCCTCCAGAGTGTTTTTAATTTCACTTATTGCATTATTCATTATATATTGACTCTTTTTTATTTCTTCTAAGTCCTTGTTAAACCTTTCTTGCATCTTCTCAATCCTTGCCTCCAGGCTATTTATCTGTGATTCCATTTTAATTTCAAGATTTTGGATCAATTTCACTATCATTATTCGGAATTCTTTATCAGGTAGATTCCCTATCTCTTCCTCTTTTGTTTGGTTTGGTGGGCATTTATCCTGTTCCTTTATCTGCTGGCTATTCCTCTGTCTCTTCATCTTGTTTAAATTGCTGAGTTTGGGGTGTCCTTTCTGTATTCTGGCAGTTTGTGGAGTTCTCTTTATTGTGGCATTTCCTCGCTCTGTGTGGGTTTGTACAGGTGGCTTGTCAAGGTTTCCTGGTTAGGGAAGCTTGTGTCGATGTTCTGGTGGATGCAGCTGTATTTCTTCTCTCTGGAGTGTAATGAAATGTCCAGTAATGAGTTATGAGATGTCTATGGTTTTGGGGTGACTTTGGGCAGCCTGTATCTTGAAGCTCAGGGCTGTGTTCCTTTGTTGCTGGAGAATTTGCTTGGTATGTCCTGCTCTGGAACTTGTTGGCCCTTGTGTGGTGCTTGGTTTCAGTGTCGGTATGGAGGCGTTTGATGAGCTCCTGTCAATTAATGCTCCTTGGAGTCAGGAGTTCCCTGGAGTCAGGGTTTGGACTTAAGCCTCCTACTTCCAGTTATCGGTCTTAATTTTACTGTAGTTTCAAAACTTCTCCTTCTATACAGCACCATTGATAAAACATCTACGTTAAAGATGAAAAAGTTTCTCTACTGTGAGGGTCACTCAGAGAGGTTCACAGCGTTACATGGAGAAGAGAAGAGGGAGGAGGGAGTTAGAGGTGACCCAAATGAGATGAGGTGGAATCAATAGTGGAGAGAGTGGGCTAGCCAGTAGTCACTTCCTTATGTGCACTCCACAACTGGACTGCTTAGAGATGTTCACGGAGTTATACAGAGAAGAGAAGAAGGAGGCAGGAGACAGAGGTGGCCAGAAGGATAAAAGGGGGAAATGAAATGGAGGGAGACAGATCCAGCCAGTAATCAGTTCCCTAAGTGTTCTCCACCGTCTGGAACACACAGAAATTCACAGAGTTGGGTAGAGTAGAGAGGGGTTAGGGAGGAGATACAGGTGACCTGGTGGAGAAAATGGAGAGTCCAAAGGGAGAGGGAGCAGTCAAGCCAGTAATCTCGTACCCTAGTGAAAAATGGGTCCTGAAGATTGGGTTCTTAAAGGTACAAAATTGGTAACAAATACATAAAAGCAAAAATTAAAAATCTAGAGTAGAGTTTGGAATTTCAAAAATGCGATGTTAATGAAAAGAAGAAGGAAAAGAAAGAGAGAAAAAACGAACAATGAAAAACAAACAAGGTCGCAAAAATTATAAAGAAACTAAAGGTACAAAATTGATAACATATACCAAAAGGCTAAAATTAAAAATCTAGAGTAGAGTTTGGAATTTCAAAAATACAATGTTAAAAAAAAGAGGAAGAAGAAAAATAAAGAGAGAAAACTAACAAACCAACAAAAACAATGTCGCAAAAATTATAAAGAAAATACAGGTACAAAATTGATATCAAATACCAAAAAGCATAAATTAAAAATCTTGAGTACAGTTTGGAATTGCAGATATACGATGTTATATAAAAGAAGAAGAGAAAGAAACAGAGGAAAAAAAAGTCACAGAAATTATGAAAAAAACTATAGGTACAAAATTGATAACATATACCAAAAGGCTAAAATTAAAAATCTAGAGTAGAGTTTGGAATTTCAAAAATACAATGTTAAAGAAAAGAAGAAAAAGAAAAAAAAAAAAACAAAACACGGTCAAAAAATTATAAAATATATATATGAAGTTTGCTGAAGAAGAAAAAAAAAATATAGGGTCTTTTTTTTTTTTTTTTTTTGCAAAGTAATAGTTATAAAAGTGAAAATTAAAGGACAATAGAGGACTTAAAATTTAAAAAAAAAAAAAGAAAGATTGATCGTAAAAATAGTAAAAATATATCTAGGTCTTTGGTTTTGTTGTGAGTATTGTGGGTTCAGTTCATTTTAGGCTAGTTCCTTAGTCCGACTTATATTTCTCAAGATCTATAGGCCCCTTCCTATGTAATCCGTAGTAACCACAGGGTTTTCATCTATGGCCTGTAGCTTCCAAGGCGTTTCCCTCTGTTATAGCTTCTTCTGTTTGCTGGTCTCTTCAGTGTCTGGTTCCCGCCCTGACACAAAGGGGACGGTGGAGGACACTATTTTTTTTATTTTATTTAGGCTCACTTGTTCAGCCGCGCTGTGGGGAGGGAGGGAGGGATGCTGCAAACAGATAACACTGGAGTGCGCTCGCAGTGCCTCAGCCACACTGGGTCTGCCCCCGCTGACGGCGCGTGTAGCCTCCCTGCCCACACTTCTCCGGCTCTAGGTTGTTCCGCCGGGAACAATCAGAGGCCGGCCCTGGGCTGAGCTCCCAGGTCCAAGCCGCTCAGGTTCAGACACTCGGGTAGTCCTCAGAGGCGCAGACTCGGTTGGGCCTGCGTTTTGTGCTCTTCCCAGATTCGAGCAGCTCAGGTGATGAGGTGTTCCGCGGGCACCAATGCTGCGACTTATCGCCTCCCCGCCACTCGGTTATCTGGGTATAAAACCGGCGCACCTTCTCAGGCAGATGTTGACCGTCCAGACCCCCAAGAAATTTTAGTTAGCAAAGAAGCCTGCTTACAGTTTTATAGATAGTGTCTCTCTGGGGCTGCGATTGCCCCCTTCCGGCTCTGGCTGCCTGTCACCGGAGGGGGAAGGTCTGCAGCCGGCTATCTCTGTTCAGTCCTTTGTTCTGTGCGCGGGCCTGGTGGTGTCTTAGGTTAGGGCTGGCTTTTCGCGTGGTAGATATCCCACAGTCTGGTTTGCTAGCCAAAATTATTTCGCTCAGATAGCGCTCAGAACATTCGGCCTGATTCTTAGTCTAAGGGACACAGCCCGCGTCGCACTTCCCTGCCCAGCCCCCGCTTGCTAATGCCGTGTGCAGGCGTCTGCGCTGCTTCTCCGCTGGGGGAGTTACCGTAGGGCTCACAATCTGCGATTTTTAATTGTTTATTTTCTTTTTTTTCCTCCCTTTTATGTTGCCCTCTGTGCTTCCAAAGCTCGGCACAGATTCGGCAGTGAGAGGGTTTCCTGGTGTTTGGAAACTTCTCTCTTTTTAAGATTCCCTTCCCGGGACGGAACTCCGTCCCTCCCTCTTTTGTCTCTTTTTTTGTCTTTTATATTTTTTCCTACCTCCTTTCGAAGAGTTGGGCTGCTTTTCTGGGTGCCTGATGTCCTCTGCCGGCATTCAGAAGTTGTTTTGTGGAATTTACTCGACATTTAAATGCTCTTTTGATGAATATGTGGGGGAGAAAGTGTTCTCCCCTTCCTACTCCTCCGCCATCTTGGCTCCTCCCCCCCACTTTCACTTTTCACTTTCATGCATTGGAGAAGGAAATGGCAACCCACTCCAGTGTTCTTGCCTGGAGAATCCCAAAGATGGGGGAGCCTGGTGGGCTGCCGTCTATGGGGTCGCACAGAGTCAGACACGACTGAAGCGACTTAGCAGCAGCAGCATTTTAGTTTACATTTCTCTTGAAAATATGAGGACTGTGTAGGTGTCTGCTTGCTGTATTTTTTTTTTTCCAATTGAGATGTAATTTACAGAATAAAGGACACAGCACAAAGCTTATATAACTTGCCAGAATTTAACTTATGTGTACCCCTCCCTATTCTTTCATCATCCAGGAGAAAATACAAATCATTTCATATACCCCAGTGAACTCCTTCATGATGCTCTGGAGCCCACATCACTCTAAATATAACCACTATTCTGATTCCTAGCACCATAGATTAGTTGTGCCTATAACCTTTTGCTATTTTTTCAATGTTGTACTTATGCGATTTATTTATGTTGTTATGAGTTGTTGTAGTTTGTCTTTCTATTGCTATATCATATTATACTGTACAACTTTACCATAATATACTCACTTGCTTATGGACATTTTGAATTGTCCCCAGTTTCTGGCTGTTAAACAATGCTGCTGTGAAAAATTTTGTCTGTATCTTTTGGTAGATATCAACACTCATCTATCTTGTTTGAAGAATTTCTGGTTCCTAGACCATTGGAGAAGGAAATGGCAACCCACTCCAGTGTTTTTGCCTGGAGAATCCCAGGGACGGAGTGGCGGGGGGTTGGGGGGGCCTCGTGGGATGCCGTCTCTGGGGTCACACAGAGTCAGACACGACTGAAGCGACTTAGCAGCAGCAGCAGACCATAAATATGTTTAACTTTAGAAGACACTGCCAACATGTTGTCCAAAATGCCTGTGCCAACTTACATTCCCAAGAAATGTAACAATTTCTGTTTGTTCAATATTCTGGCTAATATCGATTACCATCAGACTTTTAATTGTAGATATTCTGATAGAGTATATTAGTATCTTACTGAGTTTTGACTTTGGTTTTCAATCTGTGACTTTCCTTTTAATTTTCTCAATATTATCACTTAATGAATAGGTCCTAATTTAATGAAGCCCAAGTTTTAACTTTTAAAAATTTTAATACTCTTTTGTTGCATTTTTTTTAGAATTCTTTGCCTATCCTCAAATTATGAAAACACTCACATGTTCTTATGTTAAAGCACTGTTATTTTAACTTTAATATTTATAATATATCATAACTTAATTTTTCCTTGTTGTGTCATTTTTACATGGCTTTTCTAATACTGCCCTAGCAACATTTATTATAAAGACCATTCTTTCTCTAGAGAAGAAAGGTCTCTCCATTTTTTGTTGATGGATTCTTGAACCAATAACACTCACTCAATCTGGAAACCTCTAAAAATACAACAACAAAATAAACCCCACTTAACTAATGTAGAGGAGAAAAAAAGAATTTCTCTCTACTTTTCTAGATTTTTGGCTGAGATCTCTCTGTGTTAAAAGACAGAGTAAAAGGAGAAAAACAAATTATAGCATGCGTACCTCCTCTCCAAGGGAGACCCAGGAAAACAGAGTAAATTTCTGAAATGGACCAAGCTATCATCTTAGATACAATCATCAGTGAAAGACAAAAAAAGATGTTGGGGGTTTGGGAGCCAATTATGGAGATTTCAGGCAAAGCACAGTGAAGGAGGGTTTTGCTGTTGTGCAGATTTGCAGATTTAAGTCTCTGCCTTTCCATTACCTGCTTCCCTGGTGACTCAGGGGTAAAGAATCCTCCTGCCAATGCAGGAGATGCAGGTTCCACCCCTGGGTCAGGAAGATCCCCTGAAGAAGAAAATGACAACCCACATTCCAGTATTCTTGCCTGGAGAATCCCATGGACAGAGGAGCTTGGTGGGCTGCAGTTCGTGGGGTCACAAATGAGTCAGAAATTCCTAAGAGACTAAACAACAGCAACAACTTGTCCATTAATGAGAGTTTCTAGAGATTTAGTTATTATTTCTTTCTTGACGCATAGTGGAAGATGACTTTACAAATAGAGACTTTCCTTGAATAGTTTAATGTCTCTTACAAAAGTGTAACTTCTAGGTTTTCAAAGCTTATTTTGTGTGTGCTGTTTCTTAAAAATAACCATCTCGAGATAATCTTAATCCAAAGAGGGTATTCGGGGTGGTGAATTCTATTCTCCTTCCCTGCTAAGTCAATAATAAAGAAAAAAGGAGCTATAAAAATATTACATTAATCCAAGAAAGACATAAAAAAGGTAAAAATTACCAAACTATAGATGGTACACATAGAAAAAAAAAAATGTGAGATGGCAGAGTTAAACTCAAACATACTGATAATTCCAATAAGTTTAAAGGCAGACATTTGCCAGATTGGATAAAATGTGAGCTCCAATCATAGACTTATCTACAGGAAACCATTTTAAATATTGAAGACATAGCTTAAAATGTGAAACTAGACACTTCATGCAAATGCCAGGCAAAGGATAGCTGGAGTATTTTCACTTATATCAAACAATGTACAGAAAGAGGAAGGAATATTACACTGATAACAGGACAAAATCATCAGACTATAATTTATAAAAATAACATATTTTCTTCCACCAAGTTCTAGTACAATACAGAAATGTACAATATATTAAACTCACAGTATTGTGTCATTTAATTTCAGATAATACATTTACTAGTCTAGGCTGGAAGGATCTTAAAATATGAGACTTCTTGGATATCATGTTGATCAGTTTACATGTCAGCTTGGGGAGGCTACAGTTGTTTAGTCGCTAAGTTAGTTTCAACTCTTTTGAAACCCCATGATCACCTGTAGCTTGCCAGGATCCTCTGTCCACGGGTTTTCCCAGGCAATAATACTGAAGTAGATTGCCATTTTCTTCTCCAGGGGATCTTCCTGACCTGGGGATGGAACCCTCATCATTTGCTTAGCAGGTGGATTTTTTTTACCACCGAGCCACCTGGAAAGCCCAAGTCTATAGTACCCAGGCATTTAATCAAATGCTAATATAAGTTTTGCTGTGAAGGTAGCTTACATCATGTTTTTGTTCAGTTGCTAAGTCATGTTTTACTCTTTGCAATGCCATACACTGCAGTATGCCAGTCTCCACTGTCCACTATCTCCTGGAGTTTGCTTAAATTCATATTCATTGAGTCAGTGATACCATCTAACCATCTCATCCTCTGCCACCTGCTTTCTCCTTTTACCATCAATCTTTCCCAGCATCAGAGTCTTTTCCAATGCGTTGGCTTTTTCACATCAGGTGGCCAATGTATTGGAGCTTCAGCTCCATGGATGTGATTAATTACTATAATCAGTTTATTTAAGGTAAAGGAATTATACTCAATAATTTAGATGGGGTACTTGAAATCATCTAATGGTATTAAGAGTAAATCTAAGCTTTCCTGGAGAGGAAAACTTTTTTTCTCAAAACAGCAGATTCCTTGATTGCTTCCTAGCCTGTTGGTTGATTCTACAGATTTTGGGCTTGCCAGCCCCCAGAAATATTTGAGCCATTCCCAGTTCCTTTAAACACACACACACACACACACACACACATACACACACACACACACACACATTTATTTATTTATTTTGTGCTTTCCTGGAGAACTCTGATACTAACATATTTCTCACTCCTTTTGAGAACATAGGCTCTTCTCTACTCTCTTTTATTTATGAAAGTTAATTTATTGGCATGTTATAAATAGGCCACCATAAAAATTTTCTAATTTTAAATTTTATGTCAGTCTTTTTTATTTTTATAAAAATAAATTCTCTTTAGCAATGTAATGTAATTAGCAATGTAATTCTCTTTTATTTTCATAATCTTGTGAATCTCAGTTTCTCATTCTCTATTATTTATATTCTCTCTCACACACTCACAGATTCAACAATTAAAAAGAGCTCAAAACCATCTTAGTCTCCCTCTTTTTCCTCTGAGTTCCCAGTGTCAGCTCTTAAAAGTGGGAGTGAGAAAAGTGGAATTAAGTGACTTCTGCTATTTTCTGAAATATTTTCTATCAAGAAGGATAGAGCAAGGACTCATAAGTTAAGATAAGATAATTACTCATTTTTAGCAATAGCTTAGGATTGGGTCACAGTAGTTTCCTCAGCTTTTCCTACAGGTAATTTTATATAAAATTGAAGATAATCTCACAAATAAGAAATCTGTAATAATAAAATCAGAAATTAACTTTGGTTGGTACAGACGATCACTCATAGAAAGGGAACTTTGTGGGGTGATACCTTTTTAACTGAAATAGCACAGTAGGATGAAAATTACTTCATTTTGATATTTGGCAAATCTAATACAGTTATGTAAAGTTTAAAAATAAAATAAAATTAAAAAAAAAAAAAAAAAAGAAAAAAAAAAAAAAAAAAAAAAAAAACTGATGGAGTCATTACAATCTGCCAGACATAACACGATGGCAAGAAGCCTAAATACTTTGGCCTCTTACTCCTAAGCAGCTCAGATTTCTGACAATAAACTTAAAGACATCTGTGTGAGAAGCTGTTTTTTAAACACCGATTTCTTTTATTGAAATATAGAACATTTAAATTTAATAAATAATTCAAGATTAATATTTTATTTACTTTAAATGTCAACTAAATTGAGTTAAAATCTTACTACATTCCAAAGTCAAGTATAAATATGTTCTTAATTATCACAGATCCTTAAAGTTAAAAAAAAATGAAAAGTGAATAGACTGCTATGAAAAATATCCTTAGTTACAAATATAATTTTATTCTTCAATCATAATTCCTCACTCCCTTTTCCAATCAAAGAGTTATGCAAACAAAATGTTTTGACAATAGTGATTCAAATTTCTAGTGAAAACTTTTATCTCTCTCTCAATTTCCATTATTCCTTTTAGTTAAAAAAAAATGGCTCTTAATCCTAAGTAATTCTAACTTATGGACAAAGTCTCTGTGCACCATAAACATTTTAGTAATCCCAATACCATTTGTTTATTTGGTTTGTTTTGTCTATTTGTTGGTTGGTTTGTTGATTTTATTCCTCAGACTTGGTCAAATTCATTTGTTTCCTTATTTCTTTTAAGATTGTTAAATTTCTTGACTGTCTTGCTAGAGCCTCTGATACGATAAGCATCCATTATAATGCACAATCTTAACCCATAGGCTTTATATCTAAATAAGAGAAAGCTTTGACCTCTTCTAGAATTATTTTGGAATAATCACATTTATTGCCCCCTAAAAATATCTTCATGATATAAGTATTGGATACAGGCAGGTGTACATATCTGTTGCTCTTTATTTTTACCATTCATAGGTTTTTAACAGCAACCTCTGCAGCTTAAAACTATTGACTATGACATGTCTCTTTCTAATTGCATCTTGTTTTTATCCTCCTTAAATGAACTTAAAATAATTCACTCCATTTCTCTCTCTATTTGTATATGGTATGCATATATATATATGTATGCTGGAATATGTATACATATATACATATGCATGAATATTTACATACTTTGTGGTGGTTTAGTAATTCAGCTGTGTTCAACTCTTTGTGACCTCATGGACTGTAGGATACCAGGCTCCTCAGTTCATGCGATTTCCCAGGCAGGAATACTGGAATGGGTTGCCATTTCCTCCTCCAGGGGATCTTCCTGACCTAGGGATCGAACTCACATCTTCTGCATTGCAGGCAGATTCTTTACCACTGAGCCACCAGAGAAGCCCATTTATATTCATACATACATACGTACATAATAGCAATTCACAGGGAACATACATCTTATGAGAGTATCTTGGACTATTTCTTAGGTATAAGGGTACAAGAAACTTGCTTCAGTGTTCTCTTTGTGTATATTTCTCCTTGGGCTCTTTCCTAGTAATCTTAGAATATTTCTTCCCTAAATCCACAGGACTTCTTATTTTCTTTCTAGCTTGATAGACAGCTTTGTTCATACCACTGATACTGTCTCATTCCTGTGATAGTATTGATTTTTTTCCTTACTAACTTTTCACTCTCAACTCCCAACAATCACTTTAAACTTCTAGTCTACTTTTCCCTTTTTACATATTGAAAGCTTGTGAATCTTCCCCACTCTTTGTATAATTTCAGAGAAAATGGGAATATAGAGTAAACTCTCAAAATACATTTGAAGGGATTCTTTAAAAAATGAATATGATAGCATTGGAAATATCAGTTCTAAATTCTATAAAACTTCATACCTATTATTAGATTAGATAGGCAGCACTATTACTTATTTCAATGCAGGATACTTCCTGTGGTAGAAAAACCTTTCACTGCAGAATTACTGTAATCATCTCCAGAAGGCAAAATAAACTAAAAAAAAAAAAAAAAAATCTGAGTAAACATGTTCTTTTGGTGAACGATTATCCACTATTCTATAAGAGTAACAACATGATATTCTCTTTTTTTTTTAAATATAATGACACACAGTCAATAAGCACTCCCATGGATATTTAACAGTCTCACTGAAGTCTGTGATGTTTCTATTACCTGTGTACAATGCTGCAAATCAATCTATCTCAACATCAAGGCGTTTCTTTCTTCTGGGAGTCAGAAAGGGCAGAACAGGAAGAGCAATGTTGAAATAATTCAGTAAAAGTGCAGACCACAGAGAGAGAAACAACACAACTGAAATGAGCAATGCACAGAACTCACTGCAAAACACATGCAAACCAATAACCAGACACTTCAGCTGCATTTAAAGCTGGCACTAAGTGCAGCCTTAACAGAATGCTCCTCTCTGGAATAATCTGCTCTAACTGCACTATGCTTCTTAGCAGCATAAGCAGCCCCAGCTGCATATACCTTTGCTTGTAGTGTCAGTTCACATCCATCTGATGCCTAGACTCCAGCTCCATAGAGAGAAGCTCTAAACAGAGATCAGGCCATTATATAAAAGGAACACCTGCCTTATATTCTTTGGTTTTGGAGGAGATTCCCTATCTGATTCGGTTTCCTTTCAGCTCTTCATTTGAATCTAGAATGGTCAAGACATTAATTCCTAACAAAATGATTTGTATGGCCAACACTCTCCCCTTTCCTTTAACTGTAATCAGTAAAAGTTAACGATTATATTTTGGGAAAATTTACAGGCCTTCTGTAATCATCTACTATCTCTTACTTTCCCAACTGCTTCTTATTAGAAAGAAAACCCTGGGAATGGGAAACAAATTTTTTTTTCTTTCTTTTCAATTTTAATATAGTGAAAATCTCTGAAAAATTAAAGCTGAAAGTGTTAGTGGCTCAATCATGTCCAACTATTTGAGACCCGTGGACTGTAGCCCACTAGGCTCCTCTGCCCATGAAATTCTCCAGGCAAGAATACTAGAGTGGGCTGCCATTCCCTTCTCCAGGGGATCTTCCCAACTCAGAGGTCAAACCAGCATCTCCTGCATTGCAGGCAGATTCTTTACCATCTGAGCCACCAGGGAAGCCCACTTTGTTACAAATTTCATATACTATTTCAGAAGCTTTGGATGTTTTTCTTATTCATTTGGGTCAGATGGTTTTTGACTTTGATTCTGTGGGGGAAGTGACTCAGGAAGTTGAGAAGATGTTGGGTAAGTGGCATTTTAATATTATGCCAGGATTCATGGCATTCAAAATGCCATACTTACTTCCTACCTCTTGTTTATGATGATATATTGTCACATATATTTATTCCTGTAGGGGTCTGAGTTGCAGACAGTAGAACCAGTCTAACTATTCTAGCAGTTAGGAATTTATTAAGGATATGTCCACTACAAATTGGCACTTGCCAACTGCCTTGGTGGGGTTTGTATCCTGTGCCGCTGTAGAAGCTGAACTTCAACACCCCCTGAAGGGAGTTCAGACTGGATATCAGGAATGAGGCACTCTGTTCTCTAGGAAAACTGGCAGAACAGTTCTTCAGATAAAAATTTTCAGGAGCTGATTCTATGCACCCACTTCTTGCATCTCCTCATATCTAGAAAAATGGTAAATGCCTTTATGCTGATGTTTACTCCTCATGAGTAGCAGAAAACTTCTGTAAAGATAAGTGCTTGATTGCATCAACTCTCCCTTCAGTAAAACCATATATATTGATTCCTTCCCCCACCTCCTTGGAGCAATTTCTCAGAGCTATCTGAGGCGTTGTCTGCACTCCTCACTTTGCCCCAAACAAAACTTAACATGCAACCCTCACGTTGTGCATTTCTTAGTTGACAGATATTAATTTTGCCACAGATTCACCAGAAGAGGAGAAAACTAGACTGGGATTCTACATACTCAGAAACTATATATTCAGGGAAGGTAATCAAGAAATGTTTATGAACAACCAAATGCAGACATTCTTCTAATGGAAACAGAACTGTACTTCACTTTATCACCTAAAACAATAGGTAACAGACCCAAGAATTCTGCTCCTGCTGTCTCCACGCTTCCCCGCATCCCTGCCTAAACAGATGCATACACAGTCATGCTTGCTAGCAGATAGCTGTAGTCAATAACCACTGACTTTGCTCATTTCCACTTTCAAGTCTCATGAAGACACATTTGATTGGCAGATACAAAGTCACGCACCAAGGACTGATGTGATAGCAAGCCTAACAAAGGCAGATTTTAGCCTTCAAGACTTTAACACAAGGAGACCTGAAAAAGGAGTGTGAAAACAACAGTGAATCTGACTTCCACGGTAACCTGTATGTTAGCTATTGTCAGGGAAGGTTAGAGCTTCACATGAATTTGGCTTGAATCTCCTATCCCACAACACAGAAAAATTCAATGGTTACTCAGTGTTTTGAGAATTCCTTTATTTTTACTTCCTGTTTCAATTAAATA
Source organism: Bubalus kerabau (assembly GCF_029407905.1). NCBI lineage: Eukaryota > Metazoa > Chordata > Mammalia > Artiodactyla > Bovidae > Bubalus > Bubalus kerabau. Next base: position 54,563,456 of record NC_073641.1, read on the forward strand.
TCTCATCTTTATTTCAACTTGTATCCTGAGAATTCCCCTTTCTTTCAGACGACCTAGAAAAGAATCAAAGTCTCAATCACTATGCATACCACACCTTTGGATTGTAGCATTTCCTCTGGCATTTTGCTGTCTTGTAGGGAAGCAGTGCAAACTAAATTTTGCTTCAGCTGTCTCTGCTATTATTAATTCCTTTAACCCAGTTCCTCCTTCCCGTCGATACCTGATGCACTATTGCTCCACCCAAACGTTTTGTCTCCTCTTCTCCTCATGTAACCACAGCTTCAAAATTCCACTCATTTCTTACTTAACATTATTTACCTATCTCTCCTTGGATAATCATAGCTCATTTAAGGTATACTCGGAAAAACTCACCTTTAAAGCAAGATCTGTTCTAAAACTAGATAATAATTATGTATTCATATCTTAAAGCAATTATATTCTTCATAATACTTACATATCACATAATTTAAATTATTTAAGAATTCAATAATCACTTATTGAAACTACAGAGTGGTTATTTAGAAGAAAAAAAGTAAAATTTAATTTTTGCTTAAAAATAGCTTATAGCTTTTTCAGAGAGTTAAAATACGTATGGGATTCCCAGGTACCGCTAGTGGTAAAGAACTCACTTGCCAGTGCAAGAGATATAAGAGAGACTGGTTCAATCCCTGGGTTGAGAAGATCCCCTGGAGGAGGGCATGGCAACCCACTCCAATATTCTTGCCTGGAGAATCTTCATCAACAGAAGAGCCTGGTGGGCTACAGTCCAAAGGGTTGCAAAGAGTCAGACATGACTGAAGTGGCTTAGCATGCATGAAAAATACATATGAGAAAAAGCAAAATATAGGAATAGGTAACAGTTAATATATATACTATTAGAGTTTAATAAAATACAAATTCAAATATGAAAGTGAAAATGATAGCTTGTCAAAACCAAAGAAAATCATTTGCTTATTAACTTGCCTTTTCATTATATAGACATTTCTGATAAGTTATCCAGTGAAGGAACTCTTTCTTCAAAGGTTAATATTTTTTATGCACAAATCATATTTTAAAGATAAAGGAGAATCTTTAAATAAATAAAAAAAATAAATAATAAATAAAAAATAGTTTTTTATTTAAAAAATAAAATGGATATATTGAGAATGTTTGAGGAATAGTATGTAAACACATTATAAACACCTTTGATGAATTTCTTTTAAATATACTAGTATGTAGTACATAATAAACAAGAACTTGTCAAAATTCTAAAGCTTAAACATATTATGAAACATTTGAATTCAATAGGTTAAATTTCTATTTCTCTGAATTTGGTATAAATTCTAATTATGAATGTTAATTGGATTCAATATAGACTGTGATCAGGTATATAGGTATAGGTATGATCACTCACCTATATCCAGACATCCTGAAATGCAAAGTGAAGTGGGCCTTAGGAAGCATCATGAACAAAGCTAATGGAGGTGATGGAATTCCAGCTGGGCTATTTCAAATCCTAAAAGATGATGCTGAGAAAGTGCTGCATTCAATATGCCAGCAAATTTGGAAAACTCAGCAGTGGCCACAGGACTGGGAAAGGTCAGTTTTCATTCTAATCCCAAAGAAAGGCAATGCCAAAGAATGTTCAAACTACTGCACAGTTGCATTCATCTCACATGCTAGCAAAGTAATGCTCAAAGTTCTCCAAGGCACACTTCAATAATACATGAACCATGAAATTTCAGATGTTCAAGCTGGTTTTAGAAAAGGCAGAGGAACCAGAGATCAAATTGCCAACACCAGCTGAATCATCAAAGCAGCAAGACAGTTCCAGAAAAATACCTACTTCTGCTTTATTGACTTTGCCAAAGCCTTTGACTGGTTCACAACAACCTGGAAAATTCTTCAAGAGATGGGAATACCAGACCACCTGACCTGCCTCTCAAGAAATCTGTATGCAGGTCAGGAATCAACAGTTAGAACTGGACATGGAACAACAGAATGGTTCCAAATTGGGAAAGGAGAACCTCAAGGGTGTATATTGTCAACCTGCTTATTTAACTTATATGCTGAGTACATCATGAGAAATGCTGGGCTGGATAAAGCACAAGCCGGAATCAAGATTGCCAGGAGAAATATCAATAACCATAGATATGCAGATGGCACCACCCTTATGGCAGAAAGTGAAGAAGAACTAAAGAGACTCTTGATGAAAGTGAAAGAGGAGAGTGAAAAAGTTGGCTTAAAGCTCAACATTCAGAAAAATAAGATCATGGCATCTGGTCCCATCAGTTCAGTTCAGTTAGTTCAGTTTAGTCACTCAGTCATGTCTGACTTTTTGTGACCCCATGAACTGCAGCACACCAGGGCTCCCTGTCCATCACAAACTGCTGAAGTCTACCCAAACCCATGTCCATTGAGTTGGTGATGTCATACAACCATCTCATCCTTTGTCATCCCCTTCTCCTCCTGCTGTCAATCTTTCCCAGCATCAGGGTCTTTTCAAATGAGTCAGCTCTTCTCATCAGGTGGTCAAAGTGTTGGAGTTTCAGCTTCAATATCAGTCCTTCCAATGAATACCCAGGACTGAGATCCTTTAGGATGGACTGGTTGGATCTCCTTGCAGTCCAAGGGACTCTCAAGAATCTTCTCCACCACAGTTCAAAAACATCAGTTCTTTGGCGTTCAGCTTCCTTTATACTCCAACTCTCACATCCATACATGAAAACTGGAAAAACCATAGCTTTGACTAGACAGATCATTGTGGACAAAGTAATGTCCAGTCCATTCTGAAGGAGATCAGCCCTGGGATTTCTTTGGAAGGAATGATGCTAAAGCTGAAACTCCAATACTTTGGCCACCTCATGTGAAGAGTTGACTCATTGGAAAAGACTCTGACACTGGGAAGGATTGGGGGCAGGAGGATAAGGGGACGACAGAGGATGAGATGGCTGGATGGCATCACTGACTCTATGGACGTGAGTCTTAGTGAACTCTGGGAGTTGGTGTTGGACAGGGAGGCCTGGCATGCTGCGATTCATGGGGTTGCAAAGAGTCAGACATGACTGAGCGACTGATCTGATCTGATCTGATCTGCTTTTAATATGCTGTCTAGGTTAGTCATAACTTACCTTCCAAGGAGTAAGCATCTTTTAATTTCATGGCTGTAATCACCATCTGCAGTGATTTTAGTGCACAAAAAAGTAAAATCTGACACTGTTTCCACTGTTTCCCCATCTATTTACCATAAGTGATGGGACCAGATGCCATGATCTTAGTCTTCTGAATGTTGAGCCTTAAGCCAACTTCTTCACTCTCCTCTTTCACTTTCATCAAGAGGCTCTTTAGCTCCTCTTCACTTTCTGCCATAAGGGTGGTGTCATCTGCATATCTGAGGTTATTGACAGTTTTCCTGGCAATCTTGACTACAGCTTTTGTTTCCTCCACCCCAGCATTTCTCATGATGTACTCTGCATATAAGTTAAATAAGCAGGGTGACAATATACAGCCTTGACAGACTCCTTTTCTCTATTGTGTCTGGCATTTAGTTTTGCATATAGAATTACTCAATATAAAGTTATTCCTAGACTAGTAAACACATGAGAGGTAATAACCAGTGGTTGACAAGCAGAAAGAATCAAAAAGTTGATGCATTTATATATGCTTCATTCAGTAGTTGTCTCCATTATTGTAAGCAATCAAAATGCACCACATTACAAACTTAAAATTGTTCTTTTTAGAGCAGCAGTGAATGCCTGCTACTTTTTTCACTGTGGTTTCTTCAAATCTCTAATTCTTGATTTCTCATGTCAGTTCTTCTCAGTGTTGTTCAATGGCTTATCTCTATACTTTGCTTTTCAAATTTCAGGTTTCTCCATGTTCCTGCCTTCAATCCCTTTTATCTTGTTATTCTAAGTGTTCTTTCTTGATTCTCCAGAATAAGATAAATGATTATCTATATCTATATCTTTTGTTTAAATGACTCTCTAAGGTATCAAAAACCCAACTATTAAACTCTTACTGGACTCTGCACATATACATCCACCACAAATACCAACATCATCATTTTCAAAACAAAAAATATACATTTCTGCCCCTTTTCTCACTTAACATCAAAATAGACTCATTGTCTTGATTCTTAACCAATATTCAAAATTCATAAAGCCCTGCATGTTTTAATCACCTAAAAACTGCTCATACTTTTCCCCTCATCTCTATTCTCATAGTTAGTGCCTTTATAAAATTTCCCTTTATCTTGTTGCCACTGAAATTTATTTCTAAAACATTATTATTATTAGTGTTATTATTATTTTTTCTAAAACATCATTCATCAAAAGTACTTCATTGTATACAGATTGTTTTTATGCATGATGATATTTTCATGGTTTTGTTTAAGTTTTTATAAGATTATAGGGAATAAGTACAATATCAGAAATAAAATGTACCTTGACCTCATGGTTTTCTTTCCTTCTGAGTAATTCTTAGCATAGAAGCAAAATTAGTGCTGACCAACACTTCCAACCTTTATAACCATCTTTTATGCTCATTTTAGCATGCTATTTTCTATTTCTAAAATCATGGGAACCCTAAACTAAGCACATATATTCTCTCCATTTTTATTTTTCATTAATCTTTTTCTTCTTTCTTCTTCTGGTATCTTCTGACATATAACTTTTCATACTGTTGGGTTTTCCATTTCCATGATTCTTTATGCTATGCATACAATTTTATTGCAGAACTTAGATTAATAACTATAATTATATACATTTTATATGCTTACAAGTATTAGAGCTTCCCTGGTAGCTCAGCTGGTAAAGAATCTGCCTGCAGTTCAGGAGACTCTGGTTTGATTTCTGGGCTAAAAGATCCTCTGGAGAAGGGAATGGCTACCCACTCCAGTATTCTTGGTTTTCCCTGGTGACTCAGCTCATATAGAATTTGACGCCTTGGTTGGGAAGATCTCCTGAGAAGGGAATGGCCACCCACTCCAGTATTCTGGCCTGGAGAGTTCCACAGACTCAATAGTCCATGGGGTTTCAAAGAGTCAGACACAACTGAGCGACTTTCACTTTCATTTTTTCATTAAATCAGTCAACTGGTAGAAAAAATCCTATCTATCTTTATTGAAATCCTCAGCTTCTAATAGGTTATTTAGAGCCATAAAGTGTTTATTATTAATTTTGAAATCAATAAATTCAGCAGAATTTTTGACAGTACTTTGTACTTTGACAGTATTTTCTCTCAGGAAAGCTATTGGCCTCTACATTCCCATTTTCTTCATGGCCTTTACAAATTAAGTATCTCTCTCTTACTTGCTTTCTCAAGGCATCTCTTTCAACCAGCCCTCTACATTTTGTACGGATATGTACTCTACAACCAACTATTGAGACAACTCAAACTACGCAAGATATTATGGTCTTTTCTTCCTCCCTCCCTGCTTCTTATCCACTTTTTCCCATTCTTGCCAAATTTCTCCTAAAAGAAACCAGAGTTTTGCTTTCTAATAATCCTTTCAGTCTCTCAGACATCTAAGCTGCTGAGCATAGCTCAGCAATCCATGCAATCTTACAGACTGGTGCCAGTGGAAATGCATAACTTGTTGGCTCTGCTGGGTCCTCAGAGCAGCTCAGCCATGCCTCTTCTACTTAATAAGGTCCCTGTTGTCCTTTGGCTCAGCAGTTATCTCTATCATGCACACCTTACTATTAACCCTCCTCCTAATGCTTCCCAACAGTCTTCTTATTCTCAGTACATGAGTCCAGTGGTTATTCCACTTGAAAACTTCAGCTTTCTATCCTTAATATGCATCCCTTTGATCCTCTTGTTTGAATTTCATTTATTTTTGTCTCCTTCATCTATACCAATTATATGACCCAGATATCAGTATCCTGATAATCATTTTCTACTTTTTTTGGCTGCACAGCACAGCTTACAAGATCTTAGTCCCTGGCCAGGGATTGAATCCAGGCCTTTAACAGTAAAAGCTCAGAGTCCTAACCACTGGACGGTCAGGGAATTCTCTATTTTAGTTTATAATACAGCTGCTTTCTAAAAATTCAACACTGTTTAGAATATGGTCTTTGAGATTCAACAGACATTAATTGCATTTCATTGGGCAATGCTACTTAACCTGTTCAACCATTACTTTCTTTAGATATGAAATAAGATAATATCTTCAATATTTTGGCCACCTGATGCAAAAAGCCAAGTCATTGGAAAAAACCCTGATGCTGGGAAAGATTGAAGACAATAGGAGAAGAGGGCAGCAGAGGATGAGATGGTTGGATAGTATCACTGACTCAGTGGACATGAACTTGGGCAAACTCCAGGAGATAGTGAGGGACAGGGAGATCTGGCATGTTGCAATGCATGGAATCACAAAGACTTGGACATGACTTAGTGACTGAACAGAAACTACCATTCCACAGAGTTTTGAATGAGATAATATTTGCAGAATTATTAGCTCAGAATTTGTTATGAATTGAGTACCAATATATGTCAGGTACAATTCTAAAATATGTGAAGAAAAGAGTATTGGAAAAATTCAATTATTTTCATTGGAGTTTATATTGTTGTAGGACATTGCACATAGCAATTATAATTAGGGCTTCTCTGGTGGCTCAGTCAGTAAAGAATCTTCCTGCAATGCCAGAGACCCAGATTCAATCCCTGGGGCAGGGAAGATACACTGGAGAAGGAAATGGAAACCCACTCCAGTATTCTTGCCTGAAGAATTCCATGGGCAGAGGAGTCTTGTGGGTTGCATGGAGACCCACGGTCCATGGGGTCTCAAAGAGTCATACACAACTGAGCCGCTAATACACACACACATATAATTAAGGAAGGATGACTTCTATAACAGAACCAAAAATGATATAAAATGTGTGCCATTTATAATTCACCTTTTCTTTCAGTCACCCATGTAGCTGAGTGTTTAAAGTCTTCCTAAATTGCACCCCTCCTCAGTAGGTTACTACATCATGTAGAGACTCTATTTTACAATGTTTCTCAGCATTACTTCATTCTGCCCATTTCCACCATGAGCAAACCACCATGAGAGTACTAAGTACTCTCCTTAGTACTCCTAATGGAGACCCTGGCAATGGTCCCTAGTGATTCCTCACTCTCACCAAGGTCTCATTCCAGTGCATCCTGCAATCTCCTGTAAGACTGAGGTTCTGCAACCTAACAGGTCTGTGAGCCCTTCCCAGATTAGGTTCCCTCACCTCTGTTCTTTGCCTGCCTTTTATCTGTAGGAAAATCTTAGTCACATAATAAATTTAATCAGAGAAGTGAGAAACCACAGAAAAAAAGGAAAATAATCAAGCAAAACAAAGTAATACATTAGTCATTAAACAAAGTCAAGGACCTTTAGTTCTTCCTCAAGAGCTATAGGCAATATTCTGAGTCAAGTCCTCTGAGCTGTTTTGCAGTTATTGAAACCCACACCAGGTGGAAAAAGTTAACTGTATGCTGCCCACACTGACCAACTGACACACACACACACACACACACACACACACACGCTGCCCACAAGCACAGAGACCATGAACCACTTGGAGCCACAATGTTGATGATGCTGACTCTCAGTTACCTCACTGCCAATCAATCAGAAGAATGTTCATGAGCTCATCCCACCCTGCTCCTGAAACACTATGAGACTTTTCACTGCTCCCTCAGGGGTGGGACACAGTTTTGAGGGCATTATCCCACTGTGGCTCCCTCTGCCTGTCAAAGCAGGAAAGCTATTTCTTTCTACTTAACCCAAAACTCTGAGATTTAACCCAGCACAGGCCTACAGAGGTCAATTTGGCAATAGTTCCCAAAAGCACATTTGAAATGTTATTGGTTTTCTGTTAAAAAAAAAAAAAGAAAGAAAGAAAGAAAGAAAGAAATTGAAAAGCTCCCAATTATCCAGTTGCTTATTCTCAGCTAGCATTCAAGATCCTCTGGCCAGCTTCCCACTTAGCTCTACCCCTCCCCCATCTCCTGCTTCCTTTGACCCCAAAGTTTTGCTTCTCTCTCTTCCCTCTGTTGCTCCTTTCCCTCTGCCATTAAGATCTTTTTTTTTCTCTTTAATAAGGTCATGGCAAATGGCATGGTTTTTACAGAGTCTTTCTGTTTTCCTAGAGGAGGAATGATCTTGCTTTTGTGTACCTTGCCCTTTGAACTACTGCTAAAGAAGGCAAGAACTGAACGCTCTCCCTTTGTATGCTGCTTACCTGCGGATTCCTTATCTACTCACCAGGATGTACACTCCTAGAAGATTGACTTGTCCTACTACAGTGCTCTGAAAACACCAAACATACAAAAAAGCTTGTTCTCTCCTTTACTTAATTACTTTTCTATTATCCAGAGTACAAGGCCTGTTACAAAGAGTTGCTCAATAAATATTTGCTGAACTGAGTCGATTATATAGAGGAAGTTTGCCTCTAATAAGTGTTACAACACTTTATAATTTGAACTTTGAGTGTGACTCCATGACCATTACCTTTCTTATGGTCTTCTTGGTCTTCATTTACAAGATATCTTAGCACATATTCCAAACTTTTATTCAGTTACATAATGTTGAAAGTTGTAGCTACAAGGGCTATGGCCTGGAATTTAATTCCAGCTGAGAATTGTGGTGTAGTTAAGTATTCCTATACAATTTAGTTTAATGAGAGACATAATGTATTATTACCGAGAAAAAGTAACTAGAAGGTTGGTTGACCAAGCAGTGTGAAACTGAAATAAGCAACCGCTTCCTAATTAGAAATGAAGAGTCTGCATTTCTAGGGTTTGGCTAAGTGTTGGAGGAGGTCATCAAGAGGATGTGACTGCAGCCTGAACCAGAGAGCTGGACCCCAGAAAAACAGAGGTTCATCACTCCTCCCTGTCCTGGGAACATACTTTCTGCCTGCCATTCCCACAGTGGAAGCCACATTCAAGGACACAACCTTGAGAGAGAAATGCATTGCTGAGACCAGGTGGATGGTGTACATGAACCCAGTTCAGGCCTCTATATAAATTCTTAATCATCTGGCAGGCAGATGCAGAGATCCATGCATCCTGGGGCCACCAATGCAAGCCTGGCAGGTGAGTCTCCTATTTATTAAACCTGCCCCCCACCCAACCCAAGTGGCTCATTCCTAGGTCTCTCCTTGTCTTCTGCGTTCTGGGGCCAGTTTACAAACCAAGACCAAATTGACCACAAATGTTCTTTTATTTTTATGGTTTTTATTCCCCTTAGAAGTATCTGGGGAATAAAAAGACAGTCTGGTCTTCAGTGGCTCACTTTGTGCTTCTTTATTACGGTCAGTTACAGGATGTGAGCAGTGAATGTGTCACTTTAAGAAGAAAATCTTCTTAACCTTGAAGGGATGAATCAGGTGTGAAATGTTCTGTTTGATACATTCGGAGGGATGCTTTCCTAGATTTATGCTATAAAATTGAAAAACATTTTACACGCTGAGGTCTGACTCAGGCTCTAGTTCAATAAAATCTATGAACACTGCTTCTCTTTCCTTTTGAGAAAAACACTACAGTTCACTATTTTCCTAGAATTAAATGAATAACTTTTAACATCCATCAGTATAATGGGGTATTCTTTAATTGATCCAAGCCATACAGGTTCTGAAGGCACTGTTGTTTTCAGGGGGAAAAAAACAAAAACTGTCCATGTGTGTAATTTTGTTCTTGTATTTTTCTCATATATTTGAATGAGAAAGCTTTTTTTTTAAATCACATATGCAACTGTTGTAATTCCTAAATGATGATGAATAGCAGGTGTGTAATTATAAATTGGTATCAGATGAAAAAGAAGAGGTACAGTTTTTTAAATGCAGAAATCTGCTATCATAGGAAGCTTGCTCTGAGCCTCTGCTCTCTCTAGCCCTATCTCTAACAGGAGATGAAATAATGAAAAAATATTTGGCTAAACTGCTGGCAAAACTCTTCCTGTTTGTACCACACTTGGAAACAGACTCTTGGGACTAGCAGTGGAATCCTTCCTATTGATTGGCTGGTTAAATAGGGGACTATTAGCTTCAGACAGGCTAGATTGATTATACAGCAGCAGCGAGAGCGGAGACTCGGAGCTAAGTGAGCCTCAGGGTGAAAAGGAGAGCGGGGGACGCAGAGTGCGGGGTGAGAGGGAGGCAGGCACATTCCAGCGCATCCCTGTGTGACTGCCCTGCCCAGCGCCTTGCTCCGCAGCTCCCTCAGTCAACAACTTACTGAGGCGCCTTTTCTTTCACAAGAGGATGTCAGCTCCGAGCCCCTGAAAGAAATAACAGACTTCACCTTGGAATAGTGCATCCACTTCTACTTCATTAACGAGGATTTTGAAAAGAAAACCCCAATCAAGTTCCCTTTCCAGCCCCATGTTGTTCCTGAGTTGAATAGAAACCGTGTCCGGCTCCTGGTAAGACAATTAAATTTTTCTCTCTGGATTTCTTTTTGAGACATCCACAGTAAAATACATCAGAGCTTTGTGTGCTTTAAAAATTGAGTTTCGGTGATATATTAAACTTCATACAGTATACAGGCATGTGGATTTAGGAATGTGTTAATGCATATTTATATGAATATATTTGCTATTTTATCTCCAGGGATATGTAAGTTTCTTTTTCTGTTTTATAAAACCACTGGATTATAAGTTTATGAGTAGATCATCTGTGTGAAGAAGAGAAATAAGCAAAGTTCACACTAAAAAAGAGCATTTTTGGTGACAGCCCTGAAATATGTGCACATATATGGCTCTTAGCTGTTAAGCAACTTTGAGAAATAATAGCCAAGCAGGAAAGGACCATTGCTGCATTAAATGTCTACTATTATATTTCATGCATAGAAGCTACTGTGTGCTTTTCAGTGATTGTCAGTGGTGAATTTTTCCCCCTAAATCTGTCTTTTGATTGCAGTCTTAATTCTTCAACATAAATATGATGCATCTTAAATGATTTGCCATTAGACTGCCATCTTATTATAGCTAAGTTATTGACAGCTAGAATTTGGTCTTAAGAAAGTACTGAGCTCAGGCAGGGAAATATGAGTGTGGAGATGTTCAGCTAGTACTAGAGCTACAGTTCTCTCAGTTAATTTCAGTGTTAGTGAAGGTAAGCGCTGGTAAAGTGTCTGTGACTATATGGGAACTTTGCACATATTAAATTCTCTTCTGGTAACAGGGATTTTTTTCATGTTTCTGCTGAAAGTGATGGGATGGAATAGGAATAGTGGGTTGGGGCAATGCAGTACTGATATGGTTGGTTAACCTTAGGTTTATAGGTCACAAATGTCAACTGTTAATGAGACAGCATTGTGACATCAGACATAAAGGATTTATTTCATCCTTGCTAGGACTAAAATGGTTTGTGAGATTTTTTGATGGCAATTTATTTGGTCTGGGGTCAATGAAGTGAGGTATTGTATTCTAAGAGCTGTTTGGATTGTCAGTTTCAAGTAAAGTTTCCTGAGTCACTCCTCTAATCAACCAAGTTTCCATCTGTGATAAGTCCACAAAACTTTTAAAAATGTTATACAGTGTTTCACATGAGAAGGTGATGGCCAAAAACTTGTTAGACAATTTAGCTGAACTTCTTCATGTTACATTCTCTGAATGGCAGTATTTGTGTATGTTTCACCCTCACTTGTGTTTAAACATAACTACATACTTGAAAAGCATAACTTTTTATGATATCTATTTTGTTTTCCAAATGTGAATAATATTTTCATGTTTTTTAAGTAAATATTACAACTACCTAGGTATTTCTATTTATAATAACCATATCAGAAGGGAATGATTGTATCATTAATGTAGACTTTTTAAACTGCATTTTGACTAAAGAAATAGAAATATGTATTGGAGAATACTAAATTTTTAAACTTTGAATTGAGTTATTAAAAAAAAAACATCTTTTTGGGTATCATATTTGAGAAACTATGTGTATATTAGCACTATTGTATCAAATCCACATATAGCATTTATGTTAAATCAGTTATAATTTTGTTTAATTATGCTTTTTGTTCAAATACAAAATATTGTTTTAATCCTTTTATTATTTTTGCAAATAATATAACACATTTCAACAAAGGATGTACTTAAGATTTGGTGAATTACTCTTATAGTTTCTATATTTAATACACAAAATTATTTAAAATTTCATAACTTTGCTGCAACAGTATTAGTGTCAGGTACTTATGCAGTATATTTTCCTTATAGCACTTATTTATGGGTTCTATTGGGGAAAACACAGGAAGAAATTCTCAATTGTGTTGTATGATTATGTGAGAAAATTTAATTAATTCTTTAGTATGGACAGCTGTAAATCTTCATCCTTAATTTTTCACATGATTAGGCTTATATCTCCTTTAAAATATTTTTAAAATACTTTCTTTAAATTGATATTTAGGCATCCTTCTTAGCTTACGGTATTACTTTGATTCTCTTTTGTTTTGTTATTTTACAATTCCAGTGCTTAACCCTGTGAGGGATTTGCTTCCCCATCTTCTTAAAAGGAAAATGTATCATGATTGGGGAAAAAAAAAAGTGTTATTTTAAAAAATAATATTTCACACTTCCCAACTATGTAATTAATATGGCTCCTGCATGTCAGATCAGTGCCTCTCAGCAGGCATGAAGACATGTATCCTAGCAGTCATGTATATAAACCAGTCTAGATCTGAAATTCAGCAGTTCAGTCAATTCAGCTCAGAAATTTTCACTTTTCTATACCATCTTTGGAGGGCTCCATCTGACATTTTATTCAACTTTCCATTCATTTCCATAGTATTAGATGTCTCTCAGGCTTAGCGAACCAATAAGAACTGAGCAAGCACCACCTATTCTGTTTTTTATAGGTATCTGCACCATTAGGGGGCTCTTTCTTCCTGTGTTATACACAGTGGTTTCACTGTGAGAGGTTCTACTGCTTTCTTAAAGTATTTACCTGTTTTTAAAATGTTGAGTGCTGCTTGAAGTAGGTTTCTCCTATTCCCCACAAAAAGAAAAGTTTTCAGATCAACAAAAATTCTTCGTTTTCACAAGAAAGTGAATGTATCTTACACTTTTTATGTTTTCTCTTTCAAATATTCTTATATACAAAAGGTTTAATTTTTTTAAAATAACAGAGGGATGGAATGGGGAGGGAGGAGGGAAGAGGGTTCAGGATGGGGAACACATGTATACCTGTGGTGGATTCATTTTGATATTTGGCAAATCTAATACAGTTATGTAAAGTTTAAAAATAAAATAAAATTTAAAAAAAAAAAAAATAAAATAACAGAGGCTTCAAATATTAAAATGAGTGATTTTAAGAAAATACAAAGGTTATACATAATACATATATTATGCAACTAGCACCATAAATGTTCATATAAGGAAAAAAACTAAAGGGAGGACACTTCTTTTACAATTGTCTGCAAATAACTGTGAACCACGTAGACAGAATGAGTGACTCTGGGCTCACATGCAATTTGCTTCCAGAAGAGAACAGCAGGGAGCTAAGAGAATATTACTTATTTTCTACAAAAACAGACATGGAAGAGTTGAAAATAATAGAATGGTGTCACAATCTATACACATTCAGGAGCTATATTTTTAAATCTGTGTGTGTGCTCAGTCACTCAGTAATATCTAACTCTTTGCAGCCCCATGGACTGTAGCCTTCCAGGCTCCACTGCTCATGGAATTTTCAAGACAAAAATACTGGAGTGGAGTGTCATTTGCTAGTCGCGGGGGTCTTTCTGACCCAGATATTGAACCTGCATCCCTTGTGTCTCCTGCATTGGCAGGTGGATTATTTTCCACTCTCGCCTCCTCTTCAAATTCTTCATCATTCTGTATGAAGCTTTCATACATTTACACAGAGGGTGATCCAAGGGCTTATTGTGGGGATAAAGGTATTTCCTGCATCACTTACGGAAGCCATAGTTTAGTCACTAAGTCACGTTTGACTATTTGTGACCCCGTGGACTATATAGCCCACCAATCTCCTCTGTCCATGGAATTCTCCAGGCAAGAATACTGGAGTGGGTTTCCATATCCTTCTCTGGGGTATCTTCCCCAGCCAGGGATTGAACCTGGGTCTCCTGTATTGCAGACAGATTCTTTACCAACTGAGTCACCAGGGAAGCCCTGTGGAAGCCATACACATTGAATTACACTGAAGCCTTTCTTAATAAATGGAAACACAGTCCTCACATTTCCAGAGCAGCTAAAGATGTATCCTGGCTACTGTTTTATTTGGGAATCAGTCGACACTTAATGATGTCTCTGTGCACAAACAATCTATTTGGTAGGTCTAGACTTTTCATCACATGATGACAACTCCAGGAAATAATAAAAGGTGAAATCTACTTTCTGAGATTTTATGTCAGAAAGTGCGAGGAGGGAAGGGATTCTTGACAATGAATAATGGAATCCCAATCCTTTATTGAAAGGTTCATTGACTTATCAGGGTAGAAGAGTAGTTGCTTGAATAAAATGGGAAGATAGGCATGGTACAGTCATTTCATTTACTGGTATTTTGAAAGAATGTGTAAGGATTTTATCCTTTGTCAGAAAATTTGCATACCTTGAAAGGAGTGAATTTTGAATACAACTAGTATAATATATATCAGAGAAGACGATGTCACCCCACTCCAGTACTCTTGGCTGGAAAATCCCAGGGATGGAGGAGCCTGGTAGGGTGCAGTCCATGGGGTCGCGAGGAGTCGGACATGACTGAGTGATTTCACTTTCACTTTTTGCTTTTATGCATTGGAGAAGGAAATGGCAACCCGCTCCAGTGTTCTTGCCAGGAGAATCCCAGGGGTGGGAGAGCCTGGTGGGCTGCCGTCTCTGGGGTCACACAGAGTCGGACATGACTGAAGCAACTTAGCAGCAGCAGCAGCAGCAGTATAATATATATATAGCTATGTGGTAATCATCCCAAGTATATCTGAAATAGGCTGGCATATGGTCTAATGTAGTTTTTCTCACAAAATTATATTTACTTAATGTGATTTATTGAGTAATAAACTTTGAGTGGGAATCTTAATGCTATAGGTCGATGTAATCAATAATGAAAAATATTTTAAGAAATTTAATTTGCTTCTTCTAAAAAGAGGCTGTCTTTTATGTTAAAGTAGGACATCATAAGAAAAGACCCTGATGTTGGGAAAGATTGAAGGCAGGAGGAGAAGGGAGCAGCAGAGCATGAGATGATTGGATGGCATCAGCAACTCAGTGTGCATGAATTTGAGCAAACTCTGGGAGGTAGTGAAGGACAGGAAATCCTGGCATGCTGTAATCCATAGGGTCGCAAACATTGTTATTAGTGACTGAACAAAAATAGGGCATCTCAGGTCGTGCTAGTGATAAAGAATCCATCTGCCAATGCAGGAGACACAAGAGACATGGGTTTGATTCCTAGGTGAGGAAGATCCCCTGGAGTAGGAAATGGCTACCCACTCCAGTTTTCTTGCCTGGAAAATTCCATGGACAGAGGAGCATGGTGAGCTACAGTCCATGAGACCACAAAGAGTAGGACACGACTGAGTGACTGAGCAGGTAGTAGTAGTGGTAGTAGAGCATCACGGGGGATAGGGGAAAAGGGCTGAATTAAAAACCAAGACAAAGACATGAGAGTTAGTGGCAGTATGTGATTATTTTTTATATAATAAACTTTTACCCAGAACTAAGATATATATATATATATATATGTGTGTGTGTGTGTGTGTGTGTATTGCATGTTAATTATTCATGTTTAATGGTAAAACGGTAAAAATACCACTGAAATGTAACTTTCTATACCTCACATGATATGAGGATAGATCTCTATAAAGGTGTGAAAAGTAGAAAAATCAGTGCCTGGTATGAATAACTACTAATATCATAGCCTAATATCAGACTTTCTCAGGAAACAAGATAACTCACTCCTATTGAATTTAATCTTATAGATTGAGATATAGGATGCAAATAATTAGAAAGCATGCATGTGCTTATAGTTATTGCTGTTGTTGCTACTACCAATTAATTGAATTCCACTTTTAAAATCACTCCTGAGCTTATTTGTTTTTGTGAAACTATGTGTGTATATGATTGGTTGAGAATACATATGTGAGTATATGAGTGTAGTTTTTATACAGTTTGAATAGAATAAAAATATAATCACCTTTAATATGTGACCTGAATTGTGTTCTATAGCTTCCATTTTCCTCTTTAATAATTTGTCCTCACTGTACTTAAATCCCCACCACTGCACACATACTTACCTGGCCAATATGATTACCTCTAAATATGTAACATTAGAATTTGCTTAGGTATGATTTTAGATTTTGGCTCAGACGGTAAAGCATCTGTTTACAATGAAGGAGACCCGGATTCAAGCCCTGGGTTCGGAAGATCCCCTGGAGAAGGAAATGGCAATCCACTCCAGTACTGTTGCCTGGAAAATCCCATGCACAGAGGAGCCTGGTAGGCTACAGTCTATGGGGTTGCAAAGAGTTGGACATGACTGAGCGACTTCACTTTCACTAGATTGATCCATATACAAGCTGGAATCAAGATTGCTGGAAGAAATATCAATTACCTCAGATATGCATATGACACCACACTTATGGCAGAAAGTGAAGAAGAACTAAAGAGCCTCTAGATGAAAGTGAAAGAGGAGACTGAAAAAGCTGGCTTAAAACTCAACACTCAAAAAACTAAAATCATGGCATCCGATCCCCTCACTTCATGGCAAATAGATGGGTAAACAGTGGAAACAGTGGCAGACTTTATTTTGGGAGGCTCCAAAATCACTGCAGATGGTGACTGCAGTCATGAAATTAAAAGACACTTGCTCCTTGGAAGGAAAGTTATGACCAATAGCATATTGAAAAGCAGAGACATTACTTTGCCAACAGAGGTCCATCTAGTCAAGGCTATGGTTTTTCTAGTGGTCATGTATGGATGTGAGAGTTGGACTATTAAGAAAGCTGAGCGCCGAAGAATTGATGTTTTTGAACTGTGGTGTTGGAGAAGACTCTGAGAGTCCCTTTGACTGCAAGGAGATCCAACCAGTCTATCCTAAAGAGATCAGTCCTGAGTGTTCATTGGAAGGACTGATGTTGAAGCTGAAACTCCAATACTTTGGCCACCTGATGTGAAGAGCTGACTCACTGGAAAAGACCCTGATGCTGGGAAAGATTGAAGATGGGAGAAGAAGGGGACGACAGAGGATGAGATGGATGGATGGCATCACTGACTCAATGGACATGAGTTTGGGTAAACTCTGGGAGTTGGTGATGAACAGGGAGGCCTGGTGTGCTGCAGTCCATGGGGTTGCAAAGAGTTGGACACAACTGAGCAACTGAACTGAACTGATGTCTCTTCAAATGGGGATTGTTTCATTTCCATTAGTACTGTGTCTTGAGTCACGTAACTGAATCCTTAAATCTTGTTTTTTATCCAATTCCAGTTACTCTAAATTATATATGAGGATTTTTCCACAGGGCTACTGAAAATAATAGAAAATAGTTATTATTATGCATTCTATTTATCATAGAATGGATCATATGTAGGTAGAAATAAGAGTGAACTTTACTACTTGTCTAAAAAATATACAAATACCACTCAGGTCAAGTAGTCAAATCTAACCTATGATTGCAAGGAAAAAGAAAATGGGAAAATATCCCATTCTAGAGCAGACGTGTCAAATGGGTTTCAAACATCTACAATATATCCATTTTTTAAATGAATAGTTAAATTTTTAGATTAGGTTTAGGTTTACTGAAAAATGAGAGGAAGTGACATATACTTCTCATGTCTACATACATCTCCTCTCTACACTGCTAGCTTCCTCCCCTAACCATGCTAGTTTCTCCTGTTATTACTATTTGGCATTTTCAAGATGCAGTTGTAGTGATGAATGAGCCATTACTAATAAAATATTATTATGTAAAGTCTGTAGTTTACCTTCTCTTGTGGCTCAGTGGTAAAGGATCCACCTGCAAAGCAGGACACATGGGTTCAATCCCTGGGTCAGGAAGATCCCCTGGAGAAGAAAACGGCAACACTCTCCAGGATTCTTGCCTGGGAAATCTCAGAAACAGAGGAGTCTGTCAGGCTACAGTTCATGGGGTCACAAAGCTGGAAATGACTTAGTGACTAAATCACCACCACATAGTTCATGATAGTGTTCAGTCCTTGTATTGTACATTCTATGGGTTATGACAAATGCATAGTTTTATATACAAATGACCTATACCTGATGAAAATTCCATCGCCCTAAAATTCCAGGGTTTCACCTATTTATTTATGCCTTTGCCCCTTCCTCTCTCTGAACCTCTGATCTTTTTACTGTCTGCATAATTTTGTCTTTACAAGAATGTTCTATGATTGTAATCATACAATATGGGCTCTTTTCAGATTGCCTTATTTCACTCAGTAACATGCATTAAGTTCCTTTATGTCTTTTGAAAGCTTGGTCTCATTTCACTTTACTGCTGAATAATATTCCATCGTATAGGTTAATCATAGTTTGTTTACCCATTTATCTACTGAGAGACATCGTGGTTGCTTCCAAGTTTTGGTGTTTCTGAATAAACTTGCTTTGAACATCAGATGCACGTTGTTTGTGTGAATATAGCTTTTCAATTCATTTGTATTCTCAATCAGCATAGTCCCTGTCACTCCATATCCTTCCAGAATTTGTTGTCAGTGGTTTGTATTTTAGTCATTCTCATAAGTATACAGTATTTCTCATTGCTGTTTTTGACATATATTTTGGGTTGGTGATAGCTACTTGTGCCATGTTGAGAATAAGTCTAAGGGACATTATGGATCTGCAGAAAGCATAATCCAAAGTCCATAATCAATTGGACAGGGTATGTATTTGGCAGAGAGGGTGCCATCCATTATTTGTAACTCACATTTGCTAGTCACAATTTAGGGCTCGGGTGTAATGAATGTATGAAAGTGGAAGTCGTTCTGTTATGTCCAATTCTTTGTGACCCCATGAACTCCATGTAGTCCATGGAATTCTCCAGTCCAGAATATAGGAGTGGGTAGCTTTTCCCTTTTCCAGGGTTGTTCCCAAGCCCAGGGATTGAACCCAGGTCTCCTGCATTGTGGGCAGATTCTTTACCAACTGAGCCACCAGGGAAGCCCAATGAATATATAAATTAGAACAATTAAGGAATTCTTGTCAGTAATCGGATATAACCTAATTTTATATTTTTTAAAGCACTGTGATTGAATTAAGTGACATAAAGACTCATAAAACACAATTGTTTTTTTTAATAGCTAAGTTGTGTATGGCTCTTGCAGCACCATGTACTGTAATAGCATCCACTCTGATTTCATTTTGTCAGTCCTCTTCTTTCCCTTTCCTTATTGTACTTTCTAGCCATATTTTAATGGGTTGAAATTTCTTTTGTATTACTTATAAGTTAAAAAGAAAAATCCTCAGTCAGATTGACATTTTTCATAATCCGGCCTTGACCAGTCTCTGATGTCATTGGTGATCACTCTGAGCTCAAGCTAAGCTACCTTTTCCCTTTCCCCAAAGTACTTTCTCTCAACTTTCAATTTTTGCTTCTGATAATCTTACTGATTTTGTCTTCCTCTCATTCTTTACCAATTCAAACATTACCAATATTTGTACAAATTGTTGTTGAGAATGCCTCTATTTATCATATAAAACCTCACATTAATAATCGTTACATCAATTGTGTCTTTATTATATCATTCTATGCAAACTGTATGACTGAGAGAAAGATAATCTTTTGTAATTTTTTTTCATTCTTTAAAGTGCAGTTTCATAGAACTGATTAATGCCTGTGAGTTGAAGGAATACACCACCAGTTCAATGGACTTGAACTTGGGCAAACTCCAGGAAATCATGGCAGAAAAGGAAGACTGGCATGCTGTAGTCTGTGGGGTTACAAAGGGTCAGACATGACTTGGCGACTGAACATCATAACAAAAACCAAAACGTTAATTCTTATAAATAAACTTTGCAAATAATTTTGTCATGTCTCCAATATCCTTGCCTTTTCTCCTTCTTTCTTTTGATTTAAAAAAAAAAAGAGGGGCATTCCATTTGGTGGCAAGTTCTCATGTGCTAATCCTTACATGAAGGTAGGTGAAAGTTCTAGTTGCTTATTTGTGTCTGACTCTTTGCAACCCCATGGTCTATCCATGGAATTATTTAGGCAAGACTCCTGGAGTGGGTTGCCACATTCTTCTCTAGGGGATCTTCCTGACCCAGGGATTGAAATGGGGTCTCCTACATTGCAGCCAGATTGTTTATCGTCTGAGCTACCAGGGAAGTTCTTACATGAAGGTATGTATGTGTTAGTTGCTTGGTGTATCTGACTCTTTGCGACTCCATGGACTGAAGCCCATCAGGCTTCTCTGTCCATGGGATTTTCCAGGCCAGAATACTGGAGTGGGTTGCCATTTCCTTCTGCAGGGGATCTTCATGACCCAGGGATTGAACCTGTGTCTCCTGTGTTGCAGGCAGATTCTTTACCCACTGAGCCATTGGGGAAGCCCTACATGAAGGTAAGGTTCAGTTTAGTTCAGTTGCTCAGTCGTGTCTGACTCTTTGCAACCCCATGAATTGCAGCACGCCAGGCCTCCCTGTCCATCACCAACTCCTGGAGTTCAACAAGACTCACGTCCATCAAGTCAGTGATGCCATCCAGCCATCTCATCTTCTGTTGTCCCTTTCTCCTCCTGCCCCCAATCCCTCCCAGCATCAGAGTCTTTTCCAATGAGTCAACTCTTCGCATGAGGTGGCCAAAGTACTGGAGTTTCAGCTTTAGCATCATTCCTTCCAAAGAAATCCCAGGGCGATCTCCTTCAGAATGGACTGGTTGGATCTCCTTGCAGTCCAAGGGACTCTCAAGAGTCTTCTCAAACACCACAGTTCAAAAGCATCAATTCTTCGGCGCTCAGCCTTCTTCACAGTCCAACTCTCATATCCATATGCACTGTGTAATGACCCTATATTTATCCATAGCATTTTCTAGCTGTAAGAGACATATACATGTCATTATACAGTGTGTACTATTAGATACCCCTCAGAAAACAAAATTTAAGGTATTTGGTAAAATAAAGCACTTTAAAGCAGAATACAAGCTGGAGATTTGTTTATGTTCCCTTTTGGGGCATTGATTTGAATTTAAAATGTACTGAAAGAAGAGCCAAGCAACTGAACTATTTTGCTAACATGCTAATTAAATTTTGCAAGGTCTCTTGAAACAATGCACAGATCAAGGTCTATATGAAGCATAAATAAAACCACTGGTCTCTGAAGATGTTTAAAGGTCCTGCAAAAGAACAGATAGGAAGAAGTACTTACAGTGCCATTGCTTTCTGTCACCATCTTCTGTGTGTGGATATGTATCTTGGCATATTTTCTTCTTGTAAATTAACTTATTCTGAAATACCCTTTTTGGACATTCATTTAATAATTTATATGTGCTTTTAATGTTCTTTTTTCTCTTTTTTTGGCTTTCTTTTTGTTTCTGTACTTTACTTTTTTTAATTTAAATTTATTTATTTTAACTGGAGGCTAATTACTTTACAATATTGTATTGGTTTTGCCATACATCAACATGAATCCACCACAGGTGTACATAAAGTTTACTTGCTGGCTGGTAGAAGTACTCAGTATCATTTTGCCATCTAGTTATTGAGTACTTCAGTCATAAATCAATATGACTTCTTGGCTTGGAACTAGAGAACTGACCAATTCTTTGCCATGAATATTCCTTGATAAACTGTTTCTACTAAGGACAGAACACTTTGACTCAAAGCAACAACGTTTTTGCCAAGAAAGAACGCTGGAGGTTTTTTAAATTAAATTTCTGAAACCCAATTTTGAAATTTGTTTGATAGAAGAAAAAAGAGAAACTGAGAGCCTGAATTTCAAATTCAGGTATTTCTATCTCTGGAATATATTTTTAAAATGCTATGTTAGTATACTGTATTGGTGTTTTTCTTTCTGGCTTACTTCACTCTGTATAATCGGCTTATACTAACGCATGTATATGGAATTTAGAAAGATGGTAACGATAACCCTGTATGCGAGACAGCAAAGGAGACACAGATGTATAGAACAGTCTTTTGGACTCTGTGGGAGGGGGTGGGGGATGATTTGAGAGAATAGCATTAAAACATGTATAATATCATATAAGAAACATATAGTCAGTCCAGATTTGATGCAGGATACAGGATGCTTGGGGCTGGTGTACTGGGATGACCCAGAGGGAGAGTGTGAGAAGGGAGGTGGGAGGGGGTTCAGGATTGGGAACATGTGTACACCCGTGGCGGATTCATGTTGATGTATGGCAAAACCGATACAATATTGTAAAGTAATTAGCCTCTAATTAAAATAAATAAATTAAAAAAAACACACTATGTTATATTGCCTCTCTTATGCTCCAAATTTAGAGAAGAGGTGTTTTTTTTTTTTTTTTTTTTTTTTGGCTTTTGTTTTGAATATTTGTAAGCCTGAGTTTCACCCACTTTATAAGAAGGAAGATCATGGCATTTACCTTGTAGAGATAATCCAAGGGTTCAGTAAAATCATATGGGTAAAAAACTTAGAAAAGTGATTGACATAATCACAGGCATAAAAACAACAGCAGGGTTGATATGCATTAAATGCTTCTGAATCCACATTGCTTGAAAAGGGAATTTAAAATGGCTCTCTTACTAGCATTCCTTCAGTCATTCAAGAAACATTGCTGGGAAGCTAATAGGCATGAGAATTTATTCTTAACTATTCGAGCGGCTTGGAGAAGGAAATGGCAACCCACTCCAGTGCTCTTGCCTGGAGAGTCCCAGGGATGGGGGAGCCTGGTGGGCTTCCATCTATGGGGTTGCACAGAGTCATACACGACTGAAGCAACTTAGCAGCATTTGAGTGGCTAGAGAGATGAATAAAAAAATATGTTAGGGACTCCCCATTGGGAAACTATGAGTAAAACCATGTCAGTAATGAAATTATTGTATTTTTAACTGCAGATGTGACCCTGCTCACCCTCTAATGTGGATGGTGGCTGTTGAAACAACATTTTTCGTTTTCTAGATTGCTTTTTATCATGTTCCCCAAGGAAGTACTAGAGGGAGTTGGAAGGCAGGAAAATGAAAGAAAGCCTCTTCCTTTCCTTTTTTTCTTTTTTGCTCTTCTTGACAGTATTACCTCATACTCCTCTTCACCTCAGCACCACCCATATCCTGCTGATTCCAATTCTCACAGAACTGGCTTTATTGCCCCCCTCAGTGGAGGACTAGAGAGAGGCAGGCAGACCCCTTCCCCTCACCCCAGGGTCCCCTCCTCCATGATTTAGGTTTCTTATATCTTTAATAAGTATTAAGCTGTAATAAGCTCTTCTTATAAAACAAATATTTCAAAGTTCTTTGTTAAAAAAAAAATAGATGGGAGAAATACTTCAAGACAGAGTGTAAATTAAAGGTTTCTTTCTGTCACTTTTAAAAAGCATTTACTTGAACCTGAAAGATCATAGATAAAGAACCCAGAAATTCTCCTGTGTTCCCCAGCCTTACGGGTGGTAGCTGCTTTCAGCACTTATATCTCTTTCTTAGCTCACTGTTGTCTTCTTGTGTTTTCAGTCTTCCAGAGTATCTGTTAACTTTCTGTTATGGTTTCTATTCTCCTCTCTTAATTCTGTCTGAAGAAGCTGATACCAGAAGAGTTGAAAATAGAAATGGTGTAGGATACTAATGTTGGGTCTAGGATACTGATTTGATTATGTCCTTGGCCATGGCATAATAGTGAACCATTTGCTAGAGGTAAAAAGGACACTAGAAATCTCTAGTATTCTGTGACTTACAAATTAACTAAATAACCAACTATGTTTACTTGTGATGAAGGGCCCTCTGAAGCAAAGATCTTGAAGCCAAGTCATAACTGTCCTCATTATTTGGTGCTGATTACAAAACTATAAGTTGGAATAATTGTTTTAATGCATGAGACCTTACAGACAAACAAACCATAAACAAAAGCTCATGCCTTTAAATTATTAGATCACGGCATTGCAAGAAAATCAGAAAATTTCAAAAGCCATCTGAGTTGGTTTGGATTAGGCTGATGAACATTATACTCTGAGTTTCTCTAAGCCTCTTTCCTTAGCAAAAAAAAAAAAAAAAAAAAAAAAAAGTCTTTCTTTTTCTGTTTGAGAAGACTAGATTTCTCTTGCTTGAAGATACCACAGAAATCCACCTGATGGACTTGCCATGCAAAAACTGTCCGCTTTCCTCAAAAGTATACCACCCCCTATTTAGACCTTATTTAGACCTTACCCATGATTAGAATCAGAGGTCTTCTAGAACTCAGCAAGCACTCAAAGGATACAAGAAAAACTGAGCTGGGAGGAGCTAACTTATCAGTTCAGTTCAGTCACTCAGTAGTGTCCAACTGTTTGCGACCCCATGGACCGCAGCACTCCAGGCTTCGTTGTCCATCACTAACTCCCAGAGATTGCTCAAACTCATGTCCATCGAGTTGGTGATGCCATCCAACCATCTCATCCTCTGTAGTCCCCTACTCCTCCTGTCTTCAGTCTTTCCCAGCATCAGGGTCTTTTCCAATGAGTCAGTTCTTTGCATCAAGTGGCCAGAGTATGGGAATTTCAGCTTCAGCATCAGTCCTTTTAATGAATATTCAGGGTTGATTTCCTTTTGGATTGACTGGTCTGATTTCCTTGCTGTCCACGGAACTCTCAAGAGTCTTATCCAGCACCACAATTTGAAAGCATCAATTATCAGCACTCAGACTGTTTTGTGGTCCAACTCTCACATCCCTACATGACTACTGGAAAAAACCATAGCTTTGACCATATGGACTTTAGTCTGCAAAGTGAGGTCTCTGCTTTTAAATATACTGTCTAGGTTTGTCATAGCTTTTCTTCCAGGAGCAAGTGTCTTTTAAATTCATGGCTGCAGTCACCATCCACAGTGATTTTGGAGCCCAATAAAAGAAAATTTGTTATAGTTTCCACTCTTTCCCCTTCTTTTGCCATGAGGTGATGGACTGGATGCCATGATGTTAGTTTTCTGAATGTGGAGTTTTAAGCCAGCTTTTTCACTCTTTTTTCACCCTTATGAAGAAGACCTTTTGTTACTCTTCACTTTCTGCCATTAGAGTGGTATCATCTGCATATCTTAGGTTTTTGCCTATTTCTCCATGTTACAATTAGAATTTAGGTCACAAATTCACTCCCAAACATCTGATGCTGAAGTTGAAGCTCCAATACTTTGGCCACCTGATGCAAAGTGATGACTCATTGGCAAAGAACCTGATGCTGGGAAAGATTGAAGACAGGAGAAGAAGGGGACAACAGAGGATGAGATGGTTGGATGGCATCACTGACTCAATGGACATGAGTTTGAGCAAACTCCAGGAGACAGTGAAGGACAAGGTAGCCTGAAGCACTGCATTACATGGGGTGTTAAAGAGTCAGGATTCTTGACAACACCACATTTCTGAATTTAAGTGACTTAAGAAACACAGAAGATGTTTTTCTGGAACTCTCTTGCTTTTTTGATGATCCAACAGATGTTGGCAATTTGACCTCTGGTTCCTCTGCCTTTTCTAAATCCAGCTTGAACATTTGGAGTGATCAACATCTGTTGCGAACATCCGTTGGATCATCAAAAAAGCAAGAGAGTTCCAGAAAAACATATACTTCTACTTTATTGACTATGCCAAAGCCTTTGACTGTATGGATCACCACAAAATGGAAAATTGTTAAAGAGATGGGAATACTAGACCACCTTACCTGACTCCTGAGAAATCTCCATACAGGTCAAGAAGCAACAGTTAGAAAATTGTAAAGTAATTAACCTCCAATTAAAATAAATAAATTTGTATTAAAAAAAAAAAAAAAAAAAAACTGGACATGGAACAACAGACTGGTTCCAAATAGGAAAAGGAGTACGTCAAGGTTGCATATTGTCACCCTGCTTATTTAGCTTATATGCATCATTGTGAAGTGCTGGGCTGGATAAAGCACAATCTGGAATCAAGATTGCCAGGAGAAATAATCAAAAAAGCAAGAGAATTCCAGAAAAACATCTTCTGTGTTACTTAAGTCATTTAAATTCAGAAATGTGGTGTTGTCAAGAATCCTGACTCTTTACCACCCCGTGTATTGCAGTGCTTCAGGCTTTCTTGTCATTCACTGTAACCTCAGATATGCAGATGACACCACCCTTATGGCAAGAAAGCGAAGAACTAAAGAGCTTCTTGTTGAAAGTGAAAGAGGATAGTGAAAAAGTTGGCTTAAAGCTCAACATTCAGAAAGCTAAGATCATGGCATCTGGTCACATAACTTCATGGCAGAGACTTTTTTTGGCCTCCAAAATCACTGCGGATAGTGACTGCAGCCATGAAATTAAAAGATGGTTGTTCATTGGCAGAAAAGCTATGACCAACCTAGATAGCATATTAGAAAAAAAAAAGTTTGTATAGGCAAAATGAATTTACTTATTGTTATCTTTACTATCCAGGTGCTTATTCATTTCATTCAGCTAATTTTTAAATATTGCATGAATAATATATGAAGATAATCTCAAAACTACAGTAAAATTTTTCATAAGATTTAAAAGACCAATTCACTGTTCTCTTGAATTTAACATGGTATTTTCCATAAATGGGGTTTATCTGGTGGCTCAGACAGTAAAGAATCTGCCTACAATGCAGGAGACCCAAGTTCAATCCCTGGGTTGAGAAAATCCCCTGGATTTTGGCTACTTACTCCAGCGTTCTTGCCTGGGGAATTCTTGATTGGTTTGATCTCCTTGCAGTCCAACGGACTTTCTTTTTTTTTAATTTTATTTTATTTTTAAACTTTACATAATTGTATTAGTTTTGCCAAATATCAAAATGAATCCGCCACAGGTATACATGTGTTCCCCATCCTGAACCCTCCTCCCTCCTCCCTCCCCATACCATCCCTCTGGGTCGTCCCAGTACACCAGCCCCAAGCATCCAGTATCGTGCATCGAACCTGGACTGGCAA
Organism: Bubalus kerabau; assembly: GCF_029407905.1. NCBI lineage: Eukaryota > Metazoa > Chordata > Mammalia > Artiodactyla > Bovidae > Bubalus > Bubalus kerabau. The sequence continues at coordinate 54,590,438 of NC_073641.1, forward strand.
CTCGTTTCATACATGATATTTTACATGTTTCAATGCCATTCTCCCAAATCTTCCCACCCTCTCCCTCTCCCACAGAGTCCATAAGACTGTTCTATACATCAGTGTCTCTTTTGCTGTCTCGTACACAGGGTTATTGTTACCATCTTTCTAAATTCCATATATATGCGTTAGTATACTGTATTGGTGTTTTTGTTTCTGGCTTATTTCACTCTGTATAATAGGCTCCAGACTCTCAAGTATCTTCTCCAACATGACAGTTTAAAAGCCTCCACAAAATAATTTCAATATTTTGCTGATACCAGCAAAAACCAAGACATATGTCAGATATAGTGCTATAAGAAATTTAGACAAAGAATGACAAAATATAACGGTGGATGGTGCTGAATTTATCAATAGGCATGTGTTCGTGCTAAGTTGCTTCAGTCTTGTCTGACTCTTTGCGACCCCATAGAATGTATCCCTCCAGTCTCCTGTGTTCATGGGATTCCCCAGCCAAGAATACTGGAGTGGGTTGCCCTCCCTTCCTTCAGGGGATCTTTCCAACCAGGGATTAAACCCATGTCTCTTTTGTCTCCTGAATGGGCAGGAAGGCTCTTTACTACTAGTGTCACCCGGGAAGCCTGAATTTCTCAATATGGATGAAGCTAATAGGGATTCCTCATTTAACAGATTTGATTACACATCTGGAAGTAGCACTCAGTGAATTGGTAGGTTGATTGAAATGCTTACTAGCAGTGACCTAAATTCAAGGAGGTTGAAATGTCATAACTTACTTATCATAAAATAGAAGAAAGGGTTCAAAAGCTTAGAGGAATGTTAGGATGGGTTTATTATATGCAAGCTCTCTGCCTTCTCTCTTCCATATCACTCCCATCAAAAGGACTTAGAGGATACTCTCTTCAAAAAGGCAGTGAAAACTCAGTGTGAGGTAATGATACCAGACATTTCAAGGACCACTTGAAAAGCTTTCAGGTACTAGCCACAGTTCAGACAGGGTTGGAGATGTCACCATTAGTTTTTCATCTCTTACTATTGAGATAAGTGCCCTGATATCAATGTGTCAAATGGAGGGATTCCAGAGGCATAAAAATCAAGGAGATAACTGACAAGGTTAAGATGGTCATATGACCAAAAAACAGCAGGAACTAATTACTAATAAGGATATTTTTATCTTCTGGTATCCTTGCTATCGGCCAAATGATTATGCTGTTCCTAAAATTGTACTCAATATACTCAGTCATAACAACACATTTTATGTTTGTGGCCAGAAAGATGACTTAAACTCATAGTGGAGCGGCCTGGCCTCTGACTCCGAGTCCTCAAACAAGGCTGCTTCACATATCTGGAACAGCTTGATTGACAGGATTGGTGGGTTCCCTTGAGGGAAGACCAACCACACTGCATGAAATTTCCATTGTAAATTTCCATTGTAAATGGCTACCAGCACTTTTCCCAACCCTCCATAATCCCACAATATTCCCCTACCCTCAGTTCTTTCAGGAATTTTTTTCTCACCATTTTACAGACAACTGAAACATTATATTCTCTAGGATACCTTTTCAGAATGAGGGGAAAATAAAACAAAAACAGGTAACTGATTTCTTCTTTATTATCTCTCACATTTTGCAAAGCATCTTGCATTAAAATTGTCTTCCCTCCAAACTGTCTTCAAACAAACAAACCAACCAACCTACAGCCACTATCTAGAGTAACCATACTAAGAAGAGAAGACAATATCAATCCCTGAAAAGTTGCTTTCTGTCTCTGAAGTGTTGCTAATTTTCAAAATACAGGGTGATCCACCAAATTCAGAGATCATGGTAGTCAGATGGTATATGCTATTTTGAACTAAATTAGAATCATAGGGGTCTCAGTTGTTCTGTTAAGTCACTCTGTCAACCTTTCCTTAATTTCTGAAAGTATACTTAACATAAAAATAATTCATGGCAAGATTTCTGACCTTAAAATAACAATAGTATGTAGGGGAGAGCCAAATAAAAGTTTTGGTGGATTTCTTCAAATCCAAAATGGCAAACATAATACAGCATGAAACAATGGCTAAAAATATTTTTTAATGGAAGATGCTTTGCAAAATGTGAGAGATAATAAAGAAGAAATCAGTTACCTGTTTTTGTTTTATTTTCCCCTCATTCTGAAAAGTATCCTAGAGAATGTAATGTTTCAGTTGTCTGTAAAATGGTGAGAAAAAAATTCCTGAAAGAACTGAGGGTAGGGGAATATTGTGGGATTATGGAGGGTTGGGAAAAGTGCTGGTAGCCATCTTGGCTGGGATGTAGGGTCTTTAAGAGGATGCAGGGGCTATTGGTCATAGAGAAATAGGCAAATTGATTACCAAAGTATACTATATATGGTACTTAAAGGAAGATAAACTTTGTGAATAAGTCTTTAAATGTTTTCATTTAATGAGATAATATGATCTGACTTGGCCAAAGGTTCTGTCATTACCTTAAATGTTAATAATAATAGAATACATGTGCTTGGATTATTTCTTCAATTGGAGAATATGAGACAAATATATTAGATATAGACCTCTCTACTAGCTTTTTTATTTCAGATTTCAACCTGAGTTAGGTTGGCATTCCATTTTGTTTTGGCTAATAACAGAAGTTCAAGGGGCTCCGTTGGGACCATTGCTGTACTAGATCTAATATAAATAAATGAGTTGCCTAAAGCAATAGAACTTCCTCGACATACCAGTGAGTATTTTAAACATGCTAAGCATACTTTAGATCTGTCATAACCAGCTGTTCAATTTAAGCTTGTGACTGGGTATCTGAACTGCAGCAGTAAAAGATTTTCAAACCCAGTGAACACTAATTAAAAAACTATTCACTAGCATATAAATAGCTTCTTTTTTCAATGTCATTTATTTATTTTTTTAAAAAAAGTTGAACTGATTGTCAATAATTAAATGGAAGAAAATTAAAGGAACATTCAAAACCTAGCTATAGATAAGCAAAAAATGTAAAAGAACATATCTGTTTTGTTAAAGATAAAAACAGTGCTCTAAAATGCTGATCAAACAAGGAAAAGTGTGTCTAGAATATTTTAACTTGCCACTTTTGGACACTGTTAATGTGTTCAGTGGCTTCCCTGGTGGCTCAGAGGGTAAAGAATCTGCCTGCAATGCACAAGACCTGGGCTTGATCCCTGGATCAGGAAGATTCCTTGGAGAAGGGAATTGCAACCCACTCTAGTATTCTTGCATATTCTTGCCTAGAGAATCCCACAGTCAGAGGAGCCTGGTGGGCTACCATCCATGGGGTTGAAAAGAGTCAGACACAATTGAGTGACTGCCTAACAATATGTTTAGAGAATACCATCTTATATGTGCTTTCAGAAACCTAACATGAAAAACATTTTTATTAATCCCATTGTGTTTTGCCCTACTCCACCCTGAGACCTATTTTTCAACTGAATGGTATTAGAAAATAAAAACATTTTTTGTTGTTGTTGCAGAGTCACATGTGTTTTTGTTCTTACACTAAACAGTCTTACGCTAATGATCAATTCATGGTGAAGTCATACCTTCCTGCCACTTTTGGAGTTATGTTTTCCATATATTGTAGAGTAATTAGTTGATCATGATAAAAACCTTTTTCTACTCAAGGTATGATTTGTGTACCAGTAGGATTGACATTTACCAGGAGCTTGTTAAAAATGTTAGAAATACAGCAAAGTCAGCTGAATTAGTATCTATATTTTAATAATCTACAAGTGATTCACAGGCATATTGAAGATTGAGAAGTACTAAACAAATTTAGTTATTCTACAACTTAAAACTAATTGTATTATTTTTATTAGATGGTACCAGTATGTATTTTAATATTTTTATATAAAGTATTTTGACTTGAATTAATTTTTGGCAACTATGCCTTTATATATTTCATATTATTAAAATGTTAACTAATAACCCTGTTTTACATTTTACTTAGCAACTGAAGTACCTAAGCCTTCTCTAAAATGTTTCCTCAAATATTGCCCTTCTGTGATTCTAGGAAGATTCCTCAGGGATTATTGAAAAACAATATCTATATTCCTTCATGTATAGCAATAAACTCATACTGCTCCTTGTCCCCTTAGCAGTTCTAAAACTCTTGATACTAATTTCTCTTCCTACTTTCAAGAGTTTATAACATGTATTAACTCTTATGATTGAAAAATCAGTTTCCACCAAACTCCTTTACCCTTTGGATTTGTGAATGTTCACAGTAGGTCACCTGTTTTCTTTTGTATATAGATCTCCAGTTTATATGAGTCTTAATTTTTTAACTAACATCTAATTTTTTTTCACAAAACCTTTGAGTCTCATTGTAAAAATCATTGCATCCCCTTCTGTGTATAAGAGACAACTTGATTTAAGACTTGTGGTACAAGTGTTAACACAGTATCATAGAATCATGTGTTCAGCTATAAAAGGCAAGGAGTCATTTTGTTTTAAGTTTTTTGATATCTGAAAAGATGAATAATAAAGATATTACAATGTAAGAATGAGTAAATGAGTTGTGTCTATAATCTTATTCAACTGGAATTGCTTAGACAAAGGGAATTATCCATATCTATTTTTTTCCATTTAAATCCTTTCTGCTCCACCTATTCATCCCTCCCTCCGAACTCATGGCAACTGCTAATCTTTTTTATGGTCTCTATAGTTTTACCTTTTCAAAAATATCACAAAGTTGGAATCATAATAGTAGGTAACCTTTTAAGATTGGCTTCTTTCACTTAGCAGTCTGCACTGAAGATTCCTCCATATCTTTTCAAAACTTGGTAGCTCAATTCTTTTGTGCTGAATGATTCCATTTTACGAATATATCACTATTTATTTACCCATTCACCTTTTTAAGGACTCCATTTTTTTTTCAAAAGTTTGATAATTATGAACAAAGTTGCTATAAACATCCCTGTGCAATTTATATGTAAACATAAATTTCCAACTCATTTGCTGGATTCTATGGTTAAGAACGGTTTCATTTTGTAAGAAACTTCCAAACTCTCTTCCAAAGTGGCTATACCATTCTGCATTGTTACCATCAATGAATGAGAGTTTGTGTTGCTCCAAATCCTCTCCAGCATTTGGTGTTTCCTGTGTTTGCATTTTGGCCTTTCTAGTACGTGTGTAGTGGGTATCTTGTTTTAATTTGCAGTTCCCTCATGACACATGATGTGGACTTTCTTTTCATACGCTTCTTTGGCATCTGTCTGTCTTCTTTGGTGAGATGTCTCTTTGAGGCTTTGGCCCATTTTCTAATCAGGTTGTTTGTTTTCTAATTATTGAGTTTTTGATATTTCTCTGTATAGTTTAGATATCAATCTTTTATCAGATTTTTTTTTGGTAAATATTTTCTCCCAAACTGTAACTTACTTTTCAATTCTCTTTATACTGATTTTTTTTTTTTTAGAATTTAGTTTCTATCCATTCACCTACTTGTGAAATATTCTCTATATACCTTGAACAACAGTAAAACTGAATCCATCTCCAACTTACTCTAGTGGAGGAGATAGATAAATCAGCTTTAAGTAGAAGAGTTGTCCTTAAGATCGGGCCTATTCTAACTAGGGGAGTCTGCCAAGGTTACTTAGTGAAAGGAAGGAGCTGGTGGCTGCTGAGATAACCCTACTCTGGATCCCTTAGTCATTGAATTACCTTTGATCTCTCTTTTTAATGGATATTTTCTTTCTTTTTGCAATATTTAAAGACATTTAAACATTAAACGATGTTTAAAGACAAGGTGATTTTTATAATGCTATTTCAACCCTTCAATATTATATTCTATCAAATTGTATTTCATTTGAGATTTCCACTGACACCCAATACACTATTTAAAATGTAGTGTAATTATGACTGTGGTCCAGGAATTTGGAATACAGATTCTGAAAATATAGTGCCCTCTATTACTATCTTAAAGTCATGAAAGTCCATAGGAAAATATATTCTTCTAGGACAAGTACCTCTAAAAATCATACCTGTCAAACAAGAAATTCATAAATCTGTGACAGCTCAAGAGCCTGATGGCAGAGAGAACGCTGATTCAGTCCTTGAATTTTCCATGACGACTTCTCACCTGCACTTAGCAGCTGTTTATTGCTTGGTTCACTGGAGCATATGATGCTGAACCAAGCCACGGGTCAATAAAGTCATTTACAATGATCAACCCTCTGAGTGAAAGAGGTGATGAATCAACCAAAACTCCTTTAGGCAACAGACCTAGCAGGGAAATTTTGCACTTTAGGTAGAAACACATAATCAAATGAATCAGCAGCCTGCACATCTCCCTAATTAATTTTACTACCTCTGGAGAAAGCATGCAGCCAACTTTTAAATGCTTTCCTCTTTTATTAGGGATGTTACTGGTTAGATAACAAACTGCAGAAAATCTGTAACCTTGACCTTGGAAGTATTTGGCAATTTCTGGATTTTTATATTATCAGGTTTAATTTTAAATTCAATATTATCTTAATTTCCTTTACATTTTTATGCAACATTCTCCTGTTAGATTGAACTAACATTTTCCTGTTAAACTGAACTAACATTTTCCTGTTAGATTGAAACCTGATATGTTTGTAATTATTATAAAAAACAGCATTATTAATGATTAAGTCAACAAAATCACAACAACTTCACTTACATAGCATCACTGACTCAAAGGACATGAATTTGAGCAAATCCTGAGAGAGAGTGAAGAACAGGGAAGCCTGTTGTGTTGCAGTCCATGGGTTCTCAAAGAGTCAGACACAACTTAGTGACTATACAGCAACAACTAAGTGCCGTGAGCCCCCTGCTTTACACATCCTGACTCATTTAAACTTTATAAGAAGCTATGAAGCAGGTAATGGATTTAGTCACATTTATGGAAACTAAATTGATAAATAGGTTAAATGCTGCCCTCAGGGCTATAAAGCTCATAGGTGGTCCAATTAAAACTTGAATGACTATCTCTTAGAATTGAAGTCTGTGCTTCTAATCACTACATTATGAGCAAATAATTACATGGCATTTATTCATACACTAGTTTTCATAAAATTTACATGTAATTTCTGAAATTTTAATACTTGTTAGCTGTTTAAAGAGATTGCTAGATTATATTCTACAGGATATTTCAAAATAGATATATAAATATATAAATTAGTATATAGATAATGTAAACAATATATAAATTAGTAACTTGTTATATAAATACTTTAATAATAATAATGACACATTATTGAATAGCAACACATTATTTAGTAATGGCACATTGAATGACACATTATTATATTTGGAGTCCAGAGTATGTGACAACATGCTAACTGCTTAAATGTGTGATCTGACTCAATCTTCATATTAAATTGGAAAAGGAGGTGTTTACCAAATAATCTTAAACATTTTCACATAAGTAGAGAAAATATATCCAGAATGACATGGTTTTTCTGCCTGAAAATCTTACATGTTAATACACTCCTTTTTTTTTTTAAGTTTTACACTGTCAAGTACTTTTGCACTTAGGCACAATTGTGAGTGGCTTTTGAGATGAGAAGGTGAAGAATTTGGGTCCTTCATGGGTATTAATCTAATCTGCCCATAAATAATATTTGCGGCTTCATATAGAGATCCATCAACTCAACAACTGACCACAGTGCCTACTTGAACAAGGCAAAAGGTAGCTGTTGGTTACAGTCAAAATGTTTTCTAAAATGAGCCCTGTCCTTTGGCAGTTTATAATATTTCCTGAGGCTTGATACAAGCATATGCAAATACAAACAACACAGCCTTAATTAAATGAGTGTTCAGGACAGCAAAGTGCAACCCAAATTAGTGCATGGTGCATGTTAAGTGAATAAAGAGAGGAGAGGGATCAGTTTGGACTAATGTGGTCCAAAAAGGCTGTAATAGGACATCTGGACTATATATAAACCAGATGTCAACTGGGGGTTCCTGTTCCCTATCAAATTTGTATTTATTTGAGATCAGCTCACTTTCCGCAATTGTAAGCAATGAGAGATCCAATGTTTTCTCTGAGAGGTATACAAAATCTTGGAAAAAGATCTGGTCCACATATAGATCTTCTTAGTTTATGGAAAAAAAAAACAAAACAAAAAAACACCTCTCTAGTCTTCGTCTTTTTTCCTTCTGAATTGCATAAATCTGGATCTAACATTTATCTCATTTTGAGAACTATCTCCTTCCCAGTGTCCATAAATAAAATAAAAATGTAGTAACATTTTGGTATGTTGTTTTGTGTGGACAGTAGTGTTTAACCCAATGTAAGTATTTAACCAAAGATTAGGTGTTTAACCTGGACTTGAGGAGAGAGAGGAGAAGGAATGGCTACAACTCAGGGATACTATAACCTATAAGCTAAGCAGACATTCCTCTTTCTAATGTTTTCAGCTACCAAACCACTGAGGATTTTGCCCTTGCCTCTTTGCTACGTGGAGCACCTGGTTCAGGTCTTTTCTGAGGCTGTTCTCATCTCTCTCTTTCTAATTTCTCTACTTGCTTCCTTACTTTCTGACTTATTTAAAAGAATGCTAAGTGCTTTTCACTTTGTAGTCTGGACTATTCATCTCTTCTTTACTGCTCCTTCTCAAGCTTCAATCTAACCCAAAAAGGCTTTCAGAAAGCCAAAAAAGTTTTCTGTAAAACAAGATATACTCTCATTAGGAGGCACTTGTACCCATATATCTATGTATCTATATATCTATACCTATCTGTATCTATATCTATATCTATGTCCTTTCCTCTCTTTTTGGCCTGTGTTGAATTGTATTGATAAATGTGTAAAATCTTTCACTGAGTGGTCATTCTTGCTTTTGATTGGGCAACTCAAGTTATTGAAAACTGTTATTGTCTAACTGTTCTAAATTGATTTAGCATCTGTGTCTCTGTCATTCCTGTTCTTGGCTTTAGAGCTTTTCTGTGCCATGAGCCATGTGGAAAACATACTGAATGCTTTCTCAGGTGGTTTCCTCATTCAGTTGAACTATCTTCATGTAAACTTTTACCATTCTAGTCACTTTCCCTCAAACCTTTTCCCCTATAGTGCCATTAAAATATGGTGATCAGAACTGAATACACACCTTCAGATTTGATCTTATCAGTGAAGAATAAAAGATGCTTCATCTTCCTAATTTAATATGTGATACTTTTCTTAATGAAGAAATATATTGATTTTTTTTTTTTTGCAGCCACAAACCAGTTTATTGAATTTATTGGCAGTGGAAGAAATCTCAGGTTTCTTCACATATGTTATGTGAAGAAAACGTATGTTATCTGCTGTTGCTAATATATCTCTTCCACTGTGTTTTTGTATAACTGTGATGATAAAAAATTCTCGTTCTTATTTTATTTTACTCTTGATGTTGCTCTCCGTTCCTCTTGATGTGATTGTATGGCTGGCACTGTTTTGGATTTTCACCTATTCTCTATAAAATGTTTCTCATTATATGTGAAGCAAAGAAAAGCAGTAAAGTATTTCTCATGATAATAACCAGTTTTTATTTTGTGCCTAATACTAGCAGGACTTACCTTATAGCTTAGTTGGTAAAGAGTCTGCCTGCAATCCAGGAGACCTAGGTTCAATCCCTGGGTCAGGATGATCCCCTGGAAAAGGAAATGGAAACCCACTCCAGTATTCCTGCCTGGAGAATCCCATGGACAGAGGAGCCTGGCGGGCTACCGTCCATGGGGTCACAAGAGCCAGACAGGACTTAGCGACTAAACCACCACCACTACCAGGAATCTGAATGTACATGCTAGTAGTTTCCTGAAATAGCCTCTTTTATCTTTCTTATATTTTAATTTAGGTATTCTAATGAGTATTTTTCTATTCTAAAGCTTCAAAGAAATTTCCTTGTTTCCTTTTAAGAATAGATTTTCCCAACTCTGAGGTATATTACTTAAGACAACTCCTCTTTGAATTATTTTGTAACATCTCCTCTTGATATTGCCAACAAGAATACTTACCAGAAAATGTCACCAATTACCTAAATCATATTTAAGAGAAAAATATTCTCCATCTGTTTTAGAGGAGAATTCTGTTTGCAAAATATCCTAAATAGAATACAAACATGTATTAATCCTTCATTGATCAATTTATTATTCAAAAAGCACTTATTTTCCTTCTAAATTTTAGGCTCAAAATTAATCAACTAAAGCCCCAGTGGAAAGAGTGGGGAAAATATTCAATGATGCTTTTGAGGAGCCTAGTCTAATGGAAGGAAAAGGCACACGTGAGGACAAGTACTGAATCTTAGGCTGCTGCTGCTGCTAAGTCGCTTCAGTCGTGTCCGGCTCTGTGCAAGCCCATAGACGGCAGCCCACCAGGCTCCCCCGTCCCTGGGATTCTCCAGGCAAAAACACTGGAGTGGGTTGCCATTTCCTTCTCCAATGCGTGAAAGTGAAGTTGCTCAGTCGTGTCTGACTCCTAGAGACCCCATGGACTGCAGCGCACCTGGCTCCTCCATCCATGGGGTTTTCCAGACACGAGTACTGGGGTGGGGTGCCATTGCCTTCTCCCCTGAATCTTAGGCTAGAGTTATATAAAAAGTGAGTTTCCAGATGGCACTAGTGATAAAGAATCTGCATGACAATGCAGGAGACACATGAGATGTGGGTTTAATTCCTGGGTCTGGAAGATCCCTGGAAATGACACCCCACTCCAGTATTCTTGCTGTTCTTGCCTGGAAAATTCCATAGGCAGAGGAACTTAACAGACTGAAGTCCATGGGGCTGCCAAGCGTTGGACACGACTGAGTGCACAACCTGTATAAAAGGTAATACTGGAGCATATAGGGATAAACGTGAGGGTAAAGCAAGAGATAGGAATGGAGGTGTTTGGGAAAGGTGTTTTATACTATAGCCTTCAGTAAAAAGAGCGATGTGGAGAAGGTGATGGCACCCCACTCCAGTACTCTTGCCTGGAAAATCCCATGGACGGAGGAGCCTGGTAGGCTGCAGTCCATGGGGTTGCGAAGAATCAGACACGACTGAACGACTTCACTTTCACTTTTCACTTTCATACATTGGAGAAGGAAATGGCAATCCACTCCAGTGTTCTTGCCTGGAGAATCCCCGGGATGGGGGAGCCTGGTGGGCTGCCGTCTCTGGGGTTGCACAGAGTCGGACATGACTGAAAAGTGACTTAGCAGCAGCAAAAAGAGGGATGACCATTTTTCAGGGAATGGAGTACCTAGAATTTAAACGTTCAAAGTTATTCACCCCTAAGACTCTCAGGGTCTTCTATAGACACTCTAACACATCTGTTGCCTAAACAGAGAGTGTTGAATTAAATGTGATATCTTTTAGATCTTCTAAATGTGTTGATTGGTGGCTAAGAATTTTAGCCTGCGGCTTGTACGGGTAGGATGAGGCAAGTTTAATTGCTCTTAGAGTGCTTTTATTTTTTTCACAAAATATGAGAGATCAGATTTTTCTCTGAGATACAACATTATATTAGTGATAGTAACAATGACTAAAGGTAAGGAAAATATGTAGAAAAACACAAGGAATCAGTGGCTGATTTTAATATGGGAAGATGAGTTAATGGGAATAGAACTAAAAAGATGATTCACTATTTTCTGCCTTTTGAAACTGGATAAATGATGGTACTATACACATCATTGTTTATATTATATTCAAAAAAGGAGGGACAATTTAAAGAGCAATGGAGATGATGATTTTGGTCTGGATTATTATGAATATACTATATATTATAGTATGTAGTAAATAGAATAATTAGTATATAGAATTATATATATATGTGTGTGTTTATAAATGTGCATTCAGTAGACCTTTGGGAATTTAGTCTGAAACCTCAGGAGAGATTTGAGAATAACCATCAGTTATATTTAATAAATGAAACCATGGAACAGGGTGATATTAGCTGAGGTCAGAACCACAGAAAACACCACAATGAAAAATCAGAATTTAAGAAGAATGAAATAATGTAGCCTGAAAAATAATATTAGAAAAATAAGAGTACATTTAGAGTAATCAGTACCTAGAAGTCAAGAAAGTAAACACTTTGAAGAAGTATCCCAATTATTTGAGTGCTTAAAACAGCACCCATCTTCCCCTACTTCCTAAGATTGTGTGTGTCACGAATTTGGGGAAGACTTGGCTTTATGCTTTTGGCTGAAGGTCTCTGATTTAGTTGCGATTATGTGATGGCTGGAACAACAGCATCTGGAAGATACCCCTGCATCTCTCTCTGTTCATTTAGTATCAAAGCTTCTCCAAGGGATCTCTTCATATGAGCAATTTGGACTTGCTTACTGCAGTACAGTTTCAGAACAGTGGGGTTATTTATATTGTGGCAGAGGGTCCTAGTGCAAGGGTTTCAGCTTAATAAGCCACTTATAATGCCTTCTATGACTTAACATCAGAAGTCAAATAATGTCACTTCCACAGGATTCTAATTGGTTATAGGCCCCTGCAGATTAAAGTGGAGGATTAGATTCTATCCCTTGATGGGAAATAGTGAGGTTCTGGAAGAGCATGTGTAGTGGAAGAAACTTCTGCCATCTTTTAAATATTCAATGTGCAACATAAAGAAAGTGGCCTAAAATGTTATATGTAATGGATATATAAAATATGACATAACTAAAACATGCCTGTTAGGTTTATTCAGTCGAGGGATATAACTCACTCAAGATAAAGACAAAAGCAGGTTTTAAGGACTTGAGAATTGAATGGGAGGTGAGGAAGTAGATATATAATGTAACAGTTTTATTTATTCAGTTCAGTTCAGTCACTCAGTTGTGTCCTACTCTTTGCCACCCCATGACACAGCACACCAGGCCTCCCTGTCCATCACAAACCCCCAGAGTTCACTCAAACTCATGTCCATTGAGTCGGTGATGCCATCCAGCCATCTCATCCTCTGTCTTCCCCTTCTCCTCCTGCTCCCAATTGCTCCCAGCATCAGGGTCTTTTCCAATGAGTCAACTCTTTGTATGCATTTATTTATAAATATTGAATATTAGTGTAATAGGGTAGACTAGAAAGTTAAGCTTTTTAAATATTGGCTTTTTAACATGAGAAGGAAAGAATTGAGTCTGTTTTATCTTGAAGGCTAACAATAAATTTTAGCAATTATTTCTAGGTTTTTATTTGTTTGTTTGTTTGGAAATAGTTGCTATAGCGTGTCAAGCAGCATTATTAAGGAGTTTCAACAAGGAATTAAATGAGAAGGTTGTTAGCATGAGCGAAAAGAAAGGAGGCACGGTCAGTATTTCAAGTGAGCAATGTCAATGACTGGTTCCATAGAGAAGAAAGTGGAAGGAAAGTTAGGTACTCATTGGGAATGATGATTGGGTTCCAAATAAATAAAACCACAATCACATTCAAGGTAAAAAAATAATAATTGGTGTTGAGTAATTAGTCAAGTAATAATTTGGCAAAATTATCTTTTCACGTTTAATGAAGGTAGGATATCTTTTATATTTATACTCATTATTATAACCAAGAAAATCAGTGCTTCTCTGAATTTTATTGTGTTAGAACTGTGTCCAGTAATGTGGGATATTTTTACAATGGCCATCAAACTTAGACTGTACTACTGCAAGGAAAGAAGGAATTGAGAAACTGTGGGCCATCTTGTTTTGATCAACAAGGACAAAAGGCGTGCAAATGATATTTAATGGCAATTGCCAAAATACCAAACTATTGATATGTGCTGTGCATTGGTCAAACTTGTTTTCTTAAGAATTATCCTGACAATAAGGTAGTTAAGAAATACCCTGTAGTGCCTATAATCATAAGGATTAAGATGATACAGAGATTTCTTTTAAATGAAAAGAAAATATGCCTAGATTACTTTGAGGAATATTTTCAAAATAACCATGTTAACTTCAGTCTTTCCACAGAATAAAAATTGTTGTATTATAAATCTCTAAAAATACAGTAGCACACTTCTAAAAAAAAACATATTGACAATAAAATTTATTTTTAGGAAAATTGCAAAAAAAAATTGATGGACCAAAAAAAATCCCAAGAAAATATTAGAGTCTTCTTTTTGAGGAAATAATATTTCACATTGATTACATTGTTATGCAGAAAGCTGATTATATGATGTATTTTCTTAGTTAATTCTGTATCTTTATAATTTGATTTTTTGAGACATTTCAAACCCTGACAACATATGAGATTATTAGGGCTTCCCCTGCCCCACCCCAGTATTTGTCAGTCCCAAATATAAAATTATAGTCAGAGAAGAAAGAAATAAACACATATTTTAAGGTTTGTTTTTATATTTTTATGTTTTGTGTGTTTGTGGGGGTTGTAGCTACAGTGTATTTTGTGATAAGGTGTGGGTTTTTCTTTTTTTTCATATTTTGCAAGCAAATCTTTGACAGACATTTCTGCTATTACTGATGTTCTTTGAAAACTCGAAGATATCTTGAAGAAATCCCCTTTAACTACACTAATTCATAGACTTACACATATATCACCCCTTAAAAAAATAGGCAAAGTTAGTAAATTAAAATGATTAGACATTTGGAAGTTTAAGATATCTTCTTTGGCCATTGCAACATAATCTGTGAGAAGTGACATTCTGCAGAAACATGGGGAATCTGCTCCTATGATAGTCGAGGCAGAGACACTCTAGGTTCCAGACAACAATCAGCATTAAAGAAAGCTGGTGAGGCAAACAGCCCAAGTGTCTTTTTCTTTCTGTTTTCATTAACAGTGAGTAGAAATAAGACAGGGGCTCATGGCATAAAATGTAGAAAGGCAATTACAACTTTAACTTGGAGTAATTAGACCAATTTCCTTCTTGGCAGAACTAGAAGATCTGGGTTGGGAGGAACTTAAGGCCTTCCCTTGGAAGGAATAAAAACCTAGTTAGCAGACTTCGACACTTCTTTAAAAATCAGGAGCAGAATAAACACTAAAAACCATCCCTGAGCAAACTTCCTTCTATTCCAAGTCTTAACTGGATGATATGAAAGATTTGTCTTTAAAGAATAAGAAAAACAGTAGCATATTAAAAATAACGACATTTTAGATAATATTTTTGTTAATTTTTTAATGCAACGGATTTAAATGTATTATTGATGTTTCTTTCATTCAGTAATTTAGTCTTTCAGAGTGAGTATGTTGAGACATATATAACTTGCAACTGCTGCTATAACAGATTATCAGAAACTTTGTGTCTTAAAACGGCACAAATGCATAAACTTATAAAACCAACATGTGTCTCATCAGATTAAAATCAAATGACAGCAGGGAGCATTGCTTTCTGATGACTCTGGAGAGAATCAGTTTCCTTGCTCTTTCAGGTTTTTGGTGAAATTTAATTCCTATGGTTGTAGGACTGGAGCCCCTGGTTTCTTTTCTGTCTGTTAGCTTATGGCAGTTACCACCTTTCAGAAACTGCCTGTGTACCTTTTCACAGGGCCCCCTTGCTGCATTTCCAAAGTCAGCAACGGCAAGCCTGGTCTTTACAAAGTAAATCTCGCCTCCTCCTCCTTTTGCTGTCACATCTCTCACCCTTCTGTCTTCCTTTTGAACTTTTAAGAGTTCATGAATTTAAATTAAGCCCACCATAATTGAATAAACTCCTTCTTTTAATATTTTTAACCTTTTGCCACTCAAGGTAACATGGTCACAGATTCCAGGCATTCAGACATGAACATCTTTGGGGGACCTTTTTTCTATCAAGTGCCTGCTATCTACTAGGTATTGGCTAGGTATCAAAAATATCATATGCATGTACATACTGCTATATTTAAAATAAATAACCAACAAGAACTTATTGTGTAATTGAACAAAAATGTTTAATATTTGGCAATAACCTAAATTGGAAAATAACTTGAAAAAAATAGATATATGTACATGTATAACTGAATCACTTTGCTGTACACCTGAAACTAACGCAACATTGTCACTCAACTATACTCTGATATAAAAAAAAAATTGTAAAAAGTCATGTGCCTTGAATATTAACACTATCCCTGATTATCAAGGAGACTGCCCTTGTTGGAAATGCAAAAGAAAGCACATGTTGGCAAAACCAAACAAAAATCTTATCCCTCCCTAGGATCATAATTAGATGGGGTGGGTAAGTAATCAGCCATATAAATGTAAAATGACACCTGTGACATGTCAGTTTTTTTTTTTTTTTTTTTTTTTTGCTCTGATAAACTACTCTAAATATTAGGGGATTAAGGTGACAAGTATTTCTCACTCATGCCACACACTGTAATTTGTAAGCAAGGGCTTCTGCACATAGTATTCTGACTCTGGAATTTATACTGAAGTAGCAGGCACCATCTGAGCATGTTGGGAAGGAGAGAGCAGAGAGAATTGCATATGGGTTCCTAATGCTTCTACCTAATAGTGATACCTGTCACTTTTGCTCACCTTTCACTGATTAACCATGCCACACATCCAAACATAACTTCAACATGACAGGGAGACTCCTACTGTGTCTCTGGGAAGATATCTAGGACATTTGGAGGTCACCATAAAGTATTACTATACAGATGTGAATAAGTACTTACAAGGGAAGGTCCATGTTACTAAAAGAACGTTTTTCAGAGGAGTTTGAGAAGTTTCCCTGTGAGTGATATTTCTGAGATAAAACTAAAGGATGAGTAAAAGTAGAAGAATAGAAAATTGGCAGGAAGAGGAAGAAACTGCTGGCCAGAAGGAAGAAACTGCTGGTCAGTCCCAGTGGGAAGCAGGAATGCATCTTAAAAGTTTTTCCAACTGGTGTACATGCAACCTGGTATTGCCTAATAAAGACTTGTGTTTTAAATAAATACTACACTAAGATTCTGTGTTAATCTAGTCTACAAAATCATGACCATAAATAAATCCTAATCAAATTCTCTTAGTTATTGCTTTCCTGGTATTTTATATGAGAATTTGGATCTTTAAATCAGTGTTATCTAAAATCTTAGCAGTGAATCATCTATATCAAAATCATCTGGGATGTCTATTAAAATGTATAACCCCAGCCAACCAGTATTTAAAGTTGGATTGCAATATCACATTTTTAGAAAGCACTCCAAGGAATTTTGTTTCACTTTAAGTTTTAGAAACACTGTGTAACATAAGGCAAATTTCTAAAATCCACAAAATATTTGCATGATTGCAGTAAGATTGAGCAATGCACAGTTCCTTAATAGGAGGACAGAGATATACTTGTAAACAGATATATACTTTTGTTTTTATGTTTATGATGGCTTAAAGAAGATTAATATGAGTACATTTTGAAACATCTGGAAGACAATCTAAGTGCCAGAACTAACATGTAAATTGCTTGTTATGGACTGGAATGTCTGTGTCCTTGCAAAATTCCTATGTTAAAATCTAATCTGTCTTTGTGACCCCATGGACTGTAGCCTATCAGGTTCCTCTGACCATAGGATATCCCAGGTAAGAATACTGGAGTGGGTTGCCATTTACTGCTCCAGGGGATCTTCTGACCCAGGGATCGAACCTGGGTCTCCTGCATTGCAGGTGGATTCTTTATCTCTGGCACCACCTAGGAAGGCCAATTTAATCCCAATGTGATGGTATTAGGAGGTGGGGCATTTGGAAGGTAATTAGGTCATGAGGATGAACTCTCAGGAATGAGATTGTTCTTATTGGTCAGTCACTCAGTCATGTCCAACTCTTTGTGACCCCACGGACTGCAACGTGCCATGCTTCCCTGTCCTTCACTACCTCCCAGAGTTGGCTCAAACTCATATCCATTGAGTCAATGGTGCCATTCAAACATTTTATCCTCTGTCACCCCCTTCTTCTCTTGCTCTAAATCTTTACCAGCATCAGGGTCTTTTCCAGTGAGTTAGCTCTTCATATCAGGTAGCCTTATAAGAAGAGGTCAGGTAGCTAGTTGGTTCTCTTTCTTCCAAAGGGGAGTGGGGGGATGCAAAGAGAAGTTAACTTCTGCAATTCAGCAGAAGGCTCTCCACAAACTCAAGTTTGCTTTTACCTTGAACTCAGACTTCCAGCCTCCAGAACTGTGAGAAATACATTTCTGCTATTTTCAATCCATTTATTCTTTGATACTTCCTTACGATGACCCTAAGACAGTGTTTATACTTGCTTGTATTCTCCACAGTAGCCATAGGCTATGGTACTCTGATTTTCACGTGTATGGATAAAGTAGAAGAAAGGTCTTCCCTTGTAGCTCAGTTGGTAAAGAATCTGCCTGCAATGCAGGAGACCTGGGTTTGATTCCTGGGTTTGATTCCTGCGTCAGGAAGATCCCCTGGAGAAGGAAATGGCAATCCACTCCAGTATCCTTGCCTGGAAAATCCCATGGACAGAGAAGCCTGGTGGGCTACAGTCCACAGGGTTGCAAGAATTGGACACGGCTTAGCGACTCAACCACCAAACCACCAGAAGGAAGGTCACCTTGATATGGAAAAGAAGCATTCTTGTAAGGTGAGGGTAAAAAAACATACATAAAACAAAAATCTGTGAATGAGGACTCTCCCATGTCTTGAATGTTTCAAGAGGCCAGAAAATTGAGCTAGTACTCAATTTTGGTTCTATATGTATGCTCTCTATAAAAATCTCTGATATTTATATTTACTTTATATTCTACAAAAAGCAATTTGGTTTCCACAAAACTCTATTTTTCAATTATATCAATATTAATTTGAATTTTGTTTTATATTGTCATTAATTAACTTATTTTGTTGCAAGTTTATACTGCAGTATGTACAATAAACAAATATGTTTATATTTAGCTTTATAGTTGAACATATCAAGTTACATTTAAATAAATAACTTAAGCAAATTCTAGGGCCTGTGGATTTTTGTATGTTTCTTTTCCTCTTAAAATGGGTCTGTGAATGTATACAAAAGTATGACAAATGTGAGTCTAGTGTATTAGACTGCTCTCTTTGCCTGGCTAATTCCATCTCATCCTTAATATTTCATGATAGGCATGTTTTGTTGTGAGTTGCTTTCACTAGAACAGAATAATAAGAATAATATTATTCTTATAGTCTTAATAATATTAAGAATAATAATATTCTTATATTCTTAATAATATTATTCTTATTATAGAATAATAAGTGGTATTATTCACTGCTATTAGAGCAGGCACATCCAAGAACTGTGATCACTTGCCTACTAGATTATGTAACTTCTGGGTACTGTCCATTTGCTCACTGAGATTTTTCTCTACCCTGCTCTCTTCTATGGAATGGTGATGTGGATGAATATCATCAATAAGCCCCCTTATCTCCTGCTCTTCATTTGGGTTCAGCCAGTATTGAAACTTCAGTACAAGAGTAGAGAGGGGGATACAGGGGAATTAAATGCCTATGTTTTTTCTCGTTCTTTTTTGTAAGGTTCACGTTAGGCTGGAAGTGTTCATTGACAAAGGTCCCTGCCCCTCTGAAGGTGGCTTCCTCTCCAGAGTACTGTCCCTCTCTTATACTCTCAGACAGGGTTCCAGTAACAGATCCCTCTCCTCAGTTGTGTTCTGATCGACCTTGCCCATGACTTTGTAAACAGTGTATTTACTAAACACTACTCAAATGATTCTAATATATATTAGTGCTTTCAATTCTACATTTTGTGGTGATAGATTCTTCTTTTAAAGCTTCATTCAATCTCTGTGTGTGTTAGTCACTCAGTTTTGTCCGACTCTTTGCAACCCCATGGACTATAGCCTGCCAGGTTCCTCTGTCCATGGGATTCTCCAGACAAGGATACTGGAGTGGATAGCCATTCCCTCCTCCAGGGGATATTCCCAACCCATTCAATCAACCTCTAACACAGTGTTTGGAATGCAAGTACTTCACAGATATTTCTTTGACGAATATAGTTACTATTAGTTAGAGGTATTGATTAAATCAGAATTAAAATTCAGATGTAGAGAAACAATCCTATTGGCAACACTATTAGTTTAAAAATATTAGCTTTCATTTTTTATTTTAATCTCCATCTATGTGTATTATAAAATTGGTGATTGTAATACAAACTACCAAGAAGTTTTAAAGTAATAATTGTGTGACTTTAAATCGCTTTGCATACTTGGTAGGATGTAGTTCTTTAGGCTGATGTTTTCTGTAGAACATTAGCTTGTTTTAGAAGTTTCTCCATTATGCCCAGTGTTGGTTTTATTAGTGTTGTAGTAATTGTTCACAGTTATCTTGCAAAGTAACATTAGTCATGTCTTTCTACATGAACTTAATGCCTGGTGTTTCATCTGTAAACATGATGACGTAATAAATCTCAAAATTAAACAAACCATTTTGTATGATAGGATCACTGTCTTTTAAGTGTTTGGATTAGTTGACAGGCTGCAAAGGGCACTTTAAATGGAGAAAAATGTCATTTCAAAGATTTTGGAAGCATGAGAAAAATTTTATATGGGGGATTCACTAAAAGATGTCATTGATATTTTATCTTCTCCCAGTATATGTGTGTGTATATATATATATACACACACACACACATCTATCTATCTATCTATCTAAATGGATTGTTATTGTCCTTTGAATAAGAATTCAACACTTGTAATAAATATACTGGAGTATAATAAATATATAAGAATACGTAGCAGACTCTTCTATGCATTTTTATGTACCCACAGATCCTATTAGATCACTATAGCTCTCTGTCTTCATTGATACTGCCTTAGATTAAAACGATGTCAAGTGTCTCTTGTATTACTGTAACAGGCCATTTTACTACGTCTCATGTCTCATTCAGTCTTGCCCCACAACTCTTTGTTCTTTATGTGGCAGCTAAGAAAATACTTCAAAAGTACACATGTAATCTTCTCACTTTCTTATTTAAAATTCTGTAATGTTTTCCAATAGAGGCAAGAAAAAGTGCAAACAATTTAAAATATAAGATTCTCTATTATTTGGCCCATGGTTACCTCTGTAACCTACTTTGGGTAGGTTCAAAGCTTTCTCAGGTGTGTCTCTGAATATTCTATATATACTGATGTCTGTGCAGTTCACTTAAAGCAATAGCCGGTGGATGTTTGGAGTAATTTCATGGAAAGAAAATAAAAACAAAAGGACATATGGGTACCCAGTCTTACAAACTGTGCATTTACTGAGCAAGGAGGCTAAATATATATGTATTTACACATCCTATATGTACATATATATCTCAAAATATATATTTAGTAAACATACACAGTATATATACATATATGCACATATTTATATCTATATATATCACAATTATTTCATATAATACGGAACACTTTAATACTTAAACTATTATGTAGATTCAAACATTTAAAACCCATCTAGATATATTTAAATTTAGGAAATATTTTCTTTCCTTTATGTGTTCTACTTCATCGTGAATTGTCACAAAATTCAGTGTGGACTTGGAGCAATCTGTGAGTCAATATTTAAGAATCACTATAAGTATTTTGTACAAATTGTTTATTCTGCCTGATGAATATCCCTCTTTCTCAAATTATAACCACCATTACATACAGTATGAGATGTATTTTCATTCCATTTGACTGTAAGTCTTAGTTTCAATTTTATTTTTCTACTAAGTTTTCCTAAACTCTCCAAAGCTGAATGGTTTCTCTATGTGTCCCATAGCATTTATTATGCACCACCATGGATCTGATGTCTTGTATTTTCTCATTTGTCTCTTTTCTTCAGTACATGTAAGATTCTCAAGATCAGGGCTTGAGTTTTCATTACCAAGATAGGCTTACTGATGCCTGTCTTGCCCAGGCCTAGACACAATGTGGTCAAAAATAGTCTAAAGACTGGATATGCCAATGACTATATCACAATTTCAGCAAGCAAATTAATTTTAGGACTAGTTGTGTAGAAAACTGATTCTTTGAAGCCAATTCAGAGTTCTCCAGTCATGATCAGAGATACTTGTTTTTCCCTCCTTTGATTCTGTCCTCACTGAGGAAGGTTTAGTTATGTTTTTCTTGGTATATTTGGAAAGAAAAAATTTTAACTATGAGATATGCACTGTCATGAGAAACTGATAAACCAATAACTAGTTTATCCTACTGTCATAGAATTTGATTCTTATTATGCCTTTAAAACAATTAAACAAAATATTTGGGTATACATGTATATCTGTCTATAATATTTGTCAATCCATGTGGAATTTTTTTCCTTAAAGTGTATAGTAAAATGTATTTAATAAATGTACACACATATAAAATCGCACACACACAGAAAAATACTAGCCTTATAATTGATAGGCTTATCTTCAATACATGAAATTACTTTGGAAAGGGAAATAATGACTACTCAGATGTCACTTTTATAATACACCCAATGTAATCTGTCTCTAAAAGAAATTATTAATATTTATTGTTAAATAAAAGATTTTTTTTAAATATAGACATTTTGAAAGTTAGCTATATTGAGAAACTCCAGGGGATAGTGAAGGAAGAGAAGCCTGACATGCTGCAGTCCATGGGGTCGCAAAGTCAGACAAGATTTAGTGACTGAACAACAGCAGCAAAGGTAATGTAAAGTTGTAGATAATTAGTTGATGACCTAATTAAAAATAAAAGTTGATGTTCTTTATATATTTGTAAACATATAGACTTTTTGTCCTTCAGTGATAAAGTATGAATTAAATTGGCTTTTCCCATTTTTAAATTAGTATACAGTTTATGTATGTTTTATAGTATCAGTATATTCCCATATCAGAGAAGGCAATGGCACCCCACTCCAGCACTCTTGCCTGGAAAATCCCATGGATGGAGGAGCCTGGTGGGCTTCAGTCTATGGGGTCTCTAGGAGTCGGACACAACTGAGCGACTTCACTTTCACTTTTCACTTTCATGCATTGGAGAAGGAAATGGCAACCCACTCCAGTGTTCTTGCCTGGAGAATCCCAGGGATGGGGGAGCCTGGTGGGCTGCCATCTCTAGGGTCACACAGAGTCGGACATGACTGAAGTGACTTAGCATAGCATAGCATAGCATATTCCAATATACATAACATTCTTCTTTCTTTTTCTTACATATTCTTTTATGTCCATATTCAAAATCAGTTTTCTTTTCCAGTTTTCTATTAATGATTTGTTAATACTGAAGGATTTAGACATCAGCATTAATAAAAGCAGGGTCCTAGAAAGTAAACACCAGCTAACAGAGTAAATATGAGATCACACACTAAAATTTTACTGAAAAGCTCAACATTCAGAAAACTAAGATTATGGCATCTGGTCCTATCACTTCATGGCAAATAGATGGGGAAATGGTGGAAACAGTGGCTGACTTTGTTTTGGAGGGCTCCAAAATCACTGCAGATGGTGACTGTAGTCATGAAATTAAAAGATGCTTGTTTCTTGAAAGGAAAGTTATGACCAACCTAGACAACATATTAAAAAGTAGAAACATTACTTTGCCGGCAAAGGTCCATCTAGTCAAAGCTATGGTTTTTCCAGTAGTCACATGTGGATCTGAGAGTTGATCTATAAATAAAGCTCGGCACCAAAGAATTGATGCTTTTGAACTGTGGTATTGGAGAAGAATCTTGAGAGTCCCTTGGACTGCAAGGAGATCCAACCAGTCCATCCTAAAGGAGATCAGTCCTGAATATTCATTGGAAGGACTGATGTTTAAGCAGAAACTCCAATATTTTGGCCACCTGATGCGAAGAACTGACTCATTTGAAATGACCCTAATGCTGAGAAAGATTGAAGGCGGGAGGATAAGGGGATGAGAGAGGATGAGATGATTGGATGGCATTACCAATGCAATGGTCATGAGTTTGGATAGCTCTGGGAGTTGGTGATGGGCAAGGAGGCCTGGCCTACTGTGCTCCAGGGGGTTGCAAAAAGTTGGACACAACTGAGCAACTAAACTGAACTGAACTGATTCAGTCTTCCTATTGATATAAGAACAAGTTTAGAGACCTTTCACTTTGTAGCAGACACCATCTTATTTTACCTGGAAAAATTGCTCACAGTCTCTTTTCATGTTTCAATCCATGGTAACTAGAATGTTTCAATGTTAGATAAATAATGCTATGAAAATTTTATACCAGTTTCATAGTTGATAGTGAGATCTTTTCTGCATAGGTTGATTCTTTGACTCCCTTGGAATTTTTATTTAAGATTCTAGTCTATGTGACTCAGAAATTTATGCATCATTCTTATCTCTGTACCAATCATTTGCAATCCTGATTTCTGTTAGTAATCAGGTAGAAAAGTATAAAATCATGTATACTGAAGTAGGGTGAACTTTTCCTCCCCTTGTACAAAATTGTTTGGTTTTGTATTTGTCTTTATTTTCTCATCTCTGCTTTTTGGTGGAAGGCATTTATGGGAATACCAGAAGCCCTGCCACCATCAAACATAGGGAGATAATGTCAGAAAACCTAGTTACCAAGGACTAATACTTTTCTTCCAGTGGTTTATTGATTTCAAGTTCTCAGTGCTGGCCAAGTGAGCATTCTACTTTCAGGAAGAAAGAGAGTTTAAAACAAATTGTCTTTTCAGTATGCTTGGTTGAAAAGATAGTTACCAAATCTCTATCCTGTGTACTATAATACTTTTTTTTTTCTTTCTTTTTACTCACAGCATATTCTGCCTGTGAGTTCTGGCTTCCTTTTTTAACCTACCCACATGCAATCTTTCCCAACTGTGCTGTGTGCTTGTGATTACTTCTCCAATTTGTAAATGTCTCTTTGAATTAGCATCTCTCAGTTTGTAATATGTTTGGCCACAATCAAATCTGGCAAGACAGAGAAGGAAATAGATTCAGCAATAAGCCTAATCACCTGTGAACTTAAAAGCCTTGCATATGTTTGATCTTGATCTTTGAGAGTGAAGTATTAATGCATACTTACTGAAAAAATCATAGACATTTGAAGGAAAATAAAGGCATGTTCTGTGTTCCTAGAATATTTACAGAAAAAAAAAACCAAAAACCCAAAAACTAGCTTTCACATTTCAAGAGTAGTTCCCTCTGAAAACAGTTAAAGTTATGAGAAAAATTGCAAATATATAAAATTTAAACTTTTAACCATAACCAAAATATAGAATAAAAGTTTCAATCACTTGTTTTATCTACTACTGTGCTATGCTGCTGCTGCTAAGTCACTTCAGTCATGTCTGACTCTGTGTGACCGCATAGATGGCAGCCCACCAGGCTCCCCTGTCCCTGGGATTCTCCAGGCAAGAACACTGGAGTGGGTTGCAAATTCCTTCTCCAATGCAGGAAAGTGAAAAGTGAAAGTGAAGTTGCTCAGTCCTGTCTGACTCTAGCAAGCCCATGGACTGCAGTCTACCAGGTCCCTCCGTCCATGGGATTTTCTAGGCAAAAGTACTGGAGTGGGGTTCCATTGCCTTCTCCAATTGTCTTAACATATGTTTATGTAATATAATTTCTGTAACAACTTGTGCTATAGTCCAGGTTCGATGCATGATACTGGATGCTTGGGGCTGGTGCACTGGGACGACCCAGAGGGATGGTATGGGGAGGGAGGAGGGAGGAGAGTTCAGGATGGGGAACACATGTATACCTGTTGTGGATTCATTTCAATATTTGGCAAAACCAATACAATATTGTAAAGTTTAAAAATAAAATAAAATTAAAAAAAGAATTTTGTACAACTGCTTACATTATCAAAAGAGTAACCTACATTATGTGAATGAGCTCTTGAAAAGCAAAACAAAAAAATGTTAAATTATCTTTCTTTCACTAAATAACTTTTTTTCACCAAATGAGGGGTTGCCACAAGTATGATATTCAAACAAAGAAGTTCATTTATAGTAGACTATAGAATGTATAGTTTATTAACAGACATTAAGATAGACTACAAGTTTACACAATGAAAATGGTTGTGGAATTGGCATCAGTTCAGTTCAGTCACTCAGTCGTGTCTCTTTGTGACCCCATAGACTGCAGCACGCCAGGCTTCCCTGTCCATCACCAACTCCTGGAGCCTACTCAAGCTCATGTTCATCGTGTCGGTGATGCCATCCAACCATCTCATTGTCTGTTGTCCCCTTCTCCTCCCACCTTCAATATTTCCCAGCATCAGGGTGTTTTCCAATGAGTCCATTCTTCAAATCAGGTGGCCAAAGAAGTGGAGTTTCAGCTTTATCATTAGTCCTTCCAATAAATATTCAGGACTGATTTCTTTTAGGATTGACTGGTTTGATGTCCTTGCAGTCCAAGGAATTGGCATAAGAATGTGTAAATAAACCAATGGAACAAACTGAAGAATTCTGAACTAGAACCATGTAAATATAAAATTGTGATGTAATATTGGTGGCATCATAAACCAATGAAGAAAACTTGAACCATTTAGTAGAAGGTATAGGAAATAGTCTTCTCTGGGGAATAAAAATGTTAAATCCTTACCTTATACCATATACAGGCTTAAATCCAGCTGGATTAAATATTTACATAAAAAGGCACCTATAATTTTAAATGACATAGTATATAGACTATAACAGTGATAAAAAATTCTCACCACAAGATCATAATGCGAATCCTTTATAATTGCTTGCCCCATTTTCTTCCCATCTCAGATAATAATAACAATAATAATTGATGTTTGTTTAGCATTTACTATTTACTGCTGCTATTACTACCACTGGGGCTTCCCAGGTGGCACAGTGGTAAAGAATCCATCTGCCAAGGCAGGAGACACAGGAGATGTGGATTCGGTCCCTGGGTTGGGAAGATTCCCTGGAGAAGGAAATGGCAACCCATTCCAATATTCCTGCCTGAGAAATCCCATGGCCCGAAGAGCCTGGTGGGCTACAGTTCATGGGATCACAAAGAGTTGGGCATGACTGAGCATGCATGCACATTACTACTACTGCTGCTACTACTACTACTAATGATGATAACCATAACTGATGTTATTGACACTTACTTTGGCATAAATGCTAAATTCATTACAAAAAACCGTACAGCAGGTACTATGAAAACTGGGTTTTTAGATACTCCATGCCTGATAAGGAACACAAAACTAATAAATGTTAATTAAACCTTTGAAACCTTTGACTTTGAAACCCTGAAACTAGCATATTAATTTTCTACTTAATTATTCCACCAGAGAAGGCAATAGCACCCCACTCCAGTACTCTTGCCTGGAAAATCCCATGGATGGAGGAGCCCGGTAGGCTCCAGCCCATGGGGTCACTAAGAATCGGGCACGATTGAGCAACTTCACTTTCATGCATTGGAGAAGGAAATGGCAACCCACTCCAGTATTCCTGCCTGGAGAATCCCAGGGACAGAGGATTCTAGTGGGCTGCCCTTTACAGGGCAGCACAGAGTCGGACACAACTGAGGCGACTTAGCAGCAGCAGCAGCAGCAATCATTCCACAGTTAGCTCTCACATGATTCTCCTTGAAGATATAACAATTCCCTGATTATTTATTTTTGGAGGATGTCACCATGAGATGAAATATGTATTCCTCCTGACTTATTTTCTCTTAAAACTCTTAAAACTTAAGCACCAAAGAGGAGGTGCTTAATTGAATTGAATGTATTGGTTCAATTAAGATATCTTGTCTCATTTCAAGAAACACATGTTTCTTATTTAACAAACACTCTAGAACAATTATTCTTAACATCAAAGTTACTGGCTAGTCAAATTTTTAATTTACTCAAAATGTACATTAAATATTCAAAGTCAAATATATTCAAAATGTATTTTATCTTTCACTCCAAGGCATGTGTATTATACAAATATAATCCAGAATATTGTAGTCTGTAGAAGATAGGATTATTTGTTTTCAGTGGAGGTGCAAACAAGTATATGGTGCTCCCAAATTTAAAAATAATAGAAAATGGCAATCCATACAAGCAAATCACTATTTATACTTTAAAAACCAGTCAATCCTAAAGGAAATCAACCCTGGATATTCATTGCAAGGACTAATGCTGAAGCTGAAGCTCCAGTACTCTGACAACCTGATGTAAAGAGCCAACTCATTGGAAAAGACCCTGATTCTGGGAAGCACTGAAGGCAAAGGGAGAAGGGGATGGCAGAGGTTGAGGTGGTTAGATAGCCTTACCAACTCAATGAGCATGAATTTGAGCAAATTTCAGGAGATAGTGAAGGATAAGGGAGCCTGTCATGCTGCAGTCCATGGGATCCCAAAGAGTCAGACATGACTTAGCAACTGAACAACAATCTTTTCTGTGGTTTTACACAAAGATTTACACAAAGAGTGTAAATCTGTATTTAATGTTCTACATACCATCCTTGTGTTCTGAGATCTTGACTCAAGAGACGTGTAACTGGGTACCACTCATTCTTTCTCAAAGCGTAGAGGAAGAAATCATATTTATCAAAGGATTGGAATGTTGAAGCAATGTGTAAAATTTAAATTTTATGTCTTGATTCACTCTATAACTTATGCCCAATTACAACCATATTATTTTTTGTTTTGTTTATTTTGTTTCATTTGCTTGACCATGAGATACAAAGAGCAAGACCTATCAGTCGTCTGCATTGGTATAGATGCATCATATTTGCTTGATCCTAATTATATTTTAATTATCATTTTATATAGATGTTTAATTATTAAAACATTTTTTGTATTTTTTGTAAGTTACTTCAAATTCATTGTGTAAAGGGCAAAGCTGTAAATAGATTTCATTCAAAGACTGGCATTTATCTTGTCATTGTCTGTCATTCCATTTCACTTGTTAACCTGTTTTACCAGCAGATCTTTAATAATTTTAATGATATATTTTAATATCTCAAGCATTTAGCATGAAACCAATGTACCAGTGCTTGAAACACACAGAAAAAGTGTTTCTAGGTTGGTGTGTACATGTTAAGGGGAAGTGTTCTTTCAGTCCCAAATGAAAGTAAATCCTCCAAAAATTTAATTAGGTTCTCTGATATAGTACTGTTGAAATCTTTACCATCTTATTCATAAATTTCTTACCTATTCTGATCTCAGATAGACTTTCACTCTGGTTCTGAACATCTTTCAAGAGGATAGCACTAATCCAGTAGAGATGATCATATGCCGGATAACACAAAGGAGCAGTGTCAGGTCATGGTGAGGAACAGAATCACGCTGAATGAGGAACGGGCTCAAGCTGTAGTTAGAATTGTGTCAGGCTGTAGTGAGGAACATTGTCAAGCCACAGAGAGGAATAGAGTCGGGCTGTATTGAGGGACAGAGCCAGGCCATAGTGAGGATGTAGTGAGTAACAGGTTCATGGTGTGAGAGGGAGCAGATTCAGGCCTCTCAAGAGCTGAATTGGAAGCTGGAATCAAGAATGTGAGAAGAGAACTCACCCTATCACCACTCATGACTAGAAGCTTGTATAATGAGCCTCCAATGAGCTATATACTCAGACAGGCAAGGGCCATATTTTCCACCATCATTCACTTTTATTGGTATGTATTTGATCAAGGTCATCAATCAGCTCTCATATTGAGCTTATCCCTCAGACTGAATATGCCTCTGAAGTTTTCCTGAATGATTTGATGGTTTGGTTTCTAGTAGAAGCACCTCTGGAGTTGATTCTTACCGGTGATTTTAAATGTTTATCATTGACAACTGAGGCTGTGCTGCATTTAAGTGTTCTCCCAGATATGTCTGCCTGCAATGCAAGAGAACTCGGGTTTACCCCTAGGAGGGGAAGACCCCCTGGAGAAGGGAATGGCAACCTACTCCAGTATTCTTGCCTAGAGAAGTCCATGGACAGAGGAACCTGGCAGACTAGAGTCCATGGGGTCGCAAAGAGTTGGATATGATTGAGAGGCTAACACTTTTTCAGTTCTCCCAGATCTCAGGTTGCACATAACCATAACACCCTGACAGATATTTTTTCTTCTTTTTTGCAGTTGTTTAAAATTTTTATACATGGCTTAAGACTTTTTACTTAGTAGTTTTATCTGATTTTCTCTCATATGAGCCTGTCTTAAATTTTTGTAAAATGTACGTAATAATCAATGTTTACCCAATCCCAAACATTTAAGTTATGAAGATAGATTATTGTTTCAAAATGTAGTTATTTTATTGATATAAACATATTAAAAGTTGTTGGACTAATGTAGAATTTCATGCTATCATGTATGATTTATATCTCTTAAAAGGGCTTCCCAGATGACACTAGTGGGAAAGAACCCACCTGCTAATGTTGGAGACACATAAAAGCCTTGGGTTTGATCCCTGGGTTGGGAAGATCCCCTGGGGGAAAGCATGGCAACCCACTCCAGTATTCTTGCCTGAAGAATCCCATGGACAGAGAAATATGGCGGGCTACAGTCCATGGGGTCACAAAGAGTTGGACATAACTGAAGCAGCTTAGTGCAGCATGCACATACCTCTTAAATCCATGCCGGGTACAAAGGATTCAGTAATAACTAGCTATGATGAGAAGGAGGGGGCTTATTATGTTTATTACATTTACCCTTAATTTATATTGACATGTAATTATGATTCCGATATTTTCAAGGTTATTCTGCATGTTTTTCTTTTTTTTCAAATCTAAATATTTTATTGTATAGTTACACCCCAAATTGTGCTTTTTTCACTGTATACTTTTAACCTGAGGACATCTGTAAAATTAGTATATTACATACATCCTGAAAGAAATTCCACTAACTATAAGCTATTTAAATATTGCTTATACAAAGTATTTAAAGGGGGGAAGGGGAAAAACTTATTTATAAAAGAGAAGTCTGATGTAGACTTAATGATTACTAGGGGATACAGGGGAGTAGGGTACATTGGAAGATTGACACTGGCATATACACACTACTATACATAAAACAGATGGAGTGGGAAGTGGCAACCCACTCCAGTGTTCTTGCCTGGAGAATCCCATGGACAGAGGAGCCTGGCAGGCTACAGTCCATGGGTTTCCAAAGAGTTGGACATGACTGAAACAACTTAGCATACATAAAACATGTAACTAAAAAACTGCTGTATATCACAGGGAACTGGACTCAATACTGTGTAATGGTCTATATGACAAGAGGACAAGTGGATATATGTATAACTCATTCACTCTGCTATACACCTGAAACTAATTCAACACTGTAAATCAACTATACTGCAATAAAAATATAAGAAAGTATTAAAGGAAGGCCAGTACCATATAAACAAGCATACACTTAAATAAAAAGATGAATGTTTAACATACAGAGTAATGTCTTTTTTTTTTTTTTTCTACTGATAAGCTAAAGGTCCATTTCAAGATGTTTCTTTCTTTAGTATGGTTAATTTGTTTTATTAGCAAGCAAAGCCCTATAAAAGATGGCATCATCTAGTCCTTAGA
This sequence comes from Bubalus kerabau, assembly GCF_029407905.1. Taxonomy (NCBI): domain Eukaryota; kingdom Metazoa; phylum Chordata; class Mammalia; order Artiodactyla; family Bovidae; genus Bubalus; species Bubalus kerabau. The sequence goes on from NC_073641.1 coordinate 54,621,650, forward strand.
CTCAGATTCATCTTCATCTTGACTAATCTGGAAGTAACGAAGCTTATAAGTCTCCTTGTCAGATGTAAACACAGAAAGCCAATCATGAAGATTGTTCTTTTTAAGGCATTTCTTTTTTATTTTTTTTGCTTGTGACATCAAATTTTATTGATTTAGCAGATGGAAATTTAATCAACATTTTTCTTAAAGCAAGAGCTTCAGGTTATATATATATTCACCTTTGTAAATTCTAATTCCTTTTCTTTTTTTTTTTTAATTTAATTTTATTTTAAACTTTACATAACTGTATTAGTTTTGCCAAATATCAAAATGAATCCGCCACAGGTATACATGTGTTCCCCATCCTGAACCCTCCTCCCTCCTCCCTCCCCATTCCATCCCTCTGGGTCGTCCCAGTGCACCAGCCCCAAGCATCCAGTATCGTGGTAAAGTACTTCAAATACCTTTTAGAGAACTGTTTCTCAGAAACGACTATGATTTTATTCTTGAAGTGTTCAATGTGAATGACATTCCCAAGATTTCCAGTCTTTCCATTCACTTTAACCTTCTCCCACAGAAACTGTTCAACATTTCCAGAATCAAAAATTCCATCTTCTACTGGATGAGTAAACTCCAAATTAAACTTCCAGGTTGATTTTTTAGGCTTCTTGTCTTTCTTCTGCTCCATCTTGAAGGCTTGCTGCCCAATTGGAGCCTTTTTTTTTTTTTTTTTTTTTAAAGTTGACTTTTTCTTGTAATTTGGCGTTACCTGGAATTTGATGAGTATGTTTCATAGACTTAATTGCAAGTTAGGAAAAACAATAGGTACAATGAAAATTAAATGTGAGTACTTTGAGAAGACACGTGTCTATATACTTTCTCAGGTTGTGATTGAAGTATTGATAGCATCTGTGACATTTCTATCACCTGATATATTTAAAACAACGTGGGACAATACTAAAGCTTTAGTGAAATAAGATGGATTTGCTCACATTATGTGCAGATGTGAATAATCATTAATATAGCTAATTCAGAAATTAAAATTCAGGAATTAAATATTTAGGCAATTAGTTTTATTGAATGAATAAACATTTTGACAGCTTATCCACTAAAATACCTTGTTCAGTTCTTTCACATTTGAGGTGAGGAAACTGAGGCTTCAGTGGGTTAAGTTACTTGTCTGAGTTTACGTGAGTTATGAGGGACAGTCAGGTCTCCAATCAGGAAATTTTTAAGCAAAATCCAGTTCTTTTTTCTACAACAAGCTTCTTCTTCATTGTGTTTATTATTTTCCTCTGAGGGTGTGTGTGTGTTTGTGTATGTGTGTATGTGTGAATGATGATGGTGGCAGTGAGTAACAAATATTACATAGTTTTTATAAAGTTATTGTACCTAACACAAAACTTTAATTTAGACACCAACATAGTCAAAATGTTTGCTAAATTTTTCTTTTTAATGTACTTCTAGCTCTTTCCCAAATACTGAACAGCCCTATCCACCAACTTCACATTGATTTCAAATATCAGAAAAATTCTCCCATTGTTTTATTATTAAAAAACACTTTGTTATAAGGTCTTATGATTCCTGTTTTAGTCTGCACAGCTCTTCTGGATTGTTGGCAAGAGATATTATCAATGGAATTTAGAAGCAGCAAGCTAACATTAATTCTGTATAGATATATGCAGTAATCTCATGGTTAAGATTTTACTAGAAAGGCAATGTAAAAAGTAAAAAAACAAACAAACAAAAAAACTAAATCTTTTTTTTTTTTTTTTTTAGTTTCATGACATAATTTATTTCAAGTGAGGATATCAGGAAAGTTTACTTTCCATAAACTACTCTCAGATGTCTGTGCCTGAGGACTTTGATGATAAGAACTTAGCAATGTAGATACATATCCTCTGAGTCCTCAGATGGGACGACTGCAGTAAAAAGATCAAATATAGCCCAATAGAAGTGAGTCTCAATATGAAATTTCACACAATATGTAATTTCAAATTAGTTACCTGTAATATTGTTTTCTTCTCCATTTCTACTAAGAAGCTGATTTGGGATTCATTTATATTCAGTAAACAAAATGAAATCTCTTTCTGTCACTGCTCCTAGCCTCAAAGCCTAGAGGAGTGCGGCAGAGATTAATGGTCATGATTAGCTCCCAACAGGTTGTGGTTTCATGCCCCAGTGATCGTTCTGTCATTATTCTGCATGAGATGCAGCTAGAGCCACATATGCTTTCAGCCACAAAGCCAGACAAGACCAAAAGGTCAGGCCACTTAGTAGCTTGATATTCCCTCATTCTGGCACGTATACTCCCAGCAAAAAACCATTGGGATTATATAATTACCGTATTAACATGGATATATTAGGTTATGTGGTAGGGTCTATTGTGAAGTATAATAGATTAAAATTAAGGAAAGAACCATTTCCTTTACGGCATCCAGTTGTCTAGTGTATTCAACAGGAAGAATATACTAGACAAGTGGCTTTGATCAATCAGGAGTAGTTTGGTTTTTTTCTAATTTATTTATTTTTTATTGAAAAATAATTGCTTTACAGAATTTTGCTGTTTTCGGTCAAACCTCAATATGAATCAGCCATAGGTATGCATATATCCCCTCCCTTTTGAAACTCCCTCCCATCTCCCTCCCCACCCCACCCCTCTAGGTTGATACAGAGTCCCTGTTTGAGTTTTCTGAGCCATACAGCAAATTCCCATCGGCTATCTAATTTAATCAGGAGTAGTTTTGAAACAAGCTCTCACCCCCACACGTCATCTCATTCTTAATCATTCTATTTTGTGAATTGCAGATTTTGAATTTCTCCCTATTTCTTACATTCCCACTTACTCTATATTTTAGGAAAATGGTACTAAGTCTGTCAGTGTCTCTGCACTTCTCTCTGTTGCAAGTCAAACCATAACTTTGAGTTTATCATTCAAAAGAGTAGGTGCTTTTCCTATTACAAAATAGAATAGCCCTCAAATTAAATCCTCTAAGCTCCATTGGGACATAAAAATTTAAAATAAGCCTGCTCCTAAACTTTTTCAAATTCCCCAAATGGATTTTCACTAAATACTTCATATTTCTCACAGGTATGGAATATGGGGATTAGGGTGGCACAACTTTAAGTTGCTATAGTCAAATGCTGCCAGATTTTGATAACAAGAAGAGTAAATAGTATTTCACAAAACTAGGAACTTTAAGCAAATTTTCTCATATGCTTTTATTCCTCAAAAAAATTGTTTTTTCCTCAGAAGTTTTCCCATACATTGAAAAGAGTATATGGCACTGGTTTTATTTTACCTGTAGGCTCTGGTGCTAGTTTAATTCTAGATGTTTAGTACTCAAATTATAAGGCATTTGATTCTTCATGATTTACAGCTCTAGTATCCTTTACCCCCAAAGAGCTTAACCATCCTTGTTGCATCAGTGAGTTTTCTGTTTCTTTCAGTTCCCCTTTATAGTGTGTTTTATAAAATAATAATTTATAGGAACACATATGTCAAGTACCTTAAAATGTCAAAGTACTGCTAATCCATATAGAATAATATTAGTTTCACTATATGTAGCATTTAATAATTTCAAAATTAAGTAACTAATAGATTTCAGTCCTTTCCAAAATTAAAAGAATCAGTTTTTAAAGGGGTGCTAACATTATTATGAGAATGAATAACATATTTATGAAAATAATATCTCTGTTCCATTATTATATACATGCCTGTTAAACTGAATATAAATCAAACATTTTTGGAAGTAAATAATATAAATATTATTTAACTCTCTATTAGTTTATTCCCAATTGCCTATTAATAAAGAGAAATGGAAACTAAGATTTAGGATGATTGAATGATGCATGGGAATCATTACTTCTTATCCTAAAGGGGAAGTAATGCTCATAGCTTAAGTGAAAAGTCACACCGAGATGTTTCAGAATCGGAATACTTGGAGTTGACTTCCTGTATAATTTCTAAGCTATTCAAATTATTTCTAAATATTATGATCTTTTATAAATATAGTCCAAAGGATCATTCCATAGAGTTTGCAGTTCAACCTAGAATAGGGTAAATCATGGGAAAAATATTTCATACTACTACCTGACCTCAGAAATGGAGCTACTATGTGCTGATTAAAAAGATAGAAAGCAAACATTGACTGTATAATGGAACATTTTTCAGTGTTCATATTTGCTTTAAGGGCTTGATTACATATTTATTTATGGATATTATTACAATTTTAGTTAAATATTTACTATAAGCTTTCCAGGAGAATATGTGTGTATGCATAAATACCTACACACACATGCCTTTAGAAACACTCCAAAACAAATCATAAAAATACAGCTTAAAAAAGGCATTCAAAATGTTAGGTATGTTAAAGAAAACTTTAACATATGATAATGAATTGGGTACCAGATAATTACTAGACTCTTGTGAAATTCTTTAGTGATTAAGTGAGGTAATGAGTATTTCTTTCAGTTCTATTTTAAACTTCTGTTGGAGAGAAATATAATTGTTATTAGAATGGGCAGACTGTTGAATTTTATTCCATGTTTAATTACCCACTCTTTTCTGACCAAGAAGAAGAGTAAATTTCAGGGTATGGGTAAATTGACCAAATTTCAAGTATGGTAAATTTCATGCAACTTTTTCCTTTTTCTCCACCATTCATTTATGCCCCAAATAAGTTTTAATTCATTAGACATTCATTAGAGATTCAGTAGTTGGTTATACCTGTAGCATTCATATCCATGAGTGAGACAGTGCGTGGCTGGATCTGTGGGGGAAAATGGAGTGTTGAAGCCATAGGGGTGGTAGTGTGCACAGGTCAATGGTACAATATCTGTAGGCTAGTGGGTGAGTCATGAGCTAAATGATCTGCAAGAAACTAAATGTTCTAATGCAGTGTGTTAGGTGGTGAGATGGAAAATGAAACATCACATCATCGTGTTCTCTTTTAAAAATTTGCAGCTATAACGTAAACTACATGTGTGAAAAAATTAGGCACTTTTGAGCAAAATTATGCCCCGACCAGTAATACTGAAGAAGCTAGGGTTGAACAGTTCTATGAAGACCTACCAGACATTCTAAAACTAACACCCAAAAAAGTCCTTTTCATTATAAGTGACTGGAATGCAAAAGTAAGGAGTCAAGAAACACCTGGAGTAACAGGTAGATTTGGCCTTGGAATACACAATAAAGCAGGACAAAGGCTAATAGAGTTTTGCCAGGAGAACACACTGGTCAGCAAACACACTCTTCCAACAACATAAGAGATGATTCTACACATGGACATCACCAGAGAGTCAATACCAAAATCAGGTTGATTATCTTTGCAGCCAAAGATGGAGAAGCTCTATACAGTAAGCAAAAACAAGATCAGGAACTTACTGTGGCTCAGATCATTGAACTCCTTATTGCCAAATTCAGACTTAAATTGAAGAAAGTAGAGAAAAACTCTAGACCATTCAGGTATGACCTAAATCACATCCCTTAAGATCATACAGTGGAAGTGACTCAAGGTGTTCGATCTGATAGACAGAGTGCCTGAGGAACTATGGAGGGAGGTTTGTAACATTGTACAGGAGGCAGGGATGAAGACCATCCCCAAGAAAAACAAATGCAAAAAGGCAAAATGGCTGTCTGAGGCGGCCTTACAAATAGCTTTGAAAAGAAGAGAAGCAAAAAGCAAACAAGAAAAGGAAAGATACATCCATTTGAATGCTGAATTCCCAACAGTAGCAAAGAGAGAGAGAAGAAAGCCTTCCTCAGTCATCACTGCAAAGAAATAGAGGAAAACAATAGAATGGGAAAGACTAGAGATCTCTTCAAGAAAATTAGAGATGCCAAGGGGACATTTCATGCAAAGATGGGCTCAATAAATGACAGAAATGCTATGGACCTAACAGAAGCAGAAGATATTAAGAAGAGGTGGCAAGAATACACAGAAGAACGATACAAAAAAGATCTTCATGACCCAGATAACCACGATGGTGTGTAATCATTCACCTAGAGCCAGACATCCTGGAATGCAAAGTTAAGTGGGCCTTAGGAAGCATCACTATGAACAAAGTTAGTGGAGGTGATGGAATTCCAGTTGAGCTATTTCAAATCCTAAAAGATGATGCTGCGAAGGTGCTACACTCAATATGCCAGCAAATTTGGAAAACTCAGCAGTGGCCACAGGACTGGAAAAGGTCAGTTTTCATTCCAATACCTAAGAAAGGAAATGCCAAAGAATGCTCAAACTACCACACAATTGCACTCATCTCACATGCTAGCAAAGTAATGCTCAAATTTCTCCTAGGTAGACTTCAACAGTACGTGAACCATGAACTTCCAGGTGTTCAAGCTATATTTCTAAAAGGCAGAGGAGCCACAAATCAAATCACCAACAGCCATTGGATCATCAAAAAAGCAAGAGAGTTCCAGAAAAATATCTACCTTCGCTTTAATGACTATGCCAAATCCTTTGAATGTGTGAACCACAACAAACTCTGGAAAATTCTTCAAGGGGTGAGAATATCAGACCATCTGACCTGCCTCTTGAGAAATCTGTATGAAGTTCAGGAAGCAACCATTAGAACTGGACATGGAGCAACAGACTGGTTCCAAATAAGGAAAGGAGTACGTCAAGACTGTATATTGTGACCCTGATTATTAACTTATATGCAGAGTACATCATGAGAAATGCTGGGCTGGATGAAGCACAATCTGGAATCAAGATTTCTGGGAGAAATATCAGTAACCTCAAATATGCAGATAACACCACCCTTATGGCAGAAAAAAAGGAGGACTAAAGAGCCTCTTGATAAAACTGAAAGAGGAGAGTGAAAGAGTTTGCTTAAAACTCAACATTCAGAAAACTAAGATCATGGCATCTGTCCCATGACTTCATGGCAAATAGATGTGGAAACAATGGAAAGAGTGGCTGAGTTTATTTTCTTGGGCTCCAAAATCACTGCAGATGGTGACTGCAGCCTTTAAATTAAAAGACTCTTGATCCTTTGAAGAAAAGTTATGACCAAGCTAGACAGCAGAGACATTACTTTGCCAACAAAGATCTGTCTAGTCAAAACTATGGTTTTTCCAGTAATCATGTATGAACGTGAGTCCTGTACTATAAAGAAAGCTGAGTGCTGAAGAATGGACGCTTTTGAACTGTGGTGTTGGAGAAGGCTGTTGAGATTCCCTTGGACTGCAAGGAGATCCAGCCAGTCCATCCTAAAGGTTATCAATCCTGAATATTCATAGGAAGGACTGATGCTGAAACTGAAACTCCAATATTTGGCCACCTGATGCAAAGAGCTGACTCATTTGAAAGAATAAGGCCCTGATGCTGGGAAAGATTGAGGGCAGGAGGAGAACATAATGACAGCGGATGAGATGGTTGGATGACCTCACCTACTCAATGGACATGAGTTTCAGTAAACTCTGGGAGTTGGTGATGGACAGGGAGGCCTGGTGTGCTGCAGTCCATGGGGTCGCCAAGAGTCAGACACAACTGAGCAGCTGAACTGAGCAAAATTATACATAAAAAGTGTTAATACTATATCTACTATAAGATTATGTATGAGAAAGAGAAATCCATGAGATGGGCTAAATGCTGGTGGACATCAGGTTCTGAGAGAGACCTGTGGCAAAGGACAAGAGGGTGTTAGCAAGCCCACCCTCCCACATGGAGGGGCACTGTTGAGAAAACAAAGGTTAACAGGTTTCACCAATTCAGAGGCTGTTACTTGAAGATTTAGAACACCCAAAGCTCCTACTGGCTTTTTTATGCAGAAGAAAGCTTTTCATCATTGTGCCCCTCCACACCAATACCTTCTCCAGCTCTAACAGTCAAAAATGCCATATTCATTTGAAGTCAAATGAAAGTGGGGCCACTAGAGTTTCCTGAACAGTTAAATTCTAACAACCCTGGTGTCTTTCTTACCACTGTGGATGTTCTGCCCTGTCAAATTCCTCTCACTAGAAAGTCTTCTCTGAAGCACCATACACACGAGAGTAACTTGTCGAGTCCTAGGCTAGCTGAGTTCTACCAAGCTCCTCTTGGAACTCTGTTTATGACTATTTCCTGTCCGTTGATAAGAAGCCCTTTGCGGCACTGGTACTAATTCCCAGGTTCCAATCATGTCTCTGCTCTCAGAAACATTAGGAAGGTTTATTTTTGCCAAAACACTTTTCTTGGTGTTTTCTTTTAGCTCTCACCTCATTGTTATTTGCTGAATTCTGAACTCTTTGGGGAAATAAGCAATATGTTTATAACTATTGAGTAAGTGGATAGAAGGATTTTGCTGGCAACAGTGAAATATAAGGGAAAGCAGATAATTGGCAGTATGGGGTTCTTTCTGAGAATGATTTCACTGCCAACAGTTTTAGCTATTTTTGTAGTGATATAAAAGAAAATTAGGAATTTGGAAATATTTTAGAGTTAAAAATATAATTTAACCTCTGTTCCCACCCCCCTCTCCCCCCTCCTCCGGTGGTTAGATTTATTTTTCCTTTCTTTTCTCATTGAAATGGATATTTAAGAAAAGTTGGTAATGGGAAATCCAGGAACAGTGTAAGGATTCTAAAAGCTGTTTAAACTTTACTGTGTCTTTTAATGAAAAGGAAGTCACATATAAGAAACAGATGGCCATTCAAAGGAATTCAGATTTAATTAAAAAAAAATTATTGGAGAAAATATGTTTAGATAGAATTCATGGTATTTGCAAAAAAAAAATAATAAACAACACAATTGCTTCCTTAAACAAAGCAATAGAATTTATGAAGGGGCCTCAGCTATATGTTGGAGAAGGCAATGGCACTCCACTCCAGTACCCTTGCCTGGAAAATCCCATGGATGGAGAAGCCTGGTAGGCTGCAGTCCATGGGGTCGCTAAGAGTCAGATGCGACTGAGTGACTTCACTTTAACTTTTCACTTTCATGCATTGGAGAAGGAAATGGCAACCCATTCCAGTGTTCTTGCCTGGAGAATCCCAGGGACGGGGGAGCCTGGTGGGCTGCCGTCTATGGGGTCACACAGAGTCAGACACGACTGAAGTGACTTAGCAGCAGCAGCTGTATGTAGATAAATCAGACTTATAGAGATTTTTCAAATTTTAGGTGCTAATTTCCTTGCCTATTTGCTTAACTCTAATTCTTTTCCACTAAAGTAGTAGTTTATGACCTTGGGTATATATTCGTATTGTGTAGGAAGTTCTTATTTGTTTATTCACATTATTTATTTGGATTAGAATAGGTATAAGTAATTCTTTAAGGTTTTGCAGGTGGTTCCAAGATACAAGCAGGGTTGAAAAACACTGTGGTAGGAGTGAGGAAGTCTCTCTTTGTGAATGGTACAGATACAGACAATATCACTTCTATATAATAAATTAGTGAGTATATTTATTCATTTTATAATGCATAATACCTGTTACAATCCCTCCATGGTTCAGTGTTTAGAAAAGGACAAATTAGTGCTGATTTATGTCCTTCTTCAAGATTATGATATCTGTCAATCTAGAAACCATCTACAAAATTACCTGTGCCCATTTTGATACAGGGTAAGTTTGTTTTCTTTGAAATATACTCTTTTAACCTATGAAAGGATAATGGCTCTTCTGAAATAGCATGCATTACAAAAATCATTTTATTAATGAAAATGTTTCACTATAAGAGAAACCTGAGTGCTAGGAATTAGGTAGTAGGTAACCTCAAGCTCACTACACACACATATATATCAGTTCAGTTCAGTAGCTCAGTTGTGTCCGACTCTTTGCGACCCCATGAATCGCAGCATGCCAGGTCTCCCTGTCCATCACCAACTCCCGGAGTTCACTCAGACTCATGTCCCATCGAGTCGGTGATGCCATCCAGCCATCTCATCCCCTGTCGTCCCCTTCTCCTCCTGCCCCCAATTCCTCCCAGCATCAGGGTCTTTTCCAATGAGTCAACTCTTCACATGAGGTGGCCAAAGTACTGGAGTTTCAGCTTTAGCATCAGTCCTTCCAGTGAACACCCAGGACTGATCTCCTTTAGAATGGACTGGTTGGATCTCCTTGCAGTCCAAGGGACTCTCAAGAGTCTTCTCCAACACCACAGTTCAAAAGCATCAATTCTTTGGTGCTCAGCTTTCTTCACAGTCCAACTCTCACATCCATACATGACCACAGGAAAAACCATAGCCTTGACTAGACGAACCTTTGTTGGCAAAATAATGTCTCTGCTTTTGAATATGCTATTTAGGTTAGTCATAACTTCCCTTCCAAGAAGTAAGCGTCTTTTAATTTTATTGCTGCAATCACCATCTGCAGTGATTTTGGAGCCCAGAAAAATAAATTCAGCCAGTGTTTCCACTGTTTCCCCATCTATTTCCCATGAAGTGATGGGACTAGGTGTCATGATCTTCGTTTTCTGAATGTTGAGCTTTAAGCCAACTTTTTCATTCCCCTCTTTCACTTTCATCAAGAGGGTTTTTAGTTCCTCTTCACTTTCTGCTATAAGTGTGGTGTCATCTGCATATCTGAGGCTATTGATATTTCTCCTGGCAATCTTGATTCAGGTTTGTGCTTCTTCCAGCCCAGCATTTCTCATGATGTACCCTACTTATAAGTTAAATTACATATATATATATATATATATATATATATATATATTTTCTTGAAAGTGCTTCAGTTACAAAGGACTTTCCAAATGACATGGTTTAAAACCTAAACATCAATGTGCAAATCCATTTTTTGAGCAAATATTTGCTTTATTCAAAACTGTGAGGTGTTTTTATTTTTTCACTAATATTGCAGATCTTTAACATACTAAGCATTAACATTATCATCATTTATTTTTATGAAAATAGCAGAATGGCATTCAAACTGGAAGCTATTTTTGCCTAAGCATCTTTTTTTCCCCTCTAAACCTAAACTGCTCCCCAGTTCTTTAGATTTTATAATCAATTAAAAAAGTCAGACTAATAGAAATTACAGTCCCCAGTTAGTCTACTGGGTTTTTAGATTATTAAAAATATAGTGTAAAATTGCTGTGGGAAAGAAAGTCTTTAATCAGCATATCTTGAAGAATATATATTTTTTTGCTCATAAATATTAACTGCTACAAAAATTTGTCCTCATGTGGTAAAAAATTAAAACTAGAAGAGTAGACAAAATATATGAAATGCTTTTACACATCACACAATAAGCACCACAGAACTGTGATCCCTGAGAAAAGGGAAATTATGAAATGAGGTGTTTTCCAGAACACAGCATAAGGAGTTGAAAGCAAAGTACACCCCAATCATCTGACTGAGCTGAGGAGACAGAGGCTAGAATTTGGAGAAGTAAAGATGGCTAAAAATGATGGAGCAGCCTTCTGAACTTAGACATTGCACAGAGACCTCCAAAAATATACACTTTGTTCTGAGAGGAAATGACTGAAGATTAAAGAAATAATCATTAGAAATAAGTAGAAAAAATATTCCCCAGAGCTGGCAATAGTTTATAATCCCTAGAGTTTAGAAGAGAGACCTCGGTTACATGGGGCATTGGGGAAACTCCTCAGTAGGACTTTGTGTGGTAGGCAGACTCTCTCCCTCCTGGAGAAATGTGATCTTCACATTCTAATCCTTTGTGTTGGTTGTGTTACATGGCAGAGGGACATTACAAGTGAAACCTAGATTATAGACCTTAGAATAGAGCAAGCTTCCCCTATGACTCAGCAAGTGAAAAATCTGACTGCAGTGCAGGAGACACAAGTTCAGTCTCTGGGTTGGGAAGATTCTCTGGAGCAGGAAATGGCAACACATTACAGTATTCTTGCCTGAAAAATCTCACGGACAGAGTCACATAGTCAGACACAACTGAGCCACTGAACAGACAGAGATAACTATAATAGATTCATTGAGAGGACTTTTAACAGACATTTAATTATTATATAGTGAAATATACAAACAATTAGCTAATTAAGAAAATGACAATAACCTAACCTTAAAATAGAGAGGTTATCCTGGATTAGCTAGTTGCACCAGATGTAATCCCTTGTTCATTAAAAATGGAAAAGGAGGGCAGAACAATCAGTCAAAGAAATGTTGGAGCAGAGGGAAAAAGCAGGAGAGATAGCAAGCATGTCTTGCTTTGACTTGTCCTTGTTGGCCTTGAAGATGAAGCCAGGGGTTCATGCAAGAGTCCAGGAATGAAGGTGGTTTCCAAAAGCTAAATACTATTCTCAGGTGGCAGGAAGCATGTAAATCATAACCTTAGTCCTACAACCTTAAGGAACTGAATTCTGCCAATAAGATGAATGAACAAGAAATAGTTTCTCTCTGGTATATTTCTGTCAGCATTTAATAATATCTCCAAGTGGCTGTTATTTGAAGATTATTGCATTGATCCATGTATTTTGACAGTATATTTTAAGCAATTTTTCCCCCAACTGAAAAACATGCAGTAAGAAAATGCTGTAATTATAAGGAAGTTCTGTGTCCAAGGTAAGCCATAATCAGAACAAAGCACAAATCTAAAACTAAAAGTCACACACAAAAGATTAGTATATATCTATGGTAAACTGATGCAAAGAACTCAGAAGTTAGCCATCAAGGGTTATGATATGCTAAATAATCTACAGATCATATTTTATTATTATAGTTTTAGAAGTCAAAGAGAAGGCAGTACAATGTGCAATAATTAAAAGCCTATAGGATATGTAAAAAGATTAAAAAAATCTGGGCTACTTAGCTTCATAAAGAAACAGCAATGGTTAATTTTAATAAAACTCTTAAAGATTAGGCCTCATTTCTTTCTCTTTCTTTCTTTCTCATTCATCTCTTTCTTTCATCCCTTCTTTTTTTTCTATTTAAAAAATGTGAAAATTTATTCTATATGGTGGATGAAGAAATTTCTTATAGTAATGGTGCTAAGGGTGGATGGATGAAGTATGAAGAGTATAAAATTCAATTAAGGACAGATATGTTCAGAACAAAGTCACCATGAGTGAAAAATTTAGTTTTCAGTTATGAAGAAACCTGGATTAAAAAAAAATAGACAAAGGAAAAAATCACTTTCTTTCTACTCAAAAATGGTTTAAGTGTTGCCTCTATGAAAACTGATAAGTCCAATTGTATGATGTCTGTTTTGCACCTCTACTTTGGAGTGTAGATAAACATACTCATTTCATTTTAAAAATAGGTATTAGATTATTAATATTTGTGATTCATTTATAGTCTGACAGAGAAGCCTGTACATATATTTAGACATTGTTTCAATGTAGCATGTTTTAAGTCCCTCCTACCCATTTGATTTATAAATCTGAAATCACAAAATTTTATGCTACATATGTATTTAAATAATATTACAGTTCAGCATAAATTAAAACCTTAAATAAGTAAAAATCTCTTATTTCTTTTTGCATGCCTACTACTTGCCCTTTATAATCAGCCTGGTTTTCAGATATAGTGAGATTTTTTTTTTTTTCCTCCTTTGAGGAGTATATTCATTTGCTAGTGCTTCCGTTATCCACAAACCACGGTGCTAAAAAAAAAAGAAATGTGTTGTCTCACAGTTCTGGAGGATAGAAGTTCAAGACCAAAAGTTGGCAGAGCTGGTCCTTTCTGAGGCTGTGAGGAAATCTGTCCCATACCTCTCATATCGCTTTCAGTGATTTGTTGGCAGAGTTCAGAGTCTCTGGCTTGTAGAAACATTGTAATGATCCTTGCCTTCTTCTTCACATGGATTTCCCCATGTTTGCAACTCTACTTCCAAATGTTCACTTTTTAGGAATACACTAGGAGAAGGAAATGGCAACCCACTCCAGTATTCTTGCCTGGAGAATCCCAGGGACAGGGGAGCCTGGTGGGCTGCCGTCTATGGGGTCACACAGAGTCGGACAAGACTGAAGCGACTTAGCAGTAGCAGTCATGTTGGATCAGGACCCAACCTAATTACCTCATTTTAACTTGATTATCTCTGTAAGTTGTTCATTCTTCAGTCACGAAGTTGTGTCTAACTCTTTGTGACCCCATGGATTGCAGCACCCCAGTCTCCCCTTCCCTCCACTATTTCCCAAAGTTTGCTCAAATTCATGTCCATTGAGTTGGTGATGCTATGTAACCATCTTATCCCCTGACTCCTTACTTTTCCTGTTGACTTCAATCTTTCTCAGTGTCAGAGTCTTTTCCAGTGAGTCAGCTCCAGGAGATAGTGGAGGACAAAGAGCCTGGCATGCTTCAACTTAGTGTCTGCACAATAAGAGGTCTGGCTCTGATGACCATCTGGCCTATCTGCTTATGGCTCATTTAGCAGCCTTTCTGAAAAAGGCATGCCACTCCTTTTCTGATGACACAGTTAAAGACCTAAAACCACAGAGTACTGGTCTGGTTATACTCCATCATTAGTTTTGCTACTTCTCATATTGTTACCTTCAAATTCCCAACAGGAAATTGGTTTCAGAACCATATGAACCCTCAGAGCACCTTTCATCACGTAAGGGACATGGCTGCCTTCTCCCGAGGCAAAGGCTTAGAAGAGAACCACTGAGCTCTAAAGACTTTACTGTCTTCTCTTCCTCTTTGTTTCTCCTTCTCCTCACTTCCAGAACTTCCTTGTTGCTTAAAACAGTAGGGCACTGCTGATTAACAAGAGCTCTGGGTTTCTCATGCATAAACATACAGAATTGAGACCTCTAGGCTTGGTTGTTGATAGCCCAACAAGTGACACAGGAACCTGGAAAATCCTTTCTCTCTTGATGGAACTTGTTTCTCACAGCTAGTATCTTGCTGTCAAATCTTACTTTTCATGTCAAAGATGAATTTTACCAGCTTTTAAATTTCCTTATTATAAACAATATAAAACTTTTATTGAAGTATAGTTGATGTATAATATTATATGCTACAAGTGTACAATATAATGATTCACATTCTTGAAAGTTATACTCAATTTATGGGGCTTCTCTGGTAGCTCAGCTGGCAAAGAATCTGCCTGCAATGCAGGAGACCCCAGTTCGACCCCTGGGTCAGGCAGTTCTCCTGGAGAAGGGATAGGCTACCCACACCAGTATTCTTGGGCTTCGCTGCTGGCTAAGATGGTAAAGAACCTGCTTGCAATCAGAAGGTGTAAGAGACACTGGTTCAATCCCTGGGTCAGGAATATCCCCTGGAGGAGGGAATGGCAGCCCACTCCAGTATTCTTTCCTGGAGAATTCCCATGGACAGAGAAGGCTGATGGGCCACAGTCCACGGAGTCATAAAGAGTTGGACATGACTGAGCGACCAAGCACAGCACAGCATACTCCATTTGTAATTATAATAAAATATTGAGATTTCCATGAACAGAGGAACCTGACAGGCTACAATCCATGTGGTAGCAAAGAGTCAGACATGACTGACCCATTAACACACAGAGACATTGTCTATATTCCTGTGTTATGCAATATATCCTTACAGCTTATGCAGTCTAATAGTTCATACCTCTTAATCTCCTACCAATATACTGCCCCCACCCCCTTTCCTCTCCCCACTAATTTGTTCTCTATATCTGTGAATCTTCTTTTTTGTTATGCTTACTAGTCTGTTATATTTTTTAGATTCCACATATAAATTATCTCATGCAGTATTTGTCTTTGATTTATTTCACTTAGCATAATGCCTTATAAGCCCATCCATGTTGCTGCAAATGGCAAAATTTCATTATTTTTATGGCTGACTACCATTCCATTGTATAAATATATAGTAAGTCCCCTACTTATGAATAATTTTCATTATGAAAGCATTTTCATTAAGTCCAGTTTGTTCAATAAGTCCAACAAACTTAGCCTAAGTACCCAACAAACACAATTGGCTGTATAGTACTGTACTATGATAGGTTTGTAATCCTTTTCACACAAATAATATGTACATAAAAAGGGAACAAAAAATAAAACACATTTGATATTATACTACAGTACCTTAAAAGGTGCAGTAGTGCATTATAACCGCTGGCATTCAGGGGTTGGCATACACATTTCCAACTTTGAAAATGTGTAATTTAAAGGGTTGTATGTAGGGTATTTACTATGTATCATATCTTCTTTATCCATTCCTCTCCTGATGGACACTTATGTTCTTTCCATATCTTGGTGATAGTAAATAATGCTGCTATCAACATTGGGGTGCATGTTTCTTTTCAAATTAGTATTTTTGTTTTGGGGGATGTATACCCAGTAGTCGGATAAGGCAATGGCACCCCACTCCAGTACTTTTGCCTAGAAAATCCCATGGACGGAGGAGCCTGGTAGGCTGCAGTCCAGGGGGTCGCTAAGAGTCGGACACGACTGAGTGACTTCACTTTCACTTTTCACTTTCATGCATTGGAGAAGGAAATGGCAACCCACTCCGGTGTTCTTGCCTGGAGAATCCCAGGGACGGGAAGCCTTGTGAGCTGCCATCTATGGTGTCGCACAGAGTCGGACACAACTGAAGTGACTTAGCAGCAGCAGTAGCATACCCAGTAGTGGAGAAGGCAGTGGCACCCTACTCCAGTACTCTTGCCTGGAAAATCCCATGGAAGGAGGAGCCTGGTAGGCTGCAGTCCAGGGGGTCACTAAGAGTCGGACACGACTGAGTGACTTCACTTTCACTTTTCACTTTCCTGCATTGGAGAAGGAAATGGCAACCCACTCCAATGTTCTTGCCTGGAGAATCCCAGGGATGGGGGAGCCTGGCTATGGGGTTGCACAGAGTTGGACATGACTGAAACGACTTAGCAGCATACCCAGTGGTAGAATTGCTGGGTCAGATTATATGACTAATAAGTTGTTAATATGCCAACATTTATAAATAACCCATACAACTCAACATTGATAAAATCAAGTAACTCTGTTAAAAAATGGGAAAAAGAACTGAATAATCATTTTGTCAAAGAGGAAATGTGAATGGCCATTAGGATCATGGAAAGATATTCAACATCCTTAATCATCAGGGAAATGCAAATCAAAACTACAATGAAATATCACCTCACACCAGTCAGAATGGCTGTCATCTTAAAGAACACAGATAATGAATGTTGGTGAGGGTATGGAGAAAAGGGAAACCTCGTACACTGGAATGTCAGTCAGAATATAAATTGGTGCAGCCACTGTTATAACAGTAAGAAAGTTTCTCAGGAAACTAAAAATGAATTTTACCAGATTATTATTCTTAGAAGTGCTTCTCTAAAATGCCCACGTCACCACTCATCTCTCTAGCCATCTAAATCAAAGAAGGATAGTTCTGTGCTGTAGAAGAATAAAAAGAAAAGCAAATTCATTTGTATTTTTCCACACATTCACAGACAATAGTACATATACAAGTTAAAACTTAGCAAAACATGTGACATCCAAAAATAGAATCTTATACAATTCTGGCTCACTGAAGAGATTAATAAAAGCCATATCTTTACAGTCAGTCTAACTAGTTACAAAAATCAAAAATATCAAATCATTAAATTTATATTATGTTCAGCTGATTATGTTGAACTAAAGAAGTGTCAAATAACCACCAGGCAGTCACTTCCTCCTACTTCCACAACAAGAACATTAGCACTGTGTCAGCATTCTTTTGAGAAATGGAGTTTTACAGAAGTAGGAATCAAAGGATACTTCTAGAGTAATCAGTGCACACACACATACACACCATACACTTTACACACACACACACACACACACACACACATAAAAAACAAAACCCACAACACATGTTATATAGGTGAAATTAGGTACAGGCAGGGGATTATGGATATTTAGTGTTTATTACCACAATGGTCCTTCTTTTCTTTATAAAATCAGTTTTGAGATTCCAAGGTTTACAAATGAAGCTTTCAGTCTTTATCTGCATAAATAATTTATGCATGCATTCATTAGCACCTGTGCTCAATTGCTAGATAACGGTTTAGTTTTGAAAAGTTTGAAAAATTATATGATATCCAGGTAGTGTGAAAAGATGACAAAGTAGGGAAACATGATAAAAAGAACAATGACTAAAGCTTTAGGCCATTCCAGGCTTGGTCACTTAACTGTCTTTTGGAATGTGATGTTTAAGTTAGAGTCTTCTCTGCATTTCTTCCTCTGTTCAATAGACAAATGTGTATTTAACCTGAGGGACTTTGTTAATATTAACTGTAAAACATGTAAGATTTCTAGCACACATTCCCTCAGCATTGGCATTTAACACATGAGAGCACATATTGCTGTTAATGAACTTTCTAGAAAACAAATACATAAAACTGATATGTAAAAGTTTGAAAGCATAAAGATATTCAGATGCCTAGCTATGAAAATTGATAGCTGCTGAAGTAATTTTAAATAGTTATTTCAAGTGTGATTTTTTTTAATCTAGTTGAAAGTATAATCTTTATTTGAGAAATGCTAATTGAATTTTTTTTAATATAGAAAAATGCTTTTTAGTAGAGAAAGGACTACTACTCAACATTTCAAAGTACAATTTAAAGTTGAGGATGCAGCCCAAGTTACTCAGTCACTCTCCCCATCTCCCTGTTACTCAATCCCTCTCTTAATCCTCCTAGCCAATTTATTAGCTACTTCATGAATCAAACGCCTTTTAATTTTCTATTTGTTTTACATATCTTATCCAGCCTCATATTTTGCTTTTAATTTTAAAACTAGGTCAGTGAAATGGCTTATTCTGACTGTCTTAAAAGAAAAGAAAAATATTCTTCAGTTCACCACTTACTCTATAAAAAAAGTAAAAAAGAAAGAAAATATTGGATTTAATCTCTGTCATTTGCATGAACTGAATCTGTGGTGGTAAAGAAAGATATTAATGCTTCTACTGAACATTGTTTTTGTCTTATAAACTTGGAGAAATTAGTACTGAATTTGTTGAGATTAGTATTGGTGCCCTTCTTGCTTCTCTAGTTCCCATGGTCACACCTTCTGGTTAGCACACCAGGATTCTAGAAAAGGACGGGATTCCACAAAGAGTGGTTTGCAGAACTCCCCCCACCTCCTTAATTACTCTGCAATATCTTGGGTGGTATAAAGCTGTATATTCTATGGTATGTGGATTTCTGATGACTTTGTTGAGATTGATGAAGCTAATGTAAATGTTATAAAATTAATAGCAACTTCTAAATATTATTGCAAGGATTTTAAAGATATAATAAGGCAAGTAAAAAAGTAAAAATGGAATTTTCTCCTTGTTTTAGTACCCTTTTCATCAGCTACATTATAATACTTTAAAAAAAGAATCTCACAAGGACCAGTCCCATATGTATATATACACACCTATACATACACCTCCAGTAGCATATTGGGCACGTGCTGAGCTGGGGAGTTCATCTCTCAGTGTCATATATTTTTGTTTTTTCATACTATTCATGAGATTTTCAAGGTAAGAATGCTGAAGTGGTTTGCCATTTCCTTCTCTAGTGGACAATGCTTTGTCAGAACTCTTCACCATGACCCTTCCGTCTTGGGTGGCTCTACACAGCATGGCTCATAGTTTCATTGAGTTAGACAAGGCTGTGGTCCATGTGATCAGTTTGGTTAGTTTTCTGTAATTGTGCTTTTCATTCTGTCTGCTCTCTGAGGGATAAAGACAAGAGGCTTGTGGAAGCCTTCTAATGGGAGGGACTATCTATAAGGAAAACTGGGTCTTGCTCTGGTGGGCAAGGCCATACTCAGTAAATTTTTAATCCACTTTTCTGCTGATGGGTGTGCTTGTATTCCCTCCCTGTGGATTGGCCTTAGGCCAGCACACAAGGGCTCCCAGGACTGTCGTTGCCAGTGCACCTACCCTTGCAGCAGGCCTCTGTTGATCCACACCTCTCAGGAGACTCCCGGAAAAAGCCAAGTTTGGCTCAGTCTCTTGTGGGGTCACTGCTCCTTTCTCCTGGGTCCTGATGTGCCCAAGGTTTTGTTGTGCCCTCAAAGAGTCTGTTTCCCTAGTCCGGTGGAAGTTCTGTAATTAAATACCACTGGCCTTCCTCCTGAGAAACCTGTATGCAAGTCAAGAAGCAACAGTTAGAACCAGACATGGAACAATGGACTGGTTCTAAATTGGGAAAAGGGTATGCCAAGGTGGTACAATGTCAACCTGCTTATTATTATATGCAGTGTGCATCATGTGACATGCTGGGATGGAGGAATCACAAGCTAGAATCAAGTTGCCTGGATAAATATCAATAACCTCATATATGCAGAGGACACCACCCTTTTGGCAGAAGGTAAAGAGGAACTAAAGAGCCTTTTGATGAAAGTGAAAAAGGAGAGTGAAAAAGCCGGCATAAAACTCAGCATTCAAAAAACTAATATCATGGTATCTGCTCCCATTGTTTCATGGTGAATAGATGGGGAAACCATGGAAACTGTGACAGACTTTATTTTCTTGGGCTCTAAAGTCACTGTAGATGGTGACTTAATCATGAAAGTAAAAGATGCTTGCTCCTTGGAAGAAAAGCAATGACAAATCTAGACAGTGTATTAAGAGTATTACTTTGCTGAGAGAGGTCCATATAGTCAAAGCTATAGTGTTTTCAATAGTTATGTGTAGATGTGAGAGTAGTATCATAAAGAAAGCTGAGCACTGAAGAATTGACACTTTTGAACTGTGGTGTTGGAGAAGTCTCTTGACAGTCCTTGGGACTGCAAGGAGATCAAACCAGTCAATCCTAAAGGAAATCAATCCTGAATATTCATTGGAGGGACTGATGCTGAAGCTGAATCTCAAATACTTTGGCCACCTGAGGCAAAGAGCTGACTTATTAGAAAAGGCCAGGATGCTAGGACAGATTGAGGCAGGAGGAGAAGGGGAAGACAGAGGATGAGATGGTTGAATGGCATCACCGACTCAATGGACATGAGTTTGAGTAAACTCCAGGAGATGATGAAAGACAGGGAAGCCTCTTGTAACAAAGAGTCAGACATGACTGAGTGACTGAACCATGACAAAATACGTACACATGTATGTTATATGTTTATGTCCCTGTTGGATTTCCCAGGTGACACTAGTGGTAAAGAACTTGCCTTCAATGTAGGAGACTTAAGAGACATGGGTTTGATCCCTGGGTCAGGAAGAACCCCTGGAGGAGTGCATGGCAACCCACTCCAATATTCTTGCCTGGAGAATCCCATGGACAGAAGAACCTGGTGGGCTACAGACCATGGGTTCATAAAGAATCAGATATGATTGAAACAACTTAGTATACACAAACATGTATTTGCATATTATGTATACACATACATGTTTTTATATATATATATTGATTTGAGGTATACATATATAAATTATAGTACATATTAAATTTACATACATATATAAATTTTAAGATGCAAATGTATCAATATATTCATTATTAACAATTATCCTCAACAAGTATATACTGTCTCTTGATATTTAATTATGATAATATGCCTATTTTCTTGATGAATAGTAATTGTAAATTCACTGGAAATAAATATATAAATAAATATGGTCTCTAAAATTAGAGACAACTGACCTCTGTGATTTCCAAATCAATAAGTAAGCAGTCATTGATTTGAATTTTAAGATATTTTAAAAAGTATATTTATTTATTTATTAGTACATTTAGTAAAAAAAAATGTTCAACTTATGAATATATATATGTAAATCTGAGAGAACTGACTATAATCTATTTGTTTTCAGAGAATTAAATTTGGAATGAGGTATATCACATTCTTAACCAAAGTATTTTTTCTGAATTCTAAAGAACCAAATTGGTAAAGCATCACTGTCATACTGTAGTGAGAAGTGGTGCTTTAGTGACGTTTTAAAGAATTTCCTATGTGAGCCTGAGTTAAAGAGATGGGGATACCAGACTATCTTACCTGTCTCCTGAGAAAACTGTATATGGGTCAAGAAGCAACAGTTAGAACCCTGTGTTGATCAATTCTTGGTTAAGAATTGAGAAGGGAGTATGACAGGACTGTATGCTGTCATCCTGTTTATGTAACCTATACACTGAGCACATCATGAGATATTCTGGGCTGGATAAGTTAAAAGCTGGAATCAAGATAGGGGAAAAGTCGGCAACCTGAGATATGATATGATACCACTCTAATGGCAGAAAGCTAAGAGGAACTAAAGAGCCTCTTGATGAGGGTGAAGGAAGAGAGTGAAAGAGTGAACTTAAAACTAAATGTTTAAAAAAACTAAGATCATGGCATCTGGCCCCATTACTTCATGGCAAATAGAATGGGAAAAGGTGGAAGTAGTGACAGATTTTCTGTTCTTGGGCACAAAATCACTGCAGGCACTGACAGCAGTCGTGAAATCAGAAGACAATTGCTTCTTGGCAGAAAAGCTATGACAAATGTGGATGGTGTGTTGAAAAGCAGAGACATTACTCTACCTACAAAGGTTCATATAGTTAAGGCTATGGTCTTCACAGTGGTCATGTAAGATTGTGAGACATGGACTGTAAAGTAGGTAGAACTCCAAAGAATTCATGCCTTGAACTGTGGTGCTGGAGAAGACTCCTAAGAGTCACTTGGACAGCACAAGTATGAAACCAGTCAATCTTAAGGAAAATCAACCCTGAATACTCATTGAAAGGACTGATGCTGAAGCTAAAGCTCCAATATTTTAGCCACCTGATGTGAACAGCCAAATCACTGGAAAAGTCCCTAATGCTGGAAAGATTGAGAGCAGGAGAAGAGGGCATCAGAGGTTGAGATGGCTGGATGGTATCATCAATGAAATGAACATGAACTTGTGCAAACTGTGGCAGATGATGAGGGACAGGGAGGCCTGGAGTGCTGCAGTCCATGGAGTCACAAAAAGTTGAAAATGACTGTGCAACTGAACAGCAACAACAACATTTTTTATGATCATTTTCTCAATTCACTCTACAGACAAGTAAATCTCTTTTCTATTTTTATTCTTTTTTTTAAATTTAATTTAATTTTATTTTTTAACTTTACAATATTTTATTGGTTTTGCCATATATCAAGATGAATCCACCACAGGTATATATGTGTTCCCCATCCTGGACCCTCCACCCTCCTCCCTCCTCCCTCCCCATACCATCCCTCTGGATCTTCCCAGTGTACCAGCCTCAAGCATCCAGTATTGTGCATTGAACCTAGACTGGTGACTCGTTTCATATATGATATTTTACATGTTTCAATGCCATTCTCCCAAATCATCCCACCCTCTCCCTCTCCCACAGAGTCCAAAAGACTGTCCTATACATCAGTGTCTCTTTTGCTGTCTCGTACGCAGGGTTAATGTTACCATCTTTCTAAATTCCATATATATGCGTTAGTATACTGTATTGGTGTTTTTCTTTCTGGCTTACTTCACTCTGTATAATAGGCTCCAGTTTGAACCACCTCATTAGAACTGATTCAAATGTATTCTTTTCAATGGCTGAGTAATACTCCATTGTGTATATGTACCACAGATTTCTTACCCATCCATCTGCTGATGGACATCTAGGTTGCTTCCATGTCCTGGCTATTATGAACAGTGCTGTGATGAACATTGGGGTACATGTGTCTCTTTCCCTTCTGGTTTCCTCAGTGTGTATGCCCAGCAGTGGGATTGCTGGATCATAAGGCAGTTCTATTTCCAGTTTTTTAAGGAATCTCCACACTGTTCTCCATAGTGGCTGTAAAAGAATGAAACTAGAACACTTTCTAACACCATACACAAAAATAAACTCAAAATGGATTAAAGATCTAAATGTAAGACCAGAAACTATAAAACTTCTAGAGGAGAACATAGGCAAAACACTCTCTGACATACATCACAGCAGGATCCTCTATGACCCACCTCCCAGAATATTGGAAATAAAGGCAAAAACAAACAAATGGGACCTAATTAAACTTAAAACCTTCTGCACAACAAAGGGAACTATAAGCAACGTGAAAAGACAGCCTTCAGAATGGGAGAAAATAATAGCAAATGAAGCAACTGACAAACAACTAATCTCAAAAATATACAAGCAACTCCAACAGCTCAATTCCAGAAAAATGAATGACCCAATCAAAAAATGGGCCAAAGAACTAAATAGACATTTCTCCAAAGAAGACATACAGATGGCTAACAAACACATGAAAAGATGCTCAACATCACTCATTATCAGAGAAATGCAAATCAAAACCACTATAAGGCACCATTTCACACCAGTCAGAATGGCTGTGATCCAAAAGTCTACAAGCAATAAATGCTGGAGAGGGTGTGGAGAAAAGGGAACCCTCTTAAACTGTTGGTGGGAATGTAAATCTCTTTTCATATAGGTGGAATATAGCAATAATTTATACAATTTTAATACATAGTTGAGTTGTTAAGTATAATCATAAAAATTTACACCAACTTAGCATGTTTGTACAAATGTATATTATTTCTCTTTATCATTCCCCCTCTCATTTCTTCCCTCCCTCCCTCTGTCTCTCTCATAAACATGCAAACATACCTTTTTCTTTTTTTTAAGTATAGAAGTGTCAAGTATCTAAGAGCTATGTATTTGCCTGTATCTCCTCATGGCCGCCACTCCTGACCTTGGACGTGGAGTATCTTCTCTCAGACAATTGCCACTCCAGTGCTGCACAGACTAAAAGATGATGCTGAGAAAGTGCTGCACTCAGTATGACACCACATTTGGAAATCTCAGCAGTGACCACAGAACTGGAAAAGGTCAGTTTTCATTTCAATCCCAAAGAAAGGCAATGCCAAAGAATGCTCAAACTACTGCACAATTGCACACATCTCACACGCTAGTAAAGTAATGCTCAAAATTCTCCAAGCTGCTGCTGCTAAGTCACTTCAGTCATGTCCAACTCTGTGTGACCCCATAGATGGCAGCCCACCAGGCTCCCCCATCCCTGGGATTCTCCAGGCAAGAACACTGGAGTGGGTTGCCATTTCCTTCTCCAATGCATGAAAGTGAAAAGTGAAAGTGAAGTCACTCAGTTGTGTCCAACTCTTAGCGACCCCATGGACTGCAGCCTACCAGGCTCCTCTGCCCATGGGATTTTCCAGGCAAGAGTACTGGAGTGGGGTGCCATGGCCTTCTCCAATTTGCCAAGCTAGGCTTCAACAATACATGAACTGTGAAATTCCAGATGTTCAAGCTGGTTTTAGAAAAGGCAGAGGAACCAGAGGTTAAATTGCCAACATCCGCTGGATCATGGAAAAAGCAAGAGAGTTCCAGAAAAACATCTATTTCTGCTTTATTGACTATGCCACACCTTTGATTGTGTGGATCACAATAAACTGTGGAAAATTCTGAAAGAGATGGGAATACCAGACCACCTCTCTGGCCTCTTGAGAAACCTATATGCAGGTCAGGTAGCAACAGTTAGAACTGGTCATGGAACAACATACTGGTTCCAAATAGGAAAAAGAGTACATCAAGCTTATATATTGTCACCCTACTTATTTAACTTATATGCAGAGTACTTCATGAGACATGCTGGGCTGGAAGAAGCACAAGCTGGAATCAAGACTGCCTGGAGAAATATCAATAACCTCAGATATTCAGATGAAACCACCCTTATGGCAGAAAGTGAAAAGGAACTAAAAAGCCTCTTGATGAAAGTGAAGGAGGAGATTGAAAAAGATGGCTTAAAGCTCAACATTCAGAAAACTAAGATTATGGCATCCAGTCCCATCACTTCATGGGAAATAGATGAGGAAACAGTGGAAACAGTGGCTGACTTTATTTTGGGGGGCTCCAAAATCACTGCAGATGGTGACTGCAGCCATGAAATTAAAAGACGCTTACTCCTTGGAAGGAAAGTTATGACCAATCTAGATAGCATGTTGAAAAGCAGAGACATTACTTTGCCAACAAAGGTCCTTCTAGTCAAGGCTATGGTTTTTCCTGTGGTCATGTATGGATGTGAGAGTTGCACTGTGAAGAAAGCTGAGTGCCGAAGAATTGATGCTTTTGAACTGTGGTGTTGGAGAAGACACTTGAGAGTCCCTTGGACTCAAGGAGATCAAACCAGTCCATCCGAAAGGAGACCAGTCCTGGGTTTTCTTTGGAAGGACTGATGCTGAGACCGAAACTCCAGTACTTTGGCCACCTCATGCGAAGAGCTGACTCATTGGAAAAACTCTGATGCTGGGTGGGATTGGGGGCAGGAGGAGAAGGGGACGACAGAGAATGAGATGGCTGGATGGCATCACCAACTTGATGGACATGAGTTTGATAAACTCTGGGAGTTGGTGATGAACAGGGAGGCCTGATGTGCTGCTGCAATTCATATGGTCGCAAAGAGACGGACACGACTGAGCGACTGAAAAGAACTGAACTGAAAAGATTAAACATGGATTCAGCTGAATTCAAACTTGTTCAGGGTCAGCCTGTTACCAGAAGCAAAGAAGTGCTTGAGAACATGTTTATTTCTCAGCCAGCATTCATTCCAGATTGAGAGACTGATCAAAATCTCAATTCAGCTGATGGCAATGAATAAGAAGACATTTGTAAAAGGATTGCTTGAGCAGAACTGCTTTCACCAAACTTTTTTCTGACATTAGTAAAAATTAAAGTCTTTAGCAATATAGGGCTTGGAAATTGTTTGAAATGAGATTGTAAATGCAATGACTATCTTACAGGGCATTCAGTAATTGTGTAGAGAAATGAACTTCCATATATTAAAATGAGGAATTTTGAGACCGTTCTCAGTTGAATTCCTGCATCTTCTGATTTCATGGCTAGTGTGAAAACAAGGCAGATTGTTACCCCAAAGAAGGCAAAACACAGGATCTTTGATTTATTGCTTGCATATTAATCACTATTCAGTTAGAAGTCATACTCAACAGAATTACTGATATGGCTGTGTATGGGCTACAAGTGTGTGCACATAAATTAGAAATAGATTCTTTAAAATCATGAAACATATCTGTAATGAAAAACACTTCATGAAAGGTTTTAGACTTATTTGAAAACATCTGTTCGGAGAAGATTTTTTTTTCCCAAGATAAATTTATTGATCCTGAAAGGTCCTGGAAATAGTGGATAAGGTGCTCTCTTGCCTTTAGGGAAGGGCATAATTTCAGATTCATCTTATGCTGCCTCAAATTAATAGTATTCAGCTTTCAAATGAAAAGAAACTCCATCTGGTTCCCTTGGAGAATCCATATATTATCCTCACTATCATAAATATGTAAGTGCATTGTTGCTCAAGAAATATATCCAGGAGTAGTGAACTATAATTAAAGACAATGCACATAAACTATTGTTTAACTACTCATTCTTATCTATATCACTTAAATTGTATCAGCAAATATTTAATAGTAATTGCTGGACAGACTAAAAGGAACAAAAGACCTAGCTGTGTTGATGTCAACTGGCTTCCATCCTTTATCACTTTTCCAGGGCTCCTGTAACAAAATACCACAGACCGGCTGGCTTAAGAAACAGAAATTTATTTTCTCGCATTTCTGGAGGATAGAAGTTTAATATGAGGTTGTGGGTAGATCTGCCTTCTGCTGAGGCTTCTCTCCTTGGCATGCAGGTGGTTGGCTGTCTTTTTCTCATGTCCTCACATGGTCATCCTTGTCTGTGTGTTTCCCCTGTCTCTGTTTATCTGTCCAAAAGTCCTCCTCCACCCCCAACCCCATTTTTTTTGATGGCACCCTGTGGCATATAGGATCTTTGTAACCAGATGAGGGATTGAGCCCATAACCTCTGCATTGCAAGAGTCTTAACCACTGGACTATCAGGGACTTTCCAAATGTCCTCTTACAAGAACACTAGTCATAGTGGACTGGCTGTGCTAAGTTGTTCAGTCATGTCTGACTCTTTGTGACCTCAGGGGCTGTATCCCTCCTGGCTCCTCTGTTCATGGGATTCCCCAGGCAACAGCAGTAGAGTGGGTTGCCATTTCCTCCTCCAGGGGATCTTCCTAACCCAGGGATCGAACCCACTTCTCTTACGTCTCCTGCATTGGCAGGCAGGATCTTTACCACTAGTGCCACCTGGGAAGCCACATACTGGATTGGGGCTCCCCGTGAGTCACCTCTTATAAAGGCCTTGTCTTCAAAAACGGTCACATATTGGTGTACTTGGAGGTCAGCACTTCAACGTCGGAATATTGAAGGGCACATAGTTCATCCCAAAACATATTTTAATCCTTCACAGGAGGAGTCAACCACCTTGAACATAGTTGTTTATATAAGAAGTTTTCTTTCAAGCTTTTATTGATTAGTATCATTGTCCAAAAGTTCAATTTTGTTAAAATTAAAAAGAAATGAGTGTGTGTTGGTAACTTACACTAAGTTCTATCCACTTGTTCCACCATAAGGCTCTTGATTTCAAAAATCATCTTCTCTCAGATTCCCTAGATGTTTTGCCAACAGGTTTGTAATCTTTTGGCTCCCACTTTTATAAGTCTGGCATCTTTACTTTTCTGTACCTTAATTAACCTTCCTAAAAAAGGCAAGAACTTTATAAGAACACTATAAGCAGGGATTATGCTTTAAATATTTATATAACCTGAGCATGAATACATAGTTCTTTAAATTAATGAAACCAACATATATTTCACAATAGCCAGATTCTCAGATTTAAATAATTTGCTTGCTTTGCACTTCAAATCACTTGAAAATAACAATCAGTGGTCAAAGAATTAAGTGATTTTGTGATTAAAAATCTGCTTATTTATTTTACCTGGAATAATAATTTACTCATTAGAAATGTCCATATAGTAAATTTGTTTTGCGTATTATAGCATCTGCCTTTAGGAATACTGTTAGTTGATATCTTTTGTTTAATTATTCACTGTACCCTTTTTCATCTGATGTCATCATGACCTTTTGTAGAAAGTATTAATACATATAAACAAATAAATTATTTTCACAATTTTATGTTTTCTCTCTATATTCATGACTTAATACTTTTTAGCTTTATAATAAATTATTGTAAGTCAAATATATACTAGAAAATTGATGCTTGTTCAGAAGCATGCAGCAATTAATGAGTTAATTTATAAATGATGATTTTGAATTGTGGTGCTGGAGAAGACTCTTAAGAGTCCCTTGGACAGCAAGGAGATCAAACCAGTCAATCCTAAAGGAACTCAATGCTGAATATTCATTGAAGAGACCTAGTTTTGAAGCTGAAGGTCCAGTACTTTGGCCACCTGATGCAAAGAGCTGACTCACTGGAAAAGATCCTGATGCTGGGAAAGACTGAAGGCAAAATGAGAAGGGGGCAGAAGAGGATGAAATGGTTAGATAGTATCACCAACACAATGGACATGAATTTGAGCCAACTCCTGGAGACAGTGGAGGACCCCTGGGAGCCTGGTGGGTTACAGTCCATGGGGTTGCAGAGTCAGACATGATTCAGTGGCTGAATAGCGCCAACATTAATCCTAATCAGGATTATTAGACATAATTAGGATTAGACATTGTTCCTGCTGCTGCTGCTGCTAAGTCGCTTCAGTCGTGTCCGGACTGTGCGACCCCATAGATGGCAGCCTACCAGGCTCCTCTGTCCATGAGATTCTCCAGGCAAGAACACTGGAGTGGGTTGCCATTTCCTCCTCCAATGCATGAAAGTGAAAAGTAAAAGTGAAGTTGTTCAGTCGTGTCCGACTCCTATCGACCCCATGGACTGCAGCCCACCAGGCTCCTCCATCCATGGGATTTTCCAGGCAAGAGTACTGGAGTGGGGTGCCATTGATCACAGAAAAAACATACAGAATTCTTCTTTCTTACACAAGGAATACCAAATGTGCTTTAAATTTCATGCATTTTGGTTATATTCCTACTCTGTGCTGTACTACACTCTAGCGATAAGCTTTGTAGATAAAGTCTAATCACACTTAAACAGTTTTTATCATTTGAATGTAAGCAAATAATTCCTCAGCACCTTTTGGGTAAGCCAAGTTGCAAAGCTTGTGTCCTGCCTCTACAGAGTTAAGATGTCCTTATGGGTAACTGAAAAGAAAGTAAGATCTATATCAGTAGGTATAAATTATTACATGTATTCTATTCATATAAGCCATAGTCTTATACATTCCTTATCAGTTCCTGAGTTCATAGTAAGCTAATGGGAAACAAACAAAGTTAGAGAAAATATAATATGTAATTAGTTTTTAAGGTTTCTCATCATTGTCTAATTTCTACATTTTCTCCATGTTGGCTTCCTAGGTTGTTATTTCTATTTACTCACTAAGTCATGTCTGACTCTTTGAGACCCCATGGACTGTAGCCCACCAGGCTGCTCCGTCCATGGGATTTTCCAGGCAAGAATACTGGAGTGGGTTGCCATTTCCTTCTCCAGCAGATCTTCTTGACCTAGGGATTGAACCCATTTCTCCTGCATTGCAGGATTCTTAACCAACGAGCCACCAGGGAAGCCCACTTTGTCAGGTACTATGCACAAATCCCTGGTAGTTCATCACTTTTTATTATCCAGTGAATGACAACCACCTAATTAAAAAAGTGAGCCCAAGGTGAGTTTTATTAAAATAATTTTTCCTCATACCTCTTTTCTGTCCTGTTGATGATTTTGTTTATATTCCTTCAGAAATGTATCTGTTGTTTTCAGGAAACTATCTCACTGCATTTTTCTAGTTGATTTTTAGCTGCCTCTTATGTGTTCCTTATAAGATTATAAAGCCTTTCCCCAGCTACTTTCACAACACTCCAGGGTTTCATGAAGCCTGTCTTACTTCTGTGCATATGGAAGGTCATAAAGAAATGAATTAATGTGCTAATGAAAAGTTGCCAACAGTGAATTTCTCCATAGCTAATCCTACGTTTTATTAATGTTCTACAAAATGAAAGAATTTCAAATTAAAACAAGGCTACCATTATGATTATTTAAAACCTCTTAAAATTATCATTCACTGTTAAATATGTAATTTTATGGTGATATTAATAATGATATCCCATATGTCAAAAATTTGGGAAATAATAACTTTGTGTTCTGTTGAGCCCATTATGTTAAAGGCCTAATGGCAGATTAACTGAAATGAACATGGTAGTCGTTAAAGTCACTCAGTGGCTATCAATCTAGATCTTAATATGTTTAATTACGTTCATGCCAGTCAATTAGTCAAGCAGCTTAGCTTCATCTATTTCTTGGCTCTACTGATGATAGAATTGTAAACGTTTATACATGAGAAAGCGAGAAGTCAGCCAACATGCATCAAAGGACAACATGAAATTATCATCAGTTTCTAAGAAAGAATTCCCATGTACTTTGGGGAAATTGCAAACTTTGGAGTCAATTAGCTGGTCATTGTTCTCTAAACTATATGTGAAAAGAAGTTCCAAGGTGAACATTCTATAATACACAGTCAGTCAACATTTCCTAGATGGGTTTGATGAGCTACATAGCTCTAATGAAAAGGATTGGATTTGTTTTGATTGAAAAAGCTCCTAAATGGGAGTTGTTGGGTTTTATTCAATGTAATGGAACATTGTAGTAATAGACAAAATGGCTGTCTTGGAATTTAAATTTGATGCATCTAATAGATAATTGGAAATGAAATCTTGGGAAACAAAGCACTTAGTTGGTAAGATGACCAAGGGGCATAATAAGAATGCTCTCGGCAAGAGACTGTAAACTAGTTGAACACTTGTTCTCAGTGGCATGTAGGAAGAAGTGGTCATGACTTGTTTTTTTCTTTTCCTTTTTTTTATAAGTTTATCACTTTTACTCTCTTCCCCCTTCATTCCTTATCAAGCTCTGCCAATGTTAACATTTAAATTCTGGTTCATACTGAATACTATTGCACTTTTAGCTAATTCATTCCCCTTTCAAATAAGTATTTATTCTCTTCACCATTGGTTTATATTAATATTCATTCAAAAAGTATATTTGGTCACATACATATGCCACACAATATATATGTATCTTAGACACAAAGATTACCTCCCTTTCCATCGCTGTCTCTTTTCCGTTCTATGTTGGCATTTCCTTAGTGTTGTTGTTTTTAATGTTTCACTCCTCATGATGAGTATTATTACTTCTTTGGCATGTAGTCACTTTTAAGAAGATTGTTTAGGAGAAAATCTCCATGAAATATTAACAAGTGTAGGAGGACGGGACCCAGTTAATACCAAATCATGAGTGAAAAACTATCATTCAGGATAGCCAGAGGTTTTTAGTGAAGACACCTAAAAACGCAATTTAAATAACAAAAATATTTTATTCTTTTTCACTTGTCACTTTCCAGTTACTTGATGTTTATTAATTCCATGTTTATTGAGCAATGTATTATCTTACTGTCTCAACATAAATCTAATGAGATAGTATAATAAAGGGCTAAAGAGGTAGTATAATAAACTTGTGTTGATTACAAACACACACACAAATACACTCACTCACACAGTCAATTTACAGTTATCTGGTTTGCCAACAAAATTCTCCTAATAAACTATCATCAAAACAAAGGCCTAAAGTCCTTATTTCTAAATGATTTCATACTGAAGACCAGGGTTGAGATTTTGAACTAAAGAAAAAAATTATAATGACTTTGTTTGATATTGGTATGGCAACAATAAACGGATATAAACTAGCAACCTGATCTAAGACACTAGTACCTTCTTTGTGCAAAGGTTTTGTGACTCACTTGTCCCATGATTCTAGGCATACTTTTTGCCTCTCTCAGTTTGCTTTTGCCTCTCTCAGTTTGCTTATGTGAGTCAGCTTGTCAAGATATGATTTTGGGAAGAAGTACCTTGGTCAAACATTTTGAAATTGAAAAGGAACTGATATATAAGAAATTAGCTAGAAAATAATGTGGGAAATAAATCTGTTTTAAGATTGGAGTGGTTTAGACCTGTAACACAAAGGAGAATAATTTAACCTGTGAAATGAATATCATAACCATTCTACCTTCTTAATTGTGTTGAAGTGTTTTACATTAACATTTGTGAAAATGCACGTTGAAGGGTGAAACAGTATAAGTGGTATGAAGGTTTTATCATCATTATCATTATCACAAATGCCTCCTATATATAATTGTATACTGAATGGCTGGGTGTAATATATTCTTTTTTAATTTAGTTTTTAACTGGAGGAAAATTGCTTGACAAATATTGTGCTGGTTTCTGGCATACAATAACACAAATCAGCCATAACTGTACACATATCGCCTCCCTCTTGAACCTCTTTCCCCTCTACCAATCCACCCTCTAGGCTACCACAGAGTTCTAAGCTGGGCTCCCTGTGTTATATAGCGACTTCTCATTAGCTATCTGTTTTACACATGGTAGTGTATATATGTTGCTGCTCTTTAATTACAATCCAGATAGATTTTTAAAAATTTCTTTGTTATAGAATTTTTTTTAGAAAATTAAAATGATCAGGCCAGTTTGCTGCACAATTTTTAAAAGAGATATAGAACATCCAAATTAACTCTCCAAATTCTTCTGAAAACTTAAAGGAAAAAAGAGGACATCTGTGTGTTGAGCTAATCAGTTCAGTTCAGTTCAGTTGCACAGTTGTGTCCGACTCTTTGCAACCCCATGGAGTGCAGCACTCCAGGCTTCCCTGTCCAACACCAACTCCCGGAGCTTGCTGAAACCCATGTCCATCGAGTCGGTGATGCCATCCCAACATCTCATCATCTGTCATCCCCTTCTCCTCCTGCCTTCAACCTTTTCCAGCATGAGGGTCTTTTCCAAGGAGTCGGTACTTCTCATCAGGTGGCCAAAGCATTGGAGCTTCAGCTTCAGTACCAGTCCTTCCAATGAATATTCAGGACTGATTTCCTTTAGGATTAACTGGTTTGATCTCCTTGAAGTCCAAGGGACTCTCAAGAGTCTTCTTCAAAAGTATAGTTCAAAAGCATAAATTCTTCAGGGCTCAGCTTTCTTTACAGTCTGACTCTCACATCCATACATGACTACTGGAAAAACCATAGCTTTGACAAGAAGGACCTTTGTCAGCAAAGTAATGTCTCTGTTTTTTAATATGCTGTCTAGTTTGGTCAAAGCCTTTCTTCCAAGGAGCAAGTGTCTTTAATTTCATGGCTGCAGTCACCATCTGCAGTGATTTTGGAGTCCCCCAATGTAAAGTCTGTCACTGTTTCCATTGTTTCCCCATCTATTTTCCATGAAATTATGGGACCAGATGCCATGGTGTTCAGTGAGCTAATAGATGTATAAAATGATATCTCTATGAGTACTAGGATAGAAAAGTTATGAGGATACATTATACACACACACACACACACACACACACACACACACACACACGTCTAGTGCTCTTGAGACTGATCAATGTGGACATTTCTGCCTAGTCATAAGATTTGAACCATGCATCTATATTGTAATATTAAATCAGTTTGGCCTTCCCAGGTGGTGCTAGTGGTTACCAATTTGCCTGCTTATGCCATAAACCTAAGAGTTGCAGGTGTGATCCCTTGGCTGTGAAGAACCCCTGGAGGAGGGCACAGCAACTCACTCCAGTTTTCTTGCCTGGAGAATTCCATGGACAGAAAAGCCTCACGGGTTATAGTCCATATGGTTTCAGATTTGGACACAACTGAAGCAACTTAGCATGCCTGCATGTGTTAAATCAGTTACTTGAATATCTGGGCTTATGATGCATTGTTTATCATTCCTTCAATTGATTCGATGCAGAAATTTGGCCACTGGTAAAAACTTCAAGCTACAATTTTCCCCATAGGACAACATAAAAGGTTTCAGGAAAAAATGTGCTATGGTGATTCTTAGAATACGATTTCCACAGAAAGTGGAACTTCCTTTATGAATATGAAATTAACTGTTGCTCTTAAGATTTTTTTTGTCCTCTCCATTTTCTTAGCATTTAAAGAGAGAAGACAAAAAAAAAGAGAGAGAAGACTTTAGTTCTAATCTTACTTCTTAAATGTAATAAATATTTGCTTTTTTTTGCTGTTAATGATATTTATTTATTAACTCTATCAAATATTTGAAAAATATACAAGGAATTACTGTGCCTGATTCAAGAGAGAACATAAAGAATGCAAAAGTTTCAACAGCTATTGGATTTTTACAAGGCGAGATCATTTGTGACTGGAAAATAGTTGCAGAAAAATTCTAGACTGAAATTCCTTAGAGGAGAAGCATCTAAATTAGGTCTTAGGTCACTTTTTAAGCATTTAGAACACCATAGTTTGCAAGTTAAACAAGGATGGAATGAGAAAAAACAAAGGTGGCTAGAAACACAACATGGGTTTTACTTTCAAATAACTTAGAGTGACATGGAATATGTCACATGAATACATAATTATAGATAGCATCAGTTATCCATTTTTAACATGCACAATAAAAAAACACAGGGTAAATTCAATCATGATTATGGATACAAAAATATTCATCGAAATAAGAATAGATATAAGGCAGAAGGAGAAGGAAATGGCAACCAGTTCCAAGAGTCTCTCCTGGAGGATTTCATGGACAGAGGAGCCTGGTGTTGTACTGTCCATGGGTTGGCAAAGAGTCCGACATGACTGAGCAACTGAGCATACATACACCATATCCCTGACAAACTATAACTTCTCCTCCAACAGTTCTGTTCACCTGAAAAAGTCACTAGCTAAATTTTGCTTATCACCTTTTTAAATTCCTAGAAGCAAGTTGCTATTATGATTAAATAATGATTTTTGTGAGCTGCTTTATGTATACAAAATGTAATTTATTAGTTTTGGGTGTTGTAATAGTTTCCAAAGTGACACGAGGTGGTAGGTTAAAGCTAGGATATTAATTCTTTTTTATTCAGTACATATAATCATGGAGCGTTCTATTTTCTTAGCTATAATATTAACAGAAAACTAAATGCTCAAACATTTTCAGTAACCTATGATGTTTTTTTTTTTAATTTTATTTTTAAACTTTACATAACTGTATTAGTTTTGCCAAATATCAAAATGAATCCGCCACAGGTATACATGTGTTCCCCATCCTGAACCCTCCTCCCTCCTCCCTCCCCATTCCATCCCTCTGGGTCGTCCCAGTGCACCAGCCCCAAGCATCCAGTATCGTGCTATGATGGTTTTGAGCATTCCAGGTAAGTTGTAGTATTTCTTCCCTAAGGTATATCAGGGATCATCCACGTGGCACACAGACACGGTGTTTTCACTCTTCATCCTTTGTCTTCATTTTTTCCCATTATCACCATGTTTCACTATCACTTAACAAATGTTTGTGTTAAACAAGGTAAGTAGAGATGCTTGAGTTTTGATTGTTGTGGCATAGTTCCAGGGTATGTGCTGTGAGTAGCTGTAGCGAGTTATTCACATAAAATTATTGTTTGATGGTGAAAATATTTATTTCTGTTCTTCAAGTGTCTCATGATTCAAATTTTGTATGGTGAATTAAACTATTGCATAATATTAATGGTTTCATAAACCATTAAAAAAATAAAACAATTGAAAAATATAAGGCAACAACAAATTGAACTTGTTCTAAGCATAAAATTATATTATTTTAAGAAATTTAATGTAAAGCATCAAATAAAAGAGATTTTAAAAGACTTGTAATTGATAAGTACATAAGTGTTAGTCATTCAGTCTTGTCCAACTCTTTGCGACCCCATGGACTGTAGCCCCCCAGGCTCCTCTGTTCATGGATTCCCCTGGCAAGAGTACTGGAGTGGGTAGCCATTGCCTTCCCCAGGAGATCTTCCCAACCCAGGAGTCAAACTTGGGTCACCGGCATTCTTTACCGCCTGAGCCACGAGGGACTCCCCCCAAATAATTGA
This sequence comes from Bubalus kerabau, assembly GCF_029407905.1. Lineage (NCBI taxonomy): Eukaryota > Metazoa > Chordata > Mammalia > Artiodactyla > Bovidae > Bubalus > Bubalus kerabau. The sequence continues at coordinate 54,658,245 of NC_073641.1, forward strand.
TAATTTCTATAATATATGTAAAAAAAGTTACTATAAAAAGGATGGTGAGGAGAGAGCGAGATGTATGAAAACAGTGACATGGAAACTTACACTACCATATATAAAATAGATAGCCAATGGGAATTTGCTGTATGGCTCAGGAAACTCAAACAGGGGCTCTGTATCAACCTAGAGGAGTGGGATGGGGAGGGAAATGGGAGGGAGGTTTAAAAGAGAGGGTATTTATATATATATACCTATGACTGATTCATGTTGAGGTTTGACAGAAAACAACCGAATTCTGTAAAGCATTTATCCTTCAATTAAAAAAAAAAGAGGATTGGTATGCAATAATCAAAGTAAAGTGACTTTGCTGCTGCTAAGTCGCTTCAGTCATGTCCGACTGTGCGACCCCATAGACGGCAGCCATTCAGGCTCCCCCATCCCTGGGATTCTCCAGGCAAGAACACTGGAGTGGGTTGTCATTTCCTTCTCCAATGCATGAAAGTGAAAAGTGCAAGTGAAGTCACTCAGTCGTATCCAACTCTTAATGACCCCATGGACTGCAGCCTACCAGGCTCCTCCGTCCATGGGATTTTCCAGGCAGAAGTACTGGAGTGGGTTGCCATTGCGTTCTCCAAAAGTAACTTTACTACCAAGCAAAATAAATAGTTTAAAACAAAACACCATATAGTAATGAGCACATTTGATAGTGAACTAGTAAATATATGCTCATTAAGTCACAAGTGTCAACAATCATCACTTCTATTCAGTGTTATATGACAATCCTGAGTAGATATATAGACTATATTTATAAAGCTTGAGTGTTCAGTTCAGTTCAGTTGCTCACTCGTGTCCGACTTTTTGCGACCCCATGAATTGCAGCATGTCAGGCCTCTCTGTCCATCACCAACTCCCGGAGTCCACCCAAACCTATGTCCATTGTGTCGGTGATGCCATCCAACCATCTCATCCTCTGTCGTCCCCTTCTCCTGCCCTCAAACTTTCCCAGCATCAGGGTCTTTTCAAATGTATCAGTTCTTCACATACCATTTTTAAGCTACGTTAATTGTGAATGTTCTTGTTCTTCATATAGTTTAGACAATGGAATGTATCATTAAACTGTTTTTCCAGTGTTACAGATTTAAGAAAAGGTCTTAATCTGGTAGCTTTTATTAGCATTCCCTGTATTATGGGAAAAGTTAATTTTCTTATTAATATATATAAGGACAGTTTGCATTTATTTTTTATGAATCATCTCGCCATATGCTGTCCAGTTATAGGTTGTTAGTATTGTCTCTACTTTTGGAAATTCTATTCTAATGCATGTGCATCCTTTGCTGTAATTTAATATTTATAAAATAAAAGTATTTTTCCTTTTTGTCATTTATTACAACTGCATTATGGTATTTTCCCTGCATACTCCCTATAATACAACTACATAGTTTAATCATTTCTTCTAGATTCTGAGTCATACCTAGAATTCACCACAATCTGCTCTACTTCCCCTTTAAATTTAATTTGGATTCATTTTGAATTTGTACTGGTGTAAATATATATTCACTTTATCTTTTTTCATGGGCTATCCAATTATCCCGAAGTTGAAAGTGAAGCCGTTCAGCCATGTCTGACTCTTTGCGACCCCGTGGCCTGTAGCCTGCCAGCCTCCTCTGTCCATGGCATTTTCCAGGCTCCTCTGTCCATAGCATTTTCCAGGCAAGAAATCTGGAGTGGGTTGCCATCTCCTTCTCCAGGGGATCTTCCCAACCAAGGGATTGGATCTGGGTCTCCAAAACAACTTATTAAATAATTTTAGCTCCACTAATTTGAGGCATCATTTTTAAATCTCATACTAAATTTCCCCATATATTTGTGTTTCTTTTTAGATTTTTTAATTTATTCCATTGGATTATCTGTTCAGTCTAACAAAATACTGTACAGTTTTCACACCTTCAATTACTAGTCATCACCTTCACATGCCTTTTTTTCTCACATGTTTCCTAGGTCTTCCTTCTGGTCTAACCTTCGAACGTACAGGAACTTTTTAATCAGTTTGTATAGCTCTAGGAAATAAACCCTGATGGTACTTTTATTGAAATTGCATTCAGTTTGTAAATTAACTAAGGGAGAAATGGCACTGTTATAATTTTGCCTTCCTATCTGAGAACATGGTGTAACTCTGCAGTTGTTAAAGACAGAACTTTTGTGCAGCAGCTGAAATTAGATAAATGAGTATTATGGGAATTAGATTGTTAATCACTGTGAAGAAAAGACTCAAACAATTAGAATCACTTAGTGGGAATTTGTGACATATTTTACATGGTTAACTTTCCATTATTCAGGCAGAGATCATATAATGCAATAACTGAAATGATAATTATGAAAATTCATATACTACATTTTAGTTTATAAAAAATTCTTCAGGATGATCTTTTTAAGTTGTCAAAGTAATATGATTTTATGAACAAAGGAACTGGGGCTTCTAGAAAATAACATTTTCCCTAGGATCATAATAGATGAGTTACATAAAACTAGCTTTTTATATATGCATCCCTCAGTATTCAAGGGCATTGGTTCCACGACCCCCATGGACACCAAAATCCTCCTACACTAAAGTCTCTTGGATAAAATGGCTTAGTGTTTTCATACAATCTATGTATACTCTAAGTAACCTCCATGTTAATTATTTTTAATATGTTTTATTGAAATATAATTGTTTAAAATGTGTAAATTGAGTAAAGTGATTATACATATATACACATACACATAGTCTTTTTCATTATGATTTATCATGGGTTATTAAATACATTTCCTTGTGTTTCATGGGTACAAATGGTAAAAAATCCACCTACAATGCAGGAGACCCAGGTTTGATTCCTGGGTTAGACAGTAGGACCTCACTGTTTATCCAAGTTCCTTATTATAGCATCTAATACAGTGTAAGTGATATGCAAAGCATTCAAGTTTTGCTTTTTTGAAACATTCTTTTTTTTTTTTTTTGGATAGTTGTGATCAGTGGTTGGTTGAATCTGTGAATATGGGAATCCAAGACCATACAGGGCCAGCTGTACTTATAAACATCATTCCCTTCCCAGAGGATCATACCAATCAATACATTATGAATTTTGAAGTCCCTCTTTCCAAAATATTATTTCCCAAAGTGGAATCATGGATCACTATTTTCTAATGTGATTAGTGTGTTCTTCCATGAAGTAAAGTCAAATATAGTAAAATACATTTGAGACATGCTAGGTTAAACCAGCATGTCCTTATATTGCCTTTTATTACCAGAGGATATCTAATGAAATATTATACTAATATAATTTAATAGCAAAACTTCTCCCAAAAATATAATTGTATTCATACAACTACATAAGGTTAAGATACCAAATTTAGAGAAAGACCCCACATATCAAGCTAACTATCATGTGTTGAATTTTTGAGCCTTTGGAATTTTTGAGTGTTTGGAAAAGTTTTATTATCCTCACAGAGTTGGAGATATATGTAAGTGGACTACATAAAATAATTTCCAGAGCAGTTTTACCAAAATTTTTGATAACTTCTGTTCTTTCCAATCTCCTTGCTATTTCACTAAACCTAATGATACTCATCATATTAACAATACTTCAATAAATGATTTCTTCTTTGATAAATTGAAAGCACTGATACGTTAAGACATATGGCAAGAGGGAGTTTTCTAGTAAATAATAAGGCTCCGTACTATTGTCAGATTTGAGTAACAAAAATACTTACATATCTAGGTATTGTGTAAAAAGAGAAATAAAATGTTTAGGTTGACTAATCATTTAAAATTATAGTTGATGAGAATTATTAAACCAGTGTGCTCAAATGCTTTTATAAAGAAATAACATTAGTGTACTAGATGAATAATCTATTTTTCTTTTCCAAATATGGTTGTATACTTTTCTGAGTTGGAGACTGAAAGTGCAGTAATAAAAACATGTTCTTTAAAAATAAGGATAAACCTAGGATATAGAATTATCTATCTTCTTCTACTAATTCCAGTTATCTTGTTAAGCCTCCTTTTTTTTGCTATTTTCTTTTATTTTGCAGATAGCTAAGCTTCCCACAGTTTAAATCTGTCCTCTTTGCAGATGAAATCTGCATCTCCAAATCTAAATATTTTCTCATGAAAATCTGTATCCAAAAATACACCTCCATTCCAAAGTATTTTTAATAAATTTCATATCTTCATATTAAATTGTTTTTTTTTAATCTTCACTAAAATACTCAATATAACTTTAATATCTGCAAAAAAATATATGAGATTCTATAAGCCAATTACACTTTCAAGCACTGAGAATATACATGTGCCACATGCATGCTAAGTCACTTCAGTCATGTCCCATTATTTTCGACCCTATGAACTTTAGCCCACCAGACTCCTCTGTGTATGGGATTCTCCAGCCAGCACTACTGGAATGGGTTGCTGTCCTCCGGGGAATCTTCATGACTCAAGGATTGAACCCATGTATCTTATGTCTCCTGCTTTGGCAGGTGGGTTCTTTACCACTAGCACCACCTCGACCATTGCTTACATTTGGATTGTCTATTGTTGTGTAATCAACTACCACGAGATGTAGAGGTTTAACTCAACAAAAATATATTTGTCTATGGTTTTCAATTTGGTTGTAACTATTTGGACAGCTCATTTCTGCTCTATGCATTGTCATCTCGCTCAACACTGGATTGGAAGATTCATTCCCAAGATCTCCTTTTCACGTGGCTGGCAAAACTCTTGCTGGCTGATGGCTAGGAGCTTAGCTAAACTTATTGTTGAGGTTCACATTTTTTTCTAGGAGAGACACTTCACAAAGCTGTCTGGGCTTCCTTACAGCAAGAGACAGGGATTGCCAAAGGTAGGAACTGAGTTTGGCCATGTGTTCAGAGCTGGGTCTGTCCTGACCCTAGCACTTCAATTATATTCTATTAGTTTTAGGACACTCAGGCCCAGCCAGATTCCAGGCAACTGGAAGACAACATACAAATGCCACCCCCCCACCAAACAGCAAAACTTAACTTTTGTTGGGAGAAGTAGAAAAGATTTTCTGACATTTTTAATCCATCACTCCTGGTATATGGAAGAAGTAGGGATCCGGCCAACAATTATAAGGAGATTCAAATCAATAATTATAGATGATGACAAACTGATCCCTACATGTTTGCAGATTTCTGTAAATAAGGAGCATTGGTTTCTTTAAGAATATCAACTAGGGTTAATATGAAATAATTTAGGGTTAAAATTAAAATTACCCTAACAAAATGAAATATTAACCCTAATATTTTTAGAGATATGGGAAGGAATCTCTGAGAGATATTTTTGTAAGAAAGAAAAATTAGTGTTGTATTTTTTTGTTGATTGCTGTGTAAGAATATTGCCACCAACTTAACAATATATAATACAGAGAAATATATAATAGCTCACAGTTTTCATAGATCAAAAGTTTGGGCGTGCTTTACGTGGTCCTTTATTTTAGGGTCTCATAAGGTGACCATCAGGGTGTTAGTCTGAATTGGGTTCTTATCTGGAAGATGTGCACCACACTGATGGATTGTTAGAGGGATTCAATATCTTGTGGTTGTAGGACTGAGGGCTTCAGTTCCTTGTCACTTACAGGCTGCCTTTAGCTTGTAGAGGCCACCTGCAGTTCATGGTTAGGAGGGGCTCCCCAACAGAGCTGTTTGCATCTTCAGACCAGGAAGGCAAGTGGGTACTAAGGTCTCATATAACCACACAATTATGGACACATGATCACATTTAGGGCTTCCCAGGTGGCTCCGTGTTAAAGTCTGCCTGCCAATGCAGAAGATGCAAGTTTGATCCCTGGGTCAGGAAGATCCCTTGGAGAGGCAATGTCACCCCACTCCAGTATTCTTGCCTTGAGAATCCCCTAGACAGAAGAGCCAGGTGAGCTACATTCTGTGGGGTCACAGAATTGGACACAACTGAGCAATTGAGAATGCACGCATGCACCCAACACAATCAAATATATCTCACTATATATATATTTTATATCCTGTAGCTCTATAGAATCAAATCTGAGTTCTTACACACACTTACTGTGAGGGTACCCACCCACAAGGAAATGAACTCCAAAAAGCTGGGATCATGAGGATCACATTACGAGTATGTCCACAGCAAGTAGGATTTAGGGAAAAATCCCAGTACCTCAATAAGCTCTTAAACTTGGTGACGCTGTGCCAAAATCAATTAAAATCCTAGTTTTTCCACTCCTTTATCACTTTTTTATTTTCCTTATCTAGTCAGTTGCCGTGTCCTGATGGTTACTTTTCTAAATCATTGGTGGTAATTCATAGGCCATCAGGGGACATCTGTCAGGCAGGAGACATACATGAGTGCACCAGCCTGTGTATTACGTCATGAATTGAAGAGTATATTCCCAGAATGGAAAGAGTGTAATAGTCCATCTGCAAATTCACTGACTGCCTTGTTTCAGAAGTAAGGGTATGGTGTACCAGCTAACCTGTTGTTTTTAAAGAGAAGCTGAACTTATTTAGTTTCATTGGGCATTTTGAAATATTTCTGCAATAATGTGCAGAAAATGTATCTCTAAGTCAGATCTGTTTCATAATTCACCAGTGTTTGACTTATGATCAGACTTACTCCCTCCTGTATCTTATATGGTATCTTAATGCCAGGCGGTGCTAGTGTAAAGAAACTGCCTGCCAGTGAAGGAAACCCAAGAGATGCAGGTTAAATCCCTGGGTCAGGAAGAGCCCCTGGATGAGGAAATGGCAACCCACTCCAGTATTCTTGTTTAAAAAATCCCATGGACAGAGAAGACCAGCGAGATACAATCTATAGGGTCGCACAGAGTCGGACACAACTGAAGTGACTTAGCACATACACATGCACAATGATATACATATATACAAATACATAGAAAAATATATGAAAGAAAATTATTAATTTTAAATAAGTCATGAAAATAACATGTAAGACATGGGCACTAAACCAGATGGATAAAAATTAGTAATTTTGTATATAAAAGTTTAAAATAATGAAATAGTTGTAATTCAGTACATGATAATATTATCTCAGAAAATTAATGCCACAAAATCAATGAGATTACTTTCTTACCTTTACTAATATATTTTTCTTATTAGTCTGATGAATATAAAAAATTGGACAAAATAGTGATCTCTAACTACCTCACTAATATTCTTCATATAAAATACTCTAGTAATTTTTCGGTCTGTCCTACAGAGCACTTTCAAAAACATATCTAATCATGTCACATTTCTGTTTGGAATCTTCACATTGCATTCTCTGCTTAATATTTCTCTTTATACTACTACTCTTTACCTGCATGGATCTTATCCTTAGGTAAGATGATATCACTCCCCCATATTCTAGATTTATATTTTTACTGGTGCCCTCCTTTAAAATCCACTTTCCTGTCTATTTCTTCTACCTCCAAAGTCTCTATATTTCTAACTTAATTTATTTGTTCACCTTTTCCATTAAACTTTATTGCCTTCCCTGAAACAAGTTTTATCTCTACTTCTGATACATCTTCCTTTAACTCTAAAATATTACTCTCATAAGTACATCAACCTTTTTAGTATTGTGTTTTGTATTATATGATATAGTTTCTATATTCCTAGATTGTAATCTACTTGTGAGAGAAAAAATACCTCCATATAGGTCTTTTCAAAATTCTTACTTTAGGTAAATACTCAAAATATCTGCATAATTGCATTTATTTATTATAAAGATTTTTGTTAACTGTGTTATTCAATATTGTATTATACAAAAACACACATTTACTTTATGAAGTGTGGCTTAAACATTATAATGCCTACATGAGTTTCATATGGTAGGTCTTTAGGTGTCTTAAAAAAAAAAAAACACACAGAAATGAACAAGAAATAAAAAGCTGGAGTTATTTTTTGAAAATTCCAGGAAATACACTGTATCTGTTTTTCTTGTTTGTTTCTTGCTACTGAGTGAACCAGTGTTTTGACTAAGCATGTGCCCTGTATATGAAATGAAATAATCATATCACATATCCAATAATGTTGCTGTAAGGATTTGAAGTTTATTACATAGTTGCAGCTCAATAAATGTTAGCTTTCATTATTTTTGATTTTTTAAATTTAAATTTATTTATTTTAATTAAAGGCTAATTACTTTACAATATTGTATTGGTTTTGCCGTACATCAACATGAATCCACCACAGGTATACACATGTTCCCCATCCTGAACCCCCCTCACACCTCCCTCCCCATACCATCCCTCTGGGTCATCCCAGTGCACCAGCCCCAAGCTTCCTGTATCCTGCCTCAAACCTGGACTGGTGATTCGTTTCTTACATGATATTATACATGTTTCAATGCCATTCTCCCAAATCATCCCCCCCACTCCCTCTCACACAGAGTCCGGTCCATGAATAATGGAGTAAACATTGAAATAAACCTCAATCACTTAGAACCTTAGTCACTTAGTTTGGGACTTGATTTTTCACTTATATATAATTTTAAAGTTTAAAAAGTTCATTATTCCATTGGTGGGGAATATGTACAAAAATAATAAAGAAGATTATTGCATGTTTAAAATCCTGAAGTTGTTTGCAGTTCTTTGTGGCCTGTATTATGAGATTATGAATATTATTATACTGTACTTCCTCATGACTCAAATTTGAATTAATATGAAAGTAATAGTTGAGAAAGCAGATAAAAAGCCCCTCTCTCTCTGTAGCACTACATTAACTTTACTTCTCTAATTGGCTTTCTTCATGTGTGTGTGAACTCCTTTTTCTTTTTTTTCTAAGATCAGGCTAGCATTGACCTTTCTCTTATAAAAAGAGAATTTATTCTCATTAAGTTTAATTGTGTAGTTAATGTTTTCATTGAGGTGCCTATTAAGCTCCTCTCTGACATTTCTAAGATCAGTTAAAGTTCTTAACTTGTCAAGGCAAAATGTCAACCCATCAAACTGCCCAATTCCAGTTTATATATATACTAACCCTGAGTGATTCTCTTATTTCTTTAAGGTAGTTTGTGAAAGTTCTTTCACAGATTTATTTGGTCATTTCCCAACATTGTTCCAAGTATATCCTCATCTTATCATACCTCATCTGTCCCAAGGTCAAATTCAGCACCATATATATCATTGAAAATCAAACACATCACAATTATTTGTTTTTTAAGTCATTACTTAAATGAATAGGCTTCCTGGGTGGATCAGTGATCAAGAATCCACCTGCCAATGCAGGAGATTAGGGTTTGATCCTTGGGGTGGGAAGATCCCCTGGAGAAGGAAATGGCAACCCACTCCAGATAATATCATTACCTGGGAAATCCCATGGAGAGAGGAGCCTGGTGGGCTATAGTCTGTGGGATCCAAAAAGTCAGACATGACATAGGGACTGAACAACAACTTGAATGAATACAAGTTTACAAAACAAGTTCATCTATTTTTTTTTTTTTCCTAAGGATGTCTGTAGGAAGCAAACATTTATACCAATCCCCCAATGGTTATTCTTTGCCCACTTCATTAATCTGCCCATTAGAGTGAAGAAACAAGGGTAAAGTTTCCAGCTCTATCTTCTTCAATAGCACAGGGTTTCCTTAGTCATTAACTAGTGGACAAACAAGCAAAAAATTGAGACATATTTGAATTGCTGCTAATATACTTTGTCCCCTGCCAATGTGATATACTTTCCCTGACTCATGTGTTTACAGTTTGAGTGTATCCTCTACATTCACCTGCAGCATCCCTCTTCTTGGTTTAGAAAAAAAGTAATCAATGGACAGTGAAACTAGTCATCCTTGGAATAGTAATAAGAAGGATGATGTGAAATGCAGAAAGCAAAACTTCATTCTTTAAACAGTCTGTTTTTTGCAAGACAAGTGGTCTACTCTAAAACTACATTTAGTAATATTTGGGATAACAAGTTCATTTCTGAACAACAGTGTCAAAAACTTTTCTCAAAGGATATACCCTCTATTTCTTTTATTTTTATGACAAGTTTATATGACTTTTTAAGTAATGGCAAACTATTATTTGTCATTTAGCATTATGATTTAAGCCAATCTTTTTATTGTTTAAAATAGTAAGACTTGTATCCATGTGTATAGAGATGTATTTCTTTAAGAATGTTCAACCTCCTAATGGCCTAAATCAAGAAATATTCAACTTGTGTTTCTACTCCTTTGTAAGTAGACAAAAGTACTACTAGTCTATTCTTATTAAATCTCTAAAGAGTTATGTTGTTGTTGTTGTTCAGTCACCAAGTAGTGTCTGACTCTTTACAACCCCATGAACTGCAGCATGACAAACTTCCCTGTCCTTCAGTACTCCTGGAGTTTGCTCAAACTCGTACCCATTGAGTCAGTGATGTCATCTGATCATCTCATCCTCTGTCACCCTCTTCTCCTCCTGCCTTCAATCTTTCCCACATCAGGGTTTTTTCCAGTGAGTCAGCTCTTCACATCAGATGACCAAATATTGGTGCTTCAGCTTCAGCATCAATCCTTCCAATGAATATTCAGGACTGACTGAATATTTAGGATTGATTGGTTTGATCTCCTTACTGTCCAAGGGACCGTCAAGAGTCTTCTCCAGCCTCACAGTTCAAAAGCATCAATTCTAAAAAAAAAAAAAAAAAAGGCATCAATTCTTCAGTGCTTAGCCTTCTCTATGGTCCAACTCTCATATATGCATATAAATTCTTAAGTTTCTAGGTTTTGGTAGTACTTGAGAATAAGTTACAGAAGTAGCTGATTATTTAGTGATATAGAGCATTAGCTTCAGAGCACCATTTGTACAGTATCACAGTTCTCCATTGATCTATGAAGCAATATAAACACATATGAATATTTGCCTTCAGCACTCTCACGATTATTTACATTTAAGAATTCCGCATGTCTGTAATACTGGAGAGTACTTTGAGATCATGTTTAATTGTATATTTAAGATACAAAGAAATGAATATTAGAGGGATGACTCAAGGTCACTTAGCTACTTATTGGTAGAGTTGACATTTCAGTTTCCTCTCTAATGCCATACTCACATTTGAGAAAGAATGACCAAAGTTGCCCAAAGCCTTTAGAATTACTGGGTCCTTCCAGTTGAATTATTATTCCAGGGCTCATTTGAGTTTAGTGATATTAAATTTGGACTGCAGAGTCCTTCTTAAGTTAAAAAGGCTAAAAATATAAACTATTTCTTAGCCTAGATCTAACTGATTAAATATCGAACATTCTTTTGTAGCATCAGCATTAATATTTAAATTGTAAGTAATAAGACTCTATCATGATAATCTGGGTATGTTTTAGGCACTTATCTTTTGGATGCCATTGGAAGGAAGTATGTGTTCACATTTCATCTTTAACCTCACCCATGCCCATGCCCGTCTTTTGACATTGCACAGCAGTAGGCTTTCTCATCTCATGGCAGTTTTGCTGTGTAGTCAATTTTCCTAACTGTGCTAAAATATTTGTCTAATGATGCTTTAAATCCATTTACAGCATGCCTTCTGAAGGGGCAACACATGTTCAAAACATATCTAAGACTCACAGTTCCTTTGATAATGAATCACACGCTTCCTCTACGGACCAGCTGCAGACCATTATATGTGTTCCCAGGTGGTCAAGGTAATTTAGAGGCGAGATATGGGCTTAATTCCCCAGGTGCCCCTGGCCCATTCACTCCTATAATTACGGTTAGAGTCCAGGAATCTTGGTATACTGAAGTTTAGAGTTGTTTCCTTGAAACACAGTATTTGTTAGGAGAGTGAGCAAATAGAAGAGATGAGCTGTTTTAAGCCAGCTATTTTCATGTGAGTATCAAAAGTCTATTTCTATTTTCTGAAAACTCATAATCTACTTAATAGAGGCTACCACATTTCTAAGATTCCAAAGCATTTCAATAGGAATAATGATATATAAACTGTTTTAATAAGCAGTCATTTAAATGTACTTAAAATAGCATCAGAAATGTAATTGTTGAAGAGTGAATATAACACTGTATAAAATATTTATAGGCATTTTCTAGCCTTTCATATTAAAGTGTTTATTTTCTACATAGCAAAGTCATAGGGATTTAAAAAAAAATTTCTTATGAAAAGCACATGATAACACATGGGCATAAAGCAGGTGTAAATCTCAAATATACACATCTATCTATAACTGTGTGACAATTTGAAAATCTACATATCCTCACAGAAGTGACAGTTGAAATAATTTATGATATTACTTTTGCTGAGCACAAGAGGAATAGGCATGCTCACGTATTATTAGAATTAGGCATGGCTCATATTAAGTATACATTTTTATACTTTGAGATGGCAGTTTGTTAATATACAGAAAAGTTATATTATTCATTTGTTGTATGCAAAAGACACCATCATGCATTCATTTAACAAACTGTCTTTGCATTTGATGGCTATTGACAGAAGCCCCCAATAAAACCTCTTGATCAGGCACAACTAAGGTTCTTAGATGCACTGTAAGGAAGAAGGTCAGACACTGTGACAGTCTGAGTAGTACTTCAAATGAGGCATTAAGGGAGTTTGGTTTTATAATTTTAGAGTCTGGAGGATTCACAGGTGAACCCTTTAAGTCAAGGGTCAGGTTGAGATTGGGTACATGTCATGGTGTTATAACTGGATTAGTGGGCATTGTGAGATGAGGGCCCTAAAGCAAGTCCTGATGAAGAAACTGTTAGTTTTTATAAATATATTGTTTAATTTGTTCACAAACTTACCTTTAAGGAGGTGTTATTTCTTGAAGCAAGCAAAGAGAAAAGTTTGAAATGCACGTCTAACCCAGGAACCTAGAGTATGCAGTTAAACCCAGAAACTCATGCTCAGTGCAAAGTCCACAGGTGGTGGTGATGGCGGTTGTTCAGTTGCCCAGTCGTGTCTGACTCTTCAGAACCCCACAGGATGCAGCGTGCCAGGCCTCCCTGTCCCTCACTATCTCCCGGACTTTGCCCAAGTTCACATTCTTTGCATCAGTGATGCCGTCCAGCCATATCATCCTACGATGTCCTCATCTCCTACTGCCCTCAATCTTTCTCAGCATTAGGGACTTTTCCAATGAGTTGGCTGTTTGCATCAGATAACCCAAATGCTGGAGCTTCAACTTCAGCATCAGTTCTTCCAGTAATTATTCAGTTTTGATCTCCCTTAAGATTGACTGGTTTGATCTCCTTGCTGTCCAAGGGACTTTTAGGAGTCTTTTCCATCACCACAGGACCAGACATTTAAAAACATATGTAAGTTCTTAAATAAACTATAGATATTTTATACATAAAATTAGAATCAGGGAATTTAATTTAAAGCTATGATTAGTGACTGCTGTGTTTATCATTTTATTTTGAAAACATCAATGTGACAAAATATTTAATAATGAATTTGATTTAAAATTGGTCCAAAGTTTTAGTTGACTAAACATCTAAAAATTCAAGTTCAGTATAGCATTTATAACACTCACAGTATTAAACATTTTATTTTATTTTTTTTAATTTTATTTTATTTTTAAATTTTACATAATTGTATTAGTTTTGCCAAATATCAAAATGAATCTGCCACAGGTATATATGTGTTCCCCATCCTGAACCCTCCTCCCTCCCCATACCATCCCTCTGGATCATCCCAGTGCACCAGCCCCAAGCATACAGTATCCTGCATCGAACCTGGACTGGCAACTCATTTCATACATGATATTTTACATGTTTCAATGCCATTCTCCCAAATCTTCCCACCCTCTCCCTCTCCCACAGAGTCCATAAGACTGTTCTATACATCAGAGTTGCCTATTATTTTAAATTTAGTCAGTTGAACCCAATTTGATATATTTGTGATAAACTGTGGAATTAATTTTAGCCTACTTTAGAACTGGAATCATTTAAAAATATAAATCATGAGAAGTTAAACCATAGTCTTCTATTAAATAAAATATTGTATTAATATTATATTAACATTGGGGATAAAATTAGTGAGCATCATAGAGTTAATTTAAATCTAATAGTTTTAGTTGCTCAGTCATGTCTGACTCTTCGCAACCCCATGGAGTGTTGCCCACCAGTCCCTCTGTCCATGGGATTTTCCAGGCAAGAATACTGGAGTGGGTTGCCAGTTCCTATTCTAGGGGATCTTCCTGAGCTAGGGACTGAACCCACATCTCTTGCATCTCCTGCATTGGCCGGCAAATTCCTTACCACTAGCGCCACCTAGGAAGCCCGATTTAAATCTAATATCACCCTAATCTTTCCAGAATCATCTAAATATCAAAGATAAAACATGTAAAGTTTTAAAATAAACATTTATGTCCATATATTAGAAATTACGATTAATCTTGTAATTTTGAATCTTGAAATCTTCCCCAGAGCAGGGAAAAATAGAATAGGATGAATGACAGTAGATGTGAGAGGAATTTCAGACAGATAGAAAATTAACACTATATCTTTCTTATATAAGGAAAGGGTTGGATGCAGAAAAGCACATTTCAACATGCATATATGCAACAGGAAGAAAGTTGTGATAGCTGGTACAAAACATATTTTTTTTTTCTCTTGACAAATGCATCAAGTCATAGGGATATAAAGCTAGTGTTCTTGAATCTACAAACTATGGGGTTCAGCAAGAAGATTTTCCCACATTTAAATAAATGCTCTTATTTAAATAATAGATGGCAAAACCAATACAATATTGTAAAGTAAAAAAATAATAATAAAAAAAATTAAAAAAAAAGAAAATATTTCCTCGAGAAGGTGTTTTCTTTCATTTTTAAAGTGTTATTTCTTAAAATATCCACTCTCATGGTGGGGGGAGGGTTAATAAAAACAAAGAGCTTTTCTTGTTTTCTACTCCTATTTCAAATTTGCTCAGTTTTGGTGATCCCCCATCAAGAAAACAGAGAAAGTGGAGACTCTCACATTAGCCTCCTTTTAAGGTTCAAAAATAGCCTGAGCCCGCTCAGACTAATTCCCTCTTGGCTCTCTCCACCTTAGTCTCGTGAACCTTTTTGCCATGGACTCAGACATGAGCACTTATTTTTGTTTTGGTTGTTCGTCTTGACATTTGCTTCTCCTTCAACTTTCTGCATGGTTTATTCTCTTCCTTCTTGCGGTCTTTTCTCAAACAGCACGTTCTCTGTGAGGGCACCCAGAATAATCTCTAATAGCACCCATGCACCACCATCTGCCTTTTCTGCTTTATTTCACTTTGTAGAACTTGTCTTTTCTAACATAACATAAAATTTACTTATTCTTTATGTTTGTTGTTTTTATCTCCTCTCCAAGCCTCCACACAAAGAGTGAAAGCTATCTAAGATGAATGATATCAAGTTTATCCCTGGTAAATAGCGTCTTGAGCATATCAGGTACTAATTAACCTTTATTACTTTAATGAATTGAAGAGATGCTTATTTTTTCCCATACCAAACAAGTGTAAAGGTGAGGAGCATGTTTATAATTCATTACCTTTTACTGTAAAATTTTTCTCTGAAGCAATACTTTGCACATTTTTTCTTACTTGTATATTTGACAGCAGTATTTATAACAGTTTTAATCATTTATTTTAAATAATTGAATATTCTGGACTCTAGAGTTCATTACTTTTGGTTAGCATAATTTAGTCCACTAGGTTTTCTCCTAAAAAAAAAAAATTATGCTGACTGTTTTATCCACTCATATTTTCAGGTTTTAGGAAGACTATATGGTACGATACAAATGTCCTGAGTCATGCCTCTTATAAGATAGCATTATAAAGGGAGTTCCCTGGTGGTCTAGTGGTTAGGATTGGGGACTTTTACTGCCATGGCCTGTGTTTCAATCCCTAGCTGGGGAACTGAGATTCAGCAAGTTGTTCAGAGTGGCCAAAACCCCCTCCCAAACACAGATGATTATATGTCGATTATAACTCAATAAAGAATAAATAAAAAATAAAAATAAAACATGAATATTGCAACAATATCTCTTAGTTTAGCCTTGTACCTAAACCTGAAGACAAACTATCTCCATTTCTTTCTTTCTTTTATTTTTAATCTTTGTTCTTATTTATTATACTTAAAATATCTTATTTTTCACTGGACTCAAATTCTCTTTTTTTGTTTTTTAATTAATTGCTTTCCCTTCCCAAAAGCTATGCATCTCTTAAGATAACTAATATTATAAAGAAAATCTTAAATCTTTTGCATTAATTTGTCTTAGTATAAGGTATAGTCTTGTAGTCTTCAGATTCATATCTATTTTAGAATAACTGTCTTTCATTTTTTCACTTCATGTTTTTCTGTCATCTTTTCTTTGATATCATAATTATTATATATGCACATTCAAATCTTCTTTCTTTGACATATTTATCATTTTCTCTAATATTGAGTTTATTTCTTTGTCCTTTCTAATTTATATATTTAGATTTTGCAACTTACTCAAGTTCTACTCATGCTCTTTAAACTTTTTGGATGCCTTGCTAATTATACTGAAATGCTGTTTCTAATATGCTTTATTTTTATTGTATTTTTCCATAGTTTAATTTTATTTTCTGTAAGCTCAATTTTTAAATTGCATCTCTCTCATAATCTTTCTTTTGTTCAGTCACTCAGTCAGCTCCAACTCTTTGTGACCCCATGGAATGTAGCACTCCAGGCTTCCCTGTCCTTTACTGTCTCCTGGAGCTTGCTCAAACTCATGCTCATTGAGTTGGTGATGCCATCCAACCATCTTGTCCTCTGTCATACCATTCTCCTCCTGCCTTCCATCTTTCCCAGCATCAGGGTTTTATCTAATGAGTTGGCTCTTCACATAAGGTGGCCAAATTATTGGAGTTTCAGCTTCAGCATCAGTCCTTCCAATAAATATTCAGGATTGATTTCCTTTAGGATTGACTGGTTTGATCTCCTTGCAGTCCCAGGGACTCTCTAGAATCTTCTCTAACACCACAGTTCAAAGGCATCAATTCTTCTGCACTCAGCCTTCTTTATGGTCCAACTCTCATATCCATACATGACTACTGGAAAAAAAAAAAGAAAACAAAAACATCTTTGACTATATGGGCGTTTGTTGGCAAGATAAATAATTAAATTAGGAGAAGCTACATTTACAAATAATAAGGAGATTGAATATTATGATAACTAAAGTTCAAAATTTAAGTAAAAATTCATTTTTAGTTGTTACAAAGATAAATTCCCTTATCTGACATTTTCCTGTGTGAGAGTTAAAGAACTGCTAGATTTATAATATGCATACATCAGTTTCTTGGTTCTTTGGCAAAAACGTCATTGGAAGCTCAGGAAATCAGTATAGTCAAATGGTGAAAAATTTAAATGATACTCAGTTTACCAAAACCTTTTTAGATTAATAATAAAGCACAGAGTATACTTAAGTATTATAGGAAAAATTTTACCAGTTTTACAATGTCTATTCTCTGTAGAAACCAAACCTGCAGGAAGTACTGAAAAAATTAAAATATTATACATACCTTCAATTTATATTAAAATTGCATATGTATTTAAATTTATAAATAGCTGTGCCATGTAAATAAAACAGATATTACTTTGATGTCCTTTGATAATTTTGTGAAGGGAACTACTTGATTCCCATGAAAATACCTCAAAATGTTAAGGATATCATAACTTTTTATGGTCTCCAAACTATTCTTATGTGTGTGTGTTCAGTCATGTACGACTCTTAAGGACCCCATGGACTGTAGCCCGCTAGGCTCCCCCATTCATGGGATTTTCTTGGCAAGAACACTGGAGAGGGTTGCCATTTCCTTCTTCAGGGGATCTTCCCAACAGAGGCATCAAAACCTGTTCTGCATCTCCTGCATCTCCTGTTGGCAGATGATTCTTTACCACTAGTGCTGCCTGTGGGAAGTAATTATAAGAAGAGTTGAAATGTACTGAGTGCTTACTATGTACAAGGTACTGAGCTATGCCTTTTTTTGTATGCTCTCGTTCCTCACAAGAATTCTATGCAGCTAGAAATGTGGAGTTTATGAATATGGAAAAGAACAGCATAGAGAGTAAAGCAATTTGCCCAGATTCAGGCAGCTACTGAATTGCAGGCTTAGAACTTGACCTCACACTCTAGGCTGTTAATTACAAAGTAACTTTCAATCTGCATCTGTGTACTTACTTACCTTCCTTTTGAACTAATATTTAAACTTCTCTATGGCTTGCTCATGATAGCCTTACTCTTATCTCCTCAGACTTTAAGGTATTTTTATTGTCATATCTCCATTTTTTTTCATTACTTAATTATTTACCTAAAGTATTCTCAAATCTTTACACTAAAACTGAATAAGGAAACAAATAAGTCTGTTTCTGAAGTTAGGAGAATGAGTCCCTCATTCTAAAAAGTCACATATGCAATCTCACTGGCTATCACTTATAAGAAAAAGGAAATAGTTAAAATCCATTACCACTGAGGACCATGAATGTGCTATGATTTCTAGAAGTGATATACCATAATGCTTGCCATTAACTTAAAGTCCTTTCTTCATAAAAATTGCTTGAGAGGGTGTTTGGATATTATGAGTGCAAATTATTATCTATCAAAAATATTGATCTGTCAGTCTTTAGTAAGAACATCATATCACTGCTTATTTACGGTTCTCTCAGAGAAGTTCAGGCATACAGAAAGACCTTTGTAGTTTGCCTCTGAAAACAATATTCCAGTATTACCTTAGGATATTATAAAGTCTTGAATCTATTTGTGGAGAGGAAACATGAATGTCAGTATACAAAAAAAAGACCCAGTAAACCTTAATGAAAGTCTAAACGAAAGGTAAAATTTTTGATTTTCACAGTAACCATGGTTTATTTTGTCCTGAATGCTTTGTTTTCAGCTGTAGAATTTCACACTGTTTTAAAAATAAAATTAGCATGACATTTCCATCCCGAGCTTCAGAACTTTAATGAACTTTGAGAAAAATTGTAATTTTTTACTAATCTAAGGCATCAGATCAGATCAGATCAGTCACTCAGTCGTGTCCGACTCTTTGCGACCCCATGAATTGCAGTATGGCAGGCCTCCCTGTCCAACACCAACTCCTGGAGTTCACTGAGACTCACGTCCATCGAGTCAGGGATGCCATCCAGCCATCTCATACTCTGTTGTCCCCTTCTCCTCCTGCCCCCAATCCTTCCCAGTATCAGAGTCTTTTCCAATGAGTCAACTCTTCGCATGAGGTGGCCAAAGTACTGGAGTTTCAGCTTTAGCATCATTCCTTCCAAAGAAATCCCAGGGCTGATCTCCTTCAGAATGGACTGGTTGGATCTCCTTGCAGTCCAAGGGATTCTCAAGAGTCTTCTCCAACGCCACAGTTCAAAAACATCAATTCTTCAGCACTCAGCTTTCTTCACAATCCAACTCTCACATCCATACATGACCACAGGAAAAACCATAGCCTTGACTAGATGAACCTTTGTTGGCAAAGTAATGTCTCTGCTTTTGAATATGCTATCTAGGTTGGTCATAACTTTCCTTCCAAGGAGTAAGGGTCTTTTAATTTCATGGCTGCAGTCACCATCTGCAGTGATTTTGGAGCCCAGAAAAATAAAGTCTGACACTGTTTCCACTGTTTCCCCATCTATTTCCTATGAAGTGATGGGACTGGATGCCATGATCTTAGTTTTCTGAATGTTGATCTTTAAGCCAACATTTTCTTGCTCCACTTTCACTTTCATCAAGAGGCTTTTTAGTGCCTCTTCACTTTCTGCCATAAGGGTGGTGTCATCTGCATATCTGAGGTTATTGATATTTCTCCCAGCAATCTTGATTCCATCTTGTGTTTCTTCCAGTCCAGCGATTCTCATAATGTATTCTGCATATAAGTTAAATAAGCATGGTGACAATATAAAGCCTTGACGTACTCCTTTTCCTATTTGGAACCAGTCTGTTGTTCCATGTCCAGTTCTAACTGTTGCTTCCTGACCTGCATACAAATTTCTCAAGAGGCAGGTCAGGTGGTCTGGTATTCCCAACCCTATCAGAATTCCCCACAGTTTATTGTGATCCACACAGTCAAAGGCTTTGGCATAGTCAATAAAGCAGAAATAGATGTTTTTCTGGAACTCTCTTGCTTTTTCCATGATCCAGCAGATGTTGGCAATTTGATCTCTGGTTCCTCTGCCTTTTCTAAAACCAGCTTGAACATCAGGAAATTCACGGTTCACATATTGCTGAAGCCTGGCTTGGAGAACTTTGAGCATTACTTCACTAGCGTGTGAGATGAGTGCAATTGTGCGATAGTTTAAGCATTCTTTGGCATTGCCTTTCTTTGGGATTGGAATGAAAACTGACCTTTTCCAGTCCTGTGGCCACTGCTGAGTTTTCCAAATTTGCTGGCATATTGAGTGCAGCACTTTCACAGCATCATCTTTCAGGATTTGAAATAGCTCAACTGGAATTCCATCACCTCCACTAGCTTTGTTCATAGTGATGCTTTCTAAGGCCCACTTGACTTCACATTCCAGGATGTCTGGCTCTAGGTCAGTGATCACACCATCATGATTATCTGGGTCGTGAATATCTTTTTTGTACAGTTCTTCTGTGTATTCTTGCCATCTCTTCTTAATATCTTCTGCTTCTGTTAGGTCCATACCATTTCTGTCCTTTATCAAGCCCATCTTTGCATTAAATGTTCCTTTAGTATCTCTGATTTTCTTGAAGAGATCTCTAGTCTTTCCAATTCTGTTGTTTTCCTCTATTTCTTTGCATTGATCACTGAAGAAGGCTTTCTTATCTCTTTTTGCTATTCTTTGGAACTCTGCATTCAGATGCTTATATCTTTCCTTTTCTCCTTTGCTTTTCATTTCTCTTCTTTTCACAGCTATTTGTAAGGCCTCCCCAGGCATCCATTTTGCTTTTTTGCATTTCTTTTCCATGGGGATGGTCTTGATCCCTGTCTCCTGTATAATGTCACGAACCTCATTCCATAGTTCATCAGGCACTCTATCTATCAGATCTAGGCCCTTAAATCTATTTCTTACTTCCACTGTATAATCATAAGGGATTTGATTTAGGTCATACCTGAATGGTCTAGTGCTTTTCCCTACTTTCTTAAATTTAAGTCTGAATTTGGCAATAAGGAGTTCATGATCTGAGGCACAGTCAGCTCCCGGTCTTGTTTTTGCTGACTGTATAGAGCTTCTCCATCTTTGGCTGCAAAGAATACAATCAATCTGATTTCGGTGTTGACCATCTGGTAATGTCCATGTATAGTCTTCTCTTGTGTTGTTGGAAGAGGGTGTTTGTTATGACCAGTGCATTTTCTTGGCAAAACTCTATTAGTCTTTGCCCTGCTTCATTCTGTATTCCAAGGCCAAATTTGCCTGTTACTCCAGGTGTTTCTTGACTTCCTACTTTTGCATTCCAGTCCCCTATAATAAAAAGGACATCCTTTATGGGTGTTAGTTCTAAAAGGTCTTGTAGGTCTTCATAGAACCATTCAACTTTAGCTTCTTCAGCATTACTGGTTGGGGCATAGACTTGGATTACTGTGATATTGAATGGTTTGCCTTGTAAACGAACAGAGATCATTATGTTGTTTTTGAGATTGCATCCAAGTACTGCATTTCAGACTCTTTTGTTGACCATGATGGCTACTCCATTTCTTCTGAGGGATTCCTGCCCGCAGTAGTAGATATAATGGTCATCTGAGTTAAATTCACCCATTCCAGTCCATTTCAATTCGCTGATTCCTAGAATGTCGACATTCACTCTTGCCATCTCTTGTTTGACCACTTCCAATTTGCCTTGATTCATGGACCTGACATTCCAGGTTCCTATGCAATATTGCTCTTTACAGTATCGGACCTTGCTTCTATCACCATTCACATCCACAGCTGGGTATTCTTTTTGCTTTGGCTCCATCCCTTCATTCTTTCTGGAGTTATTTCTCCACTGATCTCCAGTAGCATATTGGGCACCTACTGACCTGGGGAGTTTCTCTTTCACCATCCTATCATTTTGCCTTTTCATACTGTTCATGGGGTCCTCAAGGCAAGAATACTGAAGTGGTTTGCCATTCCCTTCTCCAGTGGACTACATTCTGTCAGGTTTCTCCACCCTGACCCACCCAGCTTGGGTTGCCCCATGGGCATGGCTTAGTTTCCTTGACTTAGACAAGGCTGTGGTCCTAGTGTGATTAGATCGACTGGCTTTCTGTGAGTATGGTTTCAGTGTGTTTGCCCTCTGATGCCCTCTTGCAACACCTACCTACTCACTTGGGTTTCTCTTACCTTGGTTGTGGGGTATCACTTCATGGCTGCTCCAGCAAAGAGCAGCCATTGCTCCTTACCTTGGACAAGGGGTATCTCCTCACCACCGCCCTTCCTGACCTTCAACGTGGGATAGCTTCTCTAGGCCCTCCTGCGCCCGTGCAGACACGGCTCCTTGGATGTAGGGTTGGTCCTCCTGGCCACCGCCCCGGCCTTGGGCATGGGTTCCTCCTCCTGGCTGCCACCCCTGGCCTCAGGCATGGTGGCGTGGGGTAGCTCCTCCCAGCCGCCGTCCCTGACCTCAGACGCAGGGTAACTCCTCTTGTCACCACCCCTGACCTAGGACGCTGGGTATCTCCTCTCGGCTTCCCCCCGACCTCGGACGCGGGGTACCTCCTCTCGGCCATTACCGCGCCTTCGCAGTCTGGTACTCTTGGCCGTTGCCCCTGACCTCGGACGTGGGGTAACTCCTCTTGGCCGCCGCCCTTCAGGCATGGGGTCCTCCCAGCTTCTGTCACTGACCTCGGACGTGGGGTGGCTCCTCTCAGCCGCGCTTAGTGCACCGGTCGTCACAGCCACCTGCGTTTAGCGCGCCGGTCATCGCAGGTCATAGCTACAAGTAAAAATATAAGAATTATAGAAGGATTTGGAAAAGCATTTTTTATCTTGAACTATGATATAATTAGTACTGCAAACTATTTATGAATCATGTAAAATAATAAATGTTTATTTGCTAAAGGTGTGTCTGATTCTTTGTGACCCCATGGACTATAGCCCACCAGGCTCCTCTGTCCATGGGATTTCCCAGGCAAAAATACTGGAGTGGGTTGCCACTTGCTTCTCTAAGGGATCTTCCCGACCCAGGGATTGAACCTGCATCTACTGCATTGGCAGTCAATTCTTTACTACTTAGCCACCAGGGAAGACCAACGTAACAAATAGATCAGAGAATATCAGCAATCCAAACATTTGAGCTCTTTTGAGTCTACAAGAAACTATTTTTACAAAAATAAAAATAAAAAGAATTTTGAATATTGCAATTTCCTGTCTAAAACATTTTAACTAGCAATCAGCTCTTTATTTATATTTGGAAGTTTTGCTACTGTAAAAACATTCAATACCTACCACTCTGCATATGATCATGGCCAACTTACAAAAATCTAATATCTCATTATCTTGAAAAATAAATATAATATTATCTTTCAGAAGTATTTATTTTCCAAAGTAGGTACAGAATACTCATAGTTAAACTTAGGATGTACAGAATCAGCATTTAGTAATTTACATTTTTCATTCCACAATTAATGTTGAGATGTGAACATATGAAAGCAGTTTGCCACTAAAATTAACAAATAGAAATCAAAACCACACTTAATTTGTTATATCATTTGGGCATATATTGCCTATTAATAAATATTTCTATGACAAGGCATGTTTTCAAGCAATATCTACCTCTCTCCATGGTGTCTTCAGTTCAGTTCAGTTGCTCAGTTGTGTCTGACTCTGCGACCCCATGAACCTCAGCACGCCAGGCCTCCATATCCATCAGCAACACCTGGAGTTAACTCAAACTCATGTCCATCGAGTTGGTGATGCCATCCAGCCATCTCATCCTCTGTCGTCCCCTTCTCCTCCTGCCCCCAATGCCTCCCAGCATCAGAGTCTTTTCCAATGAGTCAACTCTTCACATGAGGTGGCCAAAATATTGGAGTTTCAGCTTCAACATCAGTCCCTCCAATGAACACCCAGGACTGATCTCCTTTAGGATGGACTGGTTGGAGCTCCTCGCAGTCCAAGGGACTCTCAAGAGTCTTCTCCAACACCATAGTTCAAAAGCATCAATTCTTTGGCATTCAGCTTTCTTCACAGTCCAACTCTCACATCCGTACATGACCACTGGGAAAACCATAGCCTTGACTAGACGGACCTTTGTTGGCAAAGTAATATCTCTGCTTTTCAATATGCTATCTAGTTTGGTCATAACTTTCCTTCCAAGGAGTAAGGGTCTTTTAATTTCATGGCTGCAGTCACCATCTGCAGTGATTTTGGAGCCCCCCAAAATAAAGTCTGACACTGTTTCCCCATCTATCTGCCATGAAGTGATGGGACCAGATGCCATGATCTTAGTTTTCTGAATGTTGAGGTCTTAGATTGACATAAATGTGATTTTTATTTAGAAACTAAGAGCAGCTAATTTTATTATTTCCCTTTCAAGTAGTAATTTAAATTGAATAAAGTGCATTAAAACATGCATGCATGAATACACAGCACATCAATTACCTATATCCCATCAACAACAAACTTTTAAAGCCTAAATCTACCACACATGTTGTTTGTTTGAGTATTTTAGGAAAGAAACTAGCTTTAATAGATGGCAAGGTATCAGATCCCTGGGTTGGGAAGATCCCCTGGATAAGGAAATGGTTACCCAGTCCAGTATTCTGGCCTGGAGAATTCCATGAACTGTACAGTCCCTGGGGTCACAGAGTCAGGCACAACTGAGTGACTTTCACTTTCACTTCTCAAGCTATCAGAAAGGTATCTCATAATGTTTTTGATACCATGCTTTGCTCTAAAATTTGAAAGCTCTCAAGATGAATTAAGATTTAAGGGTCCTAAATTCCCTGCATGTCACGCCATGCTGATCATAGTGAAAGACTCGCTCACCTTATCATAAAAAAATGTCTTAAAAGGAAACATGAAAATGTTATAAGAGATTCATCTCAAACAAAAACATATTTAACATGATTGTGCTCTTGTATATGTGTCTGTACAGACCTGGTTGAAACACTGTTACAGACTTGAATGTTTTAAGCTGTACCTAGGTATTTAAATACAGATAAAAGTATTTTTAATGACTATCAAACATTTAGAATCCCATTAATATATTTTGTAGCTTTAGGATATGTATTTTGAAATTATACTAACATGTTGAAATTTGAAAAAGATAGAAATATCTTTTCTCTGAAATAAAATAAATGACATTTATAGCAGTGCAAGGCATAAAAATGAAATGGCATCCATGGAAATGATAGACAGGACAGCCAATCAGCCCACAAGAGATATGCCATCGCTAAAGGTAACTTCAAGCTCACCAAACAAGCTTGAGTAGACTGCTACTGTGTCTACTGTACAGACTTGACGTTAGTAACTTGAATTGAGGCTGAAGAAATCTACAAAAATCTAAAGATAGCATAAATCTATCTCTATAAAAATCTGAAAAATATTGCCATGTGATTTAAATAGTGTGTAATATTTAATAAAATAGTACAGTATATGTTTGGCTCTACAATTCATAAGTTCATGTTTATAACTGTCTAATATATAATTAAGACAAATAATAGAAACATTGTTGAGTTTACCTAAGGATTTATATTTTCACATTTTGAAATAAAATAAGCATTTTGATATCCTGTGGCTGTATAGTGATCTCAGATATACTTCAAATGCTAAAATCTAATATTTTATGAACATAGAATAGAACTAATTGTGTGTGTGTGTGTGTATATATATATATATATTTATATATCTACATTTATATCTATTAAAATAGAGAGATTTGTATGCTCAGTTTACTAAAATAATTACATTTCTTATCATCCATAAAACAAATGCTATTGATCTAGTCCTATAATGCCAGTATTTCTCCCTGACAAATTGTAAATAAATTCTGAAGCCATTGATATATGTGTAACACATGGTTGAAAAATGTTTATATGAATCAGAATTCACAGAGAAAACAGAAAACTCTGGGTTTTTCATTTATTTAAGAATGGATGGCCAACAGGAAATTTGGTGCACAACTTCCCTGGAGGGCTAGAGGAGAAAACAGACCTGCTGTGGGAACATGATACTTGCTTACCAGATCTTGCCACCACGATTACAGTCCAGATGTTTGGAAAACTGCTGTCACTGCAGCCAGTGGTGCTTCTATAGCTGCTGTCTGCTACTGTAAATCATTGCACAGTCAGAAGATGTGGTTCTGGCCCCCAAAACAGTCCTACCTGTTACAGCACAGTCCTTGACTGCAACCACTCCAGGAAGAGCATCCTCTGCCTCCTTGGCATCACTGCAGATTTCCTGTCAGTGAAGCTCATGGACCAAAAATACATCTTGCCTAGATTCTGAGTAACAGAATCTAGGCAATATGATTTTCATCAGCTTTCAAGACTCTGAGCTATTCAGTTAACTATAAGGGGTTGAAAAGGTTGCCAAAACCTGATGGACAATGTCTAGTACATCACACATTATACCAAATATACCTCTTTACTATTAAAATTGTACTTTACCATTAAATTAAGAGGTAACTATAAATTGTACCTCCTTACTATTAACCATTAATATGCACCACTTTGAAGAGTGGTGGGAATACCTGACCACGTTACCTGCCTCCTGTGAAACCTGTATGCAGGTCAAGAAGCAACAGTTAGAACTGGACACAGAACAACAGACTGGTTCCCAGTTGGGAAAGGAGTACATCAAGGCTGTATATTGTCACCCTGCTTATTTATCTTATATGCAAAGTACATCATGTTAAATGCCGGGCTGGATGAAGCACAAGATGGAATCAACCAAGATTGCCAGGAGAAATATCAATAACCTCAGATATGCAGATGACACCACCCTTATGGCAGAAAGCAAAGAACTAAAGAGCCTCTTAATGAAGGTGAAAGAGTAGAATGAAAAAGCTGGCTTAAAACTCAACATTAAAAAGCTAAGATCATGGCATCCAGTCCCATCACTTCATGGCAAACAATGGAAACAGTGACAGACTTTATTTTCTTGGGTTCCAAAATCACTGCAGATGGTGACTGCAGTCATGAAATTAAAAGACACTTGCTCCTTGGAAGAAAAGCTATGACAAACCTAGACAATGTATTAAAAAGCAGAGACATTACTTTGCCAACAAAGTTTCTTCTAGTCAAAGTTATAGTTTTCCCAGTAGTCATGTATGGATGTGAGAGTTGGACTATAAAGAAGGCTGAATACCAAAGAATTGGTGCTTTTGAACTATGGTGGTGGAGAAGATTCTTGAGAATCCCTTGGATTGCAAGGAGATCCAACCAGTCACTCCTAAAGGAAATCAGTCCTGAATATTCATTGGAAGGACTGATGCTTAAGCTCCAATACTTTGGCCACCTGATGCAAAGAACTGACTCATTAGAAAGACCTTGATGCTGGTAAAGATTGAAGGCAGGAGGAGAAGGGGATGACAGAGGACTAGATAGTTGAATGGCATCACTGACTTGATGGACATGAATGTGAGCAAGCTCTGGGAGATGCTGATGGACAGGGAAACTTGGTGTGCTGCAGTCCCTGGGGTGGCAAAGAGTCAAACACAACTGAATAGCAACAACAGCAACCTGTTTACTATTAAACATCAATACACACCACTTTTAAAAAGAAAGTGAAAGTCGCTCAATTGTGTCCGACTCTTTGAAACCCCTTTGGAATTCTCTAGGCCAGAATACTGACATATATTTAAATGTGACAACAACATCAGGAAAACACATTCCCATCTAATGTAATAAAGTCTCCTGCATGTTAATAAGAACATGCTAATTGTTTGCCCAAGAGAAGATATATAAAATCCATTGGTTGCTCTTCTATTTCTGTTAACATTCATTCTCATTCTCATTTTATCATCATGTGCTGTGTGTTCTCAGTCGCTCAGTTGTTTCCCACTCTTTTCCACCTTATGTACTGTAGCCCATCAAGGTCTCTGTCCATTGGAATTTTGCAGGCAAGAATACTGGAGCAGGTTGTTGTCTTCTACTCCAGCGGTTCTTCTCATCCCAGGAATTGAACCTGCATCTCCTGCATCTTCTGCATTGGCTGGTGGGTTCTTTACTACTCTCTTACCTGGGAAGCCCTTTGATCACTGTACGACTTTAATAACTGTAAACCTGAACATTAAATCATAACGATGGTCACTATCACAAAATGTTTATAAAGTAAAGGCAAAGAAGATGGAGCAAAATTTATGTAATATAAATATAAATGTGTAGATATAATATATACTATTATTTATAATGCATACATATAGTAAGTGAAATGTGTGTTAATACTTTTGCATAATCTTCATTTCAGCTATTATTTACAAGACCAGAATTGGTCTTTATAACTTATTTATTAACCTGTTCATATCCTATTCCTTTTTTTCTTAGAGATCATTAAACTTTTTCAGGATTTTGACTTGAGGAAATGACCCAGAACTTCAGTCTTGAAGATCAGGGTCCTCATTATTCTTGTCTGTTTCTGATTTGTCCTGTCTTTTACTAACACAATAATAACTGAGGTGATCACATGGGTTCAAGGAATGTTTTTCTCTGCACTCACTATAGTACAACAATGTATTTTTCCCTTGATAATCAGGATCAATAGGCCAAAAGAGTAACCCCCTTCTTGATCTGTAGGTTCAGTGATAGAGGATTCTGAATGGCCCAGTGGAGCCTATTGTGTCATTTCTTTTGCTTAAAACCCTTTCATATGTGTTACCAATAACACTTAAAATATAGTAATATTTTACTTCCTAGAAAACCCTGAAATAGAAACGTATTTTACTCATACACCTTCTCTGTGTGCTATGAAATTACTACTTTATTTCTTGTATTAACAATAGCATCTTGTGTCTATAGCTTATCTTCAAATTAATCTCTGGAAACATACAGAACTGTCTTTCAAAAAGAAGCAAAGAAAAATTTTCCATCAATAAGCCTGAAAAGTAGGATAGATTTAGTATCATATCATATTATTTCTATAGCTAGAAATGGAATAATTAAAAAAAAAACTTGAGAGATTGAATTGATTTGAAATAGAAGGTAATCAATTGGTTGAAATTTCTTTTATTTATTATATATATATATATATACAGAAGAAAATATAAATTTAAATGCACATGCTAGATACACACATGCATGTAATTTATATATTTAATTTTTAAGCATCATTTAAAAATGGCTAAGGCCCAGTTATTCAGTCTCTGACTGGGGAACTGGTTTCCACAAGCCATACAGCCAGCCACACACACACACACACACACACAAATCATGTTTTTCAGTTAGTAATAATTGAAATCAAATGTCCTTTTGTAGAACAAGTTGGACTCTCTAAGTCCTCAAATTCATAAAAACCAAGGAACAGTATATTTTACTTAAAGAGAAATAATTAAAAAGTTCAGTTCAGTTCAGTTCAGTTCAGTCACTCAGTTGTGTCCGACTCTTTGCGACCCCATGAATCGCAGCACGCCAGGCCTCCCTGTCCATTAAAAAGTACTTGCTATTAATCTAAATGTATACATCCTGATGTTTAATGAATATTTACTTATATATATATATTCTTTGGGATCCAGTCCATTTGATCTTGGCCTTGTGCCTATGATCAAGATCTGAACCTACAGATCAAGAAGGGGGTTACTCTTTTGGCCTATTGATCCTGATTATCAAGGGAAAAATACATTGTTGTACTATAGTGAATGCAAAGAAAAACATTCCTTGAACCCATGTGATCACCTCAGTTATTATTGTGTTAGTGAAAGACAGGACAAATCAGTTTAAGCAATATATTGACTTTTACTTTTGGCTCCATGCAACGTCACTTCTATATTCCTGTCCTTATTGGTATTTAATTTGTGCCTAGTGTCATAGTCAGGAAAGATAACTGGCCTCCTGCTCACTTTGTTAGAAACAGTTAATTCTTTGAATGACCAACAGCAATTTCACATATGTCATCTTGAATGGAAAGTCCATAGAATAAAATGTTTGTATTAACTCAAGCCAACAGTCAACCTTAAAGCATTGTCTAGTAGTACTAACAGGATGAGAAGAGATACGTCAGGAAAGAGAAAATAAAAGAGAGAAATTAGCAGCTTGAGTTACAAAGTGCCTGAATCTTGAAATAAAGGAAAGAATGAAATAGACCAGATAGTGCTAACAAGGGGGTAGAAACACTCATTTCCTTCCACCTATCCCTGTTGGCTTCCAGTGGGTTGTTTGCCATGTTTCAGAATCACACCTTAACAACTGTCTTCCATTTGACATCTGTCCATGAGATGATCTATTCTAAGATTTTCCTAATAGGAGAAATTTGTTCCCTAGGGAAACTCTATTATTACAGTCCCAAAATCCAGAAATAAATTCTACAATAAAATTTAAAAAGCAGAAGAAACAAACACAAGGAAAGTTAATCAGTTGGTAAGCTCATATACATGAAAATCTCTGTAAATAGAATGATACGAATTTCAAAAACCAATTCATTTAGAAATAGAAAGCCTAAACAAAATGGTAACCTTCAGATGTAATTTTAAATTGATAGAGACTTTCTCAAGTTCAAGAAGGAGGTGATGTATGGATACCTATGGCTGATTCATGTTGATGTATGGTGGAAACAATACAAAATTGTAAAGCAATTATCCTCCAAGTAGAAATAAATAATTAAAAAAAGAGAATTTATCTGCAAATAGATATCTGGTAACAATAGTATTTTAAGTTATTAATTTAAAGCTAATAAAGTTATTTAATTAAAGGATCTCAGTAGAAGCTTTTAAAATGTGACAAATTATAGAGAACTTTATAATTGATGTAACATTATTATTTTAACATCATATAGAACTTTAAAATGGCAGCACAAAATATTCTAAATGTGTAATATGGATACAGAAATCTGAAATATAATAATAAAAAGCCAAGTCTTTTTAAAAAGTATATAAAAGTATATTTAATAGGTATAGTAGTTGGTATTTTTAGTAGAAATGCATAAATTCATGTCAGATGGCTTAAACAAAACTGAATAATATAGTACAGAAATACAGTTCTAAACTTAACTCCACATATTGCTTAAATCATTTTTTCAAAAAATTATTGTAAGTACAACTCATCAACTTTATTCTGTTTTCCTTTATGTTGGGCTTCTATTTAGCCAGTTTTTCCATATGGTGACAGTGATGGACAACATCACTCTAAGAATCATCTGTTAAATTAATAAGTCCTCAGTGAAAATAGTTCACCTTAGTGAAATATATATAGTGGTACTAATCAACCTGCCCTGGTAACATGCAGAACTCTAAGCTCATCACTGTGATCAGTCATTGGTAACATTCTTACAAATAGAAACAAAATTTGAGATCTCAGTTCTATTTAAATTACACAGAATAAAAGTGGGTCAAGAATTTCTCCCCAAAGGAAATTTAGAATTCTGTTAGCAGAAACTAGCTGAGATTACTTACTAGTTGACATTTCTCATGGTATTCTTCTAAAGTGTTCTCCTGAGAGACCTGTGATTTGGTTTCACAGGCAGCTGGAATCATTGTGATGACTTGTATTGGCTCCAGACACATCTAAATTTACTCTTAATGGTCTACCTGATTTTCAGTACTTCAACTTACTCAATGGCTAGATAAGCCTCTAATGCCGTGTATTAAATATATTTCTCTCTGAACTACCCTCTGTATGTTCTTTTTTCCTGACTGAGCACTGAATAATGCAGTTCAGTTCAGTTCAGTCCCTCAGTTGTGTCCAACTCTTTGCGACCCTGTAGACTGCAGCCTACCAGGCTCCTCCATCCATGGGATTTTCCAGGCAAGAGTACTGGAGTGGGTTGCCATTTCCTTCTCCAGCGGATCTTCTTGAGCCAGGGATCGAACCCAGGTCTCCTGCATTGCAGGCAGATGCTCTACCATCTGAGCCATAGATTTTTAAATAAAGGAGTATTTATTTTAAATAGAAAAATCTTATTTAAAATGTGGTTTAAATGTGCTTCAAAAAACTAAAGTATTTTTTATTAAGCCAAACAAAAGAGGTTTCACTTAACAAATGTTATATATATTGCTAACATTATAAACTTTCATGTATCTAATATGCAGTAGGCAAAAGCAAAAGATAGCCTCTAAAAATAGGGGAAAACTAGAGGCAATCTTTGGAAATATAGAGGTCTATTCTCATTGTGTTTATATGTATTATTATGATATAAATTTACATTATTATCTACTTTGAATATCAAAATTAGAACCTTTAAAAGCTTTTAGAACTTACAATTACTACAAATAAACAGCACACAAATACTCCAAAAGTCGATAGCTTTCCTATGTAAAGCAGTTGGAATTATAATAAAAATAAACTACCAAATTGTAAGTATTCATGAACATATCTTATATAAATTTGATCATGTCAATTCTATGCCTAAAACTCATCATCAATGACTTTCATCACTCTTTTTATAAACACTGAATCCCTTATCTTGACCAATGAAAGCTGAAATCACCTATTCTCTATTCCCTCTCCAATGTCATCTCACTCGGTGATTATCTAATGTCTGTTCTCCTCCTAGACATCAACTCTCTGTGGTCTAGGGGTGTGTCAAACCTAGTCTTGTCTCTACCCATCCACTATCCTGGTGAAAGCCTGGAATATCATAGGAATTCAGTAAATGTTTTGTGAATCTTCCATGATACATGCATGGATTCTTACACAATGAAAATATAAAAACTCACATAGAAATATATATCTTTGTTTGCAATATAAAATATTGGAAAAAATCTTCAGTCTCACTGAATTATTTTATACATGAGAATATAATCAGGATTTTCATGGATTTTGTTTTAATTCTCCAAAAAGATAAAATGATACTGAATTTCCCCTAATATATATATATATATGTACTTATGTTATCTAAAGATATATATTTATGCAGATTCATAGGAAAATATGATGATGACTTCTGCTGTCTATTCAAATTCAGTGAGAAGTTAATGCCACTTAAATCAACGCAGTCCTGATGAAGGAACAAATAGAGCACAATCACTGAAAATCCGAATAAAAAATACACTGTAATATAATTGGTTGAGGCTTCATCAGAGATAATTTGATTAAGAAAATAATCAATAACATTAATTGAAAAAAGCAGAATTTATTGGAATGGCAAAAGGGTACCTCTCAGCCAACACTGCATCCTCCTCTCACCCAGGAGCCATGGCAGCTGCTTTCCCTGATTTCCTTTCCTTTCCTTGAGGCATAAAATGTATCACTACTTCCTTTTAAGTATTTATTTTATTATTTTATTTCTCTCTTTGTAGGTCAACCTATTCATGCAGAAAATTATTTCTCCAAGTTTTATGGTTTCAATGACCAACCTTAAATGAGTTGACTAAGTTTCTAAAATCCAATTCCCAAGCTCCAGGCATAAGAACAGACTGGCCAACATAGGTCAGATACAGACTACCATGTACAGTCCCCTCTTAGAAGGACAAAGAGGATGAAATCTCTAAGAAATAAGTAAGCAAGTGGAAGGTATCAAGGGACTTCCCTGGTGGTCCAGTGATTAATACTTTGCCTTCTAATGCAGAGGGTGTGGGTTCGATGCCTGGTTGAAGAGGTAAGATACCACATGCTTTGTAGTTAAAACACCAAAGCATAAAAAAAAAAAAAGAAACAATCATGTAACAAATTTATTAAAGAATTTAAAAATAATCCACATCAAATTTTTTTAAAAATAAAAAAAAAATAGATGTAAGCTTAGTAAAAGTGATTGATATTTCTAGTGGAGATAAAACTTCTAAGAGTTATGGAAAGTTATTAATGATTGGAGCTGGAAGAATTACTTATACCTACTTAGATACAAAATAGTAGCTCCTAATCTAATATTTCAAAAGTAAACACATTCCAGTTGGAACAAAGAAATAAATGTAAAAATCATAAGAATGCTAGAAGGAAATATAATTATTTCCTTATTTTAGTATCATGAAGGTCTTTCTAAGCACAAAAATGAGATGCCAAAAATGTGGCTAAATAAATATTAAATTCTTCACTGCACAAATTGATGTGTGACAATGTACATACAATGATGCTTTCACAAATTTGGAGGATAAAAATGTTCACAAATTATGTGGCAAGCCAAAAGATAATATTCTTACTATTAAAAGCATTTACAAGTCATCAAAGTTTGAGGCAGATAAACTAACAAGAAAAAAGGAATAAAAAAAAAAAAGTAGAAAAGACTATAAGTGGCATATATAATCTTATACACAATGTTTCCCCTCATTATTGATCTGAAACAAGAAAGTTTTTTTTCTTCTTGACATGCTATTGTTAAAATTATCAAGTGCAAACCAACACAAATGCAACAACACAAAAGTAATAATATCTAGTCTGGGACAAATTGTAGAAAATAAGAAATCATGAATTGTTGAAACTAGCGATTGGTACATTTCAGATGACACTTTAGGAATTTATACAGAAATGGATAAAATGCATCTTATTTTAATAGTATAAATTTATTCTGTGCACATGTTAAGAAATCCAAGTGAAAGAAAAATCTGTCACAAGATTATTTATCATAGTAAAATAGAGAAAAATGTCAAAAGCAGGGAATTAGTGAAGCTATGGCACATTCAGCTAATGGAATAAGAAAAAAATGCCTGAAGAGAAATATCTAATCAGATATTCCTGACAATACCAGATTAAGTATAAAAATTCTATCACAAAGTAAAATACTAAGTATTACCAAATTATGAATTATAGAAAATCAAAAGTAAAATCGAAAAGACATATATTAAAATGTCAAGAGTTTGACTTACTGAGCTTGAGTTACTTTTCTCTTTTTGGTATTTTTGTTTGTTTGTTTTTTAATAAATAACTTGAAGTAGAGTTATATTATGTATAACAAAACATTAAGAACCTAAAGATCCTTTAACATTGAATAGTCTTACGGTTGACTCTCATCCTTACAACTCATTCCAACAAGGTCTACATTTCAGAGAATTGCTACTGCTACTGCTAAGTCACTTCAGTTGTGTCCGACTCTGTGTGACCCCATAGACGGCAGTCCACCAGGCTTCCCTGTCCCTGGGATTCTCCAGGCAAGAACACTGGAGTGGGTTGCAATTTCCTTCTCCAATGCATGAAAGTGAAAGTGAAAGTGAAGTCACTCAGTCATGTCTGACTCTTAGAGACCCCATGGAATGCAGCCTACCAGGCTCCTCTGTCCAATGGATTTTCTAGGCAAATGTACTGGAGTGGGGTGCCATTGCCTTCTCTGTTGAGAGAATTACTTAATATTTTAATTTTAATGCTTATTTTCTTTAAGTTTGTACTATTAATGCCTGCTTATAACTCTTGTCTCTTAGATGGAGGAGCCTGGAAGGCTGCAGTCCATGGGGTCGCTGCGGGTCATACACGACTGAGCGACTTCCCTTTCACTTTTCACTTTCATGCATTGGAGAAGGAAATGGCAACCCACTCCAGTGTTCTTGCCTGGAGAATCCCAGGGACGGGGAGAGCCTGTTGGGCTGCCGTCTATGGGGTCACACAGAGTTGAACACAACTGAAGCGACTTAGCAGCAGCAGCAGCATAACTCTTGTATGAATTATTGTGTGTCTTAAATGGGTTTATATGTGCTGATTACTATGTCTTATAATACAACAAATACTTACCATATAATATTACCTATTTTAAAAGTGTGTATATTACTTAAAAACTCATTTCTAAAGTGGGGTGCAGGTAATAAAAAGTGAAGTGCAGTATGTAAAATCTTGGTTAGGTATATTGCAAGTATATGTGTGTATAAGAAAAAGCCCACATCATGTACTAAAATAGTACAAATAATATTACACATCAAGCATGTTTTAATAGCAGTTACATAAGTCAGTCATCACAGTTAACTCAAGCATAATACACTGGTCAAAAGTGAGGTTTAAACTTTCCTAGTTGCCAAGGACACTCACTCTCTATTAGCTAGATTGGAATTAGTGATTCCCAATCAGAGGTGGCAGAGAAGGCAATGTCACCCCAGTCCAGTACTTTGGCCTGGAAAATCCCATGGGCAGAGGAGCCTGGTAGGCTGCAGTCCATGGGGTCGCTAAGAGTCAGACACAACTAAGCGACTTCACTTTCACTTTTGACTTTCATGCATTGGAGAAGGAATTGGCAAGCCCCTCCAGTGTTCTTGCCTAGAGAATCCCAGGGATGGGGAAGTCTGGTGGGCTGCCGTCTATGGGGTTGCACAGAGTCAGACACGACTGAAGTGACTTAGCAACAGCAGCAGCAGCAGCAATCAGAGATGACATGTAACTGCCAAACATAGTTATTTCCAAATAGAATCCACAATTGTATTCATTTATATCTTTCCTTTTTTAATTAATAAAATTTATATTTTATAGCCATTTTGGGCTCAGAGTAAAATTGAGTAGAAAGTACAAAGTTCTCATTACTCCCTATTTCCACAGAAGGACAGCCTTCCTTTCTGTAGAAGCCCTACCCAGAGTCACACACATGTTACAATCAATGTACCTACATCTGGCATATCATTATTATCCAAATTTCATAATTTATATTGGTCTTTTTTTTCAAATTAAGAAACTTTAGGACAGAACTCAAAGGCAGAATCTCATTAGCATTAATTGTACATAGAATATAAATAATTTTAAAAATTATGCCTGAACACTAATCATTTGATTTGTAAAACTTATCCCCCTAAATTATTATCAAAGATGGTTGTGCTAATTTTTATATTTGTTATTGCTGTATCATAAGAAAACACATTTAGTTTTTTTAGATAAAAAAAAAAACTTTGCAGTGTATGAACTAGAAGACACCAGGAAAATTATGAAGATATTAAAGATGTTTTGTTCACCTTATAGTTGCAGGGACCAGAATAGCATTTGTTACATACACTCCAATCCAATTTAATGAATTTTTATTGTCTACTATGTGCCTAGAAGCAATCTAGGGACTTGAGAAGGTACAGCAGTGAACAAGGCAGAAAAAAATAGCCTGCCTGCTTTCAGTGAAATTACATTCTAGAAAGTAAGAGAGTTCATAAATGTAATGTAATATGGGGAAAGTAGTAAGTGTTGAGGAGCAAATAAAGCCAGGCAGGTGGGAGTTCTTGCAGAGAGATACAGTTCTACACAATTTGGTCAGAAGAGGCCTCATTGCAAATGTCATGCTTCAGTGAAGGCTTGCAGGAGATGAGGGTTTCAACTTTAGCAAGATCTTAAGAACAAAGAAATGAAGTTAGAGAAAACAGTATTATAGACTTGTGATAGGAGATCAGAGTTAGCACACTGGAGAGAAAGAAAATGATATCAGAGAGGAAATGAAGCTATTAATTCTTTGAAAAGATTATAAAGACTTTGTTTTTTGTTGTTGTTGTTTTCTTTTGTTTTTTACTCTGAGTGACATGGGAAACAAGTGAGGGTTGAGAGCAGAAAAGTAATTTAATGGATATCTATTAAAATAATTCCCATTATTTGTGGTGAATATCCTTGAAGTTTGTCATGCATGGAAGCAGGGAGACAGCTGAGAAGCTACTGCCATAATTCAAGTTTGATAGTATGATTGTTTTGACCATGGTGATATGATAGCAGTGAGAAGTAGTGACGAGTGATTGGATCAATTAAACAGAGGGTACTATTTATGAAGCTGTGTTTACAGGAAAAGAGAGGTGTCAGCTTATCCAAGATACATAAGTTCTGAGAACTAGCTTTACCTTTGTCAATAGCAAACATTGATGACCTCACTAAAAAAATACTTTTAGTGGAGTGGAAAAGGAGAATGGGGATCTCTCACTCTAATCCACTTAGAGTGAATGTAAGAGTAATGGGGAAAGTGAATTTAGAATGATTATAAAGTATTCTTAGAATAATTTTAGCTGCAATAGGGAAAGTAGAAATGGTAAGGATCTGGAAGGGGGCTTCCCTGGTGGCTCAGATGGTAAAGCGTCTGCCTGCAGTGCGGGAGACCTGGGTTCGATCCCTGGGTTGGGAAGATCCCCTGGAGAAGGAAATGGCAACCCACTCCAGTACTCTTGCCTGTAAAATTCCATGGACTGAGGAGCCTGGTAGACTACAGTCCATGGGGTCACAAAGAGTTGGACACGACTGAGCAAATTCACTTTCACTTTGGAAGGAGGGGAAAGAAATATATTTTCAGGATGGAATAGGTAACAGCAAGATAGGAGTGATCTGGCAGAGAGAGGAAATTGATGGCATTAGGTAGAGAGTACAGAATTGCCAGAGAGATGTTCTTGAGTAGGAGGGTGAATGATTCTCACTTAGAATTGTGTAGCACCTAGAGGTTCTGGGTCCAGGAGGTGAGGGAAGCTGTCATCTAGCTGAGGCCTATTGTCAGCACTTGTATCCCAGCAAAGGGTTGAGTCCACTCAGAGGGAGAGAATCCTTTTCTTTCAAAGAAAATTTGTATAGAGATCAGGATCCTGGAGAGAGGCCATTGCCAGCAAGTGAAGGCGTTGGCCTTTGACGCACTAATAGGGGTGAAAGCAGAGTATGCAGGTGTAGATGCTAATATGCATGTAGGTGTGAAGACAGTGATTGGACCTCATTCCTCAACAAATTAGGAAGCAAGTTCACCAGTTTCATGTGAGTATGAGGAAAGAGATGATACATGTTTGAGGAGAGCAGGAAAGATACAGAGTAGTCTTTTTAAAGAGTACAAGAGAAAATAATAGAAAATTGAATTTCATTAAGGTTTAGAGAGAATGTGAAACAAGATTGGACAGGGTGCTTATGTGTTTTTCTCCCATTATGTCAGTGCTCAAGTTCAAGACTAGAATAGTAAAGAATTATTTAATTAGGGTATAGCCAAGCTGCGTGACAAAATAAAAGAAGAATGGCATAGTTGAGGGTATATGCAGGGGAGTCATTAAAACAACCAACCATGGAATTTAAGCTTAGCTTTTATGGAAGAGATAAATATACGGTTGATTAGGGAAAGTGAGCATAATGTGGGATCAATAAATATAGGTCCCGGTGGCATAATGGCTTATTGAGTAGAATTGCTTGAGGCGGTGAGTATGAACCAGAAGTCAGGAAGTCAAGCTGACAGAGTGTAATGCATGAAATTGAAATTATGGAGGAGTTGCTATTACAGGTAATGACAAGACCAGGTCATGACTATGGAACTGAGTGGCTCGGGGAGTGTGCAAGACAAGTTCACAGTAGTTCAAGAAACTAAGAAGCCATGGTATGGTTAGATTTGTTGTTCACACTAAGGACTAAAATCATCAAAACTTCTGACAGGCAAAGTAACAATGAGGTGGGAACTAGAGACATCAAGAATCAGTGAAACATTTAAGCTGTTTCCATGTCCTAGATATTGCAAATATTGCTGCAGTGAACATTGAGATGCATGTGTCTTTTTGATTTGTGCTTTTATCAGGTTATATGTCCAGTAGTGGGATTGCTGGGTCATATGGCTCAGACAATTAGGAATCTGCCTGCAATGCAGGAGACCCAGGTTTGATCCCCGGGTTGGGAAGATCTCCCTGGAGAAGGGAATCCACTCCAGTATTCTTGCCTGGAGAATTCCATGGACAGAGGAGCCTGGCGGGCTACAGTTCATGGGATTGTAAAGAGTCAGACATGGATGAGAGACTAACACTTTCATTTTTCACTTTTCATGGTAGCTCTATTTGTAGTTTTTAAGGAACCTCCATACTGTTCTCCCTAGTGGGAATATCAATTTACATTCTCAGCAACATTGCAAGAAGGTTCTCTCAAGACTGTAAAGTGACTATACCCAATTAAATAAAAAGGAAAGAAATGATAAGAAGCAGTGAGGACACAGGGTATGAGTAGATATTAGAATAATGAAAGGTTCTAAGGGATAATACCTAATACCATGGGATTCAAATCTCTGCATAAGACCAAGAATAGCCTGGAAGAAACAATGAAGAACAAGTACAAACTCCATTTGACTTACAGGCTTGGTCATAAGAGAAAGCAAAAATAAAACTTAACTGACCTCTTCCACTTAGGATTGCTGCAGGGGAAGTTGGTAGTGTCCTCGAGGGAGATCCAGGCATCCATTAAAGCAAAACTGTAAAGGGTACTTTCAGTGAAAAGGTTGAAGAAAGAAAGGTTTCTGTGGTGATGAAACTTGACTTTTGCAAAAGTAAACCTAATAAGGGAAATCTCTGGATAATTGGAAAGGGCTGAGGCAAAGATAAGAGTCTTCTAAGTTTTACTTCAATATTTTATTTTTGATAGCCTCTATTCAGTTTCAGTTGTAAAAATAAGTTACCTGTTTTAAATGTCAATACACACAAAAATGAATAGAACAAATGAGTTTTCCCAGAAAAATATGGCAGAGTAGCAGTGCCTGTGATCTGTGATAACTGTGGATTGTTCATAATGTGCAATTCAGATTGAGTATCATGTAAGGTCCCTTCAATCTTTCTTACCACTCTACAGCCTATAACTATCTGTCCCTTTTTGTTTGGTGGTAAAAATCATTATCACTCCCTCCTTCCTGCCATGTGGTTGCTACCATTACTGGTATATATTGTGTTGTAAAGAGGGTAAAAAATGGTATGACTGAACTGCCTTTAACCTAGGAATATACATCATTTGAAAAACAAAAAAAAGTCTTCCTTAGGATGACCAATTTTCAAAGAATTTTGAATTATTTGTCCAGTTTTTCAGTTCAGTTCAGTCACTCAATCATGTCCAACTCTTTGCGACCCCATGAATCACAGCACACCAGGCCTCCCTGTCCAACACCAACTCCTGGAGTTCACTGAGACTCACGTCCATCGAGTCAGTGATGCCATCCAGCCATCTCATCCTCTGTCGCCCCCTTCTCCTCCTGCCCCCAATCCCTCCCAGCATCAGAGTCTTTTCCAATGAGTTAACTTCGCATGAGGTGGCCAAAGTACTGGAGTTGCAGCTTCAGCATCATTCCTTCCAAACAAATCTCAGAACTGATCTCCTTCAGAATGGACTGGTTGGATCTCCTTACAGTCCAAGGACTCTCAAGAGTCTTCTCCAACACCACAGTTCAAAAGCATCAATTCTTCGGCACTCAGCTTTCTTCACAGTCCAACTTTCACATCCATACATGACCACTGGAAAAACCATAGCCTTGACTAGATGACCTTTGTTGGCAAAGTAATGTCTCTGCTTTTCAATATGCTATCTAGGTTGGTCATAACTTTCCTTCCAAGGAGTAAGCATCTTTTAATTTCATGGCTGCAGTCACCATCTGCTGTGATTTTGGAGCCCACAAAAATAAAGTCTGACACTGTTTCCACTATTTCCCCATCTATTTCCCATGCAGTGATGGGACCAGATGCCATGATCTTCGTTTTCTGAATTTTAATCTTTAAGCCAATTTTTTCACTCTCCACTTTCACTTTCATCAAAAGGCTCTTTAGTTCCTCTTCACTTTCTGCCATAAGGGTGGTGTCATCTGCATATCTGAGGTTATTGATATTTCTCCTGGCAATCTTGATTCCAGCTTGTGCTTCTTCCAGTCCAGCGTGTCTCATGATGTACTCTGCATATAAGTTAAATAAGCAGGGTGACACTATACAGCCTTGACGAACTCCTTTTCCTATTTGGAACCAGTCTGTTGTTCCATGTCCAGTTCTAACCGTTGCTTCCTGACCTGCATACAGATTTCTCAAGAGGCAGGTCAGGTGGTCTGGTATTCCCATCTCTTTCAGAATTTCCCACAGTTTATTGTGACCCACACAGTCAAAGGCTTTGGCATAGTCAATAAAGTCCAGTGTTTAATATAAGTTTAATATAGTGTTTAATACAAGTTTAACACATAGTGATGTTTAACACATAGTGATAATGTATTTTCAATTTACCCCTTTGGTTTTACTATCCTGACTTGTATCATTTATCAGTTTTAGTAAACTGTTCTGTGATTGCTACTTATCACAACTATTTAAACAACTGTTTTGCTATGTTGACATAAGTTCAATCCACTTGACATATTTTTTCAGTCTAAATTTTAAGAATAGTTATCTTTTCTAAATTTTTATTTTATTTTTTAACTTTACAATATTGTATTGGTTTTGCCATATATCAAAATGAATCCGCCACAGGTATACATGTGTTCCCCATCCCGAACCCTTCTCCCTCCTCCCTCCCCATACCATCCCTCTGGGTCGCCTCAGTGCACCAGCCCCAAGGATCCAGTATCATGCATCGAACCTGGACTGGGGACTGGTTTCGTATATGATATTACATATGTTTCAATGCCATTCTCCCAAATCATCCCACCCTCTCCCTCTCCCACAGAGTCCAAAAGACTGTTCTATACATCAGTGTCTCTTTTGCTGTCTTGTATACAGGGTTATTGTTACCATCTTTTTAAATTCTATATATATGCGTTAGTATACTGTATTGGTGTTTTTCTTTCTGGCTTACTTCACTCTGTATAGTAGGCTCCAGTTTCATCCACCTCATTAGAACTGATTCAAATGTATTCTTTTTGATGGCTGAGTAATACTCCATTGTGTATATGTGCCACAGCTTTCTTATCCATTCATCTGCTGATGGACATCTAGGTTGCTTCCATGTCCTGGCTATTATAAACAGTGCTGCGATGAACATTGGAGTACACGTGTCTCTTTCCCTTCTGGTTTCCTCAGTGTGTATGCCCAGCAGTGGGATTGCTGGGTCATAAGGCAGTTCTATTTCCAGTTTTTTAAGGAATCTCCACACTGAACATAGACAAAACACTCTCCCACATACATCACAGCAGGATCCTCTACGACCCCCCTCCCAGAATACTGGAAATAAAAGCAAAAGTAAACAAATGGGACCTAATTAAACTTAAAAGCTTCTGCATAACAAAGGAAATTATAAGCAAGGTGAAAAGACAGCCTTCAGAATGGGAGAAAATAATAGCAGATGAAGCAACTGACAAACAACTAATCTCAAAAATATACAAGCAACTCCAACAGCTCAATTCCAGAAAAATAAATGACCCAATCAAAAAATGGGCCAAAGAACTAAATAGACATTTCTCCAAAGAAGACATACAGATGGCTAACAAACACATGAAAAGATGCTCAACATCACTCATTATCAGAGAAATGCAAATCAAAACCACTATGAGGTACCATTTCATGCCAGTCAGAATGGCTGCGATCCAAAAGTCTACAAGTGATAAATGCTGGAGAGGGTGTGGAGAAAAGGGAACCCTCTTACACTGTTGGTGGGAATGTAAACTAGTACAGCCACTATAGAATAATAGTTATCTTATAAAATCATGGTTGGACAGGCATTCTAAATTATTTTCATGAAGGCTTTTAGAAAATCCTTTACAGGGGAGAAAACTTGACCAGTTGTTTCTGAATAATATAGAAAAAGCTCTTTAGAGAAAGCAGACATTTAAGGTCTTCCCTGGTAGCTCAGACAGTAAAGAATCTGCCTACAGTGCAGGTTCAATAGCTGGGCTGGGAAGATTTCCTGGAGAAAAGAAGGGCCTCCAACTTCAGTAATCTTGCCTTGAGAATACTATGGACAGAGAAGCCTGGCTGGCTATAGTCCATGAGATTGCAAAGAGTTGGACATGACTGAGTGACTAACAGTTTCACCTTTCAGACACATTTAAAATAGATAGATGCTTATCATATAGAAATTATTCTGAAAGAGTGGAAGATAGAACATGAAATGTAAATGCTAACAGATAGAAGAAAATTGGCATCTTTCCATTTTTATTCATTTATGTTTTTAATTGAAATATTTTGGCATACAACATTATATAAATTTAAGTTATCTAACATATTAATTTGACACATTTAAATATTATAATATGGTTGCCATTGTAGCAATAATTATTCAGGATACGTAATCATCTTTTCTGTTTAGTGATTGGAATAATTAAGGTCTAGTTTCTTGGTAAACTTGGTGATTATAATACAATAATGTAGTCTATATTCACTATACTGTGCATTAGAGAGGGCTTATTTAGCACTTGTTGCAAATTTGTATTCTCAAACAATATCCATCCCATTCCCCAACACCCGTGCCGTGGTGGCCACCATTTTACTCTCCTTTTTTATGAGTTTGGCTTTGCTGGATTCCACATATAAGCGATATATATAGTACTTGCCTTTATCTGACTCTCCTCACAGCATAATGTGTTCAACTTC
Organism: Bubalus kerabau; assembly: GCF_029407905.1. Classification (NCBI taxonomy): domain Eukaryota; kingdom Metazoa; phylum Chordata; class Mammalia; order Artiodactyla; family Bovidae; genus Bubalus; species Bubalus kerabau. The sequence continues at coordinate 54,702,347 of NC_073641.1, forward strand.
CATGTGCTATGATGTGCTGTGCTTAGTCACTTAGTTGTGTTCAACTCTTTGCAGCCCCATGGACTGTAGCCCACCAGGATCCTCTGTCCATTGGGATTTTCCAAGCAAGAATACTGGAGTGGGTTGCCATGCCCTCCTCTAGGGGATCTTCCCAACTCAGGTTTCAAACCCAGGTCTCCCACATTGCAAACAGATTCTTTACTGTTTGAGCCAGCAAGAAAGCCCAACTTCCATACATGTTACAACAATGTATATATAAGTGACTTGATTTTTTAGAATACTGTTATATTTTTTTAAGTAAGGGCAGCTACTTACACCATTCTTGATATTTAAGAATCAGAGTCAATTATAGATACTCACATGTTGAGTAAAAGATGGGCATTTAAATTGGAGATGGAAAGTGTTGGTAGCAACTGCTATCTTATGCACAATAGCCAGATTGATTTACCTAATCCTTGACTCATCTTTAGGTAAATGAATTATATTTTCCTATATTTTGATGAAGAGTGCTCAATTTTGTATATTTTTGAGTCCGTAAAACATTTCCAGGCTCTCTGCAATTTTGACATTATTCATTTCATGTTATCCCTATCTTTCTCTTGCAACAAGCAACATTACCTTTATTACCCAATCATGACTGCAGAATATTTATTAAGATATTTACTGATTATTTTATGAGAGCAAAGTAGAACACATTCCTCTTTCTCAAGTTGCCATTATAATTTTAAGTTGGGTAAAATAACAAGCCTGGCTCATTATCTGTCTGTGAAAGCAAGCAGGATGAAACAGCACAACAAAGATGCACATTCCCCTAAAAAGCTCAAACTCGCTGCCTCACCTGGGATGTAATCAAGGAAAAGAATTCTGTTAAGACTGGAGTCAGTGATGATGCATTGCCCCTTGTAGTGAAAAGACAACTTGTAACAACCATTGTGCTTGTGCATAGTGAAGCCTAGAGAAACAATAAAATGTGGCTGTGACTCAGAAACTCTGCTAAGAGTTTAATACAAAGACAGTTTTAGTGATTGGAAGAGCAAAGGAATTCTGAAGTGTAATGTAAATTTTAGTCCTTAGCCTGCATATGTTTAATTGAAACCATGTAAAAATGTTGGAGATAAACATTTGTTGTTGTTCAGTCACTAAGTTCTGTCCAGCTCTTTGTGACCCCTTGGACTGCAGCATGCCAGTCTCCTGTGTCCTTCACTATCTCCCGGAAGTTTGCTCAGATTCATGTCCATTGACTCCATGGTACTATCTAACCATCTCATTCTCTGCTACCCTCTTCTTATTTTGCCTTCACTCTTTCACAGCATCAGGGTCTTTTTCAGTAAGTCAGCTCTTCATATCAGGTGGCCAAAGTATTGGAACTTTAGCTTCAGCATCAGTCCTTCCAATGAATATTCAGATTGATTTCCTTTAGGACTGACCTGTTTGATCTCCTTGCAGTCCAAGGGACTCTCAAGAGTCTTCTACAGCACCATAATTCAAAGGCATCATGAGAAGTAATTTTATGATATTTAAAACATAATTTATATAACAACAGAGAACTCAGATTCTAGTCGCAATGCAAGTGTGTAAGATTTTATTGATTTTTCTGATAAAGAACTTCCCAATCTCATATAACAATAGAAATCATACACTGCCCCTTGTATTCCTGTATTATAAGTCTTGGCCAATAAATCAGTTTAAGTAATTACTTGGAAATTATCTCCCTATTCTTGATGTTCATTTGTCACTGAGAGTGAAAATTGCAGAAAAACCACTAGTGCCTAATTTAGAAGATGTTTTAAAATGTTTATAGATTTCTAAGAATGGTTAGAAAATGGGAAGGCCTCCTTCCCTTCTGGACGATCGATGCAGACACATATTAGAAACCAGAAAATCAGACATCTCAAGGTTAGTGATTGAACACCCTGCAAATGTGATTGAAACCACAGCTTTCTTATATATTTATTAGCAGATGTGGAACCACAATCATGAATCTAAAATTAAAAGTGCATAATAAAATAGTAAATTTGCTAGTATGCACAGTTTTTCATCTTAATTAACAATTGATATTTTAAATGATGGCTTCAGGCTTTAATTCCTCAAGTGCATTGCATTCTGCATTTTGTTATGTTACAGTGACTTGTAAAGACTGCATTGCAACTTATGTTAATGCAATATTGGAACTAAAATATAATTCAGGTCAGTGGATACATGTATATGTATGGCTGAGTGGCTCTGCTGAGCACCTGAAACTATCACAACATTGTTAATTGGCTACACTTCAATATAAAATAAATTTTTTTAAACTTATTTATTTTTCAGAGAAAAATAATTATGATCAGAATATCAACATTATGTTTACTCAGATTACTTAAACATAACAGTATCTAAAATTAGGTATGTTAGTAGAACATAATTAAAATATCTATTAAATTTAATGAATGAGCCCTTCATAATATTTCATTTAGTCATAAGAGTCTGTAAAACTATTTCTATAAATCACACTAATCAGTAATATGATCTTTAAAAATTTCATAATACATATTTCAGATAGGTGCAAGCATAAAATTTTAATAACTCTAAATGTCATTTACTTTTAAAATTTCAGTTAAATTTCTTCCTTTAACAACTGTGGTGTATGCTGATACAATATTCGGGTATACATTTTTACATTATTATCCATATTTGCAGTACAAGAAAGGCAAAGGAAAATAAGGCAATTTTTGTTTTTTTCTGTGTTTGTTGGTGATGTTTGTAAATGCCATTCTTGATGTTGATTATGCAGTTATATAGTCCACAGCTGTTACCGTTTCCTTCTGAATTATTTCAAAATCTCTGAAATGTAATGATCATCCCTTCTTCATTTTATATTTGGGCTTCCCTTAATTGATTCCTCCTTTTGTATTTATAAACATCATCACTGGGTTTAAATAATTCCTGTGAAATAGAATAATTAATTCACAACAAACTGTAGAAAACTCCTGAAGAGATGGGAATGCCAGACCACCTGTCTCCTAAGAAATGTGTTTGCAGGACAAAAACAGCAGTTAGAACCAGACATGGAACAACTGACTGGTTCAAAACTGGAACAGGAGTACGACAAGGCTGCATATTGTCACCCTGTTTATTTAACTTATATGCAGAGTATATCATGTGAAATTCTGGGCTGGATGAATCCCAAGCTGGAATCAAGATTTCTGAGAGAAATAACAACCTCAAATATGCAGATGATTTCACTCTAATGACAGAAAGTGAAGAAAAGCTGAAGAGTCTCTTGATGAGGGTGAAAGAGGAGAGTGAAAAAACTGACTTAAAATTCAACATTAAAAACACTAAGATCATGACATCCAGTCCCATCATTTCATGACAAATAGAAGGGGGAAACATTGAAGCAGTAACAGACTTCATTTTCTTGGGCTCCAAAATCACTGTGGATGGTGACTGCAACCATGAAATTAAAAAGTACTTGCTCCTTGGAAGGAAAGCTAAGGCAAAGCTAGACAGCATACTAAAAAGCAGAGACACCAGTTTGCTGATAAAGGTCCATATAGTCAAAGCTATGTTTTTTTCAGGAGTCATGTACAGATGTGAGAGTTGGACCATAAAGAAGGCTGAGTGGTGAAGAATTAATGCTTTCTAACTGTGATGCTGGAGAAGACTCTTGAGAGTCGCTTGGAGACTGCAGTCCAGTCAAACTGATCAATCATAAAAGAAATAATAATGAATATGCATAGGAATAACACATAGGAATATGCATAGGAATAATAATGAATATGCAAGATAATCACGATGGTGTGATCACTCACCTAGAACCAGACATCCTGGAATGTGAAGTCAAGTGGGCCTTAGAAAGCATCACTATGAACAAAGCTAGTGGAGGTGATGGAATTCCAGTTGAGCTATTTCTAATCCTGAAAGATGATGCTGTGAAAGTGCTGCACTCAATATGCCAGCAAATTTGGAAAACTCAGCAGTGGCCACAGGACTGGAAAAGGTCAGTTTTCATTCCAATCCCAAAGTAAGGCAATGCCAAAGAATGCTTAAACTACCGCACACTTGCACTCATCTCACACGCTAGTGAAATAATGCTCAAAATTCTCCAAGCCAGGCTTCAGCAATACATGAACCATGAACTTCCAGATGTTCAAGCTGGTTTTAGAAAAGGCAGAGGAACCAGAGATCAAATTGCCAACATCCACTGGATCATGGAAAAAGCAAGAGAGTTCCAGAAAAACATCTATTTCTGCTTTATTGACTATGCCAAAGCCTTTGACTGTGTGGATCACAATGAACTGTGGGAAATTCTGAAAGAGATGGGAATACCAGACGACCTGACTTGCCTCATGAGAAAGCTGTATGGAGGTCAAGAAGCAACAGTTAGAACTGGACATGGAACAACAGACTGGTCCTAAATAGGAAAGGAGTACATGAAGGCTGTATAGTGTCACCCTGCTTATTTAACTTATATGCAGAGTACATCATGAGAAACGCTGGGCTGGAAGAAGCACAAGCTGGAATCAAGATTGCAAGGAGAAATATCAATAACCTCAGATATGCAGATGACACCACCCTTATGGCAGAAAGTGAAGAGAAACTAAAAAGCCTCTTGATGAAAGTGAAAGTCGAGGTGAAAAAATTGGCTTAAAGCTAAACATTCAGAACACGAAGATCATGGCATCTGGTCCCATCACTTCACGGGAAATATATGGGGAAACAGTGGAAACAGTGTCAGACTTTATTTTTTGGGGGGGTTCCAAAATCACTGCAGATGGTGACTGCAGCCATGAAATTAAAAGATGCTTACTCCTTGGAAGAAAAGTTATGACCAACCTAGATAGCATATTGAAAAGCAGAGATATTACTTTGCCAAAAAGGTCCATCTAGTCAAGGCTATGGTTTTTCCAGTGGTCATGTATGGATGTGAGAGTTGGACTATGAAGAAAGCTGAGCACCAAAGAATTGATGCTTTTGAACTGTGGTGTTGGAGAAGACTCTTGAGAGTGCCTTGTACTGCAAGGAGATCTAAGCAGTCCATTCTGAAGGTGATCAGCCCTGGGATTTCTTTGGAAGGAATGATGCTAAAGCCAAAACTCCAGTACTTTGGTCACCTCATGTGAAGAGTTGACTCACTGGAAAAGACTCTGATGCTGGAAGGGATTGGGGGCAGGAGGAGAAGGGGACAACAGAGGATGAGATGGCTGGATGGCATCCCTGACTCGATGGATGTGAGTATGAGTGAACTCCGGGAGTTGGTGATGGACAGGGAGGCCTGATGTGCTGCAATTCATGGGGTCGCAAAGAGTCGAACACGACTGAGTGACTGAACTAAACTGAACTGATGCGTAGAAAGGACTGATACTGAACCCGAAGCTCCAGTACTTTGGCCACCTGATATGAAGTGTTGACTCATTGGAAAAGAACCTGATGCTGGGAAAGATTGAGGGCAGGAATAAAAGGGAATGACAGAAGATGAGATGGTTGGATAGCATCACTGACTCAATGGATGTGAATCTGAGCAAACTTCTGGAGATAGTGAAGGACAGGAAAGCCTGGCATAATGTAGTCCATGGAGTCAAAAAGAGTTGGGCATGGCTTACCCACTCAACTATATGATAGTAATTAAAGTCTATTTGAGTGTTTTGTTTGCTTGTTTATTTTAGCTTATGTTTTCTTTACAGCATTTTCTGCCATTTAATCTTATGACCTGAAGAATAGCCATTGCTCTGTCATGGTCACAAAAGGATGAGACCGAATCAGGATGCAATCCAATCATGAGCAGTTTTTTTTTTGTTTTGTTTTTTGGAAAAAAAAAAAAAAACATGACTGCAGAAAATATTTAGACATGTTAGGCCAAGGAGTTGTTAACTCTGCTGTATGAAGCACTGTCTCTATGCTCATAGCTTTGCTCTGGAACATGCTACTCCACGGGAAGACGATTTTTTGGAAAGGCAGATGAGAACATCCTTAAGTTCCAAGTAGAGTTCAGGAGGGAGAAGGCAATGGCACCCCACTCCAGTACTGTTGCCCGGAGAATCCCATGGATGGAGGAGCCTGGTAGGCTGCAGTCCTTGGGGTCGCTAAGAGTCAGACATGACTGAGTGATTTCGCTTTCACTTTCCACTTTCATGCATTGGAGAAGGAAATGGCAACCCACTCCAGTCTTCTTGCCTGGAGAATCCCATCAACGGAGAAGCATGGTAGGCTGCAGTCCATGGGGTCACACAGAGTCAGACACGACTGAAGCGACTTAGCAGCAGCAGCAGCAGAGTTCAGGATAAAAACAACATAGCCATAGTCTTAACAATTAGCATGGAACCAGAACACTTAGTTCGAATCTTGGTTACATCCTTTTACTTGTACAAATCACTTTCTGTCCTCTTTCTCAGTTTCCTCATCTATGCAACATGGATTTGTTGGAGGAGGTAATTGAGAGGATGTGACCACCAGCTGATTGTTGAGCTGAGCCTGGGCCATTGCAGGATTCTCACCCATGCCCCAGTCCTTGGAATATATGCTTTTCTCTGTTTCTACCTTAGGATCTGTTCCAAGGACAAATTCTTGAGAGAGTAAGGTGCAGTTTAGAGCATCTATATAGTGACTTAGCCCAGTAAAGTCTCTCTCTTTATAAAGTTTCAGATTCTGGAGGGCAAGGGAAGAGATCTGCTCATCTTGCAGTTGTCCAAGACAAGCCTCCCCTGCTTATTAAACATGCCATGTGCCAATCTTGAGAGGTCTGCCTCTTTCTTGGGTTTCCCCTTGCCTTCTGTGTAAAGGGACTGGTTTCAATTTTTACCTGATAAAGTCTCAAGGTTGCAAATAAATAGGATTTTAATAGAATATACTGTGTAACATTATTTTGTTGATTGATTAATGCAAACAAATCCTTGAACAGTGACAGATATGTGGTAATTATTTACACTACTATGACTATTATTTTGATTGTTATTATTTTATCTACTCTTGGGAAATACTCTACAAGCCAGAGTTAATTTATTTGCAAATGTTGAATTCTGTTGATGGAGAAAAGTTTTTTTTCTTGGAGTCGCAGAAGACAAGATTTAGGTCTCAAGAATGAAATTAAGAGGATTGTGTCTAGAGTTATACATAGAATGGATAATTATATACGATACCTAATACTCTAGCACAATCCTATCTCTTTTTTCCCTAATGAAGCTTTTGATCATGGGTGTCTAAAATATCAAACACAGGTCTTCTTATTTATAAAGAAACCTGACTAGAATAAAAATATATTCTTTTTTATATAATCAAAGAATGTCATATGGCTACAAAGTCAAATGCAACTAAATAGTTGGCCATTGCGATGCATGTGTGCCAAGTTCCTGTGGTGCCCTGACTCTCTACATATTATTTTTTTTTTTGCACATGGTAGATTTTGTAGTCAAGAATGATATTTTATAGAACAACACCTTGGTTCATTTTTAAAGGACCAAGCCCTGGGTGATGAGAGAAGACTGAGGTTGTCTCCTTCTCCCTTCTGATATAAATGAAGAAGAGAATACACCCAAAAGATATTTAAATAATGTTTCAAAATATATAACTGCTAGGCAGTGACCCAAAACCCTTATGATAATTCTCAATTAAACCTCAATTTAATAATGTCTTAGAACTAGGGCCAAAGTAACTCTTTTATTCCTACATTTTACTCATTAATCACCCCAAATGGAATACAGCAGTTCTCTGTTTCAGAAACCTCAGGTCAACCTCCTCAGTCATCAGAATGTTGACACCAAGAGTGAAAAAGCTTGCTTAAAACTCAACAGTAACAAAAAACAAGCCCAAAAAAAAAAAAAAAATACTAAGATCAAGTCATCTGGTCCCATCACTTCATGGCAAATAGAAGTGGAAAAAGTGGAAACATTGACAGATTTTATTTTCTCAGGTTCCAAAATCACTGCAGATGGTGACTGCAACCATGAAACTGAACGTCATTGCGTCCTTGGAAAGAAAGCTATGACAAACCTAGACAGTGTATTGAAAAGTAGAGACACCACTTTGCCAACAAAAGTCCATAGAGTCAAAGCTGGTGTTTTTTTCCTTAGTCCTGGATGGGTGTGAGATTTGGACTGTAAAGAAGGTTGAGTGCCAAAGAACTGATGCTTTTGAATTGAGGTGCTGGGGAAGACTCTTGAAAGTTCCCTGGACTGCAAGGAGATCAAACTAGTCAATCCTAAAGGAAATCAATCCTGAATATTCATTGGAAGGACTGATGATACTGAAGCCGAAGCTCCAGTACTTTGGCCACCTGATAGGAAGAGCTGACTCCTTGGAAAAGACCCTGATGCTAGGAAAGATTGAAGGCAGGAGGAGAAGGGGAAAGTTGAGGATTAGACAATTAGATAGTGTCTCTGACTCAACAGACATGAATTTGAGCAAACTCTGGAAGATAGTGCAAGTCCCAGCATCTCACGTGGTGGGATGATCACAACAAACTGTGGAAAATTCTTCAAGAGATGGGAATACCAGATGAGCTTACCTGCCTCCAGAGAAATCTGTATGTAGATCAAGAAGCAACAGTTAGAAATGGACATGGGACAACAGACTGGTTCCAAATTGAGAAAGGAGTACATCAAGGCTGTATATTATCACCCTGCTTATTTACCTTATATGCAGAGTACATCATATGAAATTCTGGGCTGGATGAAATGCAAGCTGGAATCAAGATTGCTGGGAGAGATGTAAATAACCTCAGATATTCAGCTGATTCCAGCCTTATGGGAGAAAGTGAAGAGGAACTGAAGAGCCTCTTGATGAAAGTGAAAGAGGAGAGTGAAAAAGCTGGCTTAAAACTCAGCATTCATAAAACAAAGATCATGGCATCCGGTCCTACCACATCATGGCAAATAGATGGGGAAACAATGGAAACAATGACAGATTTTATTTTCTGAGCTCCAGCATCATTGCAGATGGTGACTGCAGCCATAAAATTATTATTTTTAAAAAAAATATTTATTTTAATTGTAGGCTAATTACTTTAAAATATTGTAGTGGTTTTTGCCATACATTGACATGAATCAGCCATGGGTATACACATGTTCCTCATCCTGAACCCCCCCTGCCCACTCCCTCCCCATCCTATCCCTCAGGGTCATCCCAGTGAACCAGCCCTGAGCACCCTGTCCCATGCATAGAACGTGGACTGGCAATCTGTTTCACATATGATAATATAAGTGTTCAATGCTATTCTCTCAAATCATCCTCCCCCTCCCTCTCCCACAGAGTCCAAAAGCCTGTTCTATTCATCTGTGTCTCTTTTGTTATCTCACATACAGGGTTATCGTTAACATCTTTCTAAATTTCACATATATGTGTTACTATGATGTATTAGTGTTTTTCTTTCTGGCTTACTTCACTCTGTATAATAGGCTCCAGTTTCATCCATCTCATTAGAACTGATTCAAATATATTCTTTTTAACGTAGCCTGGTGGCTCAGACTGTAAAGCGTCTGCCTGCAATGTAGGAGACCCAGATTCAATCCCTGGGTCAGAAAGATCCCCTGGAGAAGGAAATAGCAACCTACTCCAGTATCCTTGCCTGGAGAATCCCATGGACAGAGGAGCCTGGTAGGCTACAGTCCACAGGGGGTGCAAAGAGTCGGACACAATGAGCTACTTCACTTTCACTTTCACCTCCAAAGGTGACCTTATTTGGAAACGAGGTTATACTGGCAGGGGCTTCCCTGGTGGCTCAGAAGGTAAAGCGTCTGCCTGAAATGCAGGAGACCTGGGTTCAATCCCTGGGTCAGGAAGATCCCCTGGAGAAGGAAATAGCAACCCACTCCAGTACTCTTGCCTGGAAAATCCCATGTACAGAGAAGCCTGGTAGACTACAGTTCATGGGATCGCAAAGAGTAGGACATGACTGAGTGACTTCACTCACTTATGAAGACACTTGCTCCTTAGAAAAAAAAGCTTTGATAAACCTAGACAGTTTGTTAAAAAGCAGAAATATTAGATGTCCATCAGCAGATGAATGGATAAGAGAAAGCTGTGGTACATATACACAATGGAGTATTACTCAGCCATTAAAAAGAATACATTTGAATCAGTTCTAATGAGGTGGATGAAACTGGAGCCTATTATACAGAGTGAACTAAGCCAGAAAGAAAAGCACCAATACAGTATATTAACGCATATATATGGAATTTAAAAAGATGGTAACACTAACCCTGTATACGAGACAGCAAAATAGACACTGATATATAGAAGAGTCTTTTGGACTCTGTGGGAGAGGGATAGGGAGAGGGTGAGATGATTTGGGAGAATGGCATTGAAATATGTATAATATCATATATGAAACGAGTTGCCAGTCCAGGTTTGATGCACTATACTTGGGGCTGGTGCACTGGGATGACCCAGAGGGAAGATATGGGGAGGGAGGAGGGAGGAGGGTTCAGGATGAGGAACACATGTATACCTGTGGCAGATTCATTTTGATATATGGCAAAACCAATACAATATTGTTAAGTTAAATAAAATAAAATAAAATAAAAAAAGCAGAAATATTACTTTGGTGACAAAGTTCTGTCTAGCTGAAGCTATGGTTTTTTCAGTAGTTATGTATGGATGTGAGAGTTGGATTTTAATGAAAGCTGAGCAGTGAAGAATTGATGCTTTTGAACCCTGGTGTTGGAAAAGACTCTTGAGAGTCCCTTGGAATGCAAGGAGATCCAACCAGTCAATCCTAAAGGAAACCAGTCCTGAATATTCATTGGAAGGACTGATGCTGAAGCTGAAACTCCAGTACTTTGGCCACCTGATGCGGAGAGCTGACTCATTTGAAAAGACCCCCCTGATGATGGGAAAGATTGAGGGCAGGAGGAGAAGGGGATGATAGGGGATGAGATGGTTGAATGGTATCACCAACACAATGGACATAGGTTTGGGTGGACTCTGGGAGTTGGTGATGGACAGGGAGGCCTGGTGTGCTGCGGTTCATGGGGTCGCAAAGAGTCGGACACGACTGAGCAACTGAACTGAACTGAACTGATGTGAAAAACTGACTCATTGGAAAGACACTGATGCTGGGAAAGATTGAAGGCAGGAAGAGAAGGGGACAACAAAGGACGAGATTGTTGGATGGCATCACCGACTCGATGGACATGAGTTTGAGTAAGCTCCTGAAGTTCATGATGGACAGGGAAGCCTGTCATGCTGCAGTCCATGAGGTCACAGAGTCAGACATGACTTAGCGACAGAACAACTTCCACTCTTGCCTATGAAAATCATGCCCAGAACCCATCCACATATGAATGCACAGTGTATAAAGGCAGGAAGCTTAAAACAGGGCAAGGATATCTCCCTCTGTGAAATACAGGAAAAGAAGACAACACCATGCCATGGTGAAGTGATGGAAAGCCCTGTCTACTCACTTGTTGTAGCCCAGTGAATCCCAGGCTGTCACAACTCAGACTTGTTGCTCCTCCTCCTGCCAGAATTCCCCCTCCTCTGGAGAAAAAAAATAGAGAGGAGACTGTAGATTCTTTTGTGTGATATGATAAGTATTTACAATTTCAAAGAATTATATTTCCTGGAAATAACAATGAAAGTGGAAAGTAACAAAAACAAAAACATCAAATCAAAATTTGTTGTTTTGTTCAGTCGCCCAGTCGTGTCTGACTCTTTGTGACCCCGTGGACTGCAGCATGCCAGACCTCTGTATCTCTCACCTCCTCAAGTTTGCCCAAGTTCATATTAATTGCATTGGTGATGCCATCCAGCCATCTTATCCTCTGTCGCTCTGTTTTCCTGCTGCCCTCAATCTTTCCCAGCATCAGGGCCTTTTCTAATGAAAAGTTATACCTGCTAAAAGAAAACCTTTAGTATTGTTTTTTCCTAAAAGCATTCACTAATCACCTTCAAATGTAAGATATTCTGCCTGGCCTTGAAAAATATATACATTAAAGTGACAATGTACCTCTTATAATGTGCTTTGTTTGAGTATCATTGCAGGTATGTGTTCAAATGTATATGCTTAGTTCCTTCAGTTGTGTCTGATTCTCTGTGACCCTATGGACCCATAGCCTGTCAGGTTCCTCTGTCCATGGGATTGCTCAGGCAAGAATACTGTGAGTGGTTTTCCATTTCCTTCTCCATGTCTGAAACAAATCAATAATAGAAGCAATGCAGAGTCCCTTAGATATTTTGCGCACACATGCACACACACACATGTACATATTTATGTGAATATAGGCACATTCTGCGGAGAAGGCAATGGCACCCCACTCCAGTATGCCTGGAAAATCCCATGGACGGAGGAGCCTGGGAGGCTGCAGTCCATGGGGTTGCTGAGGGTCGGACATGACTGAGCGACTTCACTTTCACTTTTCACTTTCATGCATTGGAGAAGGAAAGGGCAACCCACTCCAGTGTTCTTGCCTAGAGAATCCCAGGGATGGGGGAGCCTGGTGAGCTGCCGTCTATGGGGTCACACAGAGTCGGACACGACTGAAGTGACTTAGCAGTAGCAGCAGCAGACACATTCTGAAAGTAAAGTCACCACATTTCATTTCACTTTTTAAATGTCATGCAAAATTGAGAATGATATTTATATTAATTGTTTAGGAAGAACTGTATTATAATATTAATTACCAATCTTGAGAACAAGCTTTAGTATTTACATTTTTCTTCTCCCAAATATCGCCGAGGAATTTCTTCTAAAAATCAAAACTATTTCCAAAATACGTTTTCTTTGGAATAGAAATTTTGCTGAATGGAGACTAATATTCATGGCACTTATTCAGATTTTAAATATTCATATTCAGCTTCTGAAAGGGACTTAAATACATAAATAATAAAACTCAAAATAACAATGGAAGCCACTAATTATTAAGCATTTAATACATACTTACATTATTTAATTTTATTAAAAAAATTGAAATTACCAAACTGCCTTATGGTTAGCATAGAAAACAAAATATTTGCCTCATTACTTCAATTTTAAAATACTTTCCAACATGTCTTTTTAAATTTTTATATTTATTGCAACTTTAAGGCAATTTTCTCAGTTAAGTGGGGTGAAAAGATGAGCATTTCTTTTTCTTTCTTTCTCTATTCTATCCAATCAGAAGCTGTATATTTCTTTTGCAATGGTCCCTCTATATACTCCCTTCCTATTTCCTATCATCATTGTGCTAGGCAAAGCTTACAGTGCCTAACAATTGTTAACCAACTTTTGGATGTCCAGTCTTTGGTCCGTCATTATCTTCTATTCATACTGCCTGTGAATTAGTCATCTAAGGGCACTGCTGAGACTGATATACTGACTTGCCATCATATTTCTTAGACTTGGAGACCCCTCAAAAGCTTAAAGAAGGGCAAGGGCAGCATTTCAAAGCAGCCCACACAATAAACAAAGTGGTGTTTAAATGAGTCCACATTCAGCCCATACTCCATCATTTGAAGCGGAGTGACATAGTGCTTAGAAAGAAGCATAGCTCTGTATCCAGCTGGCTTCAGGTACAGCCTTTGTCATTAACTACCTGTGTAACCTGGGTGAGTTATTTCATTTCTTTGTGTTCATTTTTTCATTTGTAAAATGAGGATACTGTCAGTCCCAATCTTTGGGATATGGGGAGCACTGAATTAGTGGAAACATGTAAAGGTCTGAGAACAGTGCTTGAGATATTGAAAGTGCTCAATGTATAACACTATCATTTTATATCATTTGCTAATCTGTCTCCTTTTACAAGTTAAAATGTTTGGATGTCAGTAGTTTTACATGGCTCAACATGAATTTATCTATCCTCTTTTTATAATGTCCTGTTACCATTCTTATACCCTGAAAGTCAAAACTTTGAGGTATTCTTTTACAAAATAAGAATATGTAATATTATTCCAATAGTTTGACTTTTTGATCTGTTTTGCTTTGAGATTCAGCTTCTGAATCAGATGTCATTATTTCATTTTCCAAGCCCGAAATCTGCTTGTACTGAAAAGTAGACTTTTTCTCAGTCTCTTACAATAATATTCTTTTAAATGCTTTAAACATTACAAGTGTATTTAGTTTGCATAATGATAGAACATGTACATAATGCTATAGAACTCATCTAAATGTCAAGACATATCAATTTTGCAAATGCATACCTGGCATTCATGAAAACTCAGTTCTATCATGAAGAACCCTCCTCCAGTTCACAATACAAATTACAGCATTTCCTTTTGAATCCTTCTCCACTTAGCAGATGCATTCTTCAATAGTCATTCACTTTGGTATTACAGAGGCATTATCTGCAAATACGTCTATTATAATGGTAAAATAATATTCTATTTATGCCATTTTGTGTGTGTTTAAAATGAGTTTCTTTGGATTTATATATATATATATGTCTCTTAAATAATTTGAGAAATGGTATAAAATTCATTATTAAACTTCTACATGTACCATTTTTCCATGAGTGAAATTACTGAATTTTAAATTTTCTGCCAACTTTATTTCTCTGAGACTTTACATTTTGCCAATATAGACTGTGATAACCTATAACAAAAGAGTATATGCATTTTACAGAAGCCTACCCCTTTTAGTAGAAGAGTGTTCATCACAGTCAACCATGAAAAGCATTTTTTTTATAAGTTTTAATTTGGTTCTTATATTTGAGATGATTTTTGTTGCTTTCTTGCTCTTTGGTCCATGATATCCTAATGTGATTGGGATTTCTGCTCTAAATAGAAGTCACCTAAAACCTTCATTATGCCTAAAATTCACCTCCTCTGAGGGCGATTATATTTTTGATGATCTACAGTCACCCCAACATGAATTTTATGTGTATCTTATATCCAGTATTTTACATCAGGCCATTCCATGTATTGCTTAACTCTTTTTTGACAAATTAATCCAAACTTGTCTAAATATCAGATTCTGGCATCAGAAAGATGAAAAGCTAATTTTGGTTTCCCTGAATGAAGTATGAAATAAAGCAAAATGATAACATTTGAATGGTTGCTTCTCCTTGATGACTTCTAGTTTGTACATTTTCCATTTGTCCTTCCAGATCTTCTACCGCACTTCTCTCCTCTCTGCCTTTAGGGCCTATATTATATTGATAAGATGAATAGAAACCCTGGAATTTGTTTCAGATTGGGTTTGACACAAAAGGAGCTCCAAAAGTTCAAATGAATGGGAAAGAATGTGGTTCACATATTTATTACCTAGATTCACGCCCATCAAGGTCAACACAAGTTGGCTGGGTCCCATGACAAAAGGTTTGTTGTTTTTCAATCATGTCCAACCGACTCTGTGACCCAGCGGACTACAGCACACCAACTTCCCTGTCCTTCACTGTCTCCTGGAGTTTGTTCAAATTCATGTGTATATAGTCGATGATGCTATTTAACCATCTTATCCTTTGCACACCCCTTCTCCTCCTACTCTCAATCTTTCCCAACATCAGTGTTTCTTTCAATGAACTGGTTCTTTGCATCAGGTCATCAAAATGTTGGAGCTTCAGCATCAGTCCTTCAAGTGAATAGTAAGGATTAATTTTCTTTGGAATTGACTAGTTTGATATCCTTGCTGTCCAAGGGACTCTCGAGAATCTTTTCCAGCACCACAATTCAAAGCATCAGTTCTTTGGTGCTCAGCCTACTTTACGGCCCAATTCTCACATCTGTACATAACTACTGGAAAATCCAAAGCTTTGACTATGTGGATCTTTGTCGGGAAAGTGATCTCTCTGCTTTTTACTACACTGTCTAGTTTTGTCATAGCTTTCCTTCCAAGGAGCATGTACTTTTAATTCCATAGCTGCAGTCATTACCTACAGTAATTTTGAAGCCCAAGAAAAGAAAATCTACTACTTCACTTTTTCCCCTTCTATTTGCCAAGAACTGATGGGACAGTAGCCAGTTCTATCTCCACATCTCTTTTCTGGGCTCATAACTATCTCCACTTGTCCTTTAGAGTTAAATACTAAAAGCTTGCTTATTACTAGTTTCTGGATACTACAGAACCCCTTCCCAAACCTTTGTAAACAGTTTTTTTTAATAAACTTTTCTCAAGTTATCCTAATTTGAGTAAGCCATCTGATTCTTGCTATGTCAGGATTCTTACCAATATGCCTGTAGTAAATGAACAGGTCACTGTTCATAGTCTATCACCAAGATTTATTCAATTGTTTGGTAGAACTATTCCTATGATAATTAACCTTATATAGAGACTATTATTAGATTTTCATAATTGGAGACTTATTTATTTTTTATATTATATGTCAGGCCCTAATAAGTGCTAAAGCTTTTCACTTACCGGATAAATAGTCCGAATATTAAGAGTTTAGAAAGCTTTTCTATGACATTTGGAGATAGAATAGACATGTTAATTTGAAAATATCACAATACTGCTGGGTTGCTTGAAACATCTAAAATAAATAAATAAAATCCTTCCATATTTTTCAATGTGTATGGCAAATTTCAATCTCATACCTCTCTGAAGCTTACCATTTAGGAGAACTTTTGAAAGCCTGAAAGCCTAAAAAAATAGGATTAAATTATATTGTCTTTATTTAAATAAAACATATAGAGAAATGTTGCATATATTTGTTTGTTACTTGGCAACAATTTTGTGTGCATATGTTCCCCAAGCAGTCAAATTTCTTTGGCTATTGAATGGGAATCTGATAGCCTTTTGCTGGAACTTAATGAGGGTATTTATCTTCCCTGGTGGCTCAGATGGTAAAATGGCTGCCTGCAACTCAGCAGACCTGGGTTCGATCCCTGGATTGGGAAGATTTTCTGGAGAAGGAAATGGCAACCCACTTCAGTACTCTTGCTTGGAAAATTCCATGGATGGAGGAGCCTGGTAGGCTACATCCATGGGGTCGCAAAGAGTCGAACACGACTGGGCGACTTCACTTTCCTTTATGCTGTTTAGGTTTACCTAGATAGTGTATTAAAAAGCAGAGGTACCACATTAGTGACAAAGGTCTGCATAGTCAAAGCTATGATTTTTCCAGTTGTCATATACATATGTGAGAGTTAGGCCATGAGGAAGGCTGAGTGCTGAAGAACTGATGCTTTTGAACTGTGATGTTGAAGAAGACTTGAGAAACCTTGGACTGCATGAAGCTCAAACTAGTCAATCCTGAAGGAAATCAACTCTGAATATTCATTGGAAGGACTGATGCCAAAGCTGAAGCTCCAATACTTTGGCCAGCTGATGTGAAGAGAAGACTCATTGGAAAAGACCCTGGTGGTGGGAAAGATTGAGGCTGTGGGGAGAAGGGGGTGACAGATGATGAGATTGTTGGATGGCATCATCAACAGAATGGACATGAGTTTGAACAAACCCTGGTAGATGGTGAAGTATAGGGAAGCCTGGCATGCTGATCAGGTCACAAATAGCCGGACATGGCTTACTGACTGAACAACAACAATGAGAGTAACTTTATACTATTACAATTGCAAGTTCATATATCTGTGGTGTGATGTTACTGTAGGATATTTTCAGGCATTTAAAATGATCAGGAGTGTGTTTTATCTTGCATCTGAAAGTCTTGCTCAGTTCATGTAGCACAGCTAGTGTTCAATGCAAAGTGACTAACTGGAAATACTCATTTAAGTGATGTTCACTGACAGTCTGGCAATTTTGATGATGGTAGATCTTTTCATCAATGCTTAACCTATATAATGGGGCTTCCCATGTGGCATACTGGTAAAGAATCCACTTACTGATGCAGGAGATGCCCCTGGAGTAGGAAATGGCAATCCCAGTAATTAATCTTGCCTGGAGAATTCCATGGACAGAGAAGCCTGTTTGTCTATAGTCCATGGAGTTGCAAAGAGTTACAGGGAAACAAATATAATGTATTTAATTGTATAAGGTAATATGAAAATTAGATTAAGAACACTCTCCATTTAAATTTTCAAAAGATAGCTGATTAAAGTTCAATGGAGATATTAAAGCTCAGCTCTAAGTTTGGCCGTTTGATAATTAAAATCTATATCCTAGTAATAGAAGAGGGACGCACCTGGGGGGTTTGTATGGCCTACAGTTTATGTAATTTGGTGTTGGTGTGGGAGTGTTGTTGCATTGTAGGATGCCAGATATAATAACGGAAGTCTTGGTACGTTTGAATTTCAGATAACAACTTTTTTTCATCATAAGTATGTCCCAGTACTGTGTGGATTATACTTGTACTCAAAATTATCTGCTGCTTATGTGAAATTCACACTTCCCTGGTAGCTCAGCTGGTAAAGCATCTGCCTGCAATGCAGGAGATGCAGTTTGATCCCTGGATCACGAAGATCCCCTGGAGAAGTGAGAGGCTACCCACTCCAGTTTTCTTGGGCTTCCCTTGTGACTCAGATGATAAAAAATCTGCCTGCAATGAGAGAGACCTAGATTTAATCTCAGAGTTTGGAAGATCCCCTTTAGAAGGGAATGGCAACCCACTCCAGTATTCTTGCCTGGAGAATCCCATGGACAGAGGAGCCTGGCAGGTTACCATCCATGGGGTCACAACAGTTGGACATGACTGACTTTCACATTCACTTATGTGAAATTCAAATGTAACTGAGTATTTTGTATTTTCCTTTGCTAAATCTGGCAACTCTAGAAGCATGTTTAATTAAAAACAATTTAAAATTCAAATGCATGACCTTGTAATAAATTAGGGCAACATGGGAGCCTGAACTTAAGCTTTGTTAGGTTTTCAATCAATTCACCTTTTCAGTATAATATAAATGATTTGTACTAACAACAGGTAAGCTAATTTAATCTAATTACCTGTAACAAATATTATGTATAACTTTTTTCATGTATGAATATAATCAATTACATAAATCAAACTTATTTCAAATGCAGAATTTTATATATTGGTTATGAGCTATTGTGTGTCATACATTGAATCTAATAGTAATCTGAACAGACATGGTCCTCCTTATTCTTAATTATTCATAAAGGTCACCAAGAAGTAAATAGGTGTGATGTGTAGGAAAAGTACAGGATAAGCAGGTAGTTCATACTTGGAAGGCCTAGGTAAGGGTTTCTGGATCATGTAACTAACTTAAAGTCTGAAACATAAAGAGGAATTTACCAAGATTAGGATGTGGTAGGAAAAGGACTATAGTCAGAAGATACAGTACTAAAATGACCAGGAGACAAAAGAAGCCATGACCAGTCAACCGCATGGAAGTAAGGTAAAGGGTACAATGTAGAAGGGGGAAAAAAAAAGTGATGAGGCTGGAGAGAGAGATTCTCTAAATTTCCCCTCTAGCATTTAAGAATTTGATAGTAAAAAAGAAAGACTAATTAATTTGAATACCAAATATAAATATATATATATAATGAGGATATATTTCAGATCAGATCAGATCAGTTGCTCAGTCGTGCCCGACTCTTTGCAACCCCATGAATCACAGCACGCCAGGCTTCCCTGTCCATCACCAACTCCCAGAGTTCACTGAGACTCACGTCCATCGAGTCAGTGATGCCATATATCTAATAAAATTTGAGAAAATATTTGCAAACTAAAACTCTCATCATAAAACTGATTTAGGAAAAACATTTCTAGGAAGTCAGTACTTCCCTATTAAAAACAACAGTAGCAACAACAAAAACAACCAAATAAAAAAACTCAAGGAGTTTATTTCAGGCTGAAATTAATATACTTTAGACAGTAATTCAAATACAAATGAAATGAAGAGCACTGGCAAAGGTAACTAACTATATATAAATATAAAGTATAATATAAATGCATTCTAATTTTAACTATTCTTAACCTATGTAAATTAAATTGCATAATAAATATAAAAAAATTTAAGGTTATATATATATGTATAAAATTAGGGTTAGGGTTAGGGCATTCAATGTCCAGAGATGCAGTTTGTATGACAATAGTAACAAAAAGAAGAGATAGAGTTATATCAAAGTAGTTTTATCTACTACTGAAATTAAGTTGGTATTAATTTCAAAAAAGTTTTTTTTTTTTTTTTTGGTTTTAAGATGTCTACAAGAATCATATTTTAGATTCAAAGACACAAATAGTTTGAAAGCTAAAAGATGGAAAATGCTATATAAGGAGGAACCAGAAGAAAGCTAAAGTGGCTATATTAATATTAGATAAAATAGACAATATGAGATGAATAGACTAATATTAGACAAAATAGTTTTTAAGACTAAGGTCGTTACAAGGAGTAAAGGGTCATTTTACAATGATAAAGGGATAAATATGAAAGGAAGTCATAGCAATCAAACATGCATTCACCTAATAACAAGGGCTCAAAATACATAAAGCAAAAATGATAACAATTGAAATTGAAACAGACAATTCAATTATAATAGTTAAGACACCTCTGCCAATAATTGATGGGAAATCTAAGGAGAATATCAAAAAGAAAATAGACTTGAAAGACTCTACTTACTAAGTCAAGTAGAATGACATCTATTGAGTGCCAAAGTCAGCCATAATAGAATATGTGTTTTTCTCAAGCATGTGTGTTAGTCACTCAGTGGTGCCTGACTCATTGTGACCCCACAAACTATAGCCAGACAGGCTTCTCTGTCCATGGAATTCTTCAGGCAAGAATACGGGAGTGGGTAGCCATTTCCTTGTCCAATTCTAAGCATAATATTTTCAAAAACAACACTATGAAAATTTAAAAAATATTTTTAAAATGAAATACCCTAGTCTAGGATACAGGTTGAACCAATTATGGTACATCCAGAAAATGGAGAATTGTATATTATTTTTTGAAAAATGGTTGGCTATGATAAAACAAAAAAATGAAGATAAAGACCATCAACAAGGGTGTGAAGCCAGTATGGAAAATAATACAGAGGTTCCTAAAATATCAAAGACAGAATCATATGATCAGCGATCAAACATCTGGGAATATATCCAAAGAATTAAAATCATGATCTCAAGCAGATAACCTGCTTTCACATGTTCTCTGTAGCATACCACGTACCTGAGACATAAAAGCAATCTTAAATGCCCATTGAAGGATAGAGACATAAAGAAAATGAGGTATTAATATGCAGTGAATAATATTTAACCTTAAAAAAGAAAATTCTGCCATTAGAAACAATATGGATAAACCTGAGGACATTATACTAACACAGGGAAGCAAAAATATTAATACTATATGATCGTACTTACTTGAGGACTCTAAAAATAGTCAAACTCACAGAAACAGAGAGTAGAGAGGTGGTTCCCTTGGATCTGAGCCTATGAGGTGTCAGTTATGCAAGGTGAATAGTTCCTAGAGATGCTGTATACATCAGAGTGCCTATGTAGCTAATTATACTAAATTGTGTACTTAGTAGTCTGCTAAGAGGGTGGAACTTATGTCAAGTGTTCTTATCACCAACAATAAATAAACACATAAAGATGAGAAGAAACTTTTGAAGGTCATGGATGTGTTTTATAGCATTGGTGGGGGTGATTTCAGGGGTGTATACTTATCTCCAAACTCATTACATTGTATGTGTTAAATATATACAGCTTTTTGTATGGCACTGAATCCTCAATAAAGTGTTGTTTTTTTAAATTGAAAATTTGGAAAAATCTCAAATATCTTTTTTTTTTTTTTTTTAATTAAAAGAGTCAAGTTACAGTATAGTATAGACAGGTGTTTCTCAACTTTACACAAAAGCATTACCTAGAGAGCTTTTAAATCACAATATCCCAGTCACTACCAAGATAAATTAAATTGGAATTTTTGAGGATGGGACCCAAGCTATCATATATATATATATATATATATATATATAAAATCTACTCTGAAGATTGTAACATACAGCCAAGTTAGAGAGGCACTGAAATAAGTACATATCTTTGTTTTTATATACACTGACTCTCCTTAGAAGAAAAGATATTCCTAACAATGTTTTCAAGGAACTGCCAACTCCTGTCTCCACCCTTGGTTAACAGACATGCTTTTGGATTTTGTACTATGTGATTGTGCTTTATATACACATAGAATGTGTATGCAGTGTGCATCTCTCTTCCTTTTCCTTTTTGTGGTGAGTGGGTGTTTAGCTCAGGGGGAAAATAGGACTAAGTTTAATCCAGGAGTTCTGGGAAGAAAAATCAGAAATTCGGTCTTTGCAAATATTTTTATGCATATAATGTAGAATGTTAAGCAAATGTTATTGGCAGATGCATATGACTTAGCATGTGATTTTTATGCTTTTCTTAGAGTTATTGTGTATTCTTCAGATACCTTACAACAAATGCCTATTATGTTCATAAAAAAGAAAACTAAATACATTTAAAAAGATTTCTTTCTAGAAAGCAGCAATTTTTAAGAAGTAATTTGTCTTAAAATGTCTTTTATCCTCAACCTGAACAAGAATTACCAGGCAGAGTAAGGTCATCTTGTATGGGGAAGTCTTGCTAATGCAGATAAGAAACTCTATGACTGAAGGTAATTTCAAGTTTCCATGGTGGTGGTTTAGTTGCTCAGTCATGTCTGACTCTTGTGACCCTTTGGACCATAGACCACCAGTCTCTTCTGGGATTTTCCAGGCAAGAATACTGAAGTAGGTTGCCATTTCCTTCTCCAGGGGATCTTCTGCACCCAGGTATTAAACTTAACCACATCTCCTGTTTCTCCTGCATTGGCAAGCAGATTCATTACCACTAGCTCCAACTGGGAGGTCCATAGTGCAATCAAATGCAAACACTTGTTCTTTGTGTTTTGCACTGCAAAATATAAGCTATTGTCTAAAACCATTACATAGCGAGCCTAAGTGGTTCTGTTTGGCTGCACTGAGTCTTAGTTGTACCACACAGGAACTTTTCTTGCAGTGTGCAGGATTATCTATTTTATTTTTTTCTTCTTCTCTCATTTCAATGATGTCTTTCATCCTAAAAATTTATCAAGTTTTGGTCAAGAAAGCTATTGAGCTTTCGAGTTCAAATCAATGACATTATATCTAGGGATTTCTCTAGTGGTTCGATGGCAAATAATCTACCTGCAATGCAGGAGACCCAGGTTCCATCCCTGGGTCAGAAAGATCCCCTGGAGAAAGAAATGGCAGCCCACTACTGCATTCTTGCCTGGAGAATTATAGTTATTGATAAAACTCAATCTGTCTTTTTATCCAAATGTAGCCTTCCCTGGTGGCTCAGACAATAAAGAATCTACCTGCAATGCAGGAGACCTGGGTTTGGTCCCTGAGTTGGGAAAATTCCCCTGGAGGAGGGCATGGCAAACCTCTCTGGTGTTCTTGCCTGGAGAAACCCCATGGACTGAGGAGCCTGGAGGGCTACAATGCATGGGGTCGCAAAGAGTCAGACATGACTGAGCCACTAAGCACAGCAAAGCAAGAAAGTTGGCAACTTAAGAAATATACTCTGAAAAGTAATTCATCAAAACCAAGTTTACCAGGCACATAATCACACACATACAAATGCAAACATTTTAAAGGATAAGTCATGAAGATGCACAGTTGCTTTACCTATATGAGCATAGAATTAATTCATGTGGGGTATGAAACAGGTGAGAAAATAATCTGTTCAGAACAGAGAATTCAGTTTTAGCTATGTATTTGGATGTTCTAAAGGGGAAAAATGGCATTCCTTTTATAGTGATAATATTGAAATGTTTAATTCTATATATATATATATATAAATGGATGTATAAAATCACACACATTTGAAATCTATCAGAAAACTAAAATATAAATTATTTATCAAATCGATTCTTTTGAATGGATCTAATTTTAAAAGCTACCGAAGAATTGATGCTTTTGAGCTGTGGTGTTGGAGAAGACTCTTGAGAGTCCTTTGGACTGCAAGGAGATCCAACCAGTCCATTCTGAAGGAGATCAGCCCTGGGATTTCTTTGGAAGGAATGATGCTAAAGCTGAAACTCCAGTACTTTGGCCACCTCATGCGAAGAGTTGACTCATTGGAAAAGACTCTGAGGCTGGGAGGGATTGGGGGCAGGAGGAGAAGGGGACTACAGAGGATGAGATGGCTGGATGGCATCACTGACTCAATGGACGTGAGTCTGGGTGAACTCCGGGAGTTGGTGATGGACAGGGAGGCCTGGCGTGCTGCGATTCATGGGGTCGCAAAGAGTCAGACACGACTGAGTGACTGAACTGAACTCAACTGAACTCTTTCTAAATTCTGATTTCTTCTTATGGCACATAGCCCCATTCTCAAGTGAGGATCCCAGGCATCTTCTCAGTCTTTACCTCTCTCCTGTCACTATATCCAGCATTGAGTCTTGCTGATTGTACTTTAAATTATTTTCAAATCTCTCACAGTGTTTTCCTATGCAGTGATTCTCTAGATTATATCTTTATCACAATCTTTTTCTTCTATTGCAATAGTTCCTTAATCCATCTCCCTGTCTTTGTCTTGCTCTCCTTAAATCCATCACTCTATTCAGGTCAAAGTGATTGCTCCAAAATGTAAATCTGACCATGCTCCTTCCTTGTTATAAACTTCAGTGATTTCTCAGCTAAGTTCAAACTCCTACAGGGTATAAATGGCCTTATGTAAACCCCTCGTTCTTCTCAGAATTCAAATTCTAATGCCTTTCCTCAGTTACTCAGTTACAGTAACCAGTATTTATTGAGTTTCCTACGTGCCTGACAGACATGGTTTCTGGTCAAATAGGGGAGTATTGGGACTTTTGTTCTACTCACATTTTTCTTTAAGCTCTAAGCTTTTGCTAGTGTTTTGAGAGTCAGTCTACAATTGGACATCAGTGTCTTTGCATCATCTTCGTGGGTAGAACAAGAATACATCATGCTGACTACTCTACCTGGGTCCTTTCCCAGGGCATGCTCATGGCAGGCAAGAATGAAGGGTGATGGAAATGCTTCCCCTTGACAATATACAGTCTTGCTTCTGTTTGCTATAGTAGCAGTGAATCCCTAAGCTCAAATTCTACTTCAGTAACACAACCCACTGGATGTTCATATTTTATGAACTGGATGTGTGTGTCTTTTCAATATAACTATGTTGAAGTCCTCCTTTCCAATGTGATGGTATTTGAGATGGAAGCTTTTGGAGGTATTTATTTAGGTTACCTGAGGTCATGAGAGTAGAACCTCATGATAGAACCAGTGCCTTTGTAAGAAGTGTAAGAGACACCAGAATTTTCTCCCTTTGCTCCAGGGAAGAGTATAGGAGCACATACTGAGAAGGGTGCTATCTACAAGCCAGGAACAGAGCATTCACCAAGAATCAAACCAGCAGGCACCTTGATCTTGGACTTTTCAGCCTTCAGAACTGTGAGAACATAAATGTCTTATGTAAGCCACCCCGTATATGGGATTTTGTTATAGCAGCTCAAACTGATGAAGGCAGCAATCCTGTATCAAAGGCCCTACATTACTCCCATGGGCTCATGGGGAAAAGATCACATAGGAACTGAAATCTCTGGCAAAGGCCTGTGCTGCCTACAATCAGGTACACTGTCTCCAATTCAGAAGCCTCATGTTTTCTTCCAAAACATGTAGAAAAGTCACTAAATAGATTATTAGTTGGTAAGAAGTGTAGAGTCTCAAGTCCTACACAATCCTTGGGTGTTATTTCCTCTCTTATGCCCTCTTCCTCTCTTTATATGTGTTCTTCTATGCTTGGACCAACCTAGATAGTATATTAAAAAGCAGAGATATTACTTTGCCAACAAAGGTCCATCTAGTCAAGGCTATGGTATTTCCAGTGCTCATGTATGGATATGAGATTTGGACTGTGAAGAAAGCTGAGCACTGAAGAATTGACACTTTTGAACTATGGTGTTGGAGAAGACTCTTGTGAGTCCCTTGGACTGCAAGGAGATCCAACCAGTCCATCCTAAAGGGATCAGTACTGGGTGCTCATTGGAAGGACGGATGCTAAAGCTGAAACTCCAATACTTTTGCCACCTCATGCAAAGAGTTGACTCACTGGAAAAGACTCTGATGCTGGGAGGGATTGGGGTCAGGAGGAGAAGGGGACGACAGAGGATTAGATGGCTGGATGGCATCACCAACTCGACGGACATGAGTTTGAGTAAACTCCGGGAGTTGGTGATGGACAGGGAGGCCTGGCGTGCTGTGATTCATGGGGTCGCAAAGAGTCAGACACGACTGAGCAACTGAACTGAACTGATGCTTGGAATAAAACAGTATGTGAAAGTGAAAATCGCTCAGTCCTGTTCAACTCTGTGACCTCGTGGACTATACGGTCCATGGAATTCTCCGGCCAGAATTCTAGAATGGGTAGCCTTTCCCTTCTCCAGGAGAACTTCCCAACACAGGGATTGAACCCAGGTCTCCCACAATGCAGGTGGATTTTTCACCAGCTGAACCACAAGGAAAGCTCAAGAATACTGGAGTAGGTAGCCTATCCCTTCGCCAGCAGTTCTTCCTGACCCAGGAATCAAACTCATGTCCATCGAGTCGGTGATACCATCCAACAATCTCATCCTCTGACATCCACTTCTCCCCCTGCCTTCAATTTTCCCCAGCATCAGGTCCTTTTCCAATGAGTTGGTTAGAAAAGACTAATGTAAGTCAGTTGTAAAAACTAATGTAACTGGGGGTCTCCTGCATTGCAAGCAGTTTCTTTACCAACTGAACTATAGTATACACTGATCTTATTTCTGAAACTTTTTTTACAATACCTAAGTAATATATGATATCCATTTCATAACCATATTCTATACAACAACCTTTAAAAATATGAATGCTGTAGATTATAGAGTATTTAATTACTTTTGTAATTTTTATTGTTGTTGTTTTGTTGCTGTTGTTTAGTTGCTAAGCCATGTCTGACTCTTTTCCACCCCATGGACTGTATCCCACCAGACACCTCTGTCAGTGGGATTTCTCAGGCAAGAATACTAAAGTAGGTTGCCATTTTCTTCTCCAGGGAATCTTCCAAACCCAGGGTCAAACCCGTGTTTCCTGCATCTCCTGCATTGCAAGCAGGTTGTTTATCACTGAGTCACAGGGAGAAAATTTTCTCTCCAAAAAAATGAAAGTAATTAAAATGCAACATAGTTCTATCTTTATAGGAGTGACAATAGTAAATAATAAAGATAAACTATTGATGCTTTTGAACTGTGGTGTTGGAGGAGACTCTTAAGAGTCCCTTGGACTGCAAGGAGATCCAACCAGTCCATCCTAAAGGAAATCAGTCCTGAATATTCATTGGAAGGACTGATATTGAGGCTGAAACTCCAATACTTTGTCTACCTGATGCGAAGAACTGACTCATTGGAAAAGAACCTCATGCTGGGAAAGATTAAAGGTGGGAGGAAAGGGGGACAACGGAGGATGAGATTGTTGGATGGCATCACCGACTCAATGGACATGATTTTGAGCAAGCTCTGGGAGTTGGTGATGGACAGGGAGTCCTGGTGTGCTACAGTCCGTGGGGTCACAAAGAGTTGGACATGACTGAGAGACTGAACTGAACTGAACTGAACTAATGGAAAACAAAGCCAAACCTATTGATGAGGCAGCAGCCTGAAATAGGCTTGTTATTGTCAGTCATCCCTACTGAAGACAACTCTAAAACAGAAGCTCTTATAAAAAGTAAAATTGCCTTTGGACTCAGCACATGTGAAAGCTGCAGTTTTAGAAGCCAAAGGACACATTTATTTTACACAGGCCTAGTTAAGTGCCTGACAAATTTTATCTTATTTATTGTTACTCATATTTATTTTGATTCAGAAGAAGATGGTACAGTACTTTCCATGATAGTTGTCTGAATTATTTGCCACATTTAAAAACTATTAATATTTTTCTCCATTAGATAGCAACAGTTACTGGATGCTTTCATGTATCAGGCTGTTTTCTATATATTTACAAATATTTTTTCATTACATCTTTACAGTTGCTATGAGAGTAGACGTATTACTGTCTTTAGTTTTTAAATGAAGAAAATGAGGTTCAGAGAGACTATTAATTTGTCCAAGGGGAGAGAATCTTGTGATAACAGGGCTAGGATTTTAATACAGTCAAGCTGATCATGATCAGAATGCCTAACCATACAACTTACTGTTTATTTCTTTTTTATAAATTGGGTGGGAAAAAATAAAGTTAAAAAAAGGTGTCTCTCATCAAAATGCTGATCATGAGTAAGACTAATGTGCATTTTAATTTTCTTCTGCACTAAAACTAACCAAAACATGAGATAACCTCCTTCTAGCTTATTTGTTATATGGAAATTTTGCAACATTTCTTAAATGGGAAATGATGAAAAATTAAAGCAGATCTTGAATCACTTTGATGGACTTATAGCCTCTAAAGGTACCGCCAGGCAAGCCACCCCTAGGTCACAGAACAGAGAGGCTCACAGATCAAATTACGATGCTCGGATCCCATCAATTTCAAACACAGTTGGGAAGAAGAGATGGGGTAGGTTCAGGTACCTCGGACTTTGTGAGTAGAAAGACAACACAGCCTAAGTATGGGCTACACTATGCTAATGCATTCTGCTTCTTTCTACAGCATCGTTGTTCCACATTGATTGTTTTTAAAAGTAAAGGCTTCCCTGGTGGCTCAGAGGGTAAAGCATCTGCCTGCAATGTGGGAGACCTGGGTTTGATCCCTGGGTTGGGAAGAAATCCTGGAAAAGGAAATGGCAACCCACTCCAGTACTCTTGCTTGGAAAATTCCATGGGTGGAGGAACCTGGTAGGCTACAGCCCAGGGGTCAGAAAGAGTCAGGCATTCCTTTTGAATGTAAGCAAATGAAGGCAACTAGTGACTCACACTTGCCTTAATGTTTAGACAGGGCACAAGTATACAAAACCACAGTGTTTTGTTTTGTTTTTGTTTTTTGAGTCTTATCCCACCTTTTTGATGCCCTTTCTCTATTGAAGAATTGAATATTTCAAAATAATACAGAAAATTGATATTACAACCCTGTGTAACATTCTGAACATTTTAACAAGGATGATCTCATGATAATATCCATATTTTTGAGGCATTTATATCTTGACTATATACACACACACATACACACACACACACACATTTACATATTGTAAAAAATACCTGCTGTCTCAAACTCTGTGAAATATCTTTCTCCAGGGATTCCAGGTGATTTCTACCTATCGACAAAATAACATCTTACCACTTTTATTGTCTTTGTCTTTGGAAGCACTACAAACTGCATATTATTGATGAAATAGAGCTGATATATATTTGTATACATAGTTCAATTCAGTCACTCAGTTGTGTCCGACTCTTTGTGACCCCATGAATTACAGCATGCCAGGCCTCCCTGTCCATCACCAACTCCCAGAGTCCATGCAAACCCATGTCCATCGAGTCGGTGATGCCATCCAACCACCTCATCCTCTGTCGTCCCCTTCTCCTCCTGCCCCCAATCTTTCCCAGCATCAGGGTCTTATCAAATGAGTCAGCTCTTTGCATCAGGTGGCCAAAGTATTGGAGTTTCAGCTTCAAAATCAGTCCTTCCAGTGAACACCCAGGACTGATCTCATTTAGGATGGACTGGTTGGATCTCCTTGCAGTCCAAGGGACTCTTAAGAGTCTTCTCCAACACCACAGTTCAAAAGCATCAATTCCTCAGCGCTCAGCCTTCCTTACAATCCAATTCTCACATCCATACATGACCAATGGAAAAACCATAACCTTGACTAGACAGACTTTGTTGACAAAGTAATGTTTCTGCTTTTGAATATGGTGTCTAGGTTGGTCATAATTTCCTTCCAAAAAGTAAGCTTCTTTTAATTTCATGGCTACAATCACCATCTGCAGTGATTTTGGAACCCAGAAAAATAAAGTCAGCCACTGTTTCCACTGTTTCCTCATCTATTTGCCATGAAGTGATGGGACCGGATGCCATGATCTTAGTTTTCTGAATGTTGAGCTTTAAGCCAACTTTTTCACTCTCCTCTTTCACTTTCATCAAGAGGCTCTTTATGAAGCTGACTGTGGCTCGGATCATGAATTCCTTATTACCAAATTCATACAGAAATTGAAGAAAGTTGAGAAAGCCATTAGACCATTCAGGTATGATCTAAATCAAATACCTTATGACTATACACTGGAAGTGAGAAATAGATTTAAGTGACTAGATCTGACAGACAGAGTGCCTGATGAACTGTGGATGGAGGTTCGTGACATTGTACAGGAGACAGGAATCAAGACCATCTCCAAGAAAAAGAAATGCAAAAAAGAAAAATGGCTGTCTGAGGAGGCATTACAAATAGCTGTGAAAAAAGGGAAGTGAAAAGCTTGACATTTGGCAAAACTAATACAGTTATGTAAAGTTTAAAAATAAAATAAAATTAAAAAGAAAATGAAAAAAAAAAAGCAAAGGAGAAAAGGGAAGATATACCCATTTGAATGCAGAGTTCCAAAGAATAGCAAGGAGACATAAGAAAGCCTTCCTCAGTGATCAATGCAAAAAAATTGAGGAAAACAATAGAATGGGAAAGACTAGAGATCTCTTCAAGAAAATTAGGGATGCTTGGGGCTGGGGCACTGGGGCAACCCAGAGGGATGGTATGGGGAGAGAGGAGGGAGGAGGGTTCAGGATGGGGAACATGTGTATACCTGTGGCGGATTCATGCTGATATATGGCAAAACCAATACAATATTGTAAAGTTAAAAAAAAAAATGGAGATATCAAGGGAACATTTCATGCAAAGATAAAGGGCTCAATAAAGGACAGAAATGGTAGGGACCTAACAGAAGCAGAAGATTTTAAGAAGAGATGGCAAGAATACACAGAAGAACTGTACAAAAAAGATCTTCATGGCCCAGATAATCACGATGGTGTGATCACTCACCTACAGCCAGACATCCTGGAATGTGAAGTCAAGTGGAAGCATCACTATGAACAAAGCTAGTGGAGGTGATGGAATTCCAGTTGAGCTATTTCAAATCCTGAAAGACGAAGCTGTGAAAGTGCTGTACTCAATATGACAGCAAATTTGGAAAACTTAGCAGTGGCCACAGGACTGGAAAACATCATTTTTTATTCCAATCCCAAAGAAAGGCAATGCCAAAGAATGCTCCAACTGCTGCACAATTGTACTCATCTCACACGCTAGTGAAGTAATGCTTAAAATTCTCCAAGCCAGGCTTCAGCAATACATGAACCGTGAGCTTCCAGATGTTCAAGCTTGTTTAGAAAAGGCAGAGGAACCAGAGATCAAATTGCCAACATCTGCTGGATCATGGAAAAAGCAAGAGAGTTCCAGAAAAACATCTATTTCTGCTTTATTGACTATGTCAAGGCTTTGACTGTGTGGATCACAATAAACTGTGGAAAATTCTTAAACAGATGGGAATACCAGACCACCTGACCTGCCTCTTGAGAAACCTGTATGCAGGTCAGGAAGCAATGTTAGAACTGGACATGGAACAACAGACTGGTTCCAAATAGGAAAAGGAGTACATCAAGGCTGTATATTGTCACCCTGATTATTTAACTTATGTTCAGAGTAAATCATGAGAAATGCTGGGCTGGAGGAAGCACAAGCTGGAATCCAGATTTCCAGGAGAAATATCAATAACCTCTATATATAGAGAGACAGATTTATATAGAGAGTTTTTTTGGGGTCTGCATATATAAATAAACTGGGAGCATAGTAGCCTTCTAAACAATTAAATTTTTCTACTGATATATATGTATTTTCATAGCTATAATTTATTAAGTGTGAAAAAGTGAGTGTTAGTCACTCAGTTGTGATTCTTTTTTTTTTTTAAGAAGTATATTTTGTGTATTTTGCTTTTGTACAGTTCTTCAGACCATAAGTACACTTCAAATACATTTTTTAAATTTATTTTTTAATTGAAGGATAATTGTTTTACAAAATTTTGCTATTTTTTGTCAAACCTCAAAATGAATCATCCATAGGTATACATATATCCCCTTGTTTTGAACCTCCCTCCCCATCCTACCCGTCTAGTTTGATACAGAGCTCCTGCTTGAGTTTCTTGAGACACACAGCAAGTTCCCATTGGCTATGTATTTTGCAAATGGTACTGTAAATTTCCAAGTTAGTCATTCCATACATCTCACCCTCTTCTCCCCTCTCCCCACGTCCATAAGTCT
Source organism: Bubalus kerabau (assembly GCF_029407905.1). Classification (NCBI taxonomy): domain Eukaryota; kingdom Metazoa; phylum Chordata; class Mammalia; order Artiodactyla; family Bovidae; genus Bubalus; species Bubalus kerabau. Next base: position 54,734,337 of record NC_073641.1, read on the forward strand.
GTTCTCTATGTCTCTTTCTCCATTGCTGCCCTGCAAATAAATTATTCAGTACCATTTTTCTAAATTCCATATATATGTGTTAGTATATGATATTTATCTTTCTCTGACTTACATCACTCTGTATAATAGGCTCTAGGCTCATCCACCTCATTAGAACTGACTCAAATGTGTTCCTTTTTATGGCTGAGTAATATTCCATTGTGTATAGATAATACAACTTCATTATCCATTCATCTGTCAATGGACATCTAGGTTACTTCCATATTCTAGCTATTGTAAATAGTGCTGCAATGAACAATGGAATACATGTGTCTTTTTCAACTTTGAGTTTCTCGGTGTATATGCCTAGAAGGGGGTCATATGGTGGTATTATTCCTAACTTTTTAAGGAATCTCCATACCATCTTCCATAGTGGCTGTTTCAGTTTGCTTTCCTACCAATAGTGCAGGAGCCTCCCCAACAGACATAAAAAGAGAAATTGACAGTAACACTATAATAGTAGGAGACTTTAACACCCCACTCACACCAATGGATAGATCATTAAAGCAGAAAATTAATAAGGGAACACAAGTCTTAAATGATACATTAAATGAAATGGATCTCACTCATATCTTTAGGACATTCCATCCAAATGAAGAAGTATATAACTTCTTCTCAAGTGCACATGGAACATTCTCCATGATAGCCCACATCTTGGGTCACAAATCAAACCTCAGGAAGTAGAAGAAAATTGAAATCATAGTCAAGCATCTTTTATAACCACAATGTTCTGAGGCTAGATATCAACAAGAAAAAACAAAGCTGTAAAAAGCACAAAAATATGGAGATTAAATAATACATTTCTAAATAACCAATGGGTTACTGAAGAAATCAAAAGGGAAAGCAAAAAATTTCTAGAAACAAATGACAGTGAAAACATAGCAACTCAAAATCTATGGGATGCAGCCAAAGCAGTTCTCTAAGAGGTAAATTTATAGCAATACAATCCTACCTCAAGAAACAAGAAAAACATTGAGTAGACAACCTAACTTTACACTTAAAACAACTGGAAAAATAAGAACAAAAACCCCCTCAAAATTAGCAAAAGGAAAGAAATCATAAAGATCAGAGCAGAAATAAGTGTCTGACTCTTTTGTGACCACATGAACTATAGCCTGCTAGAATCCTCTGTCCATGTTCTCCAGGAAAGAATACTGGAGTGGGTACCCATTCCCTTCTCCAGAGGATCTTCCTGACCCAGGGATCAAAGCCGGGTCTCCTGCATCAGCAGCCATATTCTTTACCATCTGAGCCACCAGGGAAGCCCCTGAGCCACCAGAGAAGCCTAGTGCTATAAAATGTTAAGCTTCATTGTCCCAATTTGCAGTAATATTAGCTTACCTTATAATGAAAACGTTCTGTTTGAAATGAATTGAAATTAAAGAGCAAATTTAAACTTGAATTCATATACTTTGAAAGATAGTAAATTTAAATTTGATTGTTTTCAGCTTTATTGAGGTTACATGTATATACTGCAAGTGAAAGTAAAAGTGAGAGTTGTTCTGCTGCTCTGCTAAGTCACTTCAGTCGTGTCTGACTCTGTGCGACCCCATGGACTATATAGTCCATGGAATTCTCCAGGCAAGAGTACTGGAGGGGATGTCCTTTCCCTTCTCCAGGGGATCTTCCCAATCCAGGGATCAAACCCAGGTCTCCCACATTGCAGGCCGATTCTTTACCAGCTGAGCCACCAGGGAAGCCCATATATTGCAAAATGACTACCAAAAGAAAGTTTGTTAATGCATCCATTATGTCACATAATTAATCATGTGTAGGGGGGTGAAAATTTTAAGATCTACTCATTTAGCAACTTTTAAGGATGTAATACAGTACTGTTAATTACATTTACCATCCTGTATACCAGATCCCTAGAACTTCTTAAAACTGCAATTTAGTACACTTTGACTAGTATCTTTCCAATTGCCTACCCTATCCTCCTCAAGTCCCTAGAAATTACTATTGTACTCTGTTTCTATGAGTTCAACATCTTTTTTAGATTTCACATACAATTAAAATCATGAAGTATTTGTCAGTCTCTGTCTGATTCATTTCAGTTAGCACAATGACTCAAGGCCCATCCATGTAGTCCTGTATGGTAGGGTTTCCCTTTTATGGCTGAATAATATTTCATTGTGTGTGAATCATATATTCTTTATCCCTATATCCACCAGTGGACAGTTTGGTTGTTACCATGTCTTGACTATTGCACGAATGAGCATAGGGGTTTATGTCTTTTTGAGCTTTAACTTCTTTTGGATAAATACCTGGAAGTGTTAGTGTTTTTGGTCATACAGTAGTTCTATCTTTACTATTTTGAGGAATCTCCATACTGTTTTCCATAGTAGACGTGCAAATTGACTTTCTTATTAATTCTTGAAAAAAAAAAATAGTTTATTGAGGTATAATTGTTTTACAAAGCTATGTTGAATTCTTCTGTACAGTAAAGTTGTTCAGTAATACTTATACATAGATATATATTCATTTTCTTATTCTTTTCCATTATGATTTATAATAGGATATTGAGTATAGTTCCCTGTGTTATGCAGTAGGATCTTATTGTTTATGAATTCTATGCATAATAGTTTGCACCTGCTAATCCCCAGCTCCCAATCCATCCATCCCCAATCCCTTGGCAACCATAAGTCTGCTCTCAATATTTCCGAGTTTGTTTCTTTTCATAGATAAATCCATTTGTTTCATATTTTAGATTCCATGTATAAGTAATATTATATGGTATTTGTTTTTTTCTTTCTGACTTTACTTAGTATGATAATCTCTAGGTCCATCCATGTTCTGGCAAGAGGCATTATTTTATTTTTTTCTATGGCTGAGTAGTATTCAATGTGTATATGTAGCATATCTTCTTTATCTGTTCATCTTTCAATGGACATTTAAGTTGTTTTTATGTCTTGGCTATTGTAAACAGTGGTGCGATGAAAGTAGGGATGCATGTATCTTTTTAAATTAGACCTTTCTCCAGGTATACACCCAGCAGTGGGATTGCTGGATCATATGACAACTCTATTTTTAGTTTATGAGAAACCTCTGTACTGTCTTTCATAGTAGCTATACCAATTTACATTCCCACCAACGATGTAGGAGGGCTCCTTTTTCTCCACACCCTCTCCAGCATTTGCTATTTATTGACTATTTAATGATGGCCATTCTGACTGGTGTGATGTGGTACCTCATTGTAGTTTTGATTTGTATTTCTATAATAATTAGCATACATTCCCACTCATTTTTAAGATTGTAAGCCTGCAAAGCCAGGTCACATACTGAGAGTATCTTGTTCGCTTTCCCCAGGGAAGTGCTAACTGCTTAAGTTTGTGTTGTTCTCATAACTCTGCAAAGTGTGCAGGCTTTCTGAATGTGCTCATCAGCCATCTGTTAAGTGCTTCCTCTCCCTGCTTATCAGGGGCCTCCACACAAGGGGTGGTGTCGGGGATACCTATGGACCAGTGAGGTGGATCTAAGTCAAGGTGTCCCGAGCAGCTCAGGGGCAGGCTTCCTGTTGGAGACCAGGATATGATGATAGGATTCATTCCTTTTGATGTGTTCCAATCTGAGCCCTGGCTGCTCTTCTCCCACTCATGCACCCCCACCCCTACCCCGCAACCAGTTACACCATTGGTGATTCCAAAGAGAAGGCTGTGGGTCTCTCAGGCAGCATCCTGCATAGCTGGAGAAACTGGGTACTCACTTACACATCCAGATTTACCCTAGTGGGAAAAATCAGATTGAGATGCTCTCCTCTGGTTGTGGGCAGTACCACGTTGGGGAAGAGGTGACACAGGTAAACTGCAACTCTTTCACTTACCCTCTTCAGTGCATCCACTTTGGATCTATTTACCCCAGTGATATGCAAGAATTCCTCTGCTGATCCCCAGGACTTCCAGCATAGCCCACTCACCTGTGGATAATTGTCAAAACTTGTTCTTTGTGAGGAAAATGGTAGGGAATGCCTACACTGCTCTTTTGATGGTGTCCCTGCTGTAAACCCCCATCTTTAAATGTGCATGACTTGTTCAAATATTGCCAGTCAAAACTGCATTTTGACTAAAAATATCAGCATGTATAATATGATATATGAAACTAGTCGCCAGTCCAGGTTCGATGCATGTTACTGGATGCTTGGGGCTGGTGTACTGGGATGACCCAGAGGGATGGTACGGGGAGGGAGGAGGGAGGAGGGTTCACGATGGGGAACACGTGTATACCTGTGGAGGATTCATGTTGATATATGGCAAAACCAATACAATATTGTAAAGTTAAAAAAAAAAACAACAACAAAATAAAAGTATTATTTGTAAAGTTGTTTTAGCATCTCTTTTTAACCTTTCTTTAGATCACATTCTTACTAAAACCTAAAAATGACAGTGACAAAATCATCATGACCAAAGTATAGAACATTTGCTGATAAATACTTGGTGACTATGAAGAAAAGTTTCCTAAAACACTTTTGTCTATTATCTCAATTTGAAATCTTACAAGTCCAAAATAATTTTATTGCCTGTTACAAATTTTAGTTATTGGATTTTGAGTTAATTAGCTCAAGTATTATTTTCCAAACTCTAAAAAAAAAAATCTCTTTTTAGGAAAATGATACTACTGATATTCAACAATTTGCTTCCCTCCCCACTGTGGGGGGAGGGGGAACAGGTACTCTAGAAAATGAGATGTTACTAATGATAGAAATTAGATTTTTATTGCAGGGAGTAGATGTAGGCTGGGCTTGAGACATAAGTTAGCAATGAATTGATAAATCAAGTCAGCAAAAGCAGATATGTTTTATCAAGAATACAAGATTTTAATATATGGGCAAAAGAATTCATGGCATCATAAATTTCCTCCAGCCCACTCAAACCTATGAAGTAGTGACCTGAAAATCATCCATAATTTATCTTGATAAAGGTTAGGAATTCTCCTAGCTCCATATAGCAGGAAACTCTCCTTGGCATTTCTTACATACTGGTTATTCTTGTGTTCAAGAGAGCTGCTGCAATTCCAGATGAGATCTAAGTGCACAGCAGTAAATCATGCCAAGATGGAAGGGCTTTTTTGGCTATACCTTTTCTTTTTCTATTGTTATGATTAATTAGAAAAGCAAAATTTTTCAAAAATTCTCACTTGCGTCTGTCTCCCTCCCATCCCCTGCAGATTTCTGCTCATACTCTCTAGAAATGGGCCAAATGCCATTTCTAGCTGCTAAGGCATCTGTGAAAGTAAGTATTGTATTTGTCCCAGCATCAGAGAGGAAGAAGAAGAGCAAATGTCTGGAAATGACCAGAATCTGATAAGTGGCAGGCAGAATCCCAACAGAAATAAGCTTGGGTAAACATTTTTTAATGATCTGAGATGTATAATTCTCTAGGCAAAACTTTGTTTCAGTCACAAGTTATTCTTTTTTTAAGCAACATAATTTCTTTGGCTGTAGCTAATAAATTTTTACAGTATTAAAGAAAATTATCTTTCCAAATGTTTGCATAAAACAACACATATTTTTCATTGTCGAAGAAGGTTAGAAATCATTTAAAGGACAATACACTTGTATGTACAGATTTATATTTGGTGCATTTTACTTGCTATATAGATAGTTTAAAGTAAAATATTTCAAACATAAAGCTTAAAGTAGGCTCGAAAGAACACTCAAACAAGTTTACTTTCAAAATAACTTACATGTGAATGAATAGAAAGAAAACATTTTAGGATTATATAATACTTTCTGTTCTTTAAGTCATGTTTTTTTTTCAGGGAGATTAGACTTGATAAAAACAAAAGACAATAAAAGAACCTGGAGTACCAACAGTGTTGGAGAGCTGTGTCAATAACTTTGTTGAATGAAGAAAGAATAAGTACAATGAATACTGGACTCACCTCTTGGATCAGTGAATCAATTCTGGTGCGGAGTCTAAACAAATGAAAATCAAATAGGAACTACTTCCAGGGTCATAATCTGTAGTAGGCCTACCCACATTTCCCAGTATTCAAAGGCCTACCGGCTCCTTTCATAAATTCTCTCAATTATTTTCTCAGGTCAAGTGAAATTGATATGTTACCCATTTTCTAAGGCTGCTAGAAGAATCTCTTCTTATCTTGAACAACTGTAACCATGTCTATTGTGTCTTATACTATTTCTGTGCATAAACTCCAAGATAACATTGCCTTTCTGCAAAGTACAATAGGATCATTATATTTTCACTTCTGCTTATTCTGATATTTTGTGATAAAAAATAAAGAAATAGGATGACCTCTAGGCATACTATAATACTTCTTTTCTTGGATTGTCCAGCCCTAGGAGTTTGTCTATTTAATCTTGTCCTTATTTTTGTAACCCCTTCAATTGAATTTTATTTTCAGTGAAATAAGAAATCCTTTTAGAGACATGTAGAAAACCTCTTGTTCTTTATCTGTCGATGGAACTAAGAGCTTAAAGCTTTGGACTTGTCAGTTGTTTTCCACCTGCTTTCAGTACAGTAATGAGATATCATAGCCCATGTGCATCAAGAGCAAATGCTTGGTTCCAGTTTCTTTAGACACTTGATCACAAGGGATGATTTAACTAATCATGGTATATGGCATGGCAAAATTTACTGATTTCTTATTTTGCATTGATAAGGAGCTCAGCACATTGTTCAAGGCAAGGTGCAACTAACCAATTCATGAATCTCATTTATAAGGTTTCCTTTCCTGGGAATATGCTTGGTACCAGTATGGTATCAAACTCCGGGTCCAGGTAGGAATAGATAAATTATTCTAAATATAGCAAAAAAAGAACTTCCCTTGTTTTAGCCCCCTGATCTTGTCCAGTTCTGGCAAAGAATCCTGCTAAACCACTTTCTGGAGAATCCCCCCATCTATGATAGCCAATCAAACTCCCCTGCCCCCATCCTCTATAACTAATCAAGTTTCTCTTAGTGATTTTCCATCTACCCTCTTACTCTGTTCATTGGTTATCAATCATCAGTCATCTTTTCTCCTTGATTTGTAGTTGAGTTCAATCTCTCTCCCTATTTCAATAGTCATGAGCCCCATTAAAATAGTCTTTAATAAAGTCTCCCTGGCTATTTTTAACAAATGGAAGGATAATTTTCCTTCTGCACTCCAAATCATTATGAAGACCAAATATTATTGAGTGTCCATTTGTATCTTTCACATATAGTGTTTCCCTGCAGAGCTAGTTTCAGGGAAGTGACACTGCATGTTTGTTATAGCCTCCTTCCCTTTAATTTTCTTTTTGTAATCTGTAGTGTTTAAGAAACCAGATAATCAAAGTTGTTAAGTAAAGAAATAAACTCTAAATGATGTTCTAATGTTTAGTCTTTGTAACAGCAATTTGTATAAGCCAGAAGTCATTTTCTCCATTACTTTTAATTTGAGACTATTTAGAAGACAGGAATAGCAGAAAGCACTAATCTGGGTGAAGGAAATGTTACTATATTAAAAGCAGTGTTTAAAAGCATGAAGATTACACCAATTTGATTTACTTTGGAGAGAAATCTATAGATGTTCAGCATAGCTTAATATTTGTGTATCTGGATGCAAATAACCATTGCATATACATGAATAATGAATCATTTTACAACCAACTCTATCTTTTTGTTGATGTATTTGTCAACAAATAAATGAAAAATTCAAGTTTTACTTGACTGCCAGACTGGCTGCATCCCTACATTGGGATCCTTTTCTTTTTTTCCCACATCAAATAAAGTCTTACAGAACAGCAATGACCGAAACAGGCTTAAAAGTTTATATCAGATTCAGAGAACCAACTATAGACTTAAATGTTGATGGTAAGGAACAAAATTCCACTGGATCCCATGTTAACTCACTGCCAAATATAGATGGTTTTTATTTCCAATATTCTGGGAGGTGGGTCATAGAGGATCCTGCTGTGATGTAAATTAAGCAACTGACAAACAACTAATCTCAAAAATATACAAGCAACTCCTACAGCTCAACTCCAGAAAAATAAATGACCCAATCAAAAAATGGGCCAAAGAACTAAATAGACATTTCTCCAAAGAAGACATACAGATGGCTAACAAATACATGAAAAGATGCTCAACATCACTCATTATCAGAGAAATACAAATCAAAACCACTAAGAGCTACCATTTCACACCAGTCAGAATGGCTGTGATCCAAAAGTCTACAAGTAATAAATGCTGGAGAGGGTGTGGAGAAAAGGGAACCCTCTTACAACTGTTGTTGGGAATGCAGACTAGTTCAGCCACTATGGAGAACAGTGTGGAGATTCCTTAAAAAACTGGAAATAGAACTGCCTTATGATCCAGCAATCCCACTGCTGGGCATACACACTGAGGAAACCAGAAGGGAAAGAGATACGTGTACCCCAATGTTCATCGCAGCACTGTTTATAATAGCCAGGACATGGAAGCAACCTAGATGTCCATCAGCAGATGAATGGATAAGAAAGCTGTGGTACATATACACAATGGAGTATTACTCAGCCATTAAAAAGAATACATTTGAATCAGTTCTAATGAGGTGGATGAAACTGGAGCCTATTATACAGTGTGAAGTAAGCCAGAAAGAAAAACACCAATACAGTATACTAATGCATATATATGGAATTTAGAAAGATGGTAACAATAACCCTGTGCACGAGACAGCAAAAGAGACACTGATGTATAGAACAGTCTTATGGACTCTGTGGGAGAGGGAGAGGGTGGGAAGATTTGGGAGAATGGCATTGAAACATGTAAAATATCATGTATGAAACGAGTTGCCGGTCCAGGTTCGATGCACTATACTGGATGCTTGGGGCTGGTGCACTGGGACGACCCAGAGGGATGGTATGGGGAGGGAGGAGGGTTCAGGATGGGGAACACATGTATACCTGTGGCGGATTCATTTTGATATTTGGCAAAACTAATACAATTATGTACAATTTAAAAATAAAAACAAAACAAAACAAACAAATACAGATGGTTTTTAAATGTCATAGTTTAAGAATTACATAGCTAGGTATAACTAAGTGGAAATCTTGTTGGAAGATACAAACATGTGAAAAATAAGGTGGTATTTTACCCAACTGTAATGGCTCAACATTAAAGAATCCAATTGCAATACAGGAGACTCGGGTTCAATCCCTGGGTTGGGAAGATCCCCTGGAGAAAGAAATGGCAACCCACTCCAGTATTCTTGCTTGGAGAATCCCATGGACAGAAGAGCCTGGTGGGCTGCAGTCCATGGAGACAGAAGAGTTGGACACAACTGAATGTCTAAGCAATAATATCAACAAAAATAATGTTTCTTAAACACTCTGATTAGAGAATAAGCTTCTATTTATCGATTTATGTATTCACATACATTTATACATCCCTGGTAAGTGCTAGGCATATTGTAAGGATAAGTAAATTATAGCATCTCAGTCTACTAGAAAAAAAGATGAAAATGACTACTACTTAATTTACATAGTGAGTTTTCCAATTTTAATAAATGAAGAATAGATAAATGTGTTTTATTAAAAAACAATCCTATTTTATTCTTAATGAGTTAAGGCTTTCTCAAACATATACTTCTAATTTGAAAGTAATTTAATAAAAAATAAAAGTATGACTGCTTCATTTATGCTTAATTAGATCAGTAGTCTTATATGACTGGTGTTTGATAGTTGCTATACAATTCTTAGGGCTTCCTTGTTGGCTCAAGTAGTGAAGAAACTGTCTGCAATGTAGGAAACACAGATTTGACCCCTGGTTTGGGAAGATCCTCTGGAGAAGGCAATAACTACCCATTCCAGTATTCTTTCCTGGAGAATTCCACAGACAGAGGAGCCTGGCAGAATACAGTCCATTTTACTCTGCTTGCTTTATTTATTTATCTGTGCTCAAGCCTTTCAGCACAGTACTTGAAATGACTTAATCATTGACTTGAAAATTTCTGCCAACTTTCTTTAGGTTGAAGAAACTTATGAGTGGAGAGAGATTTGTTTATTTACTATTTCAGATGAAAGTGAAAGTCACTCAGTCATGTCTGACTGTTTGCGACCCCAGGGACTATACAGTCCATGGAATTGTCCAGGCCAGAATACTGGAATGGATAGCCTTTCCTGTCTCCAAGGGATCTTCCCAACCCAGGGATTGAACCCAGGTCTCCCACATTGCAGGTGGATTCTTTACCAGCTGAGCTGCAAGGGACTATTTCAGATATGATCTCTTTAACAGAAATTCAGTGCTATTTGAATTCTTTTCTTAAGGCTACTTATATCTTGTTTTTTTTTTCTCCCCAAAATTTTACCCTTGTACCCAAAAATTTCATCCTGTCTTAAACTTCCGATCATGTATGCCATTTCCTTTTTATTGGAATTAATCATGGAATTGCTCCCAGGTACAGATTTTGCTTAAATCTCCAGCTCAAACTGAATCCTGAAAATTTGTTTTGTGCATATTACACAATTCAGAAACCCTTGTGACAATACAAAGTGCTGTGTTTAAACACTGTGGCAACATAGATTAGTATTTTCTTGGTCTGATTAATTACTGATGCAAAAATTTAAACCTACTACATATAGGTTTCTTGCAATATATTTAATGTTTAACTTAAGATATATTTAAGCTCCAAAACTTTTAATACATTTCTTTTCTCTCTCTCTCTTTTTTTTAAATCTCTTGACCATCACAGATAAGGATATTAGTTTTTGAAATTTCTGTCTCATTTTTATTCAAAAAATAAAAGGAAAACATTAAAAAAAATGATTGTAAAGGATACTGAAAATCACTGAAGCATTTGGTGTTGGACTTGTATTTAAGTAATTCATTTAAGGTTCCCTATTGAATAGTCCACACAATAAAAGCCATGCCACTCAATTATTTGTACAAATAGTATATGATTTTCTGACAAAGATTCTTCACACCTTTTAAAACTTTATTTCTGAACAGATATTGTTTTTTTTAATTTAACAGCTAAAGTAAATCATGAAGATTCTTAAAATATATTTATCATTATAATAGGAATTATCGATCATAATTCAGCATTATTACCCATACAACAAGCTCTTGCTGTTGTTGTTTAGTCACTAAGTTGTGTTTAACTCTTTTGCAACCCCATAGAATATAGCCCACTGGGCTCCTCTATCCATGGGATTTCTCAGGCAAGAATACTGAAGTGGGTTGCCATTTCTTTCTCCAGGGACTCTTTCTGACCCAGGGATCAAACCTGCCTCTCCTGCACTGGCAGGAATATTCTTTAGGCATGGTCAAATGTAATACTGGATAGGAACTCCTCACATGACTATGATACAATTAGAAATTCTTTATTTGATTTATAAGACCTAACAATAAAGGGAAAAATTTAGATTATTAGAATTAGAAAGAGTTGTATATAAATTATAACCCAAATCTGTTATGCTACAAATAAGAAATTGTCTAGAGAAATTAATTGGAGAAGGAAATAAGATTAGAATTAAATCCTGCTGCTGCCGCCGCCACTGCCACCGCTGCTGCTAAATCTCTTCAGTCTGTCTGACTCTGCACGACCCCATAGACGGCAGCCCACCAGACTCCTCTGTCCCTGTGATTCTCTAGGCAAGAATACTGGAGTGGATTGCCATTTCCTTCTCCAATGCATGCATGCATACTAAGTCATTCAGTAGTGTCCGATTCTGTGAGACCCAATGGACAGCAGCCTACCAGGCTCCTCTGTCCATTGGATTCTCTAGGCAAGAATACTGGAGTGGGTTGCCATTTCCTTCTCCAAGAATTAAATCCTTCCCATTATTAAATATAATTTTCATTTTTTTAGGAAGTTAATAGGTTCATTTAGTGCTTGATAGATGGAGACAAAAATGCCAACCATCTTGCAATTCAACATAAAATTCAAGCATTTACATTTATGGAACAGAGAGAGGGATATGGAAATAGAGACACACACACAGAGAAATAGAGTCTATCTGATTTTAAACTTTTCTAAGAACCCCTCAAAACTTCAAGAGTAGAATTATCTGTTTGAAATATATCTACCAACTAGATACAGAGAAATGAATACACAGTTGACTAAAATATGAGGGAAATGGGCAAATACTATAAAAGCACAGAATGATATGGAAAAGGTAATATTTAAGAATTGAGCTAAAAGAAGGGACCCATCATTATAGATGAATTATTCTGAATTTCTGCCATTAGTGATTTCTAAAGAGCCACCTAATGTGTGTCTCTACACATACTGACACCAATCATACTCTCAAGGAAAACAATCCATAGATGTTTGTCATTCACTCTCAGTTTAATACCACTGGAATCTTGAAACAAAAAAAAACAAACAATAAGCAAACATGCTTGCGGTGGTCCTAGGACATGTTACAGTAGAGTCAAATAGAGGCTTTATATAACTGTAGCCAAGGGGTAAGTCATGATTAACCATCACTGATGGTTTACATTGTTGTTTACATTGTTGTTGTTTTACAGTTGCTAAGTCACGTTCAACTCTTTGCGACCCCATGGGCTGTAGCTCAACAGTCTACTTGGCACATGGGATTTCCAGGCAAGGATACTGGAGTGGGTTACCATTTCCTTATCCAGGGAATCTGCCTGGACCAGGGATCAAACCCATGTCTCCTGCAGTGGCAGGTGGATATTTACCACTGAACCACCTGGTAAACCCAAATTGCCATTGTACCTTGTTAACTGTAAAGTAGGGATGCAAAAGATATAGTCCTACCGTTTTTGATGGTTGTTCCACTTAAATCAAGAATCTAAAATATTTTTAACTGGCCCTTTCCCCTTGGTTCCTTAGATACTCTTATTTGCCAAAAGTAGGTACATATTTGGATTAACATTCATTTTGATGATAAAAAGGAACCCCTAAGTTACTTTTTGGCAGTGTCTGAATATTTGATCTGTTGAATCTGGATATTTGTCCACACTAATCTGTCAGTTCATCAATTGCTGGCACTTTTATTTGGCATCATCATTATTTCTCCTGTGACTTGCATTGTTAGAAGGACAGCAAGTGGTTCCTAGGGGGCTTCTTTTCAGCAACAGTCAATAACTGCTAGACCAATTAAATCTAGGTAGGCAGTAAGTGCTTTTTGCTTAGGTTAGTTGTGTTTGTTTTGTTCTTCTCTTGTCCAATAGTTTATAAAAAATGATATTTTCAGAGACAGTGACTGTTATTTTTATGACACAACTTGCCTTTCAGCATAATTGAGCCTCCCAGGACCATCTGCCATCAGATTATGCTATTTAATGTGGCACTGGATACAAGAGTAACTTATGCCCAAAAAGAGTCCTATATTTGACTCCCATATTTTTCTACATTTGCTTCTTTTTGTCCTCCTTCTCTCCAAGGATGATGTTTAAAAAAATAATGCACATTTAATGTATTTGAGATGCAGTTTTCCAGTATCTTCCATCTAAGAGAGTATAATTTCCATGATTCTTAGATAGGTTGTTAAAGAGTTATGTCCTATTAATACCATCTGCTTGTACTTAGAATCAACATATATCAATATTTACATTTTATTTGATTATGTGTTTGGGCTTTCTATGTGTCTAAGTCCTAAAGAGTTGGACTATAAAGAAAGCTGCACACTGAAGAATTGATGCTTTTGAACTGTTGTGTTGGAGAAGACTCTTGAGAGTCCCTTGGACTGCAAGGAAATCCAACCCGTCCATCCTAACAGAAATCAGTCCTGAGTATTCATTGAAAGGACTGATATTGAAGCTGAAACTCCAATACTTTGGCCACCTAATACAAAGAATTGACTCAATTGAAAAGACTCTGAAACTGAGAAAGACTGAAGGTGGGAGAAGAAGGGCACGACAGAAGATGAGATGGTTGGATGGCATCATGGACTCAATGGACATGAGCCTGAGTGAACTCCGGGAGTTGGTGATGGACAGGGAGGCCTGGCATGCTGCAGTCCATGGGGTCGCAAAGAGTCGGACACGACTGAGCGACTGACCTGTACTGAGAGATAGCATGTTGAATCTTAAGCATTGCAAATATTCAGAGTAGAGTAAGCAAGATATGTACATAGATTAGATTAAAATCACGTTATTTAAAAAGTATAATGCAGGAGACCCTGGTTTGCTTCCTGGGTCAGGAAGAACCACTGGAGAAGGGATGGTCTACCCACTCCATATTCTTGGGCTTCCCTTGTGGCTCAGCTGGTAAAGAATCCACCTGCAGTGGAGAGACCTGGGTTAGATCCCTGGGTTGGGAAGTTACCCTGGAGAAGGGAAAGGCTACCTACTCCAGTGTTCTGGCATGGGGAATTCCATGGAATGTATAGGTCATGGGGTTGCAAAGAGTCAAACATGACTGAGTGACTTTTACTTTCACTTTCATACATTTTACCTCAGATGATGTTTTATTAGCATCACCATCTTAACCATGTCACAATTGTTGATGCAAAGTTAAATCAGGCATAAAACGGAGCTGATCTATTACAGTATTTTCCGATTGTTTTAAAATGATTTAGAGTATTAATCAATTTAATGACTTTGTATGAATGCACTTTTAATAAACTTGAAATAAAAGGTGAGGTTAAAACATTGGTGCATTACACATTATGAAATTTTGTTTTGAGTATGTGTGTGTTGTACACCTCATTCTGAGCAAGCAAGTCAGAAGACCTGGTTCAGGGGGTCTCCAAAATCATTTCACAATTAGGAGTCTACAATAACCAGGAGAATACCTGGTTATTGAAGGAATTTACCAAAACACACTTTCTCACAATATGACTGGTTTCCTATCATGAAGATAAGGTATGCTGATATGAAGTTGTTGACTGCCAACAAATATTACAAATATTTTGTTTGATGTGATAGAACTAATAGATTATATCAATGAACCAATAACTTATCGAAGTCCCATTTTTGATCATGTATGTATGTGTTGCTAAAGTTTAGGAGACAAATACTGAAAACAAGATTGACTGTTGTAATTCATTATCTGGGGAAAAAAGTTAAAAATATACACAACCAAGGGTTTTGATATTTTATCACCATTTTAATATTGGCTTTCCTGGTGGCTCAGACAGTAAAAAAACCCACCTGCAATGTGGGAGACCTGGGTTTGATGCCTGGATTGGGAAGATCCCCTGGAGGAGGGCATGACAACCTGCTCCAGTGTTCTTGCCTGGAGAATCTCTGTGGATTCTGTTAGGAGCCTGATGGGCTACAGTCCATGGGGCTGCAAAGAGTTGGATATGACTTAGCAATGAAGCATAGCACAACATATGAATTAATATTAGAAAATTGAATATTTTTACATGAGAGAAGAAATTGAAATATATATCATTTACAAATTAATTTATATATATATATATATATATATATATATATATATAGTACTTCTGCACGAACAACACTTAACATAGTACAGGTTCTACATATCTTATTGAAGGAATGCAGGTTGCTCTAGAAAGACTGTGTTAGTAGCAGAAACAGAAATAGCCTGAGGTATAAAGTGGGTCTAAGTAGGCAAAGGTAGTAGTATTACAATCTAGAGCAATATCAGATATACATGTAACATCCTCCTACTCACCTCTGTCTTTGACCAGAATTCAAGAAAATTGTTAAAAAAAAATCTCTTTTCAGTTCTTATACTGACTTTACACTGACCCACCTTGTTTCAAAACTCCTAGTCTCCTCTGTTGAATTGTTTTCCTTAACCCCTCCTCATTGGTGTGTAATAAATTTACATAAGAATGAATTCATTCATTATTATCTTGCCCAAGTCTAAAAGAGGGTTTAAGGTAGAGCCTTGTTAACTTCATGGAAGAAAGTAAAAGTGAAGTCACTCAGTCATCTCCAACTCTTTGGGACCCCATGGACTGGAGTCTACCAGGCTCTCTGTCCATGGGATTCTCCAGGCAAGAATACTGGAGTGGGTTGCCATTTCTCTCTCCAGGGGATCTTCCCGACCCAGGGATTGAACCCAGGTCTCCAGCATTGGAAGCAGAAGTTTTTAACCTCTGAGCCACCAAGGACCTCATGAATGGCCCTGAAATTTATACCAATTTAACAACAAACTAACTAGCCCTACTGCTGCCAACTCTGTGTGACCCCATAGAAGGCAGCCCACTAGGCTTCCCGTCCCTGGGATTCTCCAGGCAAGAACATTGGAGTGGGTTGCCATTTCCTTCTCCAATGCATGAAAGTGAAAAGTCAAAGTGAAGTGGCTCTAGAGAAGGTTATTATGTATCAACCTTAAAAGAAGTTTCTTGTGGATGTGTATTATGAATTTTATACTTAAGGAATTATTTCCTATCTAAGTTTGCTACTCATTGTTTCTAATTTCAAAGAATGGTTCATGTTCCATAGATAAAAAAGAGCTCAGGCATAGCCTTTTTTTCATTCTGAGAAAATATGATAACATTTATTCCTTGATCCATGTGAAAAAGAAAAGCAATTATTTATTCACACACAAGGACTATATACCAACAAGTGCTTTTAGCCTATTTGACTTGTTAATGTGTCAAAACTATGACAATGGAATTAACAGCAAATTTAAATGTCACTGCAGATAAATGTTCATTTTATAATGTCAAGAAATACCTTTTAAATCTACTTATATTTCAAGAGAGATTTATATTTCCCTTTCACCTTTGCATCTTTTAAAAAGTTTTATGGTATATCATCTTTAAACAGATTGACAATGCAGCAGAGTGAGAACATTTTATTGTGTGACTGTATTTGTTATGTGCACAGGAATTTTTCAAGTATATGTTAGTTTTGTCTGTGAGTAATTAATATGTTTTACTGTAAGAGTATCTTTTGCTCTATACTATTAATCCTTTTTCATGGAGTATGAATAACACTCATCTTTATTTAAAAAAAAATAGTACAGTTATATTTTAGGTACATAAAAAAATTCAGAGTAGCTTTAAATTGCATTGCTTTTGGCAAAACTTTCATTTCTTTTAAGCTTATTCACTTACGAACATTGAATGCAAATGGCTATGTTTCACAGTTAGTTTAAGCTTGTTGAAATGAACAATATGTTTCCATTGTAACCAAGGCTTTACCCATAGGAAACATAAGGGAGAAACTTGACTCTTCCATCTTCTCTGAAGTACAAAGATAGCCTACCCATATATAAAAATATTACTCTAGCCATAAATTATTTATTTAGCAACTTTCTCTTTTAGAACATGAAACAATTTTTCTATAGTACAAAAGGGGTTTTATTATTGATATTTTTCTATATTACGTGTTAAATGTTTTAAAAGAAAAAAAGATTACTGTATTAAGTCTCATGTAGTAAATAAGAATTAATTCTTCAAGGCTGTAAGTGGGAAAATAGGGGATTATGAAATGATATCTAATACAGGTCAATATGTTGTTTAGTCACCAAGTCATGACTGATTCTTTGTGATCTCATGAACGGTAGCCCACCAGGCTCCTCTGTCAATGGGATTTCCAGGCAAGAATACTGGAATAGATTGCCATTTCAATATAATCTTTATATTAAATAAAAATGTCTTCATTTTGTCACATTTATTCTTTAACCTTGAGTTGTTTATTATACAAATAGCCTGACTTATTATACAAACATGATTTTCTACTGGAATGTCTTGATATAGCATACATATAAATAGCAATACTCTTTGTTTATGTAGGAATTTATTAGCAATAGACTAATTGATATAGCATACATATAAATAGCAATACTCTTTGTTTATGTAGGAATTTATTAGCAATAGACTAAAAATAGATTTTGTATCAACAGAAAATTACCTTTGTCTATTTTTTTTTTCCTACTCTGTAGTTTAGGCTTATTTTCTATTTTAAAATAATTTATATTTAAATCATAATTGTGTTAGAATTCAAAAATTGTTAATTCAATTCAAAATTAAATATTTATTATGGAATAATATTTTAAATTTCTATAGGAGCACAACCACCTTAGTGACATATTTTGAACATTATATGGTCCCTTCAGCTCTTTGGCATTACGTTCTTATAAAAAAGGAAAAATTCTGTTTACATGTTAAAGCTACAAAGAAGTTATAAGAAAAAAATCCAAGCAAGTCTGTGTCAAAAAATATATATATATTTTTAAATATACATGTGTGTATATATATATATATACACACACACACATAGAAGCATGTAATCTATGATTTTTGATCTAAATTTTTGATCTACCTACTTTGTACTTCAAAGAAGATAGAATAATACAGGCTCTTCCTTGTGTTTTTGATGAGTGGTCCCTCGGTCGCATGTGTGTATGTATGTATATATACACACATATATATTTTAAATGATAAATTAATATTGTATTAAATATGTTTATTATACTTTGGGCATCTGTGTTCAGGATCAATAAGAATTAACAAACTATTCAAGAGCATGTCATGTCAGTTTTACCAACTAGTTATGCTTGACTATAATAGCCACATTGCTTTGAATTGAAACAATGGAAGGGAGTTAAATAAAGATAGGCTAAGAAGCGGTAAGCTGTTGGATATACACAGGGGCATAATAGTGGGAAGTCTGGTATCAGTTTCAATTTAAGAATTCATGAATCAAATAATACTTCACTTTACAATGCAAAGGTGATGGGAAGGCGAGCTGGATTCCCACACAGAAGGGGATAATCAATGGAAGCAATTAACAAGTGTTTCTGGTAGTTTGAAATATAACTACATTTTCTGGAAGTGGAGAGGAATGGATCTATTTCTTCCTCTTTCTCTGACCTAGAGTTATTTATGTTTATAAAATAGTATATAATAGTCCATCAAAGATGGGAGTTGGTTATTTAAGCACCATAAATATAATTCATCAAATATTTGAGTTATGAGATTAAAATCTTTTTTTTTTGTCTTTGTCGATCATAGGCTTCTACACAGAATAGTTCATATAAAATTTTTGAGAATATAGAAGTATGTAGGCTCAGTCAGTCATTTCAGTTGTTCAGTTCTGTCCAAATCTTTGCAACCCCACAGACTTCAGCATGCCAGGCTTCCCTGTCCATCACCAACTCCCAGGACTTGCTCAGACTCATGTCCATCAAGTCAGTGATGCCACCCGACCATCTCATCCTCTGTTGTCCCTGCTCCTTCTGCCTTCAGTCTTTCCTAGCATCAGGGTCTTTTCCAATTAATCAGTTCTTCACATCAGGTGGCCAAAGTATTGGAACTTCAGCTTCAGCATCAGTTCTTCCAATGAATATTCAGGACTGATCTCCTTTAGGATTGACTGGTTGGATCCCCTTGCAGTCCAAGGAACTATCAAGAGTCTTCTCCAACACCACAGTTCAAAAGCATCAATTCTTCCGTGTTCAGTTTTCTTTACGGTCCAACTGTCATATCCATACATGACTACTGGAAAAGACATAGTTTGACTAGACAGACCTTTGTTGGTAAAGTAATGTCTGTTTTTTAATATGCTGTCTAGGTTTGTCACAACTTTTTTTCTAAGGAGCAAGTGTCTTTTAATTTCATGGCTGCAGTCACCAACTGCAATGATGTTGGAGCCACTAAATATATAATATAAATGTTCTCACTGTTTCCATTGTTTCCCCATCTGTTTGCCTTGAAGTGGTGGGACAGGATGTCATGATCTTAGTTTTTTGAATGTTGAGTTTTAAACCAGCTTTTTTACTCTCCTCTTTCACTTTCATCAAGAGACTCTTTAGTTCCTTTTCGCTTTCTGCCTTAAGGGTCATGTCATCTGCATATTTCCTGGCAATCTTGATTCCAGCTTGTGGTTCATCCAGCCCAGCATTTTGCATGATGCACTCTGCATATAAATTAAATAAGCAGGGTGACAATATACAGCCTTGACATACCCCTTGTCCAATTTAGAATCAGTCCATTGTTCCATGTCCAGTTCTAACTGTTCCTTCTTGACCTACATACAGATTTCTCAGGAGGCAGGTCAGGTGGTCTGGTATTCCCATCTCTTGAAGAATTTTCCACACGCACAATTTATTGTGATCCTCACAGTCAAAAGCTTTAACAGTAGTCAGTGAAGCAGAAGTAGATGTATGTAGGCTAAATCTAACTAAAAGGTAGTATTAAAAATAATGATAATAATAATGATAAAAATAGTTCACAAAAATTATCACTTATATAAGTGATTACCAAATAAATATGCTATTTGGTTATTTTTGCTGTTGCACAGCCATTAAGTTGTGTCCAACTCTTTTCCACCCCATGGACTGCAGCCCATCAGTCTCCCTGTCCTTCACTATCTCCAGGAGTTTGCTCAGATTCATATCCTTTGAGTTGGTGATGTAATCTAACTGTCTCATCCTCTGCCACCCTCTTCTCCTTTTGCCTTCAATCTTTCCCAGCATCAGGGTCTTTTCCAATGAATCCACTGTTCACATCAGGTAGCTGAAGTATTATTATCTTTGACCAATCTTTTACCACTTGTAAAACTTGTATTTATAGATTTTGTGACAGTTTATTACCATCAAAAATGTCTTATTTTTCTTCTCTGGCCTTCTACTCTTGATGAGTGTCTTATTTTTCTTCTCTGTCCTCTCTTGATGTATAATTGCATTATTTGGGAGTGGGATGGCAGGCTGATTCTGTCTTCTAATAACCCTGCATCAGGATTCCCCACAAAAAGTGGTTATATGCAAGTATTCTATCAAGATTCTCCCAGCTGGAATAAGCATATGGTTGGCCAGTTTACAAGAGTGGTTCTGACTTGTTAGCTTTTTTTAACAGTATCAGATATAGATTCTCCCTGAGCTATGCTTGAACTTGCTATTTCACATAGAGTAACTGGTGATTTGTAAGCCTGAGGTTAGGGAACCCTCATTGGAAAAGACACTGATGCTGGGAAAGATTGAAGGCAGGAGGAAAAGGGGATGACAGAGGATGAGATGGTTGGATGGCATCACCGACTCAATGGACATGAGTTTGAGCAAGCTTCAGGATTTAGTGATGGGCAGGGAAGCCTGGCGTGCTGTAGTCCATGGGGTCACAAAGAGCTGGACATGACTGAGCAACTGAATTGAATTGAATGCATATACTTTATTAAATTAATCCTGGCAGAATGTCCCAAATGGACATGAATTTTGCAAGTTTTTACTCCTTAACTCTTTTACTCATGTAGCATATACTTTCTAATGACATTTTATGTATCATACATATGATACACACATCATATATGTATATGTATATATATAATGGTCTTAGCCATGTGGATCAAAGGAAAGCAAGATTGGCTTAATCCTTAATCTCCCAAAGCAGTTGAATGAATCAGGCATTGATATGTCAAAAGGTGATAACATTCAGCTACCCTGAATATCAATACAATATGCAAAAATAGCATTTTAATTTTAACTGCTAGTATTCTTTTAATTGTGTACAGAAGAATCCATTTCAGCTGGTTTAAGCAAAAATTTACAATCGTAAAGGCCCCTAAAGTTTTTGGGAAAAGTGAAGTCCATGAAGAAGTTTCCTGCTTCGGAGAGCATTCTCATACCAATGATTGTGTGGCACAGTGATTTGGTTTAATCTTCCATAAATTTTTACAAATGTTCTTATGTTTTCACTCTTTTCACATGACTCCTCATTTTTAAATTCTCTTTTTATTTATTCTGGTGTAATAGTACAGTGCTACCTTGGGAGCTCTAAATTGGTCTTTCTAAAGTTCAGAATCTTTAAAATCTTATTCTCAGTCATATTTCCTTTCCTCCACATTTCACCCTTTCATGTTTTATCTCATACAGACTTTCCAAACAATTTTTAGAGGATAATCCATGAATATATATTTATTTCCAGTCTTTCTATATTTATAAATAGTGATTAAATGTATCTGATTTCATGTTCCCTCTGAAGTGATCAGCTCTGTACCTCAAATAGCATCTTTATCCTTTGAACTTAGAATCATGTTCCAACCTTCTTTTCCATTCCTACACCATCTATGCTTCATCCTCTCAGGCCATCTAATTCATCATTAAATTGTAATCATGCTTCCATTACAATGTCTTATATTTGCTACTTTTTTTTTTTTTAGATCTACAGGGTGTGGTCTGGAAGGAGAAAACTTGGAATAAAATTTCATAGATAATAATGTTTGAACTGGCTTTTGAAATCCAAATATGAATTCAGTATATTGCTTGGGAAAGCTAGAATGAACGAACATACAGACCTAGACATAGAATGTCTCAAACACTATGGAAGTAGTTTTCTTAATCATTCCATAGTGGTGTTATCCAAGTCAATAGATGACAGTTCTCCCTGGGTAATTCAGAGACCCATGTCCACGCCTTAGGTCTATACAGTCTGAATCCAAGTCATAGAGAAGATGAACCATTTTCTTAAAAAGTCTTGACTGAGAAATGGTCTATACTGGCTAAACTCTCATTTCTTTGACTAGATTCAGACATGTGTAAATATAATTGCCAGAAAATCTGGAAAATACAATCTTAAGAAATTGTAGAGTTGTGAAGATCAGCTTAACAACCTATTCTACCATGGAAATGGGGAGAGATTTCCAAGGCAGGAAAACTTGTGTGTAAATAGAAGCAGAAAACATAGTGCAGGGGGGAAGTAAGAGCATGGTTAGTGTTGGAGCCATATTACTGGGTGTTTGGTGATTGAAAAAGTTTCAAAAACTGAGAAGGTCCCATAGAAGAAGATGTTACTATGCTGAGAGAAGATGGACTAATGAACCAGAACCTTAATTATAATGCTGAGGGATGTGAAATTGGTCTCTAAATGTTAAAAGCATATTAAAGATGTTTAAGTGAAGCAAAAGCAACACTATTTTGTGCTATAGACAAAAATTTCTGGTATCAATAGAATGACCTGCTTTAAGAGTAAGATGCTTGTTCAAGACACAATTATACTCCTACTAGCCTGGGAACTTCTTGAAGACTTTTTTTTTTTAATTCCATCTTTTTTTTCAACATGGGATTTAGGATAGTAACAGTGATAGGCTCAATTGTGTCTCCCTAAAAAAAAATATATATATATATATGTTGAAACCTTAACACCCAATTTATTCAAAGCAGAGTTTTTAGGTTGGGCTTTCATCCAATATATTTGGGCCTCCCTGATGGTTCTGATGGCACAGCCCCTCTGACTGCAGTACAGGAGACCTGGGTTTAATCCCTGCATTAGGAAGATCCCCTGGAGAAGGAAGTGGCTAAATACCGATTCCAATATTCTTGTCTAGATAAGTCCATGGAGAGAGGAGCCTGCAGTTGGACGTGACTGAGCAACCAAGACTTTTCCCACTTTCCCAAGTGGGAAAATAAGACTTTAACTTTTCATCCAATAGGGCTAGTGTCCTCATAAGAAGAGGATACAAGGACAGAGACAACGCTGAGGAAACAGCAGGGAAAGACATAGGGAAGAGGGGGCCATCAGCAAGTCAAGGAGAGAGGTCTCAGAAGGAAGCCTGAAAACACCTTGACCTCTGGTTTAGCCACCAGTACTGTGAAAAAGTACATTTCTGTTAAGCCATCCAATCTGTAATATTTGTGATAACAGCCCTAGCAAAGTAATACTATGGCACTCACTTATTAGGTGTTACTTCCCAGGTGGAGCTAATGGTAAAGAACCTACCTGCCAATGTAGGGGATGTAAGAGACACAGGTTCTATCCCTGGTTTAGGAAGATCCCCTGGAGGAGGCTAACAACTCCAGTATTCTTGTCTGGAGAATCCTGTGGACAGAAGAGCCTAGTGGGCTACAGTCCATAGGGTGGCAGAGTCAAACACTACTAAAGTGCCTTATGAAATATTAATTATAAATTCATTCTGTACTAACCAGCTTTTCTTGTTTTCCCACCCCAAGTCAATCATCAACTACCCTAAATTTCCTGTCTGATTATGACATTATCTCTGCGGCTCAATGTCAAATTAGTATTGAGCCCTGAATGAGATCAACACTGAGAAACAATTAGTAGTTTAGGAAAAGTAAGGGTTAGTAATTAAGGGACTCATACCTTAGCTAATTAATTCTATAGACATCCATGGTTCTTTTTTCGGTATAGTTCAGTAAGCACCCACACACTCAGGCATATGCAATGTTATGAGAATGTATTCCAAAAAATGGTGGTGTTATGAATTCTTGTGTTATTCCACTTAATTTATAGTTGTGTGTCAACTCTTTGGAGCCGCATGTACTTTAGCCCAACAGGCTCCTCTCTATGTGGAATTTTCCAGGCAAGAATACTGGAGTGGATTGCCAGTTCTACTCCAGGGGATCTTCTAGTTCACTCAGTTTAGTCTCTCAGTCATGTCCGACTCTTAGTGACCCTGTGAACCGCAGCACGCCAGGCCTCCCTATCCATCACCAACTCCCGGAGTTTACTCAGACTTATGTCCACTGAGTCAGTGATGCCATCCAACCATCTCATACTCTGTTGTCCCCTTCTCCTCCTGCCCTCAATCTTTCCCAGCATCACAGTCTTTTCAAATGAGTCAACTCTTCACATCAGGTGGCCAAAGTATTGGAGTTTCAGCTTCAACATCAGTCTTTCCAATGAACATGCAGGACTGATCTCCTTTAGGATGGACTGGTTGGATCTCCTTGCAGTCCAAGGGACTCTCAAGAGTCTTCTCCGACACCAAAGTTCAAAAGCATAAATTCTTCAGTGCTCAGCTTTCTTTATAGTCCAACTTTCACATCCATCCATGACCACTGGAAAAAAACAGAGCCTTGACTAGATGGATCTTTGTTGACATCATAATGTCTCTGTTTTTTAAATGCTGTCTAGGTTGGTCATTGGAGGAGTCAATGGCACCCCACTCCAGTACTCTTGCCTGGAAAATCCCATGGACAGAGGAGCCTGGTAGGCTGAAGTCCATGGGGTCGCTAAGAGTCGGAGTTGAGCGACTTCACTTTCACTTTTCACTTTCATGCATTGGAGAAGGAAATGGCAACCCACTCCAGTGTTCTTGCCTGGAGAATCCCAGGGACAGGGGAACCTGGTGGGCTGCCGTCTCAGTGGTTGCACAGAGTCAGACACAACTGAAGCAACTTAGCAGCAGGTTGGTCAGAACTTTCCTTCCAAGGAGTAATCGTCTTTTAATTTCATGGCTGCAATCACCATCTGCAGTGATTTTGGAACACAGAAAAATAAAGTCAGCCAATGTTTCTACTGTTTCCCCATCTATTTGCCATGAAGTGATGGGACCGGATACCATGATCTTAGTTTTCTGAATGTTGAGCTTAAAGCCAACTTTTTTACTCTCCTCTTTCACTTTCATCAAGAGGCTCTTTAGTTCTTTTTCATTTTTCCGCCATAAGGGTTGTGTCATCTGCATATCTGAGGTTATTGTTATTTCTCCCAGAAATCTTGATTACAGCTTGTGCTTCATCCAGCCCAGCATTTCTCATGATGTACTCTGCATATAAGTTAAATAAGCAGAGTGACAATATACAGCCTTGATGTACTCCTTTTCCTATTTGGAACCAGTCTGTTGTTCCCTGTCCAGTTCTAACTGCTGCTTCCTAACCTGCATACAGGTTTCTCAAGAGGCAGGTCAGGTGGTCTGGTATTCTTATCTCTTTCAAAATTTTCCACAGTTTATTGTGATCCACCCAGTCAAAGGCTTTGGCATAGTCAATAAAGCAGAAATAGATGTTTTTTGCTCGAACTCTCTTGCTTTTTTGATGATTCAGCGGATGTTGGCAATTTGGTCTCTGGTTCCTCTTTTTTTCTAAAACCAGACTGAACATCTGGAAGTTCACATTTGACGTATTTGCTGAAGCCTGGCTTGGAGAATTTTGAGCATTACTTCACTAGCGTGTGAGATGTGTGCAATTGTTCAGTAGTTGGAGCATTCTTTGGCATTTCCTTTCTTTGGGATTGGAATGAAAACTGGTCTTTTCCAGTCCTGTGGCCACTGCTGAGTTTTCCAAATTTGCTGGCATATTGAGTGCAGCACTTTAACAGCATCATCTTTCAGGATTTGAAATAGGTCAACTGGAATTTCATCACCTCCACTAGCTTTGTTCATAGTGATGCTTCCTAAAGCCCACTTGACTTCACATTCCAGGATGTCTGGCTCTAGGTGAGGGATCACACAATCATGCTTATCCAGGTCATGAAGCTCTTTTTTGTGCAGTTCTTCTGTGTATTCTTGCCACCTCTTCTTATCTTCTGCTTCTGTTAGGTCCCTATCATTTCTGTCCTTTATTGAGCCCATCTTTGCATGAAATGTTCCCTTGGTATCTCTAATTTTCTTGAAGAGATCTCTAGTCTTTCCTGTTCTATTGTCTTCCTCCATTTTTTTTGCATTGATTGCTGAGGAAGGCTTTCTTATCTCTTCTTGCTATTCTTTGGAACTCTGCATTCAAATGGGTATATCTTTCCTTTTCTCCTTTGCTTTTCACTTCTCTTTTTTTCACAGCTGTTTGTAAGACCTCCTCAGACAGCCATTTTGCCTTTTGCATTTATTTTTCTTGGGGATGGTCTTGATTCCTGTCTCATGTACAATGTCACTATCCTCCAGCCATAGTTCATTAGGCACTCTGTCTATCAGATCTGGTCCCTTAAATCCATTTCTCATTTCCACTGTATTATCATAAGGGATTTGATTTAGGTCATACCTGAATGGTCTAGTGCTTTTCCCTACTTTCTTCAATTTAAGTCTGAATTTGGCAATAAGGAGTTCATGGTCTGAGCCACAGTCAGCCCCTGGTCTAGTTTTTGCTGACTGTATAGAGCTTCTATCTCTTTGGCTGTAAAGGATATAATCAATCTGATTTTGGTGTTGACCATCTAGTGATATCCATGTGTAGAGTCTTCTCTTGTCTTGTTGGAAGAGGATGTTTGCTATGACCAGTGCGTTCTCTTGGCAGGACTCTATTAGCCTTTGCCCTGCTTCATTCTGTACTCCAAGGCCAAATTTACCTGTTACTCCAGGCAAATGATCTGAAAGAATGATCTTCTAGTTAGCCTCTATCATTTAATGTCTATTAGTTTGAGACCAATTTATTTAGCCTGTAGAAGCATCTATTTTTCTTATGGGAGAAATTTTATTACTTCATAAGGTAGAAAATAAGATTAAATTATTGAAAGTTTCTAGCACAATCCTTGCTGTGTGGGATATTATCATGTAGGTATCCTTTCCTCACTAAATTGTACCAAACATTATTCAATAAGAATTATTAGCAAGTAAATTTCATTCTCAAAGAGAAATGCTGCTGCTGCTGCTGCTGCTAAGTCACTTCAGTTGTGTCTGACTCTGTGCGACCCCATAGACTGCAGCCCACCAGGCTCCCCCATTCCTGGGATTCTCCAGGCAAGAACACTGGAGTGGGTTGCCATTTCCTTCTCCAATGCGTGAAAGTGAAAAGTGAAAATGAAGTCGCTCAGTCCTGTCCGACCCTCAGCGACCCCATGAATTGCAGCCTTCCAGGCTCCTCTGTCCATGGGATTTTCCAGGCAAGAGTACTGGAGTGGGTTGCCATTGCCTTCTCCACAAAGAGAAATGAGTAAATACTAAACATATAAAGAAATCCTAAAAATAAGTTCCATTCATTACTATGAACATATCAAGAGAAATAGATACATATATTTATCACATTTAAAAACACAGTATTAAAGCATTTAGTGTTTCTCCATATATTATTTATAAATATAGAGACTTACTATACTTCTTTTCAATGAAAGCACTGAACTGTTGTAAAATAGAAAATATAAAAATTTATATTAAATAGTTAGAAACGAAGAGACAAAAAATTACTCAATGTCACTGTCTTAGTAGACTTTATTCCCTGGAGGGTCTCCATTGATATTTTGGGTGTTGATTCTATTTGTCAATTTTATATTCACTTCTGGCTCCCCGTCTATTTGGCTTTGGTTTATAACACCCTGAATGATAAAAACAAAATGAAACAAATATTTTTCATTTCAGTTATATTAAGAATTAAATAGTGTCTTGCTTTCTTCATAGGTGTGTGATTTGAATTACATAGGGTGACAGACTGATATGTTTACACCTGAGAATCTCACAGTGTATCAGTTCAGTTCCATTTAGTTGCTCAGTCATGTCCGACTCTTCATGACCACAGGTCTCCCTATCCATCACCAACTCCCGGAGTTTACTCAGACTCATGTCCATTGAGTCCGTGATGCCATCCAACCATCTCATCCTCTATTGTCCCCTTCTCCTCCTGCCCTCAATCTTTCCCAGCATCAGGGTTTTCTCAAATGAGTCAGCTCTTCACATCAGGTGGCTGAAGCATTGGAGTTTCAGCTTCAACATCAGTCCTTCCAATGAACACTCAGGACTGATCTCCTTTAGGATGGACTGGGTGGATCTCCTTGCTGTCCAATGGATTCTCAAGAGTCTTCTCCAACAGTACAGTTCAAAAACATCAATTCTTTGGTGCTCAGCTTCCTTTATAGTCCAACTCTCACATCCATACATGACTACTGGAAAAACCATTGCCTCGACTCGAGGGACCTTTGTTGGCAAAGCAATGTCTGTATCAGTGGTAATCAACTGCACAAGGTCATAGAATAGATAAAGGGTGACACTTGTCAAGATAGGTTGGCAGTAAGTCCTCAGCCTCATGGTCTTAATGTGATGCACTTTTGGTTAGAAACCAGTTTTGGGAGATGGCAGCTGTGGGTAGAATCTAGAATCAAAGACCCCAGAGTTGTATGATCACAGTTTATCTATTCAAGCCCTGTGGATGTCAGTTTATGTGCTCAGTTGCTCTGTCACTCAGTGGTGTTCAACTCTTTGTGACCCTCTGGACTGTAGCCACTAGGCTCCTCTGATCATGAAATTTTTCAGGCAAGAGTACTGGAGTAGGTTTCCGTTTCCTCCTCCAGGGGATCTTTCCAACCCAAAAATCAAACTCATGTCTCCTGCATTGCAGACAGACTTCTTTACCTGCTGAGCCATTGCGGAGGCCCATCTGTTTGTTTACCCATCTATTAATGTCAGTGTTGCACACCTCGTGCTATAAAAACTGTGTGAGTCAATTTCTGTAGTGTGTTTAATGATAAAGCTGCCAAAGAAGTGCCTAATAAACTGAGTGTTCTGTAATATACAAGGGATTGAATTCTGCTTTTTTTTTTTCCCATAGTACAAAAGTAATGTTAGTTTAGTTTTCGACAAAACCATAAGCTTTCAAAACAGTGATCTTTTGATTTTACAGCTGACATATTGCATACATTTCGTGTAGCCTTTGTTTACTAAAATAAGCAGACTTTTTACAAAAGTCTTGCAGCTTTCTGTCTCCCTAGTTAATTTTTCCCCTCCACATAGGGATTCTGAATACTTGAAGTAATTGACTTCAATAAAATCATGTGAGAAACAAATGGCACAAATATTGAGTTTTTTATAAGAAAAAATCATGTAAAATATTAGTAAATTAAGGTTTCCTTTGGAATGAGCTCTATTACTAAATGACTTCATTGAATCAATAGATACTTGTATGGGCACAGCATTTCACATATTAGCTTTCATTTAAAATTAGAATAAAACATTTGTTATATAATGACACTCATCAGGGTTACCTAACGATACCATTTCCTTTTCTTTGTTTGGATAAATATAACAGTATGGCAACAATACCGCATTATGTTAAAGCTGATGCAAAATACAGTCTCAAGAAGCTCAGTCTTTCTGCAGCACAACACACTGGTAGAAAAGCCTAAAAACTGCGTGTCCTTTTGTTTTCACCTTGTAGTTATGAAATTCATAAAACCAATGAAGGAAAAGGGCAAACATAACAGCACATTGAATGTCATTCAGCTTAGACCTAGCTGATGATAATTATTAGTTCATCATTTATATTAGAGTTTCCCAGGTGGTGGGTGATAGTGATAAAGAATCCACCTGCTTAATGCAGGAGTTGCAAAAGACACAAGTTCATTCCCTGGGTCAGAAAGGTCCCTTGCAGTAGAAAATGGCAACCTGCTCCAGTATTCTTGCCTAGGAAATCACATGGACAGAAGACCCTGACAGGCTAAAGTCCATGGGGTCCCAAAGAGTTTGACACGGCTGAGCATGCATACACATTTATATTAGACATCTCTGTTGTGGAATTAAAGATACCAAATGAATGATTCAGGAAATGAGTTCTTGTCTTACAACCTGTGAAAACAGGAATACACAGTGGGTTCATACTGTGTATAACCCACTGCTATTTCCTCTTTTTCTGCTCCACTTTTTTTTTTTTAATAATAATTTAAAGAGTGTGGTAACCTACTTGATGGAGAAGGAAATGGCAACCCACTCTAATATGCTTGCCTAGATAATCCCATGGACAGAGGAGCCTGGCAGGCTACAGTCCATTCGATGAAAGAGTTGGACACGACTTAGCGACTAAGCCAGTCAAGCAATGTGTTTGATCACCTTCTCCTTAAGTTGAGGCCCCTGGGTAGGAGAGGTTCTATAAAGCAAAAACATGGTTTTTCTGCCTTGCAGAAAGGCAGGCTTCTATAGGAATTTTGAATGAAAACTGGAATGAGTCAGAGACTGCAAAGGAGAATATCAAGTCTCCCTGGAGGAGAAAGATCGGATGAGAACACTTTCAGAGAAAGGAAGCAGAGCAATCAGCAAAGCCATGGAAGAGTATTTGTGTTATTTTACACTCCTCTCCTCAACATCAATATTTTATAAGCTTCTCCCTTGAGAAATGATAAAAGATTCTATTTCCACTAAGTAGAACCATGTAGCTCCCTTTGCAGGATTGCTTGTTACCATCTAGACGGTGGGAAAATTACTAATGCTTGCAGTTTTCAAGGAAATTCTTTCTTATTACCTTCCTTGATTTTTTCTCTGCCACATCTGAGTAAAAATGCAAAACTAAGGCAGCAAAAGAAGTATTGAATAATATATTTTATCTGTGGTCCATTTTGCTTATGTGATACAGAAAATTGGGTAAAAAACAATTTCATGGTTTTCTAATTAGAAAAGTGGCAACTTTCAGTGAATGAATTTGCACCTCTAAAGAAATATTAAATATTGTGCTATTGCACACAGACATTTTTATTCTTAAAAGAGTAGGACTGGTTGAAAATTGGAATAGATTTGTGTCATTTCCTTTTATACCCATTACTAAGCATTTCTTAAGAATTAACAAAAATTGTTCATATACTTCCAAAATATAATGGAACAGTGATGATAAGTGTGAAAGAAAAACAACAGGAGGGACCTAGCAAAGAGCTAATTTGCAAAGTTCTGGGTCTTGGAATTACTAATTAAAACCATATTAAATCATATTATGATGTTGTAGTCTAATGATGAACAAGACATTTTGCTTTGGGCAAACATGGAGGGAAGGGAGATAATTTCATAAGAATATTCAAATTTACAAGAAATGCTGTATGTTGGTTATTTTCTTAAAATGGAGATAACAAAAAAAATAATAAGGATTTTACAATGTTATAAAAGCCTACATATCTTTTAACAGAATTTGTGTTATCTGGCCATTTGTGATGGAATGTGGTCAAAGTTTCATGATCTTTAAGTTAAATTGGTCTTTCTTGAGGAAGTTTAAAACAAAGAAAAATATAAAGAATTTAAAACAAAAAAAATATAAAAAATTCCTTTAATATTCATAAAGGAATAGATAGATGCAAGATAGATGTTATACAAGAAAATTGTTCCTTAGTAATATATATGTTTGTCACTATGTATCAATAGATGTTCAAAGATGAACATTACATCATATAGAAGAAAAGTGAACAATTTTTGAATTTTTGATTCTAGTACATTTTTACATAACACACATTTTGAGAAGATCAAAAGACAATGGAAGAGAAAAATGCATGGAACTGAGAAATAGTTTTGCCAAGTGATATGCTATGATATTAAAGATGATTTCTTGCAGAATTACTGTATGAAAATTAAAAGAAATGCAGAATCAAAAAAATCTCAGACTCCTGGTAACAAGGTGTTTTAGTAATAATCTTTCCCAACTTTTCTCTGTATTTTCTGTCCACAAAAAGAAATTCATGTCAGGAAAAATGTCAACTGACAAATTCCTAGAATTGATTTATCCAAACCCCATGATGACTGAACAAATGTACTAAAACTACCCTTTTCTGCAAAGATACATTTTTTGTGCCACAATTAAAATGTGAAATTATTAGCTTTATCACCAAAAAAAAAAAAAAATGGCAGTACTCATTTGAGATCCTTTGTATTCTGCTAGAGATAAAATATGTTAGTTTTGTTTCCATAGACTACCTATCAACATAATTTAGATGTTATACAAGTAAGCATAGAACTAGTCAACTGAAAAAAAAAATAAAAAAAGCACAGTGTGAGAGCTGTTTTTATTTGGAGCTTACTGAGGGCTATAGCCCAGGAAACAGCCTTTCACATAGCTCTGAGGAACTGTTCCGTAGAGATGAGGCATCAGTATATATGTGATTTTGGTGAAAGGGTTATAGCTAATCAAGTCCACATCTCAGTAGAAGGTTGCTGCTAGTCATGAATAGACGTCTCCATTAGTGATTTTAGTGCTTTCTAGGTATGAGATAATGTAAGAAATTGGGTTCATCATATCTTCTCCTAAAAATATCTATCTGGAGGCCAATTCTGCCAGTTTTTTTCCAGAACATGGATAGCCTCATTCCTGATCTCCACCCTGGACTCCTTTCTGGTGGTGTTGAAAGTCAGTGACTACAGGGTCAGTGACTTCATTCTTGTGGAATCACATGGCCAGCAATATTTTTTAATTGGCAGGCTATTCACTCTTCCTGATGGATGACCTGTATTTTTTTTTTCTGATTAAAGCATTATTGTTGCTCAAGATATCTTTCCCCATCACAATTCCATGTTGAAATTCATGACTACTTCAAGCCTCATAATAATTTTCTTTTCTGAATACTGTTCATGTGAAGTTAGTCAGAATTAATCTTTAGTTCCTTAATAATCCCTTAGTGCATTATTTATGGGATCATTTAGGCAGTTACCACTGCCTAAAATTAAGTATAAGTATTAATTTTTAGAATGATTTATGTAATATTATCAGCATGATATTTATAAATTTTCCCTAACAAGGCAGGATGGTAATATGCATCAGAATATAAGTGCATAATAAATTATATAAGATTATTATGATGATGACTTTTCTTTATATGATTCTCTTGAAGTTGTTTCTAGAAACTGGCTCCCATAAACTTATTTGAAACATCCTCTAAGCCTGGATGTGTATGTGTGCGTGTGCGCTCAGTTGCTCAGTTGTATTCGACTCTTTGAGCCCTCATGGACTGTAGCCTGTCAGCCTCCCCTGTTCATGGGATTTTCCAGGCAAGAATATTGGAATGGGTTGCCATTTCCTCATCTAGGGGATCTTTCCAACCCAGGGATCCAACCTACATCTCAGGCATTGGCATCTCCTGTGATGACAGGTGGATTTTTACCACTAAAGAATGGGGAATCCCTTCTAAACATAGATGATGGCTCATATAATCTGGCATCTTCCCTCAAAGCCACTTCTATGGCTTCTTGGT
The DNA here is from genome assembly GCF_029407905.1 of Bubalus kerabau. Classification (NCBI taxonomy): domain Eukaryota; kingdom Metazoa; phylum Chordata; class Mammalia; order Artiodactyla; family Bovidae; genus Bubalus; species Bubalus kerabau. The sequence goes on from NC_073641.1 coordinate 54,767,755, forward strand.
AGGATCCATAGATTAACTTTGATGATTTAATTTTTATTCTCAATTCTTGAAATCAGTTTCTTTTCTATTATCAGTTGCATTTGCAGTAGCAACCCAAAAGAACTAGGTTCAAATTTTGTCCCATTCTCAGCATGTGCTTACTTAAGAAAAGGACACAATTTTTCTCACTTCTGCATAGAACACAGTAGAAAGAATAAAATAGAAATCCTCCTGTGGAGAAAATTGGCAAAGCTGGAAATTAAATATCATGCTACTTCTAATGTGTAACCAATTTTACCAACCACTCATATCCATTCTTTAAAAAAACTACCAAGTATCAGTCATCACAGACTGACTGTAGTAAGACTCAGGTGAAGACAGAAAGTCTTACCAATTATTCATATTTGGAAATTTTCTTCAACTGTACATTTAATATAACGTATGATATGTGAAGTGACAGTCACTCAGGTGTGTCCACTCTTTGTGACCCCATGGACTACATAGTCCAGGGAATTCTCCAGGCAAGAATACTGGATTGGGTAGTCTTTCCCTTCTCCAGGGGATCCTCTGAACCCAGGTATTGAATCCAGGTCTTCCACATTACAGGTGGATTCTTAACCAGCTGAGCCATTGAGGAAGCCCAGAAATCAGTTCAGTTCAGTTCAGTTCAGTCACTGAGGTGTGCCTGACTCTTTGCGACCCCATGTACTGGAGCATGCCAGGCCTCCCTGTCCATCACCAATTCCTGGAGTTTACACAAAATGTCCATTGAGTCAGTGATGACATCCAACCATCTCATCCTCTGTCATCCCTTCTCCTCCCACCTTCAATCTTTGCCAGCATCAGGGTCTTTTCAAATGAGTCAGCTTTTCACATCAGGTGGCCAAAGTATTGGAGTTTCAGCTTCAACATCAGTCCTTCCAATGAATACCCAGGAATGATTTCCTTTAGGATGGACTGGTTGGATCTCCTTGCTGTCCAAGGGACTCTCAAAAGTATTCTCCAACATGAGAGTTCATAAGCATCAATTTTTTGGTGCTCAGCTTTCTTCATAGTCCAACTCTCACATTCATATATGACTATAGGAAAAACGATAGCCTTGACTAAAAGGACCTTTGTTGACAAAGTAATGTCTCTGCTTTTTAATATGCTGTCTAGGTTGGTCATAACTTTCCATCCAAGGAGCAAGTGTCTTTTAATATCATGGCTGCAGTCACAATCTGCAGTGATTTTAGAGCCCCCAAAATAAAGTGTGCCACTGTTTCTACTTTTTCCCCATCTATTTTCCATGAAGTTATGGGACCAGATGCCATGATATTAGTTTTCTGAATGTTGAGCTTTAAGCCAAATTTTTCACTCTCCTCTTTCACATTCATCAAGAGGCTCTTTAGTTCTTCTTCACTTTCTGCCATAAGGGTGGTGTAATCCACATTTCTGAGGTTATTGATATTTCTGCTGGAAATATTGATTCCAGCTTGTACTTCATCCAGCCCAGCGTTTCTCATGATGTACTCTATATATAAGTTAAATAAACAGGGTGACTGTATACAGCCTTGATGGACTCCTTTTCCTATTTGGAACCAGTCTGTGTTCCATATCAATTCTAATGGTTGCTTTCTGACCTGCATACAGATTTATCAGGAATCAGGTCAGGTGGTCTGGTATTCCCATCTCTTTCAAACTTTTCCACAGTTTTTTGTGAACCACAGAGTCAAAGGCTTTGGCATAGTCAATAAAGCAGAAATAGATGTTTTTTTCTTGAACTTTTCCTTTTTGAAAATCCAGTTGATGTTGGCAATTTGACCTCTGGTTCCTCTGCCTTTTCTAAAACCAGCTTGAACATCTGGAAGTTCATGATTCAAGTACTGTTGAAGCCTTGCTTGGATAATTTTGAGCATTACTTTGCTAGTGTATGAAATGATTACAATTGTGCAATAGTTTTAACATTCTTGGAATTGCCTTTCTTTGGGATTGGAATGAAAACTCACCTTTTCCAGTCCTGTGGCCATTGCTGAGTTTACCAAATATGATAGGATATTGACTGCAACACTTTCACAGTATCATCTTTTAGGATTTGAAATAGTTCCACTACAATTCCATCACTTCTGTTAGCTTTGTTCATAGTGATGATTCCTAAGGCCCACTTGACTTCACATTTCAGGATATCTGGCTCTAGGGGAGTGATCACATCATTGTGATTATCTGGGTCATGAAGATCTTTTTTGTGCAGTTCTTCTGTGAATTCTTGCCACCTCTTCTGAATATCTTCTGTTTCCGTTAGCTCCATACCATTTCTGTCCTTTATTGAGCACATCTCTTCATGAAATGTTCCCATGGTATCTCTAATTTTCTTGAAGAGATCTTTAGTCTTTCCCATTCTCTTGTTTTTTTTTTTTTAATATAAATTTATTTATTTTAATTGGAGGCTAATAACTTTACAATATTGTATTGGTTTTGCCATACATCAACATGAATCTGCCACAGGTGTACACGTGTTCCCATCCTGAACCCCCCTCCCACCTCCCTCCCCATACCATCCTTCTGGTTCATCCCAGTGCACCAGCCCTGAGCTTCCTGTATCCTGCATCAAACCTGGACTGGCGATTCATTTCATATATGATATTATACATATTTCAATGCTATTCTCCCAAATCATCCCACCCTCTCCCTCTCCCACAGAGTCCAAAAGACTGTTCTATACATCTGTGTCTCTTTTGCTGTCTCACGTACATGGTTATTGTTACCATCTTTCTAAATTCCATATATATGTGTTAGTATACTGTATTGGGTGATGGACAGGGAGGCCTGGCATGCTGCGATTCATGGGGTCGCAAAGAATCGGACATGACTGAATGACTGAACTGAACTGAATTGATACTGTATTGGTGTTTTTCTTCTGGCTTACTTCACTCTGTATAATAAGCTCCAGTTTCATCCACCTCATTAGAACTGATTCAAATGTATTCTTTTTAATGGCTGAGTAATACTCCATTGTGTATATGTACCACAGCTTGCTTATCCATTCATCTGCTGATGGACATCTAGGTTGCTTCCATGTCCTGGCTATTATAAACAGTGCTGCAATGAACATTGGGGTACACGTGTCTCTTTAAATTCTGGTTTCCTCAGTGTGTATGCCCAGCACTGGGATTGCTGGGTCTTATGGCAGTTGTATTTCCAGTTTTTTAAGGAATCTCCACACTGTTCTCCATAGTGGCTGTACTAGTTTGCATTCCCACCAACAGTGTTAAGAGGGTTTCTTTTTCTCCACACCCTGTCTGGCATTTATTGCTTGTAGGCTTTTGGATAGCAGCCCTTCTGACTGGCGTGAAATGGTACCTCATTGTGGTTATGATTTGCATTTCTCTGATAATGAGTGATGTTGAGCATCTTTTCATGTGTTTGTTAGCCATCTGCATGTCTTCTTTGGAGAAATGTCTGTTTTGATCTTTGGCCCATTTGTTGATTGGGCCGTTTATTGTTCTGGAATTAAGCTGCAGGAATTGCTGTATATTTTTGAGATTAATTCTTTGTCAGTTGCTTCATTTGCTATTATTTTCTCCCATTCTGAAAGCTGTCTTTTCACCTTGATTAGAGTTTCCTTTGTTGTGCAAAGCCTTTAATTTTAATTAGGTCCCATTTGTTTATTTTTGCTTTTATTTCCAATATTCTGGGAGGTGGGTCATAGAGGATCCTGCTGTGATTTACGTCGGAGAGTGTTTTGCCTATATTCTCCTCTAGGAGATTTATAATTTCTGGTCTTACTTTTAGATCTTTAACCCATTTTGAGTTTATTTTTGTGTATGGTGTTAGAAAGTGTTCTAGTTTCATTATTTTACAAGTGGTTGACCAGTTTTCCCAGCACCACTTATTAAAGAGATTGTCTTTTCTCCATTGTATATTCTTGCCTCCTTTGTCAAAGATAAGGTGTCCATAGGTACATGGATTTATCTCTAGGATTTCTATTTTGTTCCATTGATCTATATTTCTGTCTTTGTGCCAGTACCATACTGTCTTGATGACTGTGGCTTTGTAGTAGAGCCTGAAGACAGGCAGGTTGATTCCTCCAGCTCCATTCTTCTTTCTCAAGATTGCTTTGGCAATTCGAGGTTTTTTGTATTTCCATACAAATTGTGAAATTATTTGTTATAGTTCTGTGAAACATACTGTTTGTAGTTTGATAGGGATTGCATTGAATCTATAGATTGCTTTGGATAGTACACTCATTTTTACTATATCGATTCTTCTGATCCACGAACAGGGTATATTTCTCCATCTATTAGTGTCCTCTTTGATTTCTTTCATCAGTGTTTTATAGTTTTCTATATATAGGTCTTTAGTTTCTTTAGGTAGATATATTCCTAAGTATTTTATTCTTTTCGTTGCAATGGTGAATGAAGTTTTTTCCTTAATTTCTACTTTCTCGTTATTTGTGTGTAGGAATGCAAGGGATTTCTGTGTGTTTATTTATATCCTGAAACTTTACTGTATTCATTGATTAACTCCAGTAATTTTCTGGTGGAGTCTTTAGGGTTTTCTATGTAGAGGATGATGTCATCTGCAAACAGTGAGAGTTTTACTTCTTCTGTTCTAATTTGGACTCCTTTTATTTCCTTTTCTGCTCTTATTGCTGTGTCCAAAACTATGTTGAATAGTAGTGGTGAAAGTGGGCACCCTTGTCTTGTTCCTGACTTTAGGGGAAATACTTTCAATTTTTCACCATTGAGGATAATGTTTGCTGTGGGTTTGTCATATACAGCTTTTATTATGTTGAGGTATGTTCCTTCTACTCCTGCTTTCTGGAGAATTTTTATCATAAATGGATGTTGAATTTTGTCAAAGGCTTTCTCTGCATTTATTGAGATAATCATATGGCTTTTATTTTTCAATTTGTTAACAAGACTGGGAACTGACTGTGGCTCAGATCATGAGCACTTTATTGCCATATTCAGACTTAAATTGAAGGAAGTAGGGAAAACCACTAGACCATTCAGGTATGACCTAAATCAAATCCCTTATGATTATACAGTGTAAGTGAGAAATAGATTTAGGGGACTAGATCTGATAGATAGAGTGCCTGATGAACTGTGGACTGAGGTGTGTGACATTGTACACGAGACAGGGATCAAGACCATCCCCATGGAAAAGAAATGCAAAAAAGCAAAATGGCTGTCTGGGGAGGCCTTACAAATATCTGTGAAAAGAAGAGAAGCGAAAAGCAAAGGAGAAAAGGAAAGATATAAGCATCTGAATGCAGAGTTCCAAAGTATAACAAGAAGAGATAAGAAAGCCTTCCTCAGTGATCAATGCAAAGAAATAGAGGCAAACAACACAATGCGGAAGACTAGAGATCTCTTCAAGAAAATTAGAGATACCAAAGGAACATTTCATGCAAAGATGGGATTGATAAAGGACAGAAATGGTATGGAACTAAAAGAAGCAGGAGATATTAAGAAGAGGTGGCAAGAATACACAGAACTCTACAAAAAAAAAAAAAAAAAAAACTGTACAAAAAAGATCTTCTCGAACAAGATAATCATGATGGTATGATCACTGACCTAGAGCCAGACATACTGGAATGTGAAGTCAAGTGGGCCTTAGAGAGCATCACTATGAACAAAGCTAGTGGAGGTGATGGAATTCCAGTTGAGCTATTTCAAATCCTGAAAGATAATGCTGTGAAAGTGCTGCACTCAGTATGCCAGCAAATTTGGAAAACTCAGCAGTGGCCACAGGACTGGAAAAGGTCAGTTTTCATTCCAATCCCAAAGAAAGGCAATGCCAAAGAAAGCTCAACCTACCACACAATTGCACTCATCTCACATGCTAGTGAAGTAATACTCAAAATTCTCCAAGGCAGGCTTCAGCAATATGTGAACTGTGAACATCCAGATATTCAAGCTGGTTTTAGAAAAGGCAGAGGAACCAGAGATCAAATTGCCAACATCCGCTGGATCATGGAAGAAGCAAGAGAGTGCCAGAGAAACATCTATTTCTGCTTTACTGACTATGCCAAAGCCTTTGACTGTGTGGATCACAATAAACTTTGGAAAAGTCTTCAGGTGATGGGAATATCAGACCACCCGATCTGCCTCTTGAGAAACCTATATGCAGTCAGGAAGCAAGTTAGAACTGGACTTGGAACAACCGACTGGTTCCAAATAGGAAAAGGAATATGTCAAGGCTGTATATTGTCACCCTGTTTATTTAACTTATATGCAGAGGACATCATGAGAAACGCTGGGCTGGAGGAAGCACAAGCTGGAATCCAGATTGCCGGGAGAAATGTCAATAACCTCAGATATGCAGATGACACCACCCTTATGGCAGAAAGTGAAGAGAAACTAAAAAGCCTCTTGATGAAAGTGAAGGAGGATGGTGAAAAAGTTGACTTAAAATTCAACATTCAGAAAATGAAAATCACGGCATCTGGTCCCATCACTTCATGGGAAATAGATGGGGAAATAGTGGAAACAGTGTCAGAGTTTATTTTTGGGGGCTCCAAAATCACTGCAGATGATGACTGCAGCCATGAAATTAAAAGATGCTTACTCCTTGGAAGAAAAGTTATGACCAACCTAGATAGCATATTGAAAAGCAGACACATTACTTTGCCAACAAAGTTCCATCTAGTCAAGGCTATGGTTTTTCCAGTGGCCATGTATGGATGTGAGAGTTGGACTGTGAAGAAAGCTGAGCGCTGAAGAATTGATGCTTTTGAACTGTGGTGTTGGAGAAGACTCTTGAGAGTTCTTGGACTGCAAGAAGATCCAACCAGTCCATTCTAAAGGAGATCAGCCCTGGATGTTCTTTGGAAGGAATGATGCTAAAGCTGAAACTCCAGTACTTTGGCCACCTCATGTGAAGAGTTGACTCATTGGAAAAGACTCTGATGCTGGGAGAGATTGGGTGCAGGATGAAGAGGGGACAACAGAGGATGAGATGGCTGGATGGCTTCACCGACTTGATGGATGTGAGTTTGAGTGAATTCCGGGAGATAGTGTTGAACAGGGAGGCCTGGCATGCTGCGATTCATGGGGTCGCAAAGAGTCAGAGAGGACTTAACTGAACTGAACTGAATTGAATGTCGTGTATTACATTGATTGATTTGCGGATATTGAAGGATCCTTGCATCCCTGAGATAAAGCCCACTTTGTCATGGTGTATGATCATTTTAATGTGTTGTTGGATTCTGATTGCTAGAATTTTGTTAAGGATTTTTGCATCTATATTCATCAGTGATATTGGCCTGTTGTTTTCTTTTTTTGTGGCATCTTTATCAGGTTTTGGTATTAGGGTGATGGTGGCCTCATAGAATGAGTTTGGAAATTTACCTTCCTCTACAATTTTCTGGAAGAGTTTGAGTAGGATAGATGTTAGTGCTTCTCTAAATTTTTGGTAGAATTCAGTTGTGAAGCCATCTGGACCTGGGATTTCGTTTGCTGGAATATTTCTGATTACAATTTCCATTTCTGTGCTTGTGATGGGTCTGTTAAGATTTTTTATTTCTTCCTGGTTCAGTTTTGGAAAGTTGTACTTTCCTAAGAATTTTTCCATTTCTTCCAAGTTGTCCATTTTATTGGCATATAATTGCTATTAGTAGTATCTTATGATCCTTTGTATTTCTGTCTTGTCTGTTGTGATCTCTCCACTTTCTTTTTTTTTGGGGGGGGTGGGTTTCTTCTTTTCGTTGGTTCTGCTTCCTTTTTTGTTGACTTTATTTTTTTTTAATTTAATTTTATTTTTAAACTTTACATAATTGTATTAGTTTTGCCAAATATCAAAATGAATCCGCCACAGGTATACATGTGTTCCCCATCCTGAACCCTCCTCCCTCCTCCCTCCCCATACCATCCCTCTGGGTCGTCCCAGTGCACTAGCCCCAAGCATCCAGTATACTGCATCAAACCTGGACTGGCAACTCGTTTCATACATGATATTTTACATGTTTCACCACTTTCATTTTTTTTTTTAAATTTTACATAATTGTATTAGTTTTGCCAAATATCAAAATGAATCCGCCACAGGTATTTATTGATTTGATTTTTCTCCCTTTTTTTCTTGATGAGTAAGGCTAATGGTTTGTCAATTTTATTTATCCTCTCAAAGAACCAGCTTTTGGCTTTGTTGATTTTTGCTATAGTCTCTTTTGTTTCTTTGCATTTATTTCTGCCCTAATTTTTAAGATTTCTTTCCTTTTACTAACCCTGGTGTTCTTCCTTTCTTCCTTTTCTAGTTCCTTTAGGTGTAGAGTTAGGTTATTTATTTGATTTTTTTCTTGTTTCTTGAGGTATGCCTGTATTGCTGTAAACGTTCCCCTTAGCACTGCTTTTACAGTGTCCCACAGGTTTGGGGTTGTTGTGTTTCATTTTCATTAGTTTTTATGCATATTTTGATTTCTTTTTGATATCTTCTGTGATTTGTTGGTTATTCAGCAGCGTGTTGTTCAGCCTCCGTATGTTGGAATTTTTAATAGTTTTTCTCCTGTAATTGAGATCTAATCTTACTGCATTGTGGTCAGAAAAGATGCTAGGAATGATTTTATTTTATTTTATTTACCAAGGCTAGATTTATGGCCCATGATGTGATTTATCCTGGAGAAGGTTCCGTATGTGTTTGAGAAAAAAATGAAATTCTTTGTTTTGGGGTGAAATGTCCTATAGATATCAATTAGGTCTAACTATTCTATTGTCAGAGAAGGCAATGGCACCCCACTCCAGTACTCTTGCCTGGAAAATCCCATGGACAGGGGAGCTGGGTAGGCTGCAGTCCATGGGGATCAGGAACAGTCGGACAGGACTGAGCGACTTCACTTTCACTTTTCACTGTCATGCATTGGAGAAGGAAATGGCAACCCACTCCAGTGTTCTTGCCTGGAGAATCCCAAGGACGGGGGAGCCTGGTGGGCTGCCATCTCTGGGGTCGCACAGAGTCGGACATGACTGAAGTGACTTAGCAGCAGCAGCAGTCTATTGTATCACTTAAAGTTTGTGTTTCCTTGTTAATTTTCTGTTTAGTTGATCTATCCATAGGTGTGAGTAGGGTATTAAAATCTCCCACTATTATTGTATTTTTGTTAATTTCCCCTTTCATACTTGTTATCATTTGTGTTATATATTGTGGTGCTCCTGTGTTGTGTGCATATATATTTATAATTGTTATATCTTCTTCTTGGATTGATCCTTTGATCATTATGTAGTGACCTTCTTTGTCTCTTTTCACAGCCTTTGTTTTAAAATCTATTTTATCTGATATGAGTATTGTTACTCCTGCTTTCTTTTGGTCTCTATTTGCGTGGAATATCTTTTTCCAGCCCTTCACTTTCAGTCTGTATGTGTCCCTTGTTTTGAGGTGGGTCTCTTGTAGACAACATATGTAGGGGTCTTGTTTTTGTATCCATTCAGCCAGTCTTTGTCTTTTGGTTGGGACATTCAACCCATTTATGTTTAAGGTAATTATTGATAAGTATGATCCTGTTGCCATTTACTATATTGTTTTGAGTTCGAGTTTATACACCTTTTTGTGTTTCCTGTCTAGAAAATATCCTTTAGCATTTGTTGGATAGCTGGTTTGGTGGTGCTGAATGTTCTCAGCTTTTGCTTGTCTGTAAGGCTTTTGATTTCTCCTTCATATTTGAATGAGATCCTTACTGGGTACAGTAATCTGGGCTGTAGGTTATTTTCTTTCATCACTTTAAGTATATCCTGCCATTCCCTCCTGGCCTGAAAGGTTTCTATTGAAAGAATAGCTGTTATCCTTATTGGAATCCCCTTGGGTGTTATTTGTTGTTTTTCCCTTGCTGCTTTTAATATTTGTTCTTTGTGTTTGATCTTTCTTAATTTGATTAATATGTGTGTTGGGGTGTTTTGTCTTGGGTTTATCCTGTTTGGGACTCTCTGGGTTTCTTGGACTTGGGTGATTATTTCCTTCCCCATTTTAAGGAAGTTTTCTTCTGAGACCCCTCTGATTTGAATGTTGGGGATTTAACATTGTCCTGGAGGTCTCTTAGATTGTCCTCATTTCTTTTAATTCATTTTTCTTTTTTTGTCTCTGATTCATTTAGTTCTACCATTCTATCTTCTACCTCACTAATCCTATCTTCTGCCTCCCTTATTCTACTATTTGTTCCCTCCAGAGCATTTTTGATCTCATTTATTGCATTATTCATTATATATTGACTCTTTTTTTATTTCTTCTAAGTCCTTGTTAAACCTTTCTTGCATCTTCTCAATCCTTGTCTCCAGGCTATTTATCTGTGATTCCATTTTGTTTTCAAGATTTTGGATCATTTTCACTGTCATTATTTGGAATTCTTTATCATGTAGATTCTCTATCTCTTCCTCTTTTGTTTGGTTTGGTGGGCACTTATCCTGTTCCTTTACCTGCTGGGTATTCCTCTGTCTCTTCATCTTGTTTATATTGCTGTGTTTGGGGTGGCCTTTCTGTATTCTGGCAGTTTGTGGAGTTCTCTTTATTGTGGAGTTTCCTCACTGTGGGTGGGGTTGTACAGGTGGCTTTTCAAGGTTTCCAGGTTAGGGAAGCTTGTGTTGGTGTTCTGGTGGGTGGAGCTGGATTTCTTCACTCTGGAATACAATGAAGTGTCCAGTAATGAGTTATGATATGTCAGTGGGTTTGGAGTGACTTTGGGCAGCCTGTATATTGAAGCTCAAGGCTGTGTTCCTGTGTTGCTGGAGAATTTGCATGTTATGTCTTGCTCTGAACTTGTTGGCCCTTGGGTGGTGCTTGGTTTCAGTGTAAGTATGGAGGCATTTGATGAGCTCCTGTTGATTAATGTTCCCTGGAGCAGGAGTTCTCTGGTGTTCTTAGGATTTGGACTTAAGCCTCCTGCTTCTGGTTTTCAGTCTTATTTTTACAGTAGCCTCAAGAATTCTCCATCTATACAGCACCGTTGATAAAACATCTAGGTTAAAGATGAAAAGTTTCTCCACAGTGAGGGACACCCAGAGAGGTTCACAGAGTTACATGGAGAAGAGAAGAAGAAGGAGGGAGATAGAGGTGACCCAAATGAGATGAGGTGGAATCTAAAGAGGAGAGAGCAAGCTAGCCAGTAATCACTTCCTTATGTGCACTCCATAGTCTGGACCACTCAGAGATGTCCATTGAGTTATACAGAGAAAAGAAGAGGAAGGAAGGAGACAGAGGTGGCCAGGAGGATAAAGGGGGGAATCAAAAGGAGAGAGACAGATCCAGCCAGTAATCAGTTCCAGGTGTTTTCCACCGTCTGGAACACACAAAGAGATTCACAGAGTTGGGTACAGAAGAGAAGGGGGAGGGAGGAAATAGAGGAGACTTGGTGGAGAAAAAGGAGAGTCCAAAGAGGGAGAGAGCAGTCAAGCCAGCAATCTCGCTCCCAAGTGAAAATGGGTACTGAAGATTGGGTTCTTAAAGGTACAAAATTAATAACAAATACCAAAAAGCAAAGACTAAAAATTTAGAGTAGAGGTTGGATTTCAAAAATATAATATTAAAGAAAAGAAAAAAGTCACAAAAATTATTAAAAATATATATATATTATATATATGAAATTTGGTTTAAAAAATAGGGTCTCTTTTTTTGCAAGTAATAGTAGGTTATAAAAATGAAAATTAAAGGAGTAATAGAGGACTTAAAATTAAAAAAAATTAAAAAATAAAGAATGATAGTAAAAATATATCTAGGACTTTCTCTGGTATTGTTGTAGGCAGTGTGGGGTCAATTCATTTTTGGATAGTTCGTTGATCCAGCTTATATTTCTCAAGATCTATAGGGCCCTTCCTATGTAGTCGGTACTGACTACAGGGTTTTAATCTATTGCACCTGTCACTTCCAAGGCAGTTTCCCTCTGTTTTAGCTTCTTCTGTTCGCTGGTCCCTTCAGTGTCTAATTTCCACCCTGACACAAGGGGGCGGTGGTGGACACTTTTTTAGGCTCTCTTGATCAGTCATACTATAGGGAGGGAGGGACGCTGCAAAAAAATAACACTGGTGTGTGCTCGCAGTGTCTTGGCCACACTGGGTTTGCCCCGCTCACAGTGAGTGCTTTCCCAGTCTACAGTGCTTAGGCTCTAGGTTGCTCTGTGGGGAACTGTCTGAGGCGGGCCCTGGGTTGTATGCTCTTACCAAGTCTAAGCTGCTTAGGTTCAAGCACTGGGGTAGTCCTCAAAGGCACAGACTCGGTTGGGCCTGCGTTTTGTGCCCTTCCCAGATCTGAGCAGCTCAAGTGATCAGGTGTTTGACAAGCGTGGTCACTGTGACTTTTTGCCTCCCCCATCCCTGCCACTTGGTTTTCTGGGTGTACAACCGGTGCACCTTCTCAGGTGGATATTGACAGACCAGAATCCCAAGAAGTCTTAGTTAGCAACGAAGCCTGCTTGCAGTTTGGTAGATAAGGCCTCTCTGGGGCTGCGTTTGCCCCCTTCTGGCTCTGGCTGCTTGTCACTGGAGGGGGATGGTCTGCAGCCGTCTGCTAGCTCTGCTTGGTCTTTTGTTCTGTGAGTGGGCCTGGCGGTGTCTTAGGTTAGGGCTTTTCACGTGGTAGCTATCCCACAGTCTGGTTTGCTAGCCCAAGTTAGTTCCCTCGGATTGCCCTCAGGGCATTCAGGCCTGGTCCTTACTCTAAGCAATACAGCCTTCGCCTCCCTACCCAGCCCCCACTTGGTAGTGGCAGATGCAGGTGTCTGCACCGCTTCTCTGCTGTGGGAGTTACCTTTGGGCACATAATCTGTGGGTTTTAATTATTTATTTATTTTTCCTCCCAGTTATGTTGTCCTCTGTGGTTCCAAGACTCACCACAGACTCGGCAGTGAGAGTGTTTCCTGGTGTTTGGAAACTTCTCTCTTTTTAAGACTCCCTTCCTGGGACGGAGCTCCTTCCCTACCTCTTTTGTCTCTCTTTTTGTCTTTTATATTTTTTTATACCTCCTTTCACAGACAATGGGCTGCTTTTCTGGGTGCCTGATGTCCTCTGCCAGCATTCAGAAGTTGTTTTGTGGAATTTACTCAGCGTTTAAATGTTCTTTTGATGAATTTGTTGGGGAGAAAGTGGTCTCCCCGTCCTATTCCTCTGCCATCTTAGGCCCGCCTCCCATTCTCTTGTTTTCTTCTATTTCTTTGCACTGATCAATGAGGAAGGCTTTCTTATCTCATGTTATTATTCTTTAGAACTGTGTATTCACATGGATATATCTTTCCTTTTCTTCTTTGCTTTTCACTTCTCTTCTTTTCACAACTATTGTAATGCATCCTCAGAAAGCCTTTTCCCTTTTTGCATTTCTTTTTCTTAGGGATGGAATTGATCCCTGTCTCCTGTACAATGTCACCAACCTCCGTCCATAGTTCATCAGGCACTCTGTCTATCAGATCTAGTCCCTTAAATCTATTTCTAACTTCTACTGTATAATTGTAAGGGATTGTGGTGAACAGTGGCTGCATGGTGCTGGAGCGATGAGCAGCCAAGAGGAGAAACCCCATGTCCAAGGTCAGAGAAATCCCAGTAATACAGTAGGCACTGAGAGAGGGCATCAGAGGGCAGACAGACTGAAACCACAATCACAGAAAACTAACCAATCTAATCACATGGATCACACCCTCGTCTTACTCAATAAAACCATGAGCCATGCCGTGTAGGGCCACTGAAGATGAACGGGTCATTGTGGAGAGTTCTGACAAAATGTGGTCACTGGAGAAGGGAATGACAAACCACTTCAGTATTCTTGCCTTGAGAATCCCATGAACAGTATGAAAAGGCAAAAATATAAGACACTGAAAGATGAACTCCCCAGGTCAGTAGGTGCCCAATATGCTACTGGAGATCAGTGGAGAAATAACTCCAGAACGAATGAAGAGACGGAGCCAAAGCAAAAATAATACCAAGTTGTGGATATGACTGGTGATGGAAGCAAGGGCCAACGCTCCAAAGAGCAGTATTGCATAGGAACCTGGAATATTAGGTCCATGAATCAAGGCAAATTGGAAGTGGTCAAACAGGAGATGATAAGAAGGAACATTGACATTTTAGGAATCAGCAAACTAAAAGGGACTGGAATGGGTGAATTTAACTCAGATGACCATTATATCTACTACTGTGGGCAAGAATCCATTAGAAGAAGTGGAGTAGCCATCATAGTCAACAAAAGAGTCCAAAATTCAGTATTTGGATGCAATCTCGAAAATGACAAAATGATCTCTGTTCATTTCCAAGGCAAACCATTCAATATCACAGTAATCCAAGTCTATTCCTCGACCAGTAATACTGAAGAAGCTGAAGTTGAACAGTTCTATGAAGACCTACAAGACATTTTAGAACTAACACCCAAAAAATATGTCCTTTTCATCAGGGGGGACTGGAATGCAAAAGTACAAAGTCAAGAAACACCTGGAGTAACAGTCAAATTGGCCTTGGAGTACAGAATGAAGCAGAGCAAAGTCAAATTGAGTTTTGCCAAGAGAACACACTGGTCATAGCAAACACACTCTTCCAACAACACAAGAGAAGACTCTACACATGGACATCACAAATGGTCAATACCAAAATCAGACTGGTTGTATTCTTTTCAGCCAAAGATGGAGAAGCTCTATATAGTCAGCAAAATCAAGACTGGGAGCTGAGTGTGGCTCAAATCATGAACTCCTTATTGCCAAATTCAGACTTAAACTGAAGAAAGTAGGGAAAACCACTAACCATTCAGGTTCGACCTAAATCAAGCCCAGTATATGCTTTCATAAAACAATACATTCCTCTGCATTTCCTTAATATCTCTTAAAGTAAAATATGTTTTGCAAGATGATATACTAATTTTATTCTGTTTGCCCTGGCTGTCTACAGAGATTATGTAAAATGAGGAATCTGGATACTATCTAGGATACATTTTTCTCCACTGTGTAGTTATTTAAATCCTGATGTAATTCTGCTGAATTCAGTATGAATATAACAAATTCATTTTAATTTCTGGTTAGTATTTGGAAATATTTGTACTGACATTTAACTTCTTTTCCTGGTTAAATATAAGCTTGGATATTACATGAGAATAGTTAAAAACCTACCAAGTGTTTTCATTGCTGTAGTTTTGGTATAGTTTAATCTACAGTTAATAACTAATTTGTCTTTTCTGAGCTGTAATTTAATAATTTCAAACACTATCTCATTTAATTGCTTTACCAATTTGTTGATGTAGAATTTATGATGATAATCTCTGTTGTCTGAATAAGAAAGAAGAGGCTTAAAAGAATGGAATAACTCAATGCGAACATAGACTTAGGTGATTTTCATAAGAACCCATACTATTAGAAGCTCTGAAAAGATGTTTCCATCTTATCATTCTATAGAGTTGGGGAATCCATATCATTAAAAGATATATTGATATTTATTTTAGTTTTTGTTTGAAGATGTTACAATAAGGATTCTATATATTGCTGTAAAACAGAAATGATGAGGATGATATCAGAAGTTGTTCAATAGCTAAGTTGTGTGTAACTCTTTACAATCCCTTGGACTGTAGCACACTGGGCTTCCCTGTCCTCCACTGTCTCCCAGAGTTTGGCCAAATTCATGTCCACTGAGTCAGTGATGCTGTCCAACCATCTCATTCTCTGCCTTTTGCCTTCAGTCTTTCCTAGCATCAGAGTTTTTTCTAATGAGTCAGCTCTTCACATCAAGTGGCCAAAGTATTGGAGCTTCAGCTTTAGCATCAGTCCTTCCAATAAATATTTAGGATTTATTTCCTTTAGGATTGACTGATTTGATCTCCTTGCAGTCCGAGGGGTTCTCAAGAGTCTTCTCCAGCACCACACTTTGAAAGCATCAATTCTTCAGTGCTTCAGACTTCTTTTTGGTCCAACTGTCACATCCCTACATGACTACTGGAAAAACCATAGCTTGGCTGTATGGACATTTGTTGGTAAAGTGATGTCTGTGCTTTTTAGCATGCTGTCTAGGATTGTGATAGCTTTACTTCCAAAGAGCAATCACCTTTTAATTTTATGACTGCAGCCACAATCTACAGTGATTTTGAAGCCCAAGAAAATAAAATCTGTTACTGCTTCCACTGTTTTCCTATCTGTTTGCTAAAAAGTGATGGGAGCGTATGCCATGATCTTAGTTTTGTGAATTCTGAGTTTTAAGCCAGCTGTTCACTTTCCTCTTTCACCCTCATCAAGAGGCTCTTTAATTCCTCTTCACTTTCTGCCATGAATGTTATCATCTGCATATCTCATTTTTTTATTTTTCCTGGGAATCCTGATTCCAGTTTGTGATTCATCCAACATCCAGCATTTTGCATAATGTACTCTGGAAGTTAGAGAGCTGTATAGATAACAGTTGGTATATTTCCAGAAATTAATCCTTTGGCGTGACCTACAGTTGGGACGATTTTAGTTTTATGTTTAAGTTACTGTGAATCTTATTCATAAGTGTGAGTGTATGTACATGGATCATTAGTACATTGTGATGCAGTTGATTAAAAAGTTTAAAATGCAAGCAAACTCTTGTTTTTCTTTAAAGCTATTTTATTTTGTTAATGAAAATAAGATTAACACATACTTAACAAGCCTCTTGATGAAGGTGAAAGAGGAGAGTGGAAAAATTGGCTTAAAACTCAACATTCAGAAAACGAAGATCATGGCATCTGGTCCCATCACTTCATGGGAAATAGATGGGGAAACAGTGGAAACAGTATCAGATTTTATTTTTTTGGGCTCCAAAATCACTGCAGATGGTGACTGCAGCCATGAAATTAAAAGACACTTACTCCTTGGAAGAAAAGTTATGACCAACCTAGATAGCATATTGAAAAGCAGAGACATTATTTGCCAACAAAGCTCTGTCTAGTCAAGGTTATGGTTTTTGCAGTGGTCATATATGGATATGAGAGTTGGACTGCGAAGAAAGCTGAGCACCGAAGAATTCATGCTTTTGAACTGTGGTGTTGGAGAAGACTTGAGAGTCCCTTGGACTGCAAGGAGATCCACCAGTCCATTCTGAAGGAGATCAGCCCTGGGATTTCTTTGGAAGGAATGATGCTAAAGCTGAAACTCCAGGACTTTGGCCACCTCATGCGAAGAGTTGACTCATTGGAAAAGACTCTAATACTGGGAGGGATTGGGGGCAGGAGGAGAAGGGGGAGACAGAAAATGAGATGGTTGGATGGCATCACTGACTCGATGGACGTGAGTCTGAGTGAACTCCGGGAGTTGGTGATGGATGGGGAGGCCTGGCATGCTGCGATTCATGGGGTCACAAAGAGTCAGACACAACTGAGCGACTGAACTGAACTGAACTGATGAATCAATGAGAGAATAAAATAAAGTTGGAATGGAAAGCTATAAAAAGAAAGTTAAAACGGTAAAATGTCTAATGATTTTTCAGATTTTCTCTTTGTTCTTCAGTACACTCATAAAACACCTTGTCCTGATAATGGTAACTTGGCTAATAATTATAAAGCTTTTACTACTGCCAAGTGCAGTTCTTATTCATTACTGTGAATTATCTAATTCCCACAAACATTATGATTCTGGTCTATTAGTTTTGTGTTATTAAATATTGGAGAAGAGAAGCACAAAGAGGCCATGGAAACTTGACCAAGGCCACATAGAGAGTGGAAACCATGGTCTAAGTCCAGAGCAAACAAAACTCATCACCGCCATGATGTATTGTCTAATACTTGATTAAAATTATTGGGTAGCACATGGTATGTTTTTCAAAAGTCAATACAAAAAAAAAAAAAAGAATTATTATAATTATGTTTGTATCCAATTCAGGTTTTCATTTATTTGGCATAAAGTCTATCCACAACAAAATGTGTTATTTGGAGTAGGATGCTTGTAAATAGCAGCCTAAAACCATCTGTTTCATCAAACTATTAAAAACAAAAATAAAAATAAACTAGTCATTTCTTTATAGTATAAAATACCATAATTCAAAATATTTGTAAATACAGCTAAATTTCAAGCTGAATATAAGGGACTGCATCTTTTTTTTTTTTCCTTTTATCAATGTACTATAGTAATATATTGTGTACTATGTAACATCTAAGACTTATGAATTAGCAAAAATAAGTTTTATATGCCATCATCAGATTGCTTCTCACCAAAAGGAACTATTTTTAAATTCTTTTAACTATGTATTCTATATATTGATTTATTAGATCTGTCTATTGACATCAATTTTCCTTATCAACTGCTTGCATAAAGTAGAGATATTCACTATCTTAATATGTATACCTCTGGCTCCTGTATACTCCCTATACATTTTTTGTTAAATCAGTATTCAAGATTTTAGCATAGATGATTATACAAGTTTTTTCTACTGTTGAAATTATAGTATACTCTATCATTTTTCTTTATAGATTTTATAATTTCAGTATTTTATTTTATTTTATTTTTAAACTTTACATAATTGTATTAGTTTTGCCAAATAGGAGAGTTAATATTTGATTTATATTTTGGTCTTAATCTGTTGTTTTTTTTTTCTGTTTTTGTTTTTTGTTTTTTTTTTTTTAATCCTAAGGCTAAGCCTGCTTTATTCTCTAGTTACTAAGGGACATATCAATTGAATTTTCTAGGCAGTGGAATTTGTCAGATGGACCAGATTGTCCAGTTTACAAGTCTGTATTTCACACAATAACTTTTCCCATGCTTTCACTTCCTCTTCCATTCAAGGCCAGACAGACAGATGAAGCTGCCTACTATATGTTCTAGTCCTTTGTTCTTATTTGTTGAGCATTTCCTCTGCTTCTTTCTTATGTTTGAAACTCATATTTTCCTCCATTTTGATATACTTCCTAATTTTGAGGGAGCAGAATTTACAATATTTCTCATAGAAAAAGAAAAAAGAGATTATTTGAAAACCCTTGCTAGCTCTGAAATATCTGCTCTTTCATAGTTACATGATAGTGGCTGGTGGAAAAGCATATTACTTCCTAGTCCAGATTTTCTGGTTGAGAACTAATGTCTCTGATCTCAGCATTGCCTCTTAGAGCTAGTGCACTGGGACGACCCAGAGGGATGGAATGGGGAGGGAGGAGGGAGGAGGGTTCAGGATGGGGAACACATATATACCTGTGGCGGATTCATTTTGATATTTGGCAAAACTAATACAATTATGTAAAGTTTAAAAAATAAAATTAAATTAAAAAAAAAGAATATTATTCTTTAATGAATGAAGTTCTCATTAGTAGGTCCTCTTTTCATCCCTCCTGGGTTGATCTTTAAAAATTCTTGCCTATTATGATACAATGGAAACAGTGGTGGACTTTATTTTGTTGGGCTCCAAAATCATTGCAGATGGTGACTGCAGCTATGAAATTAAAAGATGCTTGCTCCTTGGAAGAAAGCTACGACTAACCTAGATAGCATATTAAAAAGCAGAGACATTACTTTGCTGACAAGGGTCCATCTAGTCAAAGCTATTGTTTTTCCAGTAGTCATGTATAGATGCGAGAGTTGGACCATAAAGAAAGCTGAGTGCCAAAGAATTAATGCTTTTGAACTCTGGTGTTGGAGAAGATGCTTGAGAATCACTGCAAGGAGATCCAGCCAGTCAATCCATAAGGAAGTTAGTCCTGAATATTTACTGGAAGCTGCAGTCCATGGGGTTGCAAAGAGTCAAACATGACTGAGCGACTGAACTGAACTGAACTAAACTAATGCTGAAGCTGAAACTCCAATACTTTGGCCACCTGATGCAAAGAGCTGACTCATTTGAAAAGACCCTGATGTTGGGAAAGATTAGGGCAGGAGGAGAAGGGGATGACAGAGGATGAGATGGTTTGATGGCATCACTGACTCTATGGACAAGAGTTTTAGCAAGCTCTGGCTGTTGGTGATAGACAGGAAAACGTGGCACGGGGTCACAAAGAGTCAGACAGGACTGAGCAACTGAGCTAAACTGAACTGATTATAATACTGAATTGCTTATATAATTTCTGAAGATCTTAATGTCAACTTACAAAATATTTGCTGATTTTTATATTTCTATTATTATTTTAAAATTTTGAACAACTTTTGTTTCTGCATTTTCTATACCTTACAATTTTTGTTTTATGGATGTGATAGCTTTGCATATATCTTTGAGTATAGTATTTATAACTTTTTGATTCTTTTATTCTCAGTATTGTTGCAATTGTTTCTTAGTGTAATATGTGTTTACTTTGGTTATTGCTTTTTATGATGAAAATTTTACAAAAGTGTCTGGTGATGAATATTTTGATTTCATCAAGACATCATAAAATTATTATTATAAACTCTATGTTGTATATATGTGTGTGTACAAGGATGTTTATGGATAGTATTAGGAGTAAGGAAGTGGCTCAGCTGGTAAAGAATCCACCTGCAATAGAGGAGACCTGGGTTTGATCCCTGGGTTGGGAAGATCCCCTGGAGAAGGGAAAGGCTACCCGCTCCAGTATTCTAACTTGGAGAATTCCATGGACTATATAGGTCTACAAATATATTGAGGGCTTCTCTGATAGCTCAATTGGTAAAGAATCTGCCTGCAATACAGGAGACCCTGGTTTGATTCATTGGTTGGGAAGATCTGCTGGAGAAGGGATAGGCTATCCACTCCAGTATTCTTGGGCTTCCCTTGTGGCTCAACTGGTAAAGAATCTGCCTGCAATGTGGAATACCTGGGTTTGATCCCTGGCTTGGTAAGATCCCTTGAAGAAGGAAAAGGCTACCCACTCCAGTATTCTGGCCTGGAGAATTCCACGGACTGTTTTGTCCATCGGGTTGCAGAATCTGACACAACTGAGCAAGGTTCACTTTCACTTTCAAGTATGGATGTTAAATTGATGATATGCCCTGGCACCCCACTACAGTACTCTTGCCTGGAAAATCCCATGGACGGAGGAGCCTGGTAGGCTGCAGTCCATGGGGTCGCTGAGGGTCGAACACGACTGAGCGACTTCACTTTCACTTTTCACTTTCATGCATTGGAGAAGGCAATGGCAACCCACTCCAGTGTTCTTGCCTGGAGAATCCCAGGGACAAGGGAGCCTGGTGGGCTGCTGTCTCTGGGGTCGCACAGAGTCGGACACGACTGAAGTGACTCAGCATGCCCTGTAGGGTAACCAGGTGGCCAGCTGGGCTTTTTCTTGGACCTTCAATTTTCACTATCTGTGGCCTCTTCACAGGTTTTTAGTTTTTATATTAAAGGATCTTTCAATGGCCATAAGTCTGCTTAAAGGACTTCCAGAGCCAAACTGGGGAAAGGGGCTAGTGTTCTATTATTCATTATATAGATGTCCATTCAGTCTCCATTTTCATTTAGAATATCACTGCTCCCTTTATCTGTGCTTGATGTTTCCAAGTCCAAAGTTTGTCTCATTCAATATTTATTCTTCCAGATATCTTTGACCTCTTTCGGAGACAGGAAAAGGGAAGGGTAGCAGCTAATCATTTCATAATGTTATCTTTCAAGCCAAACACCTTGTTTTAGGCATATATACCCTTCCCACCAGCCTCCTGATTTCTGCTGCAGAGGGTGCCTGATTTTTCAGCTTCCTAAAGGTTCTAGGTAAATACTGATGGCTTCTGTCAACATCTGCCTCTAAGGGAATTTAAGGTTGATTTTCCTCCATTTGGTTACATTTCTTTTTATTTCACCATCTCTCTCAGATCTTACATGTTATTGACTGTGGGCACTCAAGAATTATATGTTATAATTAGAGTTATGAATATCTCCTATTTTCATGAAAATAGTGTATAGATTTCTCATCTTTTACTTATTTTAGAGTGAGTATGTACTTCCCTGGTGGCTCAAATGAAAAAGAATCTGCCCACAATGTGGGAGATCTGGGTTTGATACGTGGGTCCAGAACATCTCCTGCAGAAGGGAATGTCTACCCACTCCAGTGTCCTTGCCTGCAGAATCCCATGGACAGAGGAACCTGGTGAGCTATAGTCCATGGGGTCACAGAGAAAGACACGACTGAGTAACTAACACACACATAGGGTGAGTATAAAGACAATGGCACAATGTTTTTCCTCATGTCAGCTGAACACTGGCTTCAGCTAAAGTTCCATATTATTTGGTTGCAAAGATAAAGTTTATGTGTAACTTAAAAAAATTTTATAGATGAACTCACATTTATATTACATTATTAATTTGTATACATTTGCCCATGTGTCACTTAAATATGTATAAAATTATAGCTGGCTGTAAGGATGACTATTATTAAAGAGTCTGTAAAAAGAACTTTGAAAGCATATTTTAAACATATTTTTAAAAGCATATTTTATTTGAAATAATTATTTTATTACATACTACACAAAACATGTAATAAAATTAAAAGATGCTTACTCCTTGGAAGTAAAGTTATGATGAACCTAGACAGCATAATAAAAAGCAGAGACGTTACTTTGTCAACAAAGGTTCTTCTAGTCAAGGCTATGGTTTTTCCAGTAGTCATGTATGGATATGACAGTTGGACTACAAACAAAGCTGAACGCCAAAAAATTGATGCTTTTGAATTACGGTGTTGGAGAAGACTCTTGAGAGTTTCTTGGATGGCAAGGAGATCCAACCAATCCATTCTAAAGGAGATCAGTCCTGGGTGTTCATTGGAAGGACTGATGTTGAAGCTGAAACTCCAATACCTTGGCCACCTGATGCAAAGAGCTGACTCATTTGAAAAGACCCTGATGCTGGGAAAGATTGAGGGCAGGAGGAGAAGGGGATGACAGAGGATGAGATGGTTGGATGGCATCACTGACTAAATGGACATGGGTTTGGGTGAACTCTGGGAGTTGGTGATGGACAGGGAGGCCTGGCATGCTGCGGTTCATGAGGTTGCAAAGAGTCGGACACGACTGAGCAACTGAACTGAACTGAACTGACACAAAACATGTTACATACATTTTTATTACTAGAGAGATTGAGGCATTTGTGTCAAATATTTGGGCATACTAACCCATGTTCATTTCCTCCTTAGTTATGACATAAATTTACTTATGGGGATTTAAACAAATCAGTGTCACTATAATTGAAATTTATATTATAAATAAATTTGAAACAAATTTTTATTGTCCAAAAAATAGTGTATTACATTTATTTTCATATTTTAATACCATATACATTTGAAAATTAGATTTTCCTTTATAGGAAAACTAGTTGAGTGATATACACTACTACGAGAATGTCTTTTGCTGAACTTGTCCACAAAAAGAGAGCTTTATCATTTTTAATCATACAAAACAGATACAATACTTTTTTTAATTATATGGGGCTAGATATAAAACAAATGACTTGAAATAATGCTGATACAATACTTTCAGTGTGTTTGATAAATTATGAATATATATGTTTAAGTATGATAATATATAACATATATAAATTATTTATACATCTACACTATTTTGTTGTATTCACCTTATTTCATCATTTAAGATTATTTTCATACTTGAGTTTCAGTTTGATTTAATAAAACACATTGACATCTTATTTTTATTTTGAACCAATATAGTTATCTGTGGGGATCTCTTGTGGTAACATATGATTATGAAATTTTTTTCAATTAGAATATCAAAAAATATTTCTTAGTCCCTTTTCAAACTTAAATATTTTAAAAATACTTTTAAAATAGTTTAGTAAAAGATATAAATCTCAGGATATTCTTTTATAAAAATTTGTTTACTATCTAGGAGTGCTCTGTAGTTCATGCTTATTTTAGCACTTGTTTAGTCACTTAGCTGAGTCCCACTCTTTTGCAACCCTTTAGACAGCAGCCCACCAGGCTCCTTTCTCCATGGGATTTCCCAAGCAAGAATACTGGAGTGGATTGGGCATTTCCTCCTCCAGGGGGATGCAGATCCTTTACCCCTGAGCCTTCTAGGAAGTCTTTTTCAGCACTTAGTCCTAAATAAAACAATTCTTATGAGAAAGATCTTACTGTAGGTGATAGTGCTGACATCTGGAAGTCATATCTCAATCCCCTTTTCCTCATGCTTCCTTTCACCTTTAGTCCACAAAATACAAAGTCAAGGGATTGCTTTCTCTGACCCCATTGCATTTAAAAGTGGATATATGATCACATCCAGATCAATGAGTAATCTTCAGAGGCTTCTGGAAAAATAGCCCTTGTCAGATAGTGGAAGTGGGAGACCCTTTCAGCTACTCCTCTTCCATGATGGTTATGGTGCATGAAGCTTTATCTACAGTGTTCCCATCAGATAGTGCATAAATCAAAAGTGAAGACCTGAGGTGGCTACAGCACATCACTGAAAAGGGTATGACTCCTTGATAATATATTAATATGAAACAGTGCAAGCTAGCCCTGGGTTCTTTGTTATGTAGGGGGAAAAAAATCAGTCTTTTAGAAGGTAGATTTGATGGATTTTCTGGTACTTACTGGCAAAAATATCTATAAAGAAAGAGAAAGCATGCCTCATTAAAAACATTCACATATGCACAAACATGAACTGCTAAGAAAATATCAATAAGGTAAATATTAGGGTTTAAAAAATTTTTAGGGAAAGAAAGGCAACTTTTAGCTGACTACTGTTAGATAAAATGCCAAATAACTTAAATTGGAAGGAGACAATAAAATTGTCTAGGATTTTTACAAGGTATGAAAAGATTCAAGAGTTTCTTGTAGGCTGTTTAAATGGCATAAGGAAAAAGATTTAAAGTAATTTTGATTTTACTTTATGACTAAGAATGGAACAAAATACAAAAGATCCTATTTATGTTTGTGAAAATTATTACAACAAGTAATGGATTTTATTGAAGAATCGTATCTTTGAGTTGTTTTGCAAGTATTTACCAGTAAATGGTCTTTGTTTTTACAATAAAGGGTCCTGAGGGAGTAAGCAAAAGCTTAAGCTGTCTTCTTTTTACTACTTTAGCATCTAGCTATCAAATATATTAAAAACAAAAACAAAAACAAAAAAAAACAGCATAAATATGAAGTACATTGATTTTTCCACTAGTTGAGTTATTGTTTATTTTTGAACTAACTATAGATATTTCATACAGGAAATATCCTAAACTCTTGTCATTGCTAGTAGTTGGGTTTAGCCTTTAAAAAAGCATGTACCAAAAGTGTATAAAAAACAGTTTTCAGATGGTACTGATCATGGGGAGAGTTTGGTGGGCAGCAAGTTTGGTGTATTGACAACCAGGCCTGTCTAAACACATCTTCAGAGGAGTCACAAGACAGTCACTGATTGTACTACCACTGTCAACTGTTCTAGGGTTAATTAAACAAATTACTGCCATTGTATTTCCAGGTTGGGGCAATCTGTCTTGGTTGATATTCAGTATTATACTGGTTGCTACAAAATAACAGAAAACTAATTGAATAGAGCAAGTAATTGCTGCTTTTAGGTGGAAGGAACGATGCTAAAGCTGAAACTCCAGTACTTTGGCCACCTCATGCAAAGAGTTGACTCATTGGAAAAGACTCTGATGCTGGGAGGGAGTGGGGGCAGGAGGAGAAGGGGACGACAGAGGATGGGATGGCTGAATGGCATCACCGACTCGATGGGTGTGAGTTTGAGTGAACTCCGGGAGCTGGTGATGGATGGGGAGGCCTGGCATGCTGCGATTCATGGGGTTGTAGAGAGTCGGACATGACTGAGCTACTGAACTGAACTGAACTGAACTGAAGCTGTATATTAAACATAAAAATTCTTATTTAATTATCTTTTAAAAATGGTAATTTTACAATTTTTTTCTGAAAAAAAAATCAGTGTGTGTGTGTGTGTGTGTGTGTGTGTTAGTTGCTTAGTTGTGTCAGACTCTGCAACCCCATGGACTGCAGCACGCCCCCCAGGGTTCTCTGTCCTTGTAATTCTCCAGACAAGAGTACTGGAGTGAGTTGCTATTTCCTTCTCTGAAAATCAATATATAAATAAAAAACAATGAACATGGTTAAAATTATGAATTTAAAATAAGAATCATGAAAGTGGATAGGCCATGTAGATATATGTATGATTTTTGTCATTGTTCAGTCCCTCAGTTGTGTCTGACTCTTTGAAACCCCATGGACTGCAGCACGCCAGTTTTCCCTATCTTTCACCATCTCCTAGAGCTTGCTCAAACTCATGTCCATTGAGTCAGCAATGTCATCCAACCATCTCATCTTCTGCTGCCCTCTTCTCCTTTTGCCTTTGACTTTTGCCAGCATCAGGGCCTTTTCTAGTGAGTTGGCTCTTCACATCAGGAGGCCAGTGTATTGGAGCTTCAGCTTTAGCATCAAGTCCTTCTAATTAATATCCAGAATTGATTTCCTTTAGGATTGATTGGTTCGATCTCCTTGCAGTTCAGGGGACTCTCAAGAGTCTTCTCCAACACCAGAGTTCAAAAGCATAAAATCTTTGGTGCTCAGCTTTCTTTATGGTCTAACTCTCACATCCATACATGACTACTGGAAAACACATAGCCTTGACTATATGCAAATTATAGTCTTTTTGGGCAAAGTAATTTCTCTGCTTTCTAATATCCTGTCTAGGTTGGTCATAGCTTTTCTTCCAAGGAGCAAGCGTCTTTTACATTCATGGCTGCAGTCACCATCTGCAGTGATTTTGGAGCCCAAGAAAATAAAGTCTGTCATTGTTTCCATTGTTTCCCCGTCTAGTTGTCATGAACTGCTGAGACTGTTTACCATGATCTTTGTTTTATGAACGTTTAGTTTTCAGCCAGCTTTTTCACTCCCCTCTTTCACTTTAATCAAGAGGCTCTTTAGTTACTCTTTGCTTTCTGCTATAAGGGTGGTTTCAACTGCATATCTGAGGTTAGATATTTCTCCAAAAAATCTTGATTCCACCTTGTCCTTCATCCAGTCTGGCATTTTGAATGATGTACCCTGAATATAAGTTATATAAGCAAGGTGACAATATACAGCCTTGACTTACTTGTATATACACATACACACAGTTAAGTTTAAGTAATTTTACAATTGAAAGTGAAAGTGAAGTCACTCATTCATGTCCAACTCTTTGCGACCCCATGGACTGTAGCCTACCAGGCTCCTCCCTCCATGGGATTCTCCAGGCAAGAGTACTAGAATGAGTTGCCATTTCCAATTAGTTCTTATTAATTATACTACAGACAATTATATTAATATTATATATCATTGATCTCTTCACTTTTTCTGAAGATATTTATTGTGTTTCCATAGGCTAAATAAGAATAATAATACTAAGTAAAAACTCACCTAAGTGTTTTACTCAGAATTTCTCTATAAAAAATGAAATGCCATCTCAATGCATTTAACGGAAAATGTAGCTCTCCACGTTTGTGTGGATATGCACACATGTGTATGTTTAACAGTCTCCCCAGAAGGAGTTACATAGGGAAAGAGGACATAACACAGGGGCTAATTCAAACTCTTTTGGTTGAGCCCAGACAGAAGCTACATCAGCTGTGGAAAATTCTTAATCCCTGTGTCTCTCATTTTATAATATGCTCCTAAGAAGATAATCCTCCCCATACATTTGTTGATCAGATTGAATGAGTTCACACATGAAAATTGCTTAGAAGAGAGTCTGGCATGTCTTCAGAGCTACTAAAAGACATCTGTGGTTACTATTAGTCTATAATTATTATTATCCAGGAGAGGTAGAGCATTGGTAACTGTCTTTGAGAGGTAGCACTTTGGTAACTGTCTTTAAGTTGCATACCCCTGCATTGTCCTTGGATCATTAGAGTACAATTGGCCTCTTCTCTCTCATCTGTAGGAAGATATCATGGCTGGTGACACAACAGTGCTCCTGAATCCTATGTGATTTTGGGACATAAATGAAGCGGTTCTTACTGCTCTTGGTTCTATATTCATCTTTTTTTGACCAGAGAGTTTTTATTTTTATTTTTTTTTTCATAAAACAAATAAGATGCAGGTTCTTAAATTTGTTTATTAAAAGAGTACTTTCCTCTGTTTTCAGACCTGAAGACCAAAATGAGTTCTCATATCCCTTATTTAGTTCTGGAATACATTCTAGCTAATTCAGGTTTTAAATGATGGAAATGGACTGTTGGGAATCATATATCTGTGTTAATAGCATAAATATATGTATAGTTCTGTGGGTCATATATCCTATATTTGCTGAACTGAACTTATTTTCTTCCAAAGATTTTCTATTAATAATGAGTAAAGAGGAGTTAATAAATACTTCTAGAGAAATAAATATCTGGGAAATAATGTGTTGTTGGCAAGAAAATTTTAAATTTGTAGCCCTTCTATTATATTTATAGTATATACATTGGGTAAACAAAACAGCTAAATTATGAAATATGTATTATTCTTTACAAACTATCAGCAAGTCACAATGAGGAAGGAAAATCTCTATAAACAATGACTTCAATACTGCTCTCTACTTTTACTCTAGATGTTTATAAATTTATACTTTGAATATTAAAAATCAAATAGTTTATTTTCCACACAGTTCTGAGTAATTCATTTAAGGTGTTACCTGGAAGCTAACAAATAAAATTGAGTGTTAATCTTCCCTTCTGTAGTGCTTTTCCCAGGTATAACTTTGTTTTTCCTATGTCTGTATTATTGAAAAAAATATTAGTATATTTTGTGTCCTCCTCCTCTATAATGAGTAACCTAAATCTCTTTGTAACCCTGTGTTAGTCACTCTGTCATGTCTGACTCTTTGTGACCCCATGGATGTAGCCTGCCAGTCTCCTGCATCCATGGAATTCTCCAGGCAAGAATACTAGAGTAGGTAGCCATTCACTTCTCCAGGGGATCTTCCTGACCCAGGGATATAACCCAGGTCTCTTGCATTGCTGGCAGATTCTTTACCATCTGAGCCACTAAGGAAGCCCATCGTTACCCTAGAATTATGGAATTATGTATTTATATATCATGGCATACCTCTAAATCGTCTTTTTCTCATTCTGTGAGCTTTGTGATCAAACTACTTTCTAAGGAGACTCAAATGAGTAGACTTTTTCATGTTAGTTTTGAAAGATGAATATTAATACACCATATGATCTGCTGTTATCTGTACATTTTAAGAATGCATTTTCATTTGCAAGGGCCTTTTTCCTTGTATATAATTTAGTGACTAAATATACTACCAAATCCTGTGAATATTTAATTTTATTCTATTTATACATATAACATAGATTAAATCCTTTCAAATTTGATATTTTCCCATTCAGATCTCTCAGATTGATTTCCATATGTCTAAACCATAGTTATAACTTTTTGACTTTCAATTGTTCCCTTTCTCAATGACCAAAGCAGATGAATGATGCATGTCAGAAAGGCCATAAAACAGGC
Source organism: Bubalus kerabau (assembly GCF_029407905.1). NCBI lineage: Eukaryota > Metazoa > Chordata > Mammalia > Artiodactyla > Bovidae > Bubalus > Bubalus kerabau. Next base: position 54,796,963 of record NC_073641.1, read on the forward strand.
AGCTTTGTTTAGTAAAATTTAAGTTAAACTACGTATCAGTGTGAGTGACTTCTCAATACTTCAATACATGCAATTTTTTTTCATCATTTCCTCTTTTGTTTGCAAATCTTTGATCAGAATGATGATGACTTATATTCTTACAGATGTCACTGTTCACTTCAAGAAGATCAAGTCCATCTCTTTCTCATAAATACTGACATGATATTCAGGATTAACCCTTCCTAAGACAGTTCAGTATTTGTATGAAGCTTGCTTCCCTGGTGGCTCAGATGGTAAAGCGTCTGCCTGCAATGCGGGAGACCTGGGTTCAATTCCTGGGTTGGGAAGATCCCCTGGAGAAGGAAATGGCAATCCACTCCTGCACTCTTGCCTGGAAAATCCCATGGATGGAGGAACCTGATAGGCTACAGTCCATGAGGTCGCAAAGAGTCGGACACGACTGAGCGACTTCACTTTAATCCATAATAGTGCTTCCTTTTTAACTTCATCCAATTATTGATAGTTCCTATTGGATTTTAGTAACCAGTTGTATTTTTTCAGTGTTTCTGCATGACTTTTTAACTTCTTTATTAAATTATTATTCCCTGTTGATTTTTTTAGCAGTTTTCAGGAAAATATTTGACAGAATGATCATTTAAACAGAAATTTCAAACTCTACACCTAAAGCAACTAGAAAAGGAAGAAATGAAGAACCCCAGGGTTAGTAGAAGGAAAGAAATCTTAAAAATTAGAGAAGAAATAAATGCAAAAGAAACAAAAGAGACCATAGCAAAAATCAACAAAACCAAAAGCTGGTTCTTTGAAAGGATAAATAAAATTAACAAACCATTAGCCAGACTCATCAAGAAACAAAGGGAGAAAAATCAAATCTATAAAATTAGAAATGAAAATGGAGAGATCAAAACAGACAACACAGCAATACAAAGGATCATAAGAGACTACTATCAACAATTATATGCCAATAAAATGGACAACGAGGAAGAAATGGACAAATTCTTAGAAAAGTACAACTTTCCAAAACTCGATCAGGAAGAAATAGAAAATCTTAACAGACCCATCACAAGCACAGAAATTGAAACTGTAATAAAAAATCTTCCAGCAAACAAAAGCCCAGGTCCAGACGGCTTCACAGCTGAATTCTACCAAAAATTTAGAGAAGAGCTAACACCTATCCTGCTCAAACTCTTCCAGAAAATTGCAGAGGAAGGTAAACTTCCAAACTCATTCTATGAGGCCACCATCACCCTAATACCAGAACCTGACAAAGATCCCACAAAAAAAGAAAACTACAGGCCAATATCACTGATGAACATAGATGCAAAAATCTTTAACAAAATTCTAGCAATCAGAATCCAACAACACATTAAAAAGATCATACACCATGACCAAGTGGGCTTTATCCCAGGGATGCAAGGATTCTTCAATATCCGCAAATCAATCAATGTAATACACCACATTAACAAATTGAAAAATAAAAACCATATGATTATCTCAATAGATGCAGAGAAAGCCTTTGACAAAATTCAACATCCATTTATGATCAAAACTCTCCAGAAAGCAGGAATAGAAGGAACATACCTCAACATAATCAAAGCTATATATGACAAACCCACAGCAAACATTATCCTCAATGGTGAAAAATTGAAAGCATTTCCTCTAAAGTCAGGAACAAGACAAGGGTGCCCACTTTCACCATTACTATTCAACATAGTTTTGGAAGTTTTGGCCACAGCAATCAGAACAGAAAAAGAAATACAAGGAATCCAAATTGGAAAAGAAGAAGTAAAGCTCTCACTGTTTGCAGATGACATGATCCTCTACATAGAAAACCCTAAAGACTCCACCAGAAAATTACTAGAACTAATCAATGACTATAGTAAAGTTGCAGGATATAAAATCAACACACAGAAATCCCTTGCATTCCTATACACTAATAATGAGAAAACAGAAAGAGAAATTAAGGAAACAATTCCATTCACCATTGCAACAGAAAGAATAAAATACTTAGGAATATATCTACCTAAAGAATCTAAAGACCTATATATAGAAAACTATAAAACACTGGTGAAAGAAATCAAAGAGGACACTAACAGATGGAGAAATATACCATGTTCATGGATTGGAAGAATCAATATAGTGAAAATGAGTATACTACACAAAGCAATCTATAGATTCAATGCAATCCCTATCAAGCTACCAACAGCATTCTTCACAGAGCTAGAACAAATAATTTCACAATTTGTATGGAAAAACAAAAAACCTCGAATAGCCAAAGCAATCTTGAGAAAGAAGAATGGAACTGGAGGAATCAACCTACCTGACTTCAGGCTCTACTACAAAGCCACAGTCATCAAGACAGTATGGTACTGGCACAAAGACAGAAATATAGATCAATGGAACAAAATAGAAAGCCCAGAGATAAATCCACGCACATATGGACACCTTATCTTCGACAAAGGAGGCAAGAATATACAATGGATTAAAGACAATCTCTTTAACAAGTGGTGCTGGGAACTCTGGTCAACCACTTGTAAAAGAATGAAACTAGAACACTTTCTAACACCATACACAAAAATAAACTCAAAATGGATTAAAGATCTAAACGTAAGACCAGAAACTATAAAACTCCTAGAGGAGAACATAGGCAAAACACTCTCTGACATACATCACAGCAGGATCCTCTATGACCCACCTCCTAGAATATTGGAAATAAAAGCAAAAATAAACAAATGGGACCTAATTAACCTTAAAAGCTTCTGCACATCAAAGGAAACTATTAGCAAGGTGAAAAGACAGCCTTCAGAATGGGAGAAGATAATAGCAAATGAAGCAACTGACAAACAACTAATCTCGAGAATATACAAGCAACTCCTACAGCTCAACTCCAGAAAAATAAATGACCCAATCAAAAAATGGGCCAAAGAACTAAATAGACATTTCTCCAAAGAAGACATACAGATGGCTAACAAACACATGAAAAGATGCTCATCATCACTCATTATCAGAGAAATGCAAATCAAAACCACTATGAGGTACCATTTCACACCAGTCAGAATGGCTGCAATCCAAAAGTCTACAAGTAATAAATGCTGGAGAGGGTGTGGAGAAAAGGGAACCCTCTTACACTGTTGGTGGGAATGCAAACTAGTACAGCCACTATGGAGAACAGTGTGGAGATTCCTTAAAAAACTGGAAATACAACTGCCTTATGATCCAGCAATCCCACTGCTGGGCATACACACTGAGGAAGCCAGAAGGGAAAGAGACACGAGTACCCCAATGTTCATCGCAGCACTGTTTATAATAGCCAGGACATGGAAGCAACCTAGATGTCCATCAGCAGATGAATGGATAAGAGAGCTGTGGTACATATACACAATGGAGTATTATTCAGCCATTAAAAAGAATACATTTGAATCAGTTCTAATGAGGTGGATGAAACTGGAGCCTATTATACAGAGTGAAGTAAGCCAGAAAGAAAAACACCAATACAGTATACTAACGCATATATATGGAATTTAGAAAGATGTAACAATAACCCTGTGTACGAGACAGCAAAAGAGACACTGATGTATAGAACAGTCTTATGGACTCTGTGGGAGAGGGAGAGGGTGGGAAGATTTGGGAGAATGGCATTGAAACATGTAAAATATCATGTATGAAATGAGTTGCCAGTCCAGGTTCGATGCACAATACTGGATGCTTGGGGCTGGTGCACTGGGACGACCCAGAGGGATGGAATGGGGAGGGAGGAGGGATGAGGGTTCAGGATGGGGAGCGCATGTGTACCTGTGGCGGATTCATTTTGATGTTTGGCAAATCTAATACAGTTATGTTAAGTTTAAAAATAAAATAAAATTAAAAAAAAAAAATAAAATAAAATAAAAAAAGAAATTTCAATGTTATTTGTGACAGCTTCAGTAAATGGGTGACCCAATCTCCTTGATTCTTGTTCTAGAATTTATGATCATTAATTTCTTTAGATTCTCTGAGGATTTATTTATTTTGTTAGTTGACTGTTTCTTCATTATATGAACTAATATTTCATTATTCTTTGATAAAGTGTTTTTTAATTTATAAAATGACTCTCCTTCAAATGTATTATTTGTCTTTTTTATATGTCTTTAATAATATAAAACTATATTATAAGCATGTTAATACCATGAATGGATGGGAGAAACCTTGTAAATAATAGGTATTTTATTTCACAAGCCATAAAATATAAAACAAGTATCTATGTTGAGAGGGAATTTTAAAAGCAGGTCCATAATAGCAGTTTCATTAGACAAAGTCTCCAATTATCAATGAAAAGTAAATTGAATTTCAGGTCCCTATACACAGGGTATAAGTGTGAGTGTGTATATGTGTGTGTGTATTTAGAGCATGTTGAAATTTTATCTCATCAGTCTTTTCAACAAAATTTAGTGTATCATCAGTAGCAATTAGTATTGCTTCAGGAAATAAAAACAGTGATACAAATACATAAAACATGCAAAGAGAGTTAGTATTAAATCTGTTCCAGCTAGATGATGGTTTTTCTACATCATTTCTTGTTCTAATTATTTTGACTATATTTTGGGTACTTCATCTCTTTGAAATTAAATTTTGACTCCATTCCTCTTTTCTTATGCTATGTCATTGTGTGGCATTGTGAAGTATGCATATGCTAAAATTTTAATTTGTGAAATCCCCCAGGAACCGTTTTGAAGATATTGGGTGAGATTTAGAAAATCAAATAAATGACCTTGTCCCTTAGGAATAGATAAAGAAGGCATATTTCATTGGAATTACTGCAGTGTAAATCACATGGCAGAAAACTCTGGGTGAATGTTAAGTAACTGAAGAAAATGCTCACAGTTGCCAAGCATTTGTTACTTTGCTATGCCCTTGTCCAGACTTCACAAGTTTAAATTACTTGCTTTACTAATAAATGGAACATTGATTTCAAATATAAAAGGACATACAGTTTCATATCATGAACTAGGTAATCCATGAATATAAGTTATTTATTAATTTGATGCTGTTTTTAAAATATTATGTAACAATAATTCAGTACTGAATGTTGTAATTACAATGTGCATGTGTGTGTGTACTCAGTTGCTTCAGTCCTGTCTGACTCTTTGTGACCCCATGGACTGCAGCATGCCAGGCTTCACCATCCTTCACTATCTCCCAGAGTTTGCTCAAACTCATGTCCATTGAGTCTGAGATGCCAACCAGGTATCTCATACTCTATCATCCCCTTTTTCTTCCTGCCTACAATCTTTTCCAGCATCAGAGTCTTTGCCAATGAGTCATCATTTTGCATCAGGTGGCCAGAGTATTGGAGCTTCAGCTTCAGCATCAGTCCTTCCAATGAATATTCAGGACTGATTTCCTTTAGGATTGACTGATTTGATCTACTTGCATCCAAGGGGCTCTCAAGAGTTTTCTCTAACACCGCAGTTCAAAAACATCAATTATTCAGTGCTCAGCTTTCCTTATGGTCCAACTTTAACAACCATACATGACTACTGGAAAACCACAGCTTTGACCAGATGGACATTTGTCAGCAGAGAGATGGCTGGGATTTTTAATATGCTGTTTAGATTTGTCATAGCTTTTCTTCCAGGGAGCAAGGCTCTTAATTTCATTGCTGCAGTCACTGTCTGCAGTGCAATGCAGCAAATCTATCACAGTGACTATCAGGTTTGTCTGAAAAATTATTGCTAAGTAAGTTGAATGAAAAAATGATATCATGTACAAAAAAAAAAAAAGAAAACATGAATGAAATTCAAATGTTCATGTAAAATGGTGCAATAATCAGCTTCCATTCTCTGGCTTTCTCTACTCTAATAAACTTTACATCTACTTTTTTCAGTAGCTCTAACTCTGCCACATTTTTACAACTTGTTCAAACTTGTAGTACATCACTGATGCTAAATTCAAAAAGTTGGAAATTGATAGAAACTTAGAGTAAACAAGTTGAGTAATTGTAGTTTTATATTAGTTTCTGTCTTTAAAACCTAATAAATAAAAATTAGCCTTATTGACTATCCTCGGTAAAATCTCTTTTTTTAGCAACTGTGTTTTCTAGTATGAGCCACTGCAATTCAAAAATTCTATTATGAATACAAATAATTCCATTATGAATGATCTGTATAGAAAAAATGTGCTGTTTACATTTACAAGAAACAACCAAACGTAATACATCTCTTTAACAAAATTGATGTTACTATATATAGAATTGATATAATGGTCATCTGAGTTAAATTCACCCATCCAGTCCATTTTAGTTCGCTGATTCCTAAAATGTCGATGTTCACTCTTGCCATCTCCTGTTTGACCACTTCCAATTTGCCTTGATTCACGGACCTAACATATCAGGTTCCTATGCAATATTGCTTTTTATAGCATAAAACTTTACTTCTGTCACCAGTCAAATCCACAACTGGGTGTTGTTTTTGCTTTGGCTTGGTCTCTTCATTCTTTCTGGAGTTATTTCTCCACTGATCTCCAGTAGCATACTGGGCACCTACTGACCTGGGGAGTTCATCTTTTAGTGTCCTATCTTTTTGCCTTTTCATACTGTCCATGAAGTTCTCATCACAAGAATACTGAAGTGGTTTGCCATTCCTTTCTCCAGTGGACCATGTTTTGTCAGAACTCTCCACTATGACCCGTCCATCTTGGATGGCCCTATATGGCATGGCTCATGGTTTCACTGAGTAAGCCAAGACAGTGGTCCATTTGATCAGATTGGTTAGTCTTCTGTGATTCTGGTTTTCAGTCTGTCTGCCCTCTGATGCAGAGGGATAAGAGGCTTATGGAAGCTTCCTGATTGGAGAGACTGACTGAGGGGAAACTTGGTCTTGTTCTGATGGGTGGGGCCATGATCAGTAAATCTTTAACCCAATTTTCTGTTGATGGGTGGAGCTGTGTTCCCTACCTGTTATTTACCTGAGGCCAAACTAGGTGGAGGTAATGAAGATAATGGTGAACTCCTTCAAAAGGTCCCACAAAGACACTGCTACACTCAATGCCTCAAACCCTGCAGCAGGCCACCACCAACCCACGCTTCCACTGGAGATTTCTGGACGTTCATGGGCAAGTCTGCTTCAGTCTCTTGTGGGGTCACTACTCCTTTCTCCTGGGTTCTGGTGCACACAATATTCTGTTTATGCCCTCCAAGAGTCTATTTCCTACTATTGTGGGCAAGAATCCCTTAGAAGAAGTGGAGTAGCCATCATAGTCAACAAAAGATTCCAAAATGAAATAGTTGGAGGCAATCTCAAAAACGACAGAATGATCTCTGTTCCTTTCCAAGGTAAACCATACAATATCACAGTAATCCAAACTATGCCCTGACCAGTATTGCTGAAGAAGCTGAACCTGAATGGTTCTATGAAGACCTACAAGGTCTTATAGAACTAACACCCTAAATAAATGTCCTTTTCATCAGAGGGGACTGGAATGCAAAAGTAGGAAGTCAAGAAATACCCTGGAGTAACAGGCAAATTTGGCTTGGAGTACAGATTGAAGCAGGACAAAGGCTAATAGAGTTATGCAAAGAGAATGCACAGGTCATACCAAATACCCTCCTCCAACAATACAAAAGAAGACTCTACACATGAACATCACCAGATGGTCAATATCAAAATCAGATTGATTATAGTCTTTGCAGCGAAAGATGGAGAAGATCTATAGAGTCAACAAAAACAAGACTGGGAACTGACTGTAGCTCAGATCATGAATTCCTTATTGCCAAATTCAGACTTAAATTGAAGAAAATGGGGAAAACAACTAAACCATTCAGTTCAGTTCAGTTCAGTTGCTCAGTCGTGTTTGACTCTTTGTGACCCCATGAATTGCAGCACGCCAGGCCTCCCTGTCCATCACCAACTCCCGGAGTTCACCCAAACTCACATCCATCGAGTTGGTGATGCCATCCAGCCATCTCATCCTCTGTCATCCCCTTCTCCTCCTACCCCCAATCCCTCCCAGCATCAGAGTCTTTTCCAATGAGTCAACTCTTCGCATGAGGTGGTCAAAGTACTGGAGTTACAGCTTTAGCATCATTCCTTCCAAAGGACACCCAGGACTGATCTCCCTTAGATGGGACATATGACCTAAATCAAATCCCTTATGATTATACAGTGAAAGTGAGAAATAGATTCAAGGTATTAGATCTGATAAAGCGCTCGAAGAATTGTGGACAGAAATTGCTGAAATGGTTGAGGAGGCAAGGATCAAGACCATCCCTCCAAAAAGAAATGCAGTAAGGCAAAATGGTTGTCTGTGAGGCCTTACAAATATCTGTGAAAAGAAGAGAAATGAAAGGCAAAGGATAAAAGGAAAGATACCCATTTGAATGCAGAGTTCCTAAGAATAGCAAGGAGAGATAAGAAAGCCTACTTCAGTAATCAATTCAAATAAATATAGGAAAACAACAGAATGGGAAAGACTAGAGATCTCTTCAAAAAAATTAGATACACTAAGGGAAATTTTCATAGAAAGATGAACACAAGAAAGGACAGAAATGGTATGGACTGAATAGAAGCAGAAGATATTAAGAAGAGGTAGCAAGAATACACAGAAGAACTATACAAAAAATATCTTCATGACCCAGTTAATCACGATGGTGTGATCACCCACCTAGAGCCAGACATCATGGAGTGCAAAGTCTAGGGGGCCTTGGGAAGCATCACTATGAACAAAGCTAGTGGAGGTTATGGAATTCCAGTGGAGCTATTTCAAATCCTGAAAGATGATGTTGTGAAAGTGCTGCACTCAATATGCCAGCAACGTTGGAAAACTCAGCAGTGGCCCCAGGACTGGAAAAGGTCAGTTTTCATTCCAATCCCAAAGAAAGGCAATGCCAAAGAATGTTCTAACTACTGCACTGTTGCACTCATGTCATAGGCTAGGAAAGTAATACTCAAAATTCTCCAAGCCAGGCTTCAACAGTACGTGATCCGTGAACTTCCAGATGTTCAAGCTGGATTTACAAAAGGCAGAGGAACCAGAGATCAAATTGCCAACATCCATTGGATCATTTAAAAGTAAGAGAGTTCTAGAATAACACCTTCTTCTGCTTTATTGACTGTGCCGAAGCCTTTGACTTTGTAGATCACAACAAACTGTGGAAAATTCTGAAAATGATGGGAATACCAGGCCACTTGACCTGCCTCTTGAGAAATCTGTACACAGGTCAGGAAGAAACAGTTAGAAGTTAGAACTGGACATGGGACAACAGACTGGTTCCACGTAGGGAAAGGAGTACGTCAAGGCTGTATATTGTCACCCTGCTTATTTAATTTATATGCAGAGTACATCATGAGAAACACTGGACTGGAAGAAGCGCAAGCTGGAATCAAGATTGCCGGGAGAAATATCAATAACTACAGATATGCAGATGACACCACCCTTATGGCAGAAAGTGAAGAGGAACTAAAAAGCCTCAAGATTCCTGGGATAAATATCAATATGCAGTATAAATATGCACCTCAGATATGCAGATGACACCATTTATGGCAGAAAGTGAAGAAATAAAGAGCCTCTTGATGAAAGTGAACCAGGAGAGTGAAACAGTTGGCTTAAAACTCAACATTCAGAAAAGTAAGATCATGGCATCTGGTCCCATCACTTCATGGCAAATAGATGGGGAAACAGTGGAAACAGTGTCTTACTTTATTTTTTGGTGCTCCAAAATCTGCAGATTTTGACTGCAGCCTTGAAATTAAAAGATGCTTACATCTTGAATGAAAAGTTATGAACAACCTAAACAGCATTTTAAAAGGCAGAGAGATTACTTTGCAGGAAAAGTCCATCTGGTCAAAGCTATGGTTTTTCCAGTGGTCATGTATGGATGTGAGTTGGACTATAAAGAAAGCTGAGCACCGAAGAACTGATGCTTTTGAACTGTGGTATTGGAGAAGACTCTTGAGAGTCCCTTGGACTGCAAGGAGATCCAACCAGTCCATCCTAAAGGTAATCAGTCCTGAATGTTCATTGGCGGGACTGATGCTGAAGATCAAACTCCAATACTTTGGCCACCTGATGGGAAGACCTGAATCATATTAAAAGACCCTGATGTTGGGAAAGATTGAAAGCGGGAGGAGAAGGAGACAACAGAGGATGGGATGCTTGAATGGCATCACTGACTCAGTGGATATGAGTTTTCTTGTATTCCAGGAGTCGGTATTGGACAAGGAAGCCTGGCATGCTGCAGTCCATGAGGTCACAAAGAGTTGGACACAACTGAGTGACTGAACTCAAATATAGAATTGACCTTATAAATAGCACACTGATATGGGTTACCTATAGTGACCTACACAAATATGTTAATGAGTGAACTTTTTTATGTTCTCAAAAATAGTCACCAACAACCTTCCACTGTAACCAGTTATTACAATACAAGTTTTATAAGATAACTTAATTTTGGGCTATGGCTGTGTGTGTGCTCAGTTGCTTAGTTGTGTCCAACTCTGCAACCCCATGAACTGTAGCCCACCAGTCTCCCTGTCCATGGAATTTTGCAGCAGGAATACTGGAATGGATTGCCATTTTCTTCTCCAGGGAATCTTCCTGACACAGAGATAAAGCTCTCGTCTCCTGCCTGTCATGCATTAGCAGGTGAATTCTTTACCACTGAGCCACCTGGGTAGCCTAAGGTATGGCTACAAAGGTTTAATTTTTAAATCATACAAAGATTTCACCTGATGCATGAGTATGATTTTTGACTAAGTTAAAACATTTTAGAGAAGAGTTTCTAGATGACCTATGGTGTGAACCCCTCCTCTACAACATAAGTAATTTTGCTTTCCCTCAGAGAGATTTAAGATGTCTTACATATATAATTTCAGTCTCATGTGTTATTTGACGGGACATAAGAACACAATAAGTGTATAATTAAGGATATGTAGTCAAAGCCCAATTATTGGTATCAATTTTTATTATTGAACAAACCTACTCTTTATTGAATGGCTCTGGATTACTAGTGCTATATTATTTCTATTCCTAATATTCTAACCTACAATTAACCCCATTTTACAGAAGGAGAAATTAAGATAGAGAGAGATGGAGTGACTTTTCAATGGCTGTATGAAGGCTGTGAACAACAGAATTTTTCATTACCCCATGTAATTTGATTTCCTGAAAGTGGTATATCTGTATATATTCTTTCACATTTTTTATTCATTCAAACTTGGGCTTATGTCAACCATTCCATTACTTCCTCCAGTAATTTATTCCTTTTGTCTTGTAATACCATCTGTAACTTCTTTCTCCTAAGTACATTTTATCTTCATGTGTCCTTAGTTTCATATTTTATCATCAATATTGTGTCCTTTGACAATAAGGTATATTGAATTCAGAAAAGCAAAAATAAATTGGCAAACAAATATATGTTAATATTTGTTTATTTTATTCTTAGTTTTCTTTTTCCTTGATCTTTATATTTGTTTTCCCTTCAAGTGCAGAGTTCATATCAGATGACTGTATTATTTTGGTTTAATAAGAATTCTGTGATCAGTATTTTGTGTGATCTGTTTAATTTCTTTTTATGCTTACTGCCATGCTTTTACCTTCTGAGAATCTACTAATCTTCTTGTTATACAGAGCAAGGCTCTTGGTTCTGTTCTCTGCTTCTGTCACATAGCAGTATTAAAATTATGCTCTCTTGTTCACTGAACGTGACTGTTTTACAGACTGAATTTCTGAATGATACTGTATTAATGAAATTTAAACTAATTTCTTTCAGAGCTAATCAAACTAGTTACTTCAAAAATGGTAATTATATATCTTTATGGATTTATCATTCTGGAAAACATTAACACATTTTAGAGATAAATGTTGTAGAAGACTTTACACTTCATAAATATAGAAATATTAAATTCATTGCTGTATTTCATTTAAAAACAAGACATTACTCAAGAAATAGGCTCACATTTTCTGATCTCCTACCTGGTTTAGGACTATACTTTACACTGTGATAGCACATAGTCTGGTACCCACTTGTATCTATTGAACACTTAAAATATGGCTATTGAAACAGAGAAAATGAGTTTTTAACTCTATTTCATTTAAATTAATTTAAATTTTCATATATAAACTGAAGTAATACTTTTTTTTCTGTTAAACACAACTGTTTTTCTAGGACTACATTTTCCTTTTTCTTCCACTAATTTTTACTTTTTATAAAAATTGAAGTATAGTTAATTTCCAATGTTGTGTTAGTTTCTTGTTTATAGCAAAGTGATACACACATGCACAAACATTCATTTTCATGTTTTTTTTCCCATTATGATTTATCACAGGAAATTGAATATAATTCCCTGTGTTATGTGGTAGGTAGGACCTTGTTGTTCATCCAGCCTGTGTATAATAGTTTGCTCTGCTCATCTCAAACTCCCAATCCAAACATCCCCCAATGACCCCTCTTTGGCAACCACAAGTCTCTTCTCTATGTCTGATAGGTTTGTTCAGATAGGTTATATTTTAGATTCCAAGTATAAGTGATATCAGATGGCATTTGTCCTTATATTCCTAACTTACTTCACATAGTATGATAATTTCTAGGTTCATTCATGTAGTAGAAATTGCATTATTTCATTCACATTATTTCACTCATTTTTATGAATAGTATCTTATATTTCTGTCTATTAAAAATTTAGCATGCTAAGTGAAATATGTTATAAATTTTAAATGTACATGCTTTTTGAATCCTTCATATGAAAAGCAAAATGCAAATTATCTCATTAACAATTTTTATTGACTGTATGCTAACATGATAATGATTTGGGTATAATTGTTCAAATAAAATATATTATTAATTAAGTTTACCTGGTTTATAGTGTTCAGTTCAGTTCAGTTTAGTCGCTCAGTCGTGTCTGACTCTTTGCAACCCAATGAATTGCAGCACGCCAGGCCTCCCTGTCCATCACCAACTCCCGGAGTTCCCTCAAATTCACGTCCATCGAGTTGGTGATGCCATACAGCCATCTAATCCTCTGTTATCCCCTTCTCCTGGCCCCAATCCCTCCCAGCATCAGGGTCTTTTCCAATGAGTCAACTCTTCGCATGAGGTGGCCTAAGGGTTGGATTTTCAGCTTTATCATCAGTCCTTCCAAAGAACATCCAGGACTGATCTCCTTTAGAATGGACTGGTTTCATATCTGAGGTTATTGATGTTTCTCCTGGTAATCTTGATTCCAGCTTGTGCTTCTCCCAGCCCAGCATTTCTCATGATGTACTCTGTATATAAGTTAATTAAGCAGGGTGACAATATACAGCCTTGACGTACTCCTTTCCCTATTTGGAATCAGTCTATTTTTCCATGTCCAGTTCTAAGTGTTGCTTTCTGACTTGCATACAGATTTCTCAAGAGGCAAGCCAGGTGTTCTAGTAATCCCATCTCTTTCAGAATTTTCCAGTTTGTTGTGATCCATACAGATAAAGGCTTTGGCGTAGTCAATAAAGCAGAAATAGATATTTTTTTCTTGGAGTATCTTGTTTATTTGATGATCCAGTGGATGATAGAAATTAGATATCCAGTTCCTCTGCCTTTTCTAAATGCAGCTTGAATGCTGCATTCTAAATGCAGTTCATGGTTCACATACTGTTGAAGCTGGCTTGGAGAATTTTTTTTTTTTTTAAATGATAAAAAGTCCATCTCTTTTTAATTTTATTTTATTTTTAAACTTTACAATATTGTATTGGTTCTGCCATATATCGAAATGAATCCACCACAAGCATACATGTGTTCCCCATCCTGAACCCTCCTCCCTCCTCCCTCCCCATACCATCCCTCTGGGTCATCCCAGTGCACCAGCCACAAGCATCCAGTATCATGCATTGAATCTGGACTGGTGACTCGTTTCATATATGATATTATACATATTTCAATGCCATTCTCCCAAATCACCCCACCCTCTCCCTCTCCCACAGAGTCCAAAAGACTGTTCTATACATCAGTGTCTCTTTTGCTGTCTCGTATACAGGGTTATCGTTACCATCTTTCTAAATTCCATATATATGTGTTAGTATACTGTATTGGTGTTTTTCTTTCTGGCTTACTTCACTCTGTATAATAGGCTCCAGTTTCATCCACCTCATTAGAACTGATTCAAATATATTCTTTTTAATGGCTAAGTAATACTCCATTGTGTATATGTACCACTGCTTTCTTATCCATTCATCTGCTGATGGACATCTAGGTTGCTTCCATGTCCTGGCTATTTTAAACAGTGCTGCAATGAACATTGGGGTACACGTGTCTCTTTAAATTCTGGTTTCCTCATTGTGTATGCCCAGCAGTGGGATGGCTGGATCATAAGGCAGTTCTATTTCCCTTTTTTTAAGGAATCTCCACACTGTTCTCCATAGTGGCTGTACTAGTTTGCATTCCCACCAACAGTGTAAGAGGGTTACCTTTTCTCCACATCCTCTCCAGCATTTACTACTTGTAGACTTTTGGATCACAGCCATTCTGACTGGCGTGAAATGGTACCTCATAGTGGTTTTGATTTGCATTTCTCTGATAATGAGTGATGTTGAGCATCTTTTCATGTGTTTGTTAGCCATCTGTATGTCTTCTTTGGAGAAATATCTATTTAGTTCTTTGGCCCATTTTTTTGATTGGGTCATTTATTTTTCTGGAATTGAGCTGTAGGAGTTGCTTATATATTTTTGAGATTAGTTGTTTGTCAGTTGCTTCATTTGCTATTATTTTCTCCCATTCTGAAGGCTATCTTTTCACCTTCCTTATAGTTTCCTTTGTTGTGCAGAAGCTTTTAAGTTCAATTAGGTCCCATTTGTTTATTTGTGCTTTTATTTCCAATATTCTGGGAGGTGGGTCATAGAGGATCCTGCTGTGATGTATGTCGGAGAGTGTTTTGCCTATGTTCTCCTCTGGGAGTTTTATAGTTTCTAGTCTTATGTTTAGATCTTTAATCCATTTCAGTTTATTTTTGTGTATGGTGTTAGAAAGTGTTCTAGTTTCATTCTTTTACAAGTGGTTGACCAGTTTTCCCAGAATCCAACAACACATTAAAGAGATCATACACCATGACCAAGTGGGCTTTATTCCAGGGATGCAAGGATTCTTCAATATCCACAAATCAATCAATGTAATACACCACATTAACAAATTGAAAAATAAAAACCATATGATTATCTCAATAGATGCAGAGAAAGCCTTTGACAAAATTCAACATCCATTTATGATAAAAACTCTCCAGAAAGCAGGAATAGAAGGAAAATACCTCAACATAATAAAAGCTATATATGACAAACCCACAGCAAACAGTATCCTCAATGGTGAAAAATTGAAAGCATTTCCTCTAAAGTCAGGAACAAGACAAGGGTGCCCACTTTCATCATTACTATTCAACATAGTTTTGGAAGTTTTGGCCACAGCAATCAGAGCAGAAAAAGAAATACAAGGAATCCAGATTGGAAAAGAAGAAGTAAAACTCTCACTGTTTGCAGATGGCATGATCCTCTACATAGAAAACCCTAAAGACTCCACCAGAAAATTACTAGAACTAATCAATGATTACAGTAAAGTTGCAAGATATAAAATCAACACACAGAAATCCCTTGCATTCCTATACACTAATAATGAGAAAACAGAAAGAGAAATTAAGGAAACAATTCCATCCACTATTGCAACGAAAAGAATAAAATACTTAGGAATATATCTACCTAAAGAAACTAAAGACCTATATATAGAAAACTATAAAACACTGAGGAAAGAAATCAAAGGGGACACTAATAGATGGAGAAATATACCATGTTCATGGATTGGAAAAATCAATATAGTGAAAATGAGTATACTACCTAAAGCAATTTATAGATTCAATGCAATCCCTATCAAGCTACCAACGGTATTCTTCACAGAGCTAGAACAAATAATTTCACAATTTGTATGGAAATACAAAAAACCTCGAATAGCCAAAGCTATCTTGAGAAAGAAGAATGGAACTGGAGGAATCAACCTGTCTGACTTCAGGCTCTACTACAAAGCCACAGTCATCAAGACAGTATGGTACTGGCACAAAGACAAAAATATAGATCAATGGAACAAAATAGAAAGCCCAGAGATAAATCCACGCACATATGGACACCTTATCTTTGACAAAGGAGGCAAGAATATACAATGGATTAAAGACAATCTGTTTAACAAGAGGTGCTGGGAAAACTGGCTTGGAGAATTTTGAGCATTACTTTCCTAGTTGTGAGATGAGTGCAATTGTGTGGTAGTCTGAGCATTCTTTGGCATTGCTTTTCTTCGGGCTTGGAATGAAAACTGACATTTTTTAGTCCTGTGACCACTGCTGAGTTTCCCAAATTTGCTGGCATATTTTGTGCAGTGCTTTCACAGCATTATCTTTTAGGATTTGAAACAGCTCAACTGGAAATCCATCACCTCCACTAGCTTTGTTCCTAGTATTGCTTCCTGAGGCCCACTTGACTTCACATTCCAGGATGTCTGGCTTTATTGAGTGATCATACCATCATGGGTATCTGAATCGTGAAGAATTTTTCGTATAGTTTTTCTGTGTATTCTTGCCACCTCTTCTTAATATCTTTTGCTTCTGTTAGATCCATACCATTTTTGTCCTTTATTGAGCCCATTTTTGCATGAAATGTTCCCTTGGTGGAGAAGGCAATGACAAGCTACTCTAGTACTCTTGCGTGGAAAATGCCATGGATGGAGGAGCCTCGTAAACTGCAGTCCATGGGGTTGCACAGACTTGGACATGACTGAAGCGAGTTAGCAGCAGCAGCAGTTCCCTTGGTATCTCTAATTTTCTTGAAGAGATCTCTAGTCTTTCCCAGTCTATTTTTTTCCTCTATTTCTTTGCACTGATCACTGAGGGAGGCTTTCTTATCTCAGCTTGCTATTCTTTGAAACTCAGCATTCAAATGGGTATATCTTTTCTTTTCTCCTTTGCTTTTTGTTTCTCTTCTTTTCACAGTTATTTCTAAGACCTCCTTATTATCTCATATGCCCATTAAATCTGTTATGAATATGTGTATAAGATGTTCAATGTCATGACTACATGAATATAATTCTTGACTTTTTTTGATAGAAATATTGAATGTCTTACCTCTACAGGTGATTTGTTGGAGAATAATACCTCAGATGGTGGGTGTATGTTTCTGCTATATTAAATCTCTTCCAAAATATTGCAATAACTTTTGTGGCAAATGAAATGTGGTATCAAAAGTAATCAGAATGCAATTAAGTTCTGCACCAAAATTGAATAGATTCACTGGGTCACACTCAGAGTGATTTGTTTTTACTCACATGTATAAGTAAACGTGTCATCATTTTTTTTTTCTTTTGAAATAATTTAAGCTATCACTGTATTTTTCTCTAAGAATAAATTAGTGTTAACAGTTGAAAGCAAGTTCATTAGAAAAAAATTCTATGTTCAAATCCTCCCTTCATCACCTGAAAAACTTTTTCTTCTTGGACATGTTACTTACTTTCTTTGAATTTCAGCATCCTCATCTATAAAAACAGGAAAGTAATATTCATTGTCTACTTATACACAAGAATAATCAGTTTTGAGGAATTTTACTTATAGAATATAAATATACATGAACTGTATCCCTGATAGTTCAGTTGGTAAATAATCCACCTGCAAAGTAGGAAACCCCAGTTTGATTCTGGGTCGGGAAGATCCACTGGAGAAGGAATTGGCTACCCACCCCCATATTCCTGGGCTTCATTTGTGGCTCAGCTGGTAATGAATGTGCCTGCAATTGGGAGACCTGAGTTTGATCACTGGGTCGGGAAGATCTGCTGGAGAAGTGAAGCACTACCCACTCCAGTATTCTGGCCTGGAGAATTCCATGGAGTGTTAGTCCATGGGAGTCACAAAGAGTTGGACATGACTGAATGGCTTTCACTTTCATACATAAACTGAGTACCCACACAAATAAAAAAATATAGAAAATGAAAGTTTTTGGTAGTTAAGGGACAGAGACAAACTATACTGTGAAATCATAAAATATCATTTCAATGTAAAAATTAATATTACTTTCCTTATAAAATACTTTCTGTTTAACATCATTAAAATGCTAGTTACCTGTTCTGAAAAGTCATAAGGATATTTTCTTTTTTTCTCTTTAATTCTTTTTTATTTTTCCAACTGGCTTAATCTGTCAATCAACAACTATTTATTTAATAAATAAATAAACTCTTACCATGACTGTGTTATATTGAGGGAAGTGTACAAAAGAAGACAATGAATATAATCATGATTTCTGAATATCATGGTGTTTTTTTCTACTTGCAGGAGGTTATTTTTTTCTGTAAAAATATTTTGGCAAAATTTTGTTGTTTTCTGTCAAATCTCAACATGAATCAGCCATAGGTATACATATATTCTATAAAGTGATTATCCTTCAATTAAAAAATAAATTTAAAAAAATGATTGGTGGGAGAAACATCAGTAACCTCAGATATGTGGATGATACCACTCTAATGGCAGAAGGCAAATAGGAACTAAAGAGCGTCTTGATGAGGGTGAAGGAGGAGAGTGAAGGAGCTGGCTTAAGACTAAATATTAAAAAAAGGAAAAACAGATTATGGCATACAGCGCCATTACTGCATGACAAATGGAAGGGGAAAAGGTAGAATAGTGACAGATTTCCTTTACTTGGGCTCCAAAATCACTGTGGATGGTGACTGCAGCCATGATATCAAAAGATGATTGCTTTTTTGGCAGGAAAACTGTGACAAACCTAGATAGTGTGTTGAAAAGCACAACTCTGCCGACAAAGCTCCATATAGTCAAGGCTATGGTCTTCATAGTGGTCATGTACCATTCTGAGAGGTGGACCATAAAGAAGGCAAAATACCAAAGAATTGATGCCTTCCAACTGCGGTGCTAAAGACTCCTGAAAGTCTCTTGGACAGCAAGGAGATCAAACCAGTCAATCTTAAGGGAGATCAACCCTGAATATTCACTGGAAGGACTGATGCTGAAGCTTCAGTATTTTTGGTCATCTGATGTGAACAGCTAGATGACTCATTGGAAAAGTCCCTGATGCTGGGAAAGATTGAGGGCAGAAGGTGGAGAGGCCATGAGAGGATGTGATGGCTGGATGGCATCACTGATGTAATGAACATGAATTTGGGCAAACTCTGGGACATGGTGAAGGACAAGGCATCCTGGCATACTGTAGTCGTTGTGGTTGCAAAAAGTTGGACATGACTGGGTGACTGAACAACAATAACATAGGAAACTAATTTAAGACTTAATGATATCCAATCTGTGCCTCTGAATGTTGTCAATAATAGTGCATTCTACATTTATTATGATCTGCATTAAAGAGGGAGACAGTTATAGTTAAGAAAATGTTTTGGCAAATACAATTGTTATGTAACTCTACAATAAACTTTGTCACTGTGATTTTGAAAAATAAATGGATTGATCAGAGTTACTTTAGATTTTATATAAGAGTGGCAGTTTGTTTGGAGCCTAAATATATGGGATATTTTACTGTTCATTACTATGGTTAATTAATCAATTTTGTTACTCTCTGTCCCTGAAAATTGATGTTCTTCCGCATCATTGCAGAGCTTTGAGAAGATAGTCATTATAAATGAAGCCACTTCACTTGCAAGGGAGATTAGCTACAAAACCTGGCTCAGTGATAGAAAGTTTATAAATTCCAGTTTATTCCTATGGTGAATAAGGGGAGAGAAGTTAATAGAATTCCTGGATTTCCTGGGAAATTATTATCCATGATGGATCTTAAAAAGCTTGTTGTCCTATAGCGTAAACCAAATTTAAAGTAATGCCAAGATCTGTGAATTGATACAAAGGGATTAAATCTATGAACTTTGATAGGAGAAATTCAGCAGGTCATTATCCTTGATATTATCAAATCTCTTATGATTATACAGTGGAAGCGAGAAATAGATTTAAAGGACTAGATCTGATGAACTATGGACGGAGGTTTGTGACATTGTAAGGGAAACAGGGATCAAGACCATCCCCATGGAAAAGAAATGCAAAAAAAGCAAAATGCCTGTCTGAAGAGGCCTTACAAATAGCTATGAAAAGAAGAGAAGCAAAAAGCAAAGGAGAAAAGGAAAGATATAAGCACCTGAATGCAGAGTTCCAAAAAATAGCAAGAAGAGATAAGAAAGCTTTCCTCAGCGATCAGTGCAAAGAAATAGAGGAAAACAACAGAATAGGAAACACTAGAGTTCTCTTCAAGAAAATTAGAGATACCAAGGGCACATTTCTTGCAAAGATGGGCTTGATAAAGGACAGAAATGGTATGGACCTAACAGAAGCAGAAGATATTAAGAAGAGGTGGCAAGAATACACAGAAGAACTGTACAAAAAAGAGCTTCATGACCCAGATAATCATGATGGTATGATCACTCACCTAGAGCCAGACATCCTGGAATGTGAAGTCAAGTGGACCTTAGAAAGCCTCACTATGAACAAAGCTAGTGGAGGTGATGGAATTCCAGTTGAGCTATTTCAAATCCTGAAAGATGATGCTGTGAAAGTGCTGCACTCAATATGCCAGCAAATTTCGAAAACTCAGCAGTGGCCACAGGACTGGGAAAGGTCAGTTTTCATTCCAGTCCCAAAGAAAGGCAATGCCAAACAATGCTCAAACTACTGCACGATTGCACTCATCTCACAAGCTAGTAAAAAAATATTAAAAATTTTCCAAGCCAGGCTTCAGCAATTGGTGATCCATGAAATTCTGATGTTCAAGCTGGTTTTAGAAAAGGCAGAGGAACCAGAGATCAAATTGCCAACATCCTCTGGATCATGGAAAAAGCAAGAGAGTTCCAGAAAAACGTCTATTTCTGCTTTATTGACTATGCCAAAGCCTTTGACTTTGTGGATCACAATAAACTGTCGGAAATTCTGAAAGAGATGGAAATACCAGACCACCTGACCTGCCTCTTGAGAAACCTATATGCAGGTCAGGAAGCAACAGTTAGAACTGGACATGGAACAACAGACTGGTTCCAAATAGGAAAAGGAGTTCGTCAAGGCTGTATATTGTCACCCTGTTTATTTAACTTATATGCAGAGTACATCATGAGAAATGCTGGGCTAGAAAAAGCACAAACTGGAATCAAGATTGCCAGGAGAAATATCAATAACCTCAGATATGCAGATGACACCACCCTTAAGGCAGAAAGTGAAGGGGAATTAAAAAGCCTCTTGATGAAAGTAAAAGAGGAGAGTGAAAAAGTTGGCTGAAAGCTCAACATTCAGAAAATGAAGATCATGGCATCTGGTCCTATCACTTGATGGGAAATAGATAGGGAAACAGTGGAAACAGTGTTAGACTTTATTTTTCTGGGCTCCAAAATCACTGCAGATGTTGATTGCAGCCATGAAATTAAAAGACGCTTACTCCTTGGCAGGAAAGTTATGACTAACCTAGATAGCATATTGAAAAGCAGAGACATTACTTTGCCAATAAAGGTCCATCAGTCAAGGCTATGGTTTTTCCAGTGGTCATGTATGGAAGTGAGAGTTGGACTGTGAAGAAATCTGAGCACCGAAGAATTGATGCTTTTGAACTGTGGTGTTGGAGAAGACTCTTGAGAGTCTCTTGGAGTGCAAGGAGATCCAACCAGTCCATCCTAAAGGAGATCAGTCCTGGGTGTTCTTTGGAAGGAATGACGCTGAGGCTGTAACTCCAGTACTTTGGCCACCTCATGCGAAGAGTTGACTCATTGGAAAAGACCCTGATGCTGGGAGTGATTGGGGGCAGGAGAAGGGGACGACAGAGGATGAGATGGCTGGATGGCATCACAGACTCGATGGACATGAGTTTGAGTGAACTTCCAGAGTTGGTGATGGACAGGGAGGCCTTGCATGCTGTGATTCATGCAGTCATAAAGAATCGGACACAACTGAGCAACTGAACTGAACTGAAGAATGAAAAGTGGAGTAAGGGGCTTACCCGTTGCTCAGTGGTCAAGAATCTGCTTGCAATGCATGAGATGCAGGAGACACAGGGTCAGTCCCTGGGTTGGAAGGATCCTCTCGAGGAGTGTGTAGCAATCCACTCCAGTATTCTTGCCTAAAGAATCCCTTGGACAGAGGAGCCTGGCAGGCTACAGTCCATAGGCATAGGATGGTGAAGAGTTGGACATGATTGAAGCAACTGAGCATGAGCACGCACGAGCACACACACACACACACACACACACATTTACAAAGCCCATTTATATGTTTGAATTTTTCAAATTATTTCATATATGTTCATGCTTTTTTATCCTCACTACTATTCTTTGATGTAGAAACTTTTAATATGTCCATATCTAGGGCTCCCCAGGTGGCACTAGTGGTAAAGAACCTTCCTCCCAGTGCAGGAGAAATAAGAAACACAAGTTTGATTCCAGGGTCTGGAAGATTCCCCTGGAGGAGAGCGTGACAACCCACTCCAGTACCTTGCCTGAAGAATCTCATGGACAGAGGAGCCTGGCAGGTTACTGGCCCTGGGGTTGCAAAGAATCAGACATGACTGAAGCAATAACAGGCACACACACAATGCAAGATAAAACCATGACATGAAGGAAGACACCCTGGTTCCAAAGCTTATGTTTCTTACTACTACATCACAGTTTAGATTTTGTAATCTGAGCGTCTCTTGATCGTATTTGAGACAGAATCATATACAGGATCCTGGCAGGGCTGATAAACTCTTCCCAGTGTGCCTGGTCCTCACATAACCAATCATTATGACCATGGCTGAAACTAAGGCAGTGCCTCACAGCCAAAATGTTTTATACTCTCATCCTTTACAGAAAAAGTTGGCCAACTTCTTGATTGGAGAATTCAATGTAAGCACATCACTGATACTAAGGAGATGCTGAACATCTGATATACCAGTATGTAATGTTTGAATAAGTTTATTACAATTTTTTTTAATGAAGAATCACTGTGGTAAGGATGTCCTGTAAAATATGCAATTTAGAATTCTTATTTTCTCTATAAATAAAAAACAAATGCTGGTAAAGTTGTAGTTTAAATAATGTTTAAAATTTCCGAATCGCCAGTCCAAGTTCGATGCATGATACTGTTTGCTTGGGGCTGGTGCACTGGGATGACCCAGAGGGATGGTAGGGGGATGGAGGAGGGAGGGGGGTTTGGGATGGGGAACATGTGTATACCTGTGGTGGATTCATGTTGATGTATGGCAAAACCAATACAATATTGTAAAGTAATTAACCTCCAATTAAAATAAATAAATTTATATTTTAAAAAAATAAAAAAAATTCAAAGTGAAAATCAGGAAGATGTAAATGTCTTCACCTTGCATATTATATAATGTGCTGGTTTAGTTGCTAAGTTGTGTCCAACTCTTGCGATCCCATGGACTGGGAACCTGTCCATGGGATTCTCCAGGCAAGAATACTGGAGTAGGTTGCCATTTCCTTGTCTAGGGGATCTTCCCAACCAAGGGATAAAACCCAGCTCTCCTGCATTGCAGGCTGATTCTTTACCAACTGAGCTATAAGGGAAGCCCCGTATTATATAATACTATTTTATAAAACTAATGATTGAAAACCAGTTGGATATCATACATAGGAGATTGATTATATTGAGTAAGTTATATCCAAAAAAATAGAATCTTAGTTCTCTCACTTATGATCTATGTGTACTTTTTGTTGTTGTTGTTCAGTAGCTAAGTTGTGTCTGACTCTTTGCGACCCCATGGACTACAGTATGACAGACTTCCCTGTCCTTCATTATCTCCCAGAGTTTGCTCAAACTCATACCCATTGAGTCGGTGATGCTATCCAACCATCTCATCCTCAGTCACACCCCTTCTCCTCCTGCCCTCAATCTTTCCCAGCATCATGGACTTTTCCAGTGATTTGGCTTTTAGCATCATATGGCCAAAGTACTGGAGCTTCACCTTGAGCATCAGCCCTTCCAATAAATATTCACAGTTGATTTCCTTTAGAATTGAATGGTTTGATTTCCCTGGAGTCCAAGGAACTCTCAAGAGCCTTCTCCAGCACCAAAATTTGAAAGCATCAATTCTTCAGTGCTCAGCCTTCTTTATGGTCTGACTCTCACATCTGTACATGATCAGTGGACAAACCATAGCTTTGACTATACAGACATTTGTTGGCAAAATGACGAGTCTGTGTTTTAAAATGCTATCTAGGTTTGTCACAGCTTTCCTTCCAAATAGCAAGAGTCTTTTAATTTTATGACTGGATTCACCATCCTCAGTGATTTTGGAGTCCAAGAAAATACAATGTGTCATTGCTTTCACTTTTTATTTGCCACGAAGTGAGGGGACCAGATGATCTTAGTTTTGTAAATGCTGAGTTTTGAATGGTATCAGCTGAATATCTGGGGTTGTTTATATTTCTCCAGACTCTATTGATTCTAGTTTGAACTTCATCCAACCTGGCATTTCACATGATGCACTCTGCATATAAGTTAGATAAACATGGAGACAATATACAGGCTTCTCATACTCATTCCTTGAACACATTATTTTAGTTCACGGTTCCTTAGTTTTCCCATCTGTGAAGAGAGTTGGGTGTGGATTTATGAGTAACTTCATCAAATAGCTTTCGTAACTTAAAAGCATTGCTTCTCACTCCTCGTCTGATTGTAAATCAGTTACAAGATACATGTGAGGCAGAACTGAGATGAAGGAATTCTGTTTACCTCTGATAAAAGTGAAATTGCAGCATGTGACTAATTTCTGTAGCCAAGCTGATTTGCTAATATTGAGTCTCCAGTTTCAGAAGACTTGCCAATTTCAGGAGACTATCCAAAATCTCTCAATTGGGAGCAATTTTTTTTTACCCCTAAACTGACAGTATGACCGATAGGAATCAAAATCTACTCACATCCCACTGGCCAGTTTCAAGAAGGAAGAGTGAGGTATAGATCGAGCTACACTTTCAACATTTCTAAAATTCCAATTTATCTGTCAAATCAAGTCACATCTCCTAACTTGGAGATGAATGAATGAGGAGCAAGAGAAATCCAGGAAAATGGTACAAATGATGTTCTCTTCTCATTAAGGGAATGTAATAGATTCAGATACACACATTTACATGCAAAATTATTTTAAAATTATGTATAAAAGTAACTATGGAATTAAGTGAGATTTTAATTTTCTCTAATTTTTTCTATATTTTTCAATGAAAGGAATGCATTATTTTAAAATTAAAAGCAGAGTTCAACTTCCACCCTGAAAAAGTATCATTGAACAAATTGAATGTACAGGAATATGCATCTAGTTACAGTGTCTGCTACATAGCTTTAATTACAATTATAATTTTACAAAGTTTCCATAATATTTTTATTTTATACTATGGCAAACAGTTACACACAGAGACACAGACATCAGAGAGAAAGTGAGAGGGATAAAATTAAAAGGATTCTTTTTTCCACTTATGTAAAATATCCCATTCTTGATCTTTTAGCTATCACAAGTTTGATCAGGTGGTTGACAGCAAGCCAAAAGTTGGTAAAATCCGTTGAGCCATAGAATTTCCTCATCTGTATTAGCAGAGAGAGCAGAAACACAAATCATTTTGTTGCTCATTCTGCAAAGCCCAAGATCCTAGTTAGCATCAGGATTCTAAAAAGCCTGCCAGTTTAGCCTAAAGAAGCTCCGGGACCCTCATGCTGACACAGTGCTTGTTATGAAGGTTTTGAAAATATTCGACCTCAGTCTTTGGGGAGAGAGAGTTGGATACCGAAGCTCAGAACTCTTAGCTCAGGATTATTCAGACAACCAAGAATAGTCTGGTAGCTTTTTCACAAGAATCTCAGCTTTGTTCCCTCTGTTACATTTGTCCATAAAAGACTGATCTGTATAATTTTGCTATTTTATGAATGTCAAAAGAATATGATATATGACATGTGGTGTTTTGGGGATTTCTTGATTAGATGTAATCCAAAAAAAGTCCTTAAAAGAATAAATATTACATTTACATACAGTAAAGCACATCATTTAATATAGTCAAACAGGTAATATAAAAATAGATGTAACTTTGACAGTTTTCCTCATTAGTTTTTAAAACTTTAAATATATTTTTGAAATTAAAGCAAAAGCACTACATTGTTCAATATTTTAAATGAAATTATTTCTCCCCCAGATAATAGTATTTAAATTTTCATTTACATTTCATTTAAATGTTCGGTCTGTTATCTCATGGACCAGTCTTGCCAGATTTTGATAGTGTCATGTATTTATTGATGTCTGTAATAATCTTGTTGATAATGACATTATTCTTCTTATTTCTGTCTAATTGTGAAAAATTATTACACTTTCTTCACAGTAAACATTTTCATATCATTTACTATGCTTGCAAGTATATTTCTGTTATTACAAATTATATTCTGTAATGATGTGGCTTACCAACCACTTTCAATGACTTGTCACTCTTCACTGATCTCTATGGGGGGAGAAAAAAAGATCCAAAGGAGCATTTCAGCACAACAGCAAATTAAAAAATATATCCAAAAGTGCATTTCGATACAATAGTAAATAAGGAAAACATTGTATGTCAGTTGATCAACTATAAAAGGTTCTCCATTCATGCAGATACTAAAGACATCTGGTATACTGAGACAAAACAAAACACAAACGCTAGATAATCTACATTTCAATAGTTCCAGAGTATTTCTTTAGCAATTTCCAAATGAAGTAGGAATTCTGTCCACCTTTGAAAGCTCTGAAAATATTCCTGGAAAAATGTATTTTTTGAGGTACAATCAGAGTGTTTCCACAATATATAGGCAGTTACAAATAATGTGCTAAGCTTTAATTTTAAAATTACTTGCTTAAATGGCTGCTGTTCAGATACATTTTGGGTTTGAATATTTTTTCCTCTAAATGAACTCAACGGTGCTAATGCAGAACTTCCAAACATAGCAGTATCACAGGTATAAAATAATTCCTATTACAAATCAATATTGAAATCTCAAGCCCACTTTATACATTGGCTACAGTAGAGGGAACGGCTAATTAAAAGGAAATCTTATTAAATTAGCCATTAGTTCAGTTCAGTTCAGTCACTCAGTCGTGTCTGACTCTTTGCGACCCCATGAATTGCAGCACACTAGGCCTCCCTGTCTACCACCAACTCCTGGAGTTCACCCAAACTCACGTCCATCGAGTCGGTGATGCCATCTAGCCATCTCATCCTCTCTCATAGCCTTCTCCTCCTACCTCCAATCCCTCCCAGCATCAGGGTCATTTCCAATGAGTCAACTCTTCGCATGAGGTGGCCAAAGTATTGGAGTTTCAGCTCCGGCATCACTCCTTCCAATGAACACCCAGGACTGATCTCCTTTAGGATGGACTGGTTGGATCTCCTTACAGTCCAGGGGACTCTCAAGAGTCTTTCCAACACCACAGTTCAAAAGCATCAATTCTTCAGCGTTCAGCGTTTTTTATAGTCCAACCCTCACATCCATACATGACCACTGGAAAACCCATAGCCTTGATTAGATAGACCTTTGTTGGCAAAGTAATATCTCTGCTTTTTAATATGCTATCTAGGTTGGTCATAACTTTCCTTCCAAGGAGTAAGCGTCTTTTAATTTCATGGCTGCAATCACCATCTGCTGCTGCTGCTGCTAAGTCACTTCAGTCGTGTCCGACTCTGTGCGACCCCATAGACGGCAGCCCACCAGGCTCCCTCGTCCCTGGGATTCTCCAGGAAAGAACACCGGAGTGGGTTGACATTTCCTTCTCCAATGCATGACAGTGAAAAGCGAAAGTGAAGTCACTCAGTCGTGTCCAACTCCTAGGGACCTCATGGACTGCAGCCAACCAGCACCCTCCATCCATGGGATTTTCCAGGCAAGAGTACTGGAGTGGGTTGCCATTGCCTTCTCTGTCTGCAGTGATATCTGTGTATATAATAGGGATTTTTAGAGAAAGGAAATTTAATATCTCATGTTTGGAATGAGATGTTGCACAAATACACCTCCTACTTTGCAAGCTATTACCAATTTTCAAGCTGGTTTTAGAAAAGGCAGAGGAACCAGAGATCAAATTGCCAACATCCGCTGGATCATGGAAAAAGCAAGAGAGTTCCAGAAAAGCATCTATTTCTGCTTTATTGACTATGCCAAAGCCTTTGACTGTGTGGATCACAACAAACTGGAAACTTCTGGAGAGATGGGAATACCAGACCACCTGATCTGCCTCTTGAGAAATTTGTATGCAGGTCAGGAAGCAACAGTTAGAATTGGACATGGAACAACAGACTGGTTCCAAATAGGAAAAGGAGTTCGTCAAGGCTGTATATTGTCACCCTGTTTATTTAACTTATATGCAGAGTACATCATGAGAAATGTTGGACTGGAAGAAACACAAGCTGGAATCAAGATTGCCAGGAGAAATATCAATAACCTCAGATACGCAGAGGATACCACCCTTATGGCAGAAAGTGAAGAGAAACTAAAAAGTCTCTGATGAAAGTGAAAGTGGAGAGTGAAAAAGTTGGCTTAAAGCTCAACATTCAGAAAACAAAGATCATGGCATCCAGTCCCATCACTTCATGGGAAATAGATGGGGAAACAGTGGAAACAGTGTCAGACTTTCTTTTTCTGGGCTCCAAAATCACTACAGAAGGTGACTGCAGCCATGAAATTAAAAGACGCTTACTCCTTGGAAGAAAAGTTATGACCAACCTAGATAGCATATTCAAAAGGAGAGATGTTACTTTGCCAACAAAGGTTCGTCTAGTCAAGGCTATGGTGTTTCCTGTGGTCATGTATGGATGTGAGAGTTGGACTGTGAAGAAGGCTGAGCACCGAAGAATTGATGCTTTTGAACTGTGGTGTTGGAGAAGACTCTTGAGAGTCCCTTGGACTGCAAGGAGATCCAATCAGTCCATTCTGAAG
Organism: Bubalus kerabau; assembly: GCF_029407905.1. Classification (NCBI taxonomy): domain Eukaryota; kingdom Metazoa; phylum Chordata; class Mammalia; order Artiodactyla; family Bovidae; genus Bubalus; species Bubalus kerabau. The sequence continues at coordinate 54,825,849 of NC_073641.1, forward strand.
GAGATCAGCCTTGGGATTTCTTTGGAAGGCATGATGCTAAAGCTGAAACTCCAGTACTTTGGCCACCTCATGCGAAGAGTTGACTCATTGGAAAAGACTCTGATGCTGGGAGGGATTGGGGGCAAGAAGAGAAGGGGACGACAGAGGATGAGATGGCTGGATGGCGTCACTGACTCATTGGACGTGAGTCTGAGTGAACTCCGGGAGTTGGTGATGGACAGGAAGGCCTGGCATGCTGCGATTCATGTGGTCGCAAAGAGTCAGACACGATGGAGTGACTGATCTGATCTGATCTGACCAATTTTATATTGGTATAAATGCTGGCCCAATATAATTATTCATAAAAGTGGTCTGTTTAAATGGCAGATTAAATGATCAGTATAGAATCCTGGGGATGGAACTGAATGACTTGTAGAACAGGAAGTGAAAAGAAATGGTATGTTGATTATAGTGGAGGAAAAGGACAGTCCAGATTTTAGTTATAATACAGTCCACAATAAAGTCATGCACACAGGATTTGACTTTGATTAGAAAAAGACTGATTGAAACCATAGTGCTTTTGGAAGTTGTTTATTTCTAGACCTTGATGATATTTAATTTCTGGACCTTGATATTGCTCTTATTGCCTCTCACTCGGTGTTATTGGTCTCACTCCTTAAGCTCTGTTCCTCCCACAAGTGAGGATGATTTATATCCTCACACAGTTTCTCCTATACCAACTCTTCCTGTTGATCATACAGTACTATCATATGAAACTTGTTTTCATGATTTGCCATAATTGGCATTCCTTAAATGAAAGTCTACAATTTTTCCTACTCTTCTCTGTGAAAGCCAGTATCTTTCATAAACTGGCTAGTTATTATCCAGCATTTTATACCTCTCCTCTCCAAATAAAAAAGTCCTTCGATCCACTTGCTCTATATAACCCATGTCTGTTCTACCCTGGCTGTCCCAGTACCTCTTCATCTTTGCTGGTGTAAAGAAATGCCTTAACTCTCACTTCTCTGAATTACACTGAACATACCGTCTTACTTCAGTGACAATCTCTGAAATTTTACATGTCTTACAAACAGTGCTGTACTCTCCAGTAATAGGCTAATTACTTTGGTCAGGCTCTCTTGATTTTGCGTTTGCTATTTTTTAATGTTCTTACTGGATTACATTTTGGAAATGAGTGAGCATGCACAATAAGTATTTCATTTTAGCATTGCTTAGATTTTCAATATTAAATTCAGAGGTTTTCAAAATTAACATGCAAAAAGTTTCAGTGGATATAATATTGATTTCATTTTATATGTTTTGTAGCCTCTTTTTAATTATTCTGAGACAAACTCCCCTATAAGTCCTGAACATCAGAAAGAGTTAAGGTAAAATTTCTTTCTGCTAACTAATCAGTAGAAAGATTTGACAGAATTTTTTTTACTTCAGAACAATTCACTTTCTGTTATAGTCAATATTAATTCTACTTTGGCAGAATGGAAGGGGTCTCTTCCAAATTCTCCAACTCATTCCATTTTTTTTTTTTTTTTTTTTTTTACTTTTATGGGCACCCATGTAGTTGTTTGTTCTCTATGGACTCAAAATGCCAGGCACTTTTTTAGGGGCTGAATGCATATAATTGAAAAAGAAATTAGACAAGAAAGCAAACTAGAATCCAGACCCTCCCTGTTGTTCGGAGTGGGGAGATAATCAAGTTGAAAATAAATGTATAGAATGTTGGAAGACGATTGATAATGTGGGAAAGGTATAACAGACAGAAGAGAATTGTGGGCACCATGCAGGCAGGAGGAGGACAATTTAAATTGGTTGATTTAATGACATTTCCATCCTTAGACTCTCCAATCCCAGCTCTCTATCAACACGTCCCTCATTCTTCCCAAGATATATAGTTTCAGGCCCACCAGGTTCCACCTTTTTATTCTTCTGATCTGTTGGTGTTCTTAGAATGGGTTGTGTCATAAGAAAACACCATAGACTGGGTAGCTTAAACAGCATAAATTTATTTTCTCATATTTCTGTAGGGTGGAAATACAAAATCAAAGTGTCCATAGGTTTGGTTTCTCCTGAGACTACTTTCTTTGGCTTGTAGATAATCATCCTTTCTCTAGGCTCAAATGCTCTTTCCTCTGTATATGTGTATCCCTGGTGTCTCTTTGTGTGTCTAACTTTTCTCTTCTTATAAGGACACCAGTCAGATTGGGTTAGGATCCATTCTCATGACCTCACTGCAAAATTACCTCTTTAAAATTACCCTATATCCAAGTAGTCACTGAGGTACTAGTGATGATTAGAGTTTCAACATGTGAATTTTGGAAGGATATGATGCAGCCCCTAACAGGTACGTTGGGCAAGCAAATATAGAGAATTTATCTTGGCTAGTGTAGAATAGCTGTGCAGAGTCAATTATTTACATGACAACCTGAATAATCCTTGTGCCTTTTTGAGCTAAAATACTATGTCTTTTTATTCCATTTTGAGTTTTGTTAGAAATAATTTATTACTGTTGTCTTAGAAAGTTGATGGATTTGTGTCAAACTCAGAAGTTGGGAGGAAAACTAGAAATGATATCATACAGACAAAAGACAGAGGATATATATATATATATATATATATATATATATATATAAAATGCCTTAACCTCTAAACTAATTAGTAACTATGTATTGTGTATGTATAATTAATCTATTACAGTTTCTCCAAGGTTGTTATCATGCTCTGGCTAAAAAAAGACTACTAATATTAAATAAAATTAAGTGGTAAATACTCTTAATTAAGAACATGAATTGACATGCATTAAGATTTTACTGTGTACCAGAAAGTGAGCAAATATTTGCATAAGTATTTTTAATCTTCACAGCAACCATAAGAATTGTTTTTAAGTAAGTTTATTATTTATTAAACAACACAGTGAGATGTGCATTTTTATTATAAAAGAGGAAAAATGAAGTTGAGAATGTTTAAATAACCCCTTAAACTCTCATAACTTTAGATTTTTAGAGATGAATTTGAACCCAGATTCACCTTACTTCAACACCCTGGAACTTATCTCTGTTGCAAAGATGAGTTCAGAGATTAATTTCTACCACAATTTCAACCATCCATCCAAATACTATTAAATTGACAAATATATTTTTCAGAGATGCTGCATTTTAGATTTAGCTATTTCTTTTGTGTTATTTCTTCCCTCATTTTGCAAAGATATTCACTATGTGTCTTTAGCCATTAATCATTAGAAGGCACAGTCCATCTTTCAAAGAAAGAAACAATAGAACACTTGAGATACTTTATGGAATTCAGATATTGGAACATATTGCAATTTCACCATCATGTTACCCTGGTTTTTTCAGTATCCATCCAAGAGGCCAATTTTGCTTCAGTGATTGGGGTCATCACCTAGGGCTGATTGTTTACCTCCCTCTTTTTCTCTCTACCTTTCTCATACTAATTCTTCAATAGTCAGAAATAATTTAGTGCTGATTTTTTCATATTTGTCATTTGCAAATGCTATCAATAATTCACATTTTACATTTTTATTCTCTAATTTTCAGTAGCTATATACTGAATCAGTTCTTTAGATCCTACATGCAGACATATAAATAATTTTAAGGATACCTTAAAATAAGCTCTCCAAATATATCTCTATTTATGTCATTTATCATGTCATTAATATATTGAATTAAATAAAACTGACTATATTTACTCATATTTGTCATAAGTATATTGTTGGGGTTTGTGTGTATTTTAGTGTCTAAGTGCTATATGTATAGCATTATCTTAAATAAGAGAATGATAGTATAGCCTTTATGATGTGTTCATAATATTCTGTGGTGATCATATACATATTTTTAATATTGATGATATAACAGCTGCTCAGCAGAAACTAAAGTTGACATTTATACTGTTAGGGATGATTCTACTTAAAATTGCCTCAATATGGACCTCTAACATATTTTCTGTCAGACAGTAATGAATATCTATGGCTATGGGATCTAGCAGTATTAAAGAGAAAAGCATATATGATAAGTATTTTTTAAAAAGCTATATAGTATCAGAAAACTCACTGTTTCTCTCCTTCTACATTTGAGGGACGATTTATATTTTGCAATTCTCTAGTTTTAATCAGTAAGTTAACACTGAGTTGTTTAAACTAAATCAGTAGGGATCCCCCTGGAGTTAACAGTATTTAAAAATAACCAATTTATATCTAATGTTCAAAAATGTGGAATATGGCATGTACCAACATACCCATTTGTGTAAATGAATATGGTTGACGCTCAGCCAAGTTGAGTATTCATAGTCTTTCCTAGAATATTCTAAGATTGACATTTCTGGATGCTGTAAAATAATTAAGTTGTGACAACTTTTCTTTTGATTGTTCATGTACTACCTTAAACCCTTAGTTGTTGAATTTTTACTCAGCCAGCCTCAGGCTCAATAAGACAGCCAGGTACTGAGAGTAGAGTGGTACCTACCCCAGATGCATGATAAAGTCTGATTCTCCATGATTATTATAGGATTTCAGTTCAGTTCAACTGCAGTGGGGACTTTGGTGTCAAACTCTATAGCATATGGGTTTTGGTATAATTAATGTTAAAGAGTTTTGGGAATTACACATTTGGATTTAATTGCTAGCATTTTTAATAGCTTTGCAAAAGTTAATTGAATATTGTAAATATTTTTTCTCATTTATAAAATTCATATACTGTTGTAAAACTGAGGAGATTGCTTTGACAAAAGATAAAGAAGGTAATATATGTTAAATAGCATAACATCTCTACCTAGAACTGAGCTTGGACCTCAAAGGACTGCCTCCATCCCCCTCCTTGGAGACTGTGCTCTCAAGGAAAGGATGTTTACCTGTTAACAGTTTCACTGAGAAGTGCCTTGAATTTCTGCAGGAGGACAAAACAAAACAAAAAAATCTGTGATCTCAGACAAAAGTTATCACAATATCAATGTCTTAAAGCATAAGGAATAGTGGGTGCCAACCTAAAAATAAGTTTAAAGAAGTAAATTCATAATTGAGAAGTTAATATATTGGAAGATGGTAACTTGTGATTCCTCTGAGTCATCACATTCTTATCAATAACTATGTTTTTCATTAGAAATATTCAGAAAAAATTTACAAAGTCTGAATCCTTCTTTTTCAATTTTAATTTTAGTTTTACCTACCTCTATATTAGAAAATACTTGGGCTCCAACACTTATAAATCCAATACTTATAACTCCAATATTTGGCCACCTGATGCAAAGAGCTGACTCATTTGAAAAGACACTGATGCTGGGAAAGATTAAGGGTGAGAGGAGAAGGGGACGACAGAGGATGAGATGGTTGGATGGCATCACCGACTCAATGGACATGAGTTTGAGTAAGCTCCAGGAGTTGGTGATGGACAGGGAGGCCTTGCGTGCTGCAGTCCATGAGGTTGCAAAGAGTCAGACACGACTGAATGACTGAACTGAACTGAACTTAACTGATATTAGAAAATATGGAAATGATACAGGATTATTTACACTGTGACTTTTGCTGTGGTAACTCAAGCTGGTGGAGAAGGCAATGGCACCCCACTCCAGTACTCTTGCCTGGAAAATCCCATGGATGGAGGAGCCTGGTAGGCTGCGTCCATGGGATCACTAGAGTCGGACACGACTGAGCGACTTCACTTTCACTTTTCTTTTTTTTTTTTTTTTTTTTATTTATTTATTTTTTTTTAATTTTATTTTATTTTTAAACTTTACATAACTGTATTAGATTTGCCAAATATCAAAATGAATCCGCCACAGGTTTACATGTGTTCCCCATCCTGAACCCTCCTCCCTCCTCCCTCCCCATTCTATCCCTCTGGGTCGTCCCAGTGCACCAGCCCCAAGCATCCAGTATCGTGCATCGAACCTGGACTGGCAACTCATTTCATACATGATATTTTACATGTTTCAATGCCATTCTCCCAAATCTTCCCACCCTCTCCCTCTCCCACAGAGTCCATAAGACTGTTCTATACTTTTCGCTTTCATACACTGGAGAAGGAAATGGCAACCCACCCCAGTGTTCTTGCCTGGAGAATCCCAGGGACTGGGGAGCCTGGTGGGCTGCCGTCTATGGGGTCACACAGAGTTGGACATGACTGAAGTGACTTAGCAGCAGCAGCAGCAACTCAAGCTTGACCTATTTTGTACTCACTGCTGGATGCCTCAGCTAATCTTTAGTGTCAAATACATTTCCAAGATTATTCAATATGTAGCAACTATTATCTTCCTATGTTTATCAAATGTTTTGATGATGGCATTGACTTAATATTCTCATATTTTCAGATGTCAGTAACAAAATTTCAAGCATCAAAGTAATCAGTCAACTTTGGCAACTTATAATTAATTCATATAAAGGAGATTTGTCTATACTAATTAAAGAATTAACCATGAGTGATCTCTTGAAATTAAAATACTAAGAAATATATCCTCACAATTTTTCTTGAAATAAGATTTATATTCATGTTTTATTTTGGACAAATAGTTGAGCAAAAGGAAATAATTTGTAGGTCCATGTACATGAATTATCATGAGTGATGGAGATAAATCTTTAATATTTAATTCTGCAGGTTTTTTTTTTTGTATTCTGTCAAAATTCTGTTAGCAGACAAACATTGAAAAGTGTTGAAATATGAGAGAGAGTTGCTTCTTTCTTGTAGGGAAAAATCATTTTACTCTAAAGAAGGAATTGACCACTTTAGAAAGAGTCAGACTTTGTGTCTTTTACTGCATGGTTGACATTTTAAGCACAATGACACCAACAATGTTGTGAACTAACATTTAAAAGACACAATATGTATACTACTTTAGGAAATCACAGAAAGGTAGTTAATTTTTATTGTCCTTATTTTTAGTTAAACTGAATGTAAATCAAATTAGGTATACCCCAAAACAAACAAAGTTAGGGATGTGAATGCTATCTATGTACAATTAATGAGACATTTCACCTTCATTGTCCAATATGGTAGCCACTGGCCTCATGTAGTCACTTACATTTGAATTAATTTAATTAAGCAAAATAAAAAATTCAGTTCCCCAGTCACACTAGTCACATTGCTCCTGTTTAGTGTTCCATGCTAATACTAAAAAAACAATTCTAAATTATTCTGAGTTTAAGAAGTGTATGGCAGAGTTAATGTTGCTTACTGAATTCACTCCATTTTAGGTCATTTAATGAAATAAAAGCATTTATGTATAAAATGAATTTGATTCTTATGTCAGATTAACACGTTGTCATCACTTTTTGCTTTGGATGCATTTTTACGTTAATTGACATTGTTACTGGGCTTCTCCAGTGGGTCAATGGTAAAAATATCTGCCTCCAGTGCAGGAGTCCCAGGAGACGCAGCTTCCATCCTGGGTCTGGAAGATATCCTAGAGGAGAGCATGGAAACCCACTCCAGTATTCTTGCCTGGGAATCCCATGGACAGAAGAGCATGGCAGACCAAGGTCCATAGGGTTGCAAAAAGTCAGAAAGACTGAAGTTACTTAGCATGCATGCATGGCATTGTTATTATTATTGTGACTATTATTAATATTATTAATGAATGAATATTCAGAAGGTAGGCAATATTTTATCTGGTTCCCTTTTTCCATGGAGATTGATTTGTTCAGTTCAACATCATCTTGATTAGTGGTTTTTGGTTCTGAAAAGCCTGGTTTATGTTATTTTCAGTTCAATCTCTTAGTTGTGTCTAACTTTTTGCAATCCCATGGACTGCAGCATATCAGGCTTCCCTGTCCATCACCAACTCCCAGTGCTTGCTCAAACTCATGTCCTTTGAGTTGGTGATGCCATCCAACCATCTCATCCTCTGTCATCTCCTTCTCCTTCCACCTTCAATCTTTCCCAACATCAGGGTCTTTTCCAGTGAGTCAGTACTTCACATCAGGTGGACAAAGTATTGGAGCTTCAGCATCAGCATCAGTCGTTTCAGTGACTATTCAGGACTGATTTCCTTTAGGGTTGACTGGTTGGATCTCCTTGCAGCCTTAGGAGACTCTCAAGAGTCTTCTCCAACACCACAGTTCAAAAGCATCAGTTCTTCAGCACTCACCTTTCTTTGTGGTCCAACTCTGGCACACATGTGATTACTGAAAAAAAAAAAAATAGGATTTACTAGATGGATCTTTGTCAGCAAAGTAATGTCTCTGCTTTTTAATATGCTGTCTAGGTTGGTCATAGCTTTTCTTCCAAGGATCAAGCGTCTTTTAATGTCATGGTGGCAGTCAACATCTGCAGTGATTTTGGATCCCAAGAAAATAAAGTCTGTCACTGTTTTCATTGTTTCCCCATATAGTTGTCATGAAGTGCTGGAACTGGATGCCATGATCTTAGTTTTTTGAAGGTTGAGTTTTAAGCCAGTTTTCTCACTCTCCTCTTTCACTTTCATCAAGAGATTCTTTTTTTTTTTCTTTTTTTTCTCTTTTTTTTTAAAGTTTTATTTTATTTTTAAACTTTACATAACTGTATTAGTTTTGCCAAATATCAAAATGAATCCGCCACAGGTATACATGAAGTTCCTCTTTGCTTTCTGCCATAAGGGTGGTGTCATTTGCATATCTGAGGTTATTGATATTTCTCCCAGCAATCTTGATTCCAGATTGTGCTTCTTCCAGCCCAGCTTTTCTCATGATGTGCTTTGCATATAAGTTATATACAGCCTTGACATACGCCTTTCCCAATTTGGAACCAGTCTGTTGTTCCATGTCCGGTTCTAACTGTTACTTCTTAACCTGCATACAGGTTTCTCAGGAGGCAGGTAAGGTGGTCTAGTATTCCCATCTCTTGAAGAATTCTCCACAGTTTGTGTGATCCACACAGTCAAAAGTTTTAGCATAATCTGTGAAGCAGAAGTAGTTGTTTCTCTGTAATTCTCTTGCTTTTTCTATGATCCAATGGCTGCTGGCAGTTTGATCTCTAGTTCCTCTGCCTTTTTTAAATCCAGTGTGAAGATCTGGAAGTTCTCAATTCATGTACTGTTGTTTTGAGCATTCTTTTGCTAGCGTGTGAGATGAGTGCAATTGTGCAGTAGTTTGTACAGTCTTTGGCATTCCTTTCTTTGGAATTGAAATGAGAATTGACCTTTTACAGTCCTGTGGCCACTGCTGAGTTTTCCAAATTTGCTGGCATGTTTAGTGCACCATGTTGAGCCTGAGTTGAGGCAGTGATTCGGCCAGGGGGGCAATGTATGGGGCATAGGGTGTAAATCAGATAGATCTCTATTTTAATTCATTCCTTGTTATTTACCAGTAGAATGACAGAGAAAATGTGCCTTTCTAGGCCCCAGCATCCTTGAGCATGAGGGCATTTAGAACACCACATGGGACACAGTGAGTGATCACTGACTATGCTAGGCAGAGATTGGTTAATATCATCCATAGGTTCTGTTCTGTATTTGTTATGTTGTTTGACATATATGGTTAAACTACTAGAGTTCCAGTCCCAAAGAAAGGCAATGCCAAAGAATGCTCAAACTAACAGACAATTGCACTCATCTCACACGCTAGCAAAGTAATGCTTAAAATTCTCCAAGCCAGGCTTCAACAATATGTAAACCGTGAACTTCCAGATGTTCAAGCTGGCTTTAGAAAAGGCAGAGGAACCAGATATTGAATTACCAACATCCACTGGATCATGGAAAGAGCCATAGAATTCCATAAAAACATCTATTTCTGCTTTATTGACTAGGCCAAAGCCTGTACTGTGTAGATCACAATAAACTGTGGAAAATTCTGAAAGTGATGGGCATACCAGACCACTTGACCTGCCTCTTGAGAAACCTGTATGCAGGTCAGGAAGCAACAGTTAGAACTAGACATAGAACAACAGACTGGTGCCAAATAGGAAAAGGAGTACGTCAAGGCTGTACTTATTTAACTTCTTCACCCTGCTTATTTAACTTCTATGCAGAGTACATCATGAGAAATTCTGGGCTGGAGGAAGCACAAGCTGGAATCCAGATTGCTGGGAGAAATATCAATAACCTCAGATATGCAGATGACACAACCCTTATGGCAGAAAGTGAAGAAGAACTAAAGAGCCTCTTGATGAAAGTGAAAGAGGAGAGTGAAAAAGTTGGCTTAAAGCTCAACATTCAGAAAACGAAGATCATGGCATCCGGTCCCATACTTCCTGGGAAATAGATGGGGAAACAGTGGAAACAGTGTCAGACTTTATTTTTCTGGGCTCCAAAATCACTGCAGATGGTGATTGCAGTTATGAAATTAAAAGATGCTTACTCCTTGGAAGGAAAGTTATGACCAGCCTAAACAGCATTTTTAAAAAGAAGAGAAATTACTTTGCCAACAAGGTCCATCTAGTCAAAGCTATTGTTTTTCCAGTGGTCATGTATGGAAGTGAGAGTTGGACTATAAAGAGAGCTGAGCACCAAAAATTGATGCTTTTGAACTGTGGTATTGGCGAAGACTCTTGAGAGTCCCTTGGACTTCAAGGAGATCCAACCAGTGCATCATAAAGGACATCAGTCCTGGGTGTTCATTGGAAGGACTGATGTTGAAGCTGAAACTCCAATACTTTGGCCACCTCATATGAAGAGCTGACTCACTGGAAAAGACCCTGATGCTGGGAGGGATTGGGGGTAGGAGGAGAAGGGGATGACAGAGGATGAGCTGGTTGGATGGCATCACCGACTCGATGGACATGGGTTTGGGTGGACTCCGGGAGTTGGTGATGGACAGGGAAGCCTGGCATGTTGTGCTTCATAGGGTCAGAAAGAGTTGGACACGACTGAGCGACTGAACTAGACTGGACTAGAGTTCAGAAATTAGATATTCATGTATAGCTTGTCTTGTTTAAAAAGATTTCCGCAAAACTTAGAGCTCAAAATGCTTTTTTGGTCTGTATATTTAAGGTTTATTGTTGTTGTTCAGTCACTAAGTTGTGTCTAACTCTTTGCAAATCCATGAACTGCACCATGCCAGGCATCCCTGTCCTTCAATATCTCCAGGAGTTTGCTCAAATTCATGTCCATCAAATCGGTGATGCCATCCAACCATCTCATCCTGTCGTCCCTTTCTCCTCCAACCTTCAATCTTTCCCAGCATCAGGGTCTTTTCCCATGAGTTGACTTTTTGCATCAGGTGGCCAAACTATTGGAGCTTCAGCTTCAGCATCAATCATTCCAATGAATGTTCAAGGTTAATTTCCTTTAGGGTTGACTGTATTTAGGGATACTTAAATGCTTTTAAATAGATAAGACAGATCTTCAGTAATACTACCAATGAAACATTCAATCAGATATTGAGTAGACTAGCCCTGAGTGTCCGTAATTATTCATTAATTCATTTATGAGAAATTAGTCAAATACTCACTACATGCAAAGGACAGCCACATAAGACAATGTTTGTTCTGATGGAGTCTGCAATTTTTTTTTTTTTTTTTGCCTAGGGAGACAGATTGGGCAATCAAGTATACATTTAGTTCCTTGACTACAAATGTGAAAAGTGCTGAAAATTAAGTTATATAATCTTAAAATTCATAGACCAGGTGAAATATAATCTACTCTGGATGCAGAAGAATGGTTGTTTATGTGAATGGTGTTTAATATGAGAAGATAAAATCAAGCCAGATATAAAGTATACAAAGATAGTATTAAAAGTTTTTTATAGTGATATAAGTGACAGATGGGTCCAGAGATTTATAGACCATTCAAACTGTGGGAGAGCACATGAAAAGTCCTTAGGGTGCAAAGGAGCATGGCACATCTAAGGAGTTAAAGAAAGATGCCACGTTAAATGAGAGGACAGAGGGCCTGCGAGGTAAGCCTGGACTATATATAGGGTCTGACAAATAATAAGTATTTTAGATTTTATCTTGACAGCAATAGGTAGCCACTAAATTATCTTGAGTACAGGAGAGATACAGTCCATGTGAATTTCTAAAGTATCACTTTGATTGATTTTAGAAAGATAGATTGAAGAATGATAAAAATGAATGCAGAAAGAAAAATAGTCTAATTATAACAACATGATCAACAAGAATACAGGCATTTATACCTGTCTTTAATATCTGCTGTTTAATTCTCACAGTGGCCCAGTGATGAAGTTCTCTTATTCTCCCACTTTGAGGAAAGAAGCTTAAAATATAAATTATCTTGCCTAAACTCTCTTAGATATGGAAATATCTAGGTGATAGAGTGCAGATTTAATTTCAGACAAATTACCGCAGGGTGCAACAAGGACAAAAATGAACAAAATAAAAATTAGTTTCTTTTCTAAACACTGTCAGATAATACTAAAATTTGAGAAAAATAGAGAAGTATAAGAAAGGCCTATATAGTTTCTCAGTATGTATCATAAAATTGATGAGAATCTACTTCTTTTTTTTTATGCTTGCAAATGGTATCTCCATGTGGAAAGAATAGATATATATACATGTGTATTTGTATATGTGTGTAATCTCCCTACAACTAAGTTAATTGTTGTATGTTTGCTCAGTTGCTCAGTACTGTCCAACTCTCTGCAACCCCATGGAGTTTAGAGGTAAGAAAAAATTGCCATTCCCTTCTCCAGGGGATCTCCCAGACCCAGGAATCAAACCCATATCCCTAAAGTTAATTGTTAACTGCTTTCAATTGAAATTACTGCTCTTTTCAAGAAAGTCAGATTTTTTATACACATGATCATTTCATTTAAAAAAAAAATTCATTTATTCTTAAATCTCTTAATATATCTTACAAAATCCAAACCTTTGCTCTCCCCACTTTGTTTCAGGTTAAGAGCTTTATTTCAAGAGGTTATTTAGCCTAATGAGTAAGAGCATTGACTAAAGTTAAACACTTTCAGCTGGCATCCAGTCCTACGATCTCACAAAAATTATCTTCTCCATGCCTGTTTCCTCACTATTATCAATATCACTTTCCTCATTTAATGCCTAATTTAAGTCCCATGCAAAGTGCTTTAAAACACACCTGGCATATGGCAGGGCTCACTGAATGTTGGATATTAAATACTAGTTATTGAAGAAATAGAAGCCACTCTCATAATTTTGTCACCAAGCCTTCAGTACACATAAGCACCTCTTGCCCTGTTGTTCTTTTCTTACCCTGGAGGAGAAATCCTTTCTCCTGTCAAATGCCATGTGTGAACTTAGTCCTCTTAATCCCATCACCACTCTTGTTCTCCAAGTTTCCTCTCTTTCTGGAGTCTTCTGTTTCCTAAGACTTTCTCACAATCCACTGAATCTTCTTTTCATTGGCTTGTGAGCATCCATCTTATAACAAGCACATTTCCTAGTCATCTTTTTCTTTGTTCCCCATTACAAGCACATTTGTAGAAAGAACTGTCATATCCTCCATGCATTTGATCTGTGTCATAAATTGTGCCACTCTGATCAGGCTTCTTCACTACCACTTATTAAAACGCACTGTTGTCATTTTCCATCTTGCCAAATTCAGAGCTTGCCTGCCATTCTTCCATATCCTGGAGATCAGCAAATATGTATCTGGGACTTACCTTTTTCCAGGTGTCCTTGTTCACTTAACAGATGTCTAAATGACATCTCTACTTAGAAAGATGTCTCCAACATATCGATCTGGTGCAAAAGAGAATTGCTAATCCATAATCTACCACCATCATTTACACCGTGAGTTATTCACAATTGTTCAAGCAAGGTCTCAGTCATTATTATTATTATTTAAACTGTGCTAGATCTTCATTGCAGCACTCAGGCTTCCCTAGTTGTGGCAAACTGGCTTAGTTTTCTGCATCATGTAGGCCAGGGATCAAATTCAAGACTTCTGCTTTGGAAGACAGGTTCTAAACCACTGACCACCAAGGAAGTTTCCCCAGTCATTATTATTGATTCTGTTTCCCTCACCAAGGCTTGTCCTCCTTCCACCACCTTTGTACTTCTCAGAATGTTTCCTTGCCTCCACTCTCCAAAGTACAAACCCCCTCTGATCATCACTTCCTCCACCTTCATCTACACCAGCATGATCTGCTGCATAGACTGATCACGTGGTCTTTCAGTTCTTAGATATTTCTACTCTCACAGCCCTCATGAAATTTTCCCCACAAAATTGACAGTGTGATCTTCTCAGAATATACAGTTATGTCATTCTTCTTTATTTAGCCTAACAACGGTTTACTGCACATAAACTTCATGTGTGACTTTACAAAACTTTGCATTCAACACAGCATATTGTCTAGTAATGTAGGTATTTTCTGCATCAGAGAATGAGTGATTTCTATTATTTCACCATCACTACTTCATACTCAGAGAAGTAAGACTATGGGTGATAATCCCAAAATGCTAGACATAAATCCCAGCTCTTATACCTACAAGTGGAGTCAATTATCTAGACTTCAATTCCCTAAGCTCTAAAATGATAACAGTAACAATGACACAGAATTTACAAAAGAATAAATGTGTTAATAGACATAAATCCATTAGAATCATGTTTTTGAAGTACAATGGTGATGATGATTCACTAATTTGCCTAGATGTAACACTTTTATCCATGTATTTTTTTAAAGCACTAATTACTTACTGAGGGACTCTGAATCCTCTGTATCTTAGAAATAAAATGCAATAAAAAGAATAATTATTTTTTCATGAATTACTCTATGTGCTTATTTCTTGCTTCTCACATCAAGTGATTTACAAATCAGATGACCACAAGATTTATTAACAACCAGACAAGCAGACAGTACCAGAAGCTTTTGGTAACTCATTTGTGGCACAGAGAGGCAAAGTGGAAAGCCAGGGAAAATACTTTCAAAAGAGAAATAAACTTTTTCTTTGATTACCCATGTCTGTCAATAATTCTTCCACACTCAACTCCTGTTCAACAAGGAATAGGAACACACTTGTGATATGAACCATCACAAAAGATGACTTATTAACATCACATTTCACAGTAAGTGAAGCATATGAAGAAGTTGGTGCCTGACTTTGAAAGCTGGAATTTTCTGAAAAGTGAGCACAAATTTAGCATAGCAGTCAAGTGACTAGTCCCTTTCTTTTCTACTGAGATAACATCTCATGTCTTTCTAATTTTTCTTTCTTTTTGCTGGTTGCAATTATACTAGGATAATTATACTGACATTGAGAGACAAATTTCAGTTTCTTCCTTGTGTATAATGGCCAAAATCATTTAGATTCAATACAATAGAGGCTACATTTCCCTTTTGTCAACCATTTAAGCCTACATTAGGGTTTAAAAGACCTTCAGTGGCTACTCCAGCCTCATCCAAGGGGGGAAAAAAATCAATTTTCCAGGATTTCTATAGCTCTTTTTTGGTTTCCATAGCAGTCAAGGGCAAGCTGAGAAGAAGGAGGAAAAAAAAGATTTATTTCCAACTCTAGTGAAAGCCGAGTCCCAAG
The DNA here is from genome assembly GCF_029407905.1 of Bubalus kerabau. NCBI lineage: Eukaryota > Metazoa > Chordata > Mammalia > Artiodactyla > Bovidae > Bubalus > Bubalus kerabau. Next base: position 54,841,226 of record NC_073641.1, read on the forward strand.
ATAAAAGAAAAAGCCAAGTATAATGAGAAAAAGGGAAAGTAAAAGAAAGCAAACTCCTATAGGTCTGTACTGAATATGACCTTTGTTCTGAAAATTCAGAGTAATAAATTATAAGAGAACACAGGACATCATTTGTGTCATTGAAGCTCTACCTCTTGCTTGACCAGGGAGCTGAATGACAATACACAGATGGAGGGCAATGAATTTCTGAAATCATGTGCCAGCTCCCAGGATAGGGCTTGAAATGTGCACTTGCTGTTGGCACTAGAATTGCGGCTTTGTTGCTCTAATGCCAGGACTGCATGCTCACATTCTGCTTTTTGTGCCAAAGTTAGATGCTCAGATCTGAAAGCAAAAATTTATCAAGTTTTAGCACTGCCTCTCCATAGCCAAATGATCATGGCATAAAGAGGTGCATTTTTTACTTCAATTTAAAAGTAGAACTGTCACATTAAAATAAATTCACTCTCCTCAAAAAATTCAGATCTGAAACATTTCACTGTCAATGAGCTTATGTAAAACAGGCTAGAAAGCTTATTCTGTCTACTTCTGCTTTTTGTTGGGTAGTATAGCCTTGTGTCTGGAGAAGGCAATGGCACCCCACTCCAGCACTCTTGCCTGGAAAATCCCATGGACAGAGGAGCCTGGTGGGCTGCAGTCCATGGGGTCGCTGGGAGTCGGGCATGACTGAGCAACTTCACTTTCACTTTTCACTTTCATGCATTGGAGAAGGAAATGGCAACCCACTCCAGTGTTCTTGCCTGATGAATCTCAGGGACGGTGGAGCCTGGTGGGCTGCCGTCTCTGGGGTTGCACAGAGTTGGACACGACTGAAGCGACTTAGCAGCAGCAGCAGCATAGCCTTGTGTCAATTTTCTCTGGCTTTTAGATTTAGATAAATATTTATTTTCTCTGCCCTGGGTACTATTGATATCCCTTGATCTTAAGAACTGGTTTGCCATGAATAATATTTCATAGAAATTAAGGTGGCCATAATTAATGATATAGTCTCCAGCCAGTTGTTTAAAAATTTTATTGGTGTATAATTGATTTATAATGTTATATTAGTTTCAAGTAAACAGCAAAGTTAGTCAGTTATACATATACATATATTCACTGTTTTCTTTTAAGATTCTTTCCCCATATGGTCAATTATAGAGTATTGGGTAGAGTTCCCTGTGTTATACAGTAGGTTCTTATTTGTTATCTCTCTTATATAGTGTTTATATATGAATCCCAATGTCCCGTTTTATCCCTTCCTGCCTCCAGCCAATTATTTAAAATGCAGTTCCATTGTAAGCCACTATTCTGTTTTGTCTCGAGGGCATGAAATTATTTTTCTTGTTATAATAGTGAAGTTTCTGCACATCCTCTTCTGGCTATATCATACCCATAATATACAAGGCTACAGAAACTTTCAGTATTCTCTATAACGCGAAATTCTTATTGTGTGTTCACATGTTACATCCCCAAAGTCCTAAACACTGTGTCAGCAGTTCTCACTCCCTTGTTGCACCACAGAATCATCTAAGGAACAACACAGTAAGTACCATTGCCCTAGTCCTACCCTAGACCAGTTAAATCAGAATCTCTGAAAGTAGGGTGTAGCCATGCGTACTTTTTAAAGCTCACCAATTGATTCTAATGTGCCATTAGAGTAGAGAACACTCTCCTATGTAAGGGGATAGTCTGTGTCTTTGTGGAAGCAAAGCAAGGATGTAATTGAAGTACAACCACATAAAGACTAATCCTAAATCAGTGATCCTAAAGATATAAGAATATGCATGAGTATACATAACCTTTCTAGTAACTTGCTAATTTTTAGCAAGACTATAATTAAGGATGTTAAAAAATAATAATATTTTCTTGATTTTGCTTTACTTTGCATTTCTTTTACAAATTTTTTTTTCATAGAAACATAAATAACTTAAATATTCAAGAGTACTGGAGTTACTTGTATGTAAAAAGGGAATGTGTGAGGGTGAATATCATTCTATAAACTGTACAGAGTGAATTTGCTACTGAAAAACAGAATCTGAAGTACATTTTTTGCCTGTTGTGCAAGCAAGGGCAATAGGAAACAGGTCTCACCTGATGTCTGTTAGAGAGACATTTACAGAGGAGCTTAGGGCAACTGCTCTAAGTGTGTGGGCTCCATGGCTCACTCCAGAGCAATGCTCAGAGATCTAGGACAGTTGTTTCAGAGTCTGAAGTAGTGGCTGGCTCTTGAGTTGTAGGCCTGTTAATGCTGCATGATTAGGGAAGTGTAGAGCTCTGTTGGGGACTTCTCTGGTAGCTCAGCTGGTAAAGAATCCACGTACAATGCAGGAGATCCTGGTTCAATTCTGGGTCAAGAAAATCTACTGGAGAAAGATTAGGCTACTCACTCCAGTATTCTTGGTCTTCCCTGGTAGCTCAGACAGTAAAGAATCAGTCTGCAATGCAGGAGACCTGGGTTTGATCCCTGGGTTGGGAAGACCCCCTGGAGGAGGGCATGGAAACCCATTCCAGTATTCTTGCCTGGAGAATCCCTGTGGACAGATGAGCCTGGACTATAGTCCATGGAGTTACAAAGAGCCGGACACGTGTGAACAACTAAGCACAGCACAGTATAGAGCTCTTTTTGGTATGATCAGGGTTGTGACACAAAAGCAATATGACACATTGAAAGCTTGGCTCTGTCTCTAACTTGCAGCCCAGTATTAGTGGTTGGGTTTAACACCCACACTTCCTTTGGTATCATGAAGGAAGGGACCAGTCCTTGTGGGTGAAGTTATGTGAACTGACAAGTTAGTGACCACATTTGCTTTGTCAGTGTGCATAATGGGGAGAAGCTGAGCCTCTCTCTGGTGTTACAGTGCCTGGAATCCTTTGATGCGGCAAAGATTAATAGTGTTAAATCCAGGGCCACTGCCAGTTTTGCCCAGGACTTCATTATAAGCCACATCCTTTTTCTGGGAGGCTGACCAGACGAGATCAATCTTGAACAAACAAATGCTAATCATCACTCTGTCTACTTCTCTCACTCAAAGGACAGCTTGGTACCTCCTGTGTGAGCAACCCATTCTGTGTGGCTTGTGAGAGCTGTCAGGATAACCATTAACACCACAAGAATTCTGAAAACTGGTTATAAGAGCTGAGCATCACCCTGGTGATACAGACCATACACACCTCAGGATGACAGAAAGTAATTTTTAAGAAAAGCCTATGTGCATGCATTGTCTAGTCTAAAAATTATAATGAGGGTGGCCTTCTAGGAGAATCAGTATCTACAGCCTGGCTGTAAGTGTCCTGCAATTCCCAGGGGCCCCAAATCATTCTTGAGCATGAAAGAGCCATTCTGCAATGCTTGCTCAGCTCCAGGTACTAGTCCAATACTTCTACATAGTAGGCATTCAATTAAAACACATGGATGCAATAAAAGTGTTAGCTGATATTTACTGAGTGTTAGCTGATATTTACTGAGCACTTAGTATGAATTGGGAAGCATTATTCAAAACAATCTTGTGAAAGAGTAATTATTATTATCTCACTGTTAGAGATGAAAAGATGTAAAGTCACTGTGCATGTGTTTAGTCATTCAGTCGTGTCCAACTCTTTGTGACCTGATGGACTGTAGCTGGCCAGCCTCCAGCTCCTGCTTCTCTGTCCATGGGAGTTCTCCAGTCAAGAATATTCCAGTGGGTTTCCATGCCCTTTTCCAGGGGATCTTCCCAACCCAGTGATCAAACCCAGGTCTCCCACATTGCAGGTGGATTCTTTACTGTCTGAGCCACCGGGAAAGCCCAAGAATACTGAAGTGGGTATCCTATTCCTTCTCCAGGGGAATTTCCGGACTCAGGAATTGAACTGGGGTCTCCTGCATTGCAGGCCGATTCTTTACCAGCTTAGTTACCCAGAAAGCCCAGTAAGTCATTAGCTAAAGATTATAAGACATGTGGGTAGCAAAGCTTGATTTCAAATTATGCCCTGTTGATTGAAACTCTCTAGTGCTGCTTGTCAAGGCACGAGTGAATACGTTTTTTGGACAGTGAATTTTTTAGGAACTCTGATGACCATGAGAAGACTAGTTAGAATGCAGTTATAATGGTGAATATGACTTAGACAAGGACATGTCTATGGAACAGGAAACAAGTGGACAGATTCAAGAGATACTTATGGAGTTGGAATCAGCAAGACTTGGTGACTGAGTGCTTGCTTGTGGCAAGTAAGCAAGACAGATATATCAACCACTGTTCTTGGTTTCCTTTTTGATGAAGTGAGATAGAGAACACTGGAAATAAAGGAGGTATGTGTCTGGAAGATCATGCATTTAGTTTTGGACGAGGCCAATTTTGGGGGAACTATAACATTTCAATTGGAGTAATCAAGTAGGTTGTTGTGTATATTATTTATATTTCCTCTGATCATAATGATCAAAGAAGTTGCTTTGGTTGGAATTTTGCATTGAGTATCCCAGTGAATTTATGTAAGGCTAATAAATTACAGAAAAAGGAAAATAGAGAAAAATTGTTCAGAGGGCATCTTTGTAACTTGCTGGCTTAAAACTCAACATTCAAAAAACTAAGGTCATGGCATCCAGTTCCATCACTTCATGGCAAATAGATGGGGAGAAACGTAAACAGTGGCAGATTTTATTTTTGGGGGCTCCAAAATCACTGTGGTGCCTGCAACCATGAAATTAAAAGATCCTTCTCCTTGGAAGAAAAGCTATGACAAACGTATACAGAGTATTATTAAAAATCAGAGTTATCCCTTTGCTGACAAATGTCTGTATAGTCAAATCTATTGTTTTTCCAGTAGTCATGTATGGATGTGAGAATTGGACCATAAATAAGACTGAATGCCAAAGAATTGATGCTTTTGAACTATGGTGTTGGAGAAAACTCTTGAGAGTTCCTTGGATAGCAGGGAGATCAAACCAGTCAATTCTAAAGGAAATCAGTCCTGAATATTCACTGGAAGGACTGATGCTGAAGCTGAAGCTCCAATACTTTGGCCACCTGTTGGGAAGATCTGATTCATTATAAAAGACCCTGATGCTGGGAAATATTGAAGGCAGGAGGAGAAGGAGATGACAAGATGAGATGGTTGGATGGTATCACTGATTCAATGGACATGAGTTTGAGCAAACTCCAGGAGTTCATGAAGGAAAGGGAAGCCTGATGTGCTACAATCTATGGGATCACAAAGATTCAGACATGACTTAATGTCTGAACAACTTAGAACCCAGTCAACAAAGAGCAACTCACAATTCCTATTGAGAAAAATGACCTAGAGGAGAAGCAAAATGATGCCTAGCATTAGGGAATCACAAGTACAAATGAGAAGAAAGAAATAGAGAATACATTTTCAGAAATAGAGAGAAATATAAAAGAAAATGAAATTTAAAAACCTTGAAGATTGCCAAAATTGTTGCTAGGGATCAAGGCAGAATTCAAAGATATCTGCATGATTTGTTGTCTGGATGTTTTAGAAAACAATACTGAAGTGCTTGTGAATTTTATAAGCTGGGGAAAGGAATTAATTTTGACCTAATTTCTAAGTCCTAATTTCATTTATGTTTACTTATTTGATGATAAAGTAAATGAGAATCATGGGGACACTAATTTTGACAGCTAAGCATATATCGATGATCTGGTACGTTTTTTTTTTTTGTTGTTTAGAATTAGGAAAATGGCATATCTAAATATATAGAAGCATGTTGGTAATGTTGGATTTTATAGAACTTACCATAGGAAATCAGGTATTGTTACCTTAAGCAATAACCAAAATTAACTATGTTAGTTCAGATATTTGCTAGTTCATCCGCAGAAAATATTCAAAGGTATCCTTTTATCATTTAATAGCTACTGATTTTTTCTTCCTTTTTTATTGGTTGTTGTTGTTCAGTCACCAAGTCCTGCTGACTTCTTGTGGCCCTTTGGACTATAGCACACCTGGCTATCCTGCCTTTCACTATCTTCTGGATTTGTTATTTTTTTTTTGGGTATGTTGAAATAAAATACAAAACAAAGAACAATGTTGCCTTAATTTCTTCAGTATAATTAAGTGAATCAGCTATGTGTGCATGCTAAGTCACTCTGTTGTATCTGACTCTGTACGACCCTATTGGAGAAGGAAATGGCAACCCAGTCCAATATTCTTGTCTGGAGAATCCCAGGGACAGAGGAGCCTAGTGGGCTACACCCCATAGGGTCACAAGAGTCAGACACAACTGAGCAACTAAATTGTGGACTGTAGCCTGCCAGGCCCCTCTGTCCCTGAGATTCTCCAGACAAGAATACTGGACTGGGTTGTCACGTTCTCTTCCAGGGGTCTTTCTGACCCAGGGATTGAACCAGCATCTCTGATGTCTCCTGCTTTGGCAGGTTGGTTCTTTACCACTAGAGCCACCTGGGAAATCTGACTCAGCTTTATGTATACATATATCTCCTCCCTTTTGGACCTCCCTCCCACTGCTGCTCCATCTCACCTTTCCAGGTCACTACAGAGCAACTAACTGAGCTCCCTTTTCTATACAGTAACTTCTCACTCACTATCTATTTTGCACATAGTAGTGTATATATGGAGAAGGCAATGGCACCCCACTCCAGCACTCTTGCCTGGAAAATCCCATGGACAGAAGAGCCTGGTAGGCTGCAGTCCATGGGGTCTCAAAGAGTCAGACACGACTAAGCGACTTCACTTTCACTTTTCACTTTCATGCATTGGAGAAGGAAATGGCAACCCACTCCAGTGCTCTTGCCTGGAGAATCCCAGGGAAGGGGAGCCCGGTGGGCTGCCATCTATGGGGTCACACAGAGTCAGACACGACTGAAGCGACTTAGCAGCAGCAACAGCAGTGTATATATGTCAATCCCAATCTCCCTATACATCCTGGCCCCCCCTCGTCCCACCCCTCATGTTTACATGTCTACACGTCTGTTTTCTACCTCTGAGTCTCTATCCCTGCCCTGAAGATAGGTTTACCTATACCATTTTCTAAATACCATAAGAAAACTAAAAATAGAACTACCATATGACCCAGAAATCTGACTACTGGGCATATACCCTGAGAAAACCAGATGGGGAACACATGTATACCTGTGGTGGATTCATTTTGATATTTGGCAAAACTAATACAGTTCTGTAAAGTTTAAAAATAAAATAAAATTAAAAAAAAAAGGCATATGAACCCCAATGTTCATTGTAGCACTACAATGTATCACAAAAGCCAGGAAATGGAACAACCTATTGACAGATGAATGAATAAGGAAGATGTGATACATACATAAATTTATTCTTTGTGAAACATTAATGTTCAGATTTCATATAACAGTGCTTCCCTCCAATGCCATTCTATTTGTGCATTAATATTGTTAAAACTGTTATCAAATTCCTATTGATAATAGTTATATACTATGAGAAATATGAATCACTATGGAAGTAAGATCTATATAAATAAAGATGGGTATGCATATTTTATAGATACATATATAGAATGTCTATTCACAATCATTGTCCAATACTCAGTATTTGTGAGACATTAGATTGAGAATTGAAACATGTGTGCTGATGTCCAGACCCTCAATTCTATTTTATTTTAGAAGAAAAATGCTCTTAATTGATTCTTCCTTTCACGGTAGATTTCTCTGGAGTATACAATGCTGTTTGATGACATTCTACCCATGGTAGAACTTCTTTTAAAGTTGGAGTCAGTTCTCTTAACTGTCACGGCTTTATCAACTGAGTTAATGTAATATTTTATGTCTTTTGTTGTCATTTCAATGATCGTTGTAGAATCTTCCCAGTACTAGATTATATCTTTAGAAACCACTTTATTTGCTCATTCATGAGAAGCATCTCCTCATCCATTAAATTTTATCAGAGATTGCAGCAGTTCAATCATATCTTCAGGCTCCACTTCTAATTCTAGTTATCTTGCTATTTCCAGCACATCTGGAATTTCTCCATTGAAGTCTTGAATCCTCAAAGGCATCCTAGGGAGTTGGAATCAACTTCTTTAAAAGCCCTGTTAATTTTGATATTTTGACTTCTTCACATGACTCACAAGTGATATTAATGGCATCTAGAGTGATGAATTCTTTCTGGAAAGTTTTCAATTGACTTCTGAGATCCATCAAAGAAGTCAATTTCTATGGCAGCTATAGTCTTGCAAAATGTATTTCTTAAAAAGTAAGTCTTGAAAGTCAAAATTGCTCCTTGATCAATGGGTTTCAGAATAGATATGAGTTAGCAGATGTGGGGGCTTCCCTGGTAGCTCAGCTGGTAAAGAATCTGCCTGCAATGCAGGAGACCCCAGTCTGACTCCTGGGTTGGGACAATCCCTTGGCAAAGGGATAGGCTACCCACTCCAGTATTCTTGGGCTTGCTTGGTGACTCAGACAGTAAAGAATTTGCCTGCAATACAGGAGACCTGTGTTGGATCCCTGGGTTGGGAAGGTCCCTGGAGGAGAGCATGGCAACCCATTCCAGTATTCTTGCCTTGAGAATCCCCATGGACAGAGAAGCCTGGTGGGCTACAGTCAATGAGGTCACAAAGAGTTGGACACAACTGAGCACACAGCAGGTATGAAAGCAATGATCTCACTGCACATCTCCATCAGAGCTCTTGAGTACCCAAACGCACTGCCGATGGGCTGTAATACTTTGAAAGAGATCCTTTTTTTCTGAGCAATAGGTCACAACAGTGGGCTTAAAATAATCAGTAAACCACATTATAGGTCAATGTGCTGTCATTCAAGCATTGTTGTTTCATGTATAGAACACAAGTGGAGTAGATTTAGCATAATTCTTAAAGGCCCTAGGCTTTTTGGAATGAATGATACATGAGAACAGGTTTCTACTTAAAGTCTCCAGTAACAATGACACCTAAAAAAGGAAGTCAGCCTATTCTTGGAAGCTTAGAAAACAAGTACTGACTTCTCCTCTCTAGCTATTGAAGTCCTAGATGACATTTTCTTCCAATAGAAGGCTGTTTTGTCTACATTTAAAAATGCATATATATGGAATTTAGAAAGATGGTAACAATAATCCTGTATATGAGACTGCAAAAGAGACACTGATGTATAGAACAGTCTTGTGGACTCTGTGGGAGATGGAGAGGGTGGCATGATTTGGGAGAACAGCATTGAAACATGAAAAATATCATATGTGAAACGAGTCGCCAATCCAGGTTCGATGAACGATACTGGATGCTTGGGGCTGGTGCACTGGGATGACTCAGAGGGATGGTACAGGGAGGGAGGAGGGAGGAGTGTTCAGGATGGGGAACTCATGTATACCTGTGGCAGATTCATGTTGATATATGGCAAAACCAATACAATATTGTAAAGTTAAAAAATAAAATTAAAAAGAAATAAAATCTGTTGTTTAGTGTAAGCATCCATGTTCATTAATTATCTTAGCTAGATAATCTTAACAATCTAGGTTCAGCTTCTACATCAGCATTTGTGGCTTCATCTTGCATTTTCTTTAAAAAAAAAAAAATGGCTTCTTTTCTTAAATTTCATGAACCAACCCCTGCCAGTTTCAGACTTTTCCTTTGCAGTTTCCGCTGTCAGCCTTCACAGAATTAGAGAGCTAAAGCATTTCTCTGAGTTAGGCATTGGCTGGAAGGAATTTTGTGGCTTATTTGATCTGCTATCCAGACCAGTAAAACTATTTCCATCTCAGCAATAGGTGTGGTTCTTTAAAAGTTCTGTTAATGTTGGTGTTTTGACCTCTTTCCATGAATCACAGTGTCATTAATGGCATCTAGAATAAGGAATTCTTTCTTGAAGATTTTCAATTGACTTTCAGTTTTCTTATCATTTATGTGTTCCCTGGAGTAACACTGTTAATTTCCTCCAAGAATTTTTCCTTTGCATTCATAACTTGACTGTTTGGCATTAAGAGGCCTAGCTTTGGGCCTGGCTTACCTTTCTACATGTTTTCCTCACTAAGCTTATTTCTAGCTTTTGATTTGCAGTGAGAACCATGCAATTCTTCCTTTCTTGAATACTCAAAAGCCATTGCAGGGTTATTAATTGGCCTAATTTCAATATTGTTGTGTCTGAAGGGTTAGGAGGGCCTGAGGAGAAGGAGAGAGTGAGGAAGATGCCAGTTTGTAGAGTTGCCAGAACACACCATTAATGGATTAAATTTGCCATCTTTCATGGCTGCCCTAAAACAATTACAGCAATAACATCAAAGATCACCTATCATGGATCATCATAACAAACCAACAAAAAAGAAAAGAAAATGTTTGAAATACAGCAAAAATTACCAAAATGTGATACAAAGACAGGAAATAAATAAGTCCTATTGGAAAAATGGTGCCAATTAACTTGCTGGACACAGGCTTGCCACAGAAGTTCAATTTGTAAAAACTGCAAAATCTGTGAAATGCAACAAAACAAAACACAATGAAATGAGGTATGCCTGTGATAAATCAATAAATAAATATCCCCTGACCCCAGTGGACCCAACCTCTTTATTTGGGGAGAATAGAACAAGAAAATAGAATCTTGAAAGGCATTGGGAAAACTGAGTCCTGCCCTCAGTACCATCAACTACGAGTTGTATCGCCTTTGTGAAGTCAGATAATATTATGGGAATCTTAGTGTCCATACCTGCAAAAAGGAAATGGGAATGGGAATGCCTAATTGAGGATGTTATTAGAGATTATTTTTCAAGTTCCTGATACAATACTTGCCACAGAGCAGTAACTCAGTCCTGCTCCCTATTGTGTTACAAATGATGGCCACACAGAGTGATGGACAAGGTAATGTAACCAGTGCTTCAGAAATTGAGAAAGGGAAACTTATTTCTGACAAGGCTGAAGAAGGATCTGTTTTAAATTAGCTCGAGTTTGGAAGGAGGACCTTTTAGGCAGAGACACCTAGTTTGCACCTGTCTGTGCCCAGAAGTCAGGTACAGATGCTGGGAGGCAGGGGGACCACTGGCGAGGGCAGGGGCTGGTACCAGGGGCGGTATCTTCAAAGCTATTTTTGTCCTCAGATCTATATTTCTAATTTCTTGCCAGGCATTTTTTTATTGATTGTCTCACAGACACTTCAAATTCAATATGCCTATGAAGAAAGTCACTCTTTTCTCCCAATACATACACCCCTTCTTTACTCCTTGCCAATGGTGTATCCATCCTCTTAATTGAAGTTGGAAAAAAAAAAAAAAAGGATTCCTCTTCAGTGTGTAGCTTTTTCATACAGTTTGATGCCACATATTATCATAGGGACAGGAAAAGGAAACAACTAAAATTTGCTATTTGGATAAGCTTGAGTAAGAGGAATGGAAAGGAGGATAATTTTGTAGCTGAGTATTTAGTTCAGATGCTTCCCTGGTGCTATATGTATAGTATCTTCGATTACTCTTTCCTCTTACTATTTCTCATCTAAAAGCTCTTTCTTATTGTTTCCAAACCCAATTAACATGAGGAATTGTGCTTCATTATACTATGTGTTCTGTTTGTTTGCTTATGCTTTTGTTTTGCTATAAGTAGAGTGAATATTATGAGCTATATATATAGCTCTCAAAAATAAGTTGTGTCTGTAGACCAGACAAGAACATTCACGTTAATGTAAATGTTTATGTTTTTTTGTGTAACAATTATGTTCCATGACATTATTTGAAAATTTACTTTGTGAAAGGAACACCTGGGTATATTTTTCTCATTTATTATATTATCAAATATGCACATGTGGCTTTGGCATGCATTTAAACAGTGATTTATTTCCCTCATACCATGGATTTGCAGTCAATTAAAGTTGTCTTGAAGCTGTATTTCTGTGTACTAAGTGATTTGCTAGTGTTTATTCTTCTTCTAGTTTATTTATTCTAGTAATATTCATTGAGCGTATAGTAGAAGCTGTGTTTTAATTTTTTCGCATTTAAACTAGTTTGTTCACAAGGTAAATAATCTACAACAATGCACTTTAAAATAATTTGTCAAGGCTGGTCAAGATGCAAGAAAACAATATGCTGATAGACTTGATAATGAGCGAGACAATATAGATTCAGTATTAAAAACCAAAATATACCCAGTTAGGTCATTGTTTTCCATGTATTTGCCTTTCCAACAAGCCAGCTTTATGAAGCTAACATAAATCAAGGTGATATAGTTACCTATTCTCAGTACATGAAAGAAAAAAATTTCCAAATTAATTCATATACCTATAGAGATAAACTTTGGCTTACCTGATGCAGAGCCAACTCACTGGAAAAGACCCTGATGCTGGGAACAATTAAGGGCAGGAGGAAAAGGGGCCAATAGAGGACGAGTTGATTGGTGTCACCACTGACTCAATGGACATGTGTTTGAGCAAACTCCAGGAGATAGTGAAGGACAGAGAAGCCTGGCATGCTGCAGTTTATGGGGTCATAAAGAGTTGGAAAGAACTTAGCAACTGAGCAACAACAATTGAGACAAACACCCTCAATATCCTTACTTATAATTCTCAAGGTTCCAATAAGAGCCTATATTAAATCTATGAACAGTTAGCTTAATATGTTACCAAATAGCTATGGAAATACAGGTTTCACCTGCTATTTGAAGGCAGAGTGTTTCTATGCAAATTTTCTCAATCTGAAAATACAGTGAATTGATTTTCAGTTTTCACCTTTTTTTCCATAAAAGTGGAAATCCTGTTGATTTATTTTGGCTATCTGAAACATGTACTAATGAGGTCTTCATTTTGTAAAAGTGAAGTGGCACAAAGCAAACTTGAAAAGCAGGGATACCTGCAGTCTAGTTGAAGACATTAAATTTGACCATCTCACATTTAATGCAACCATCTTCTTTTGATTTAAAATGACTTCTTTCTTGTAAGTTGCCATTTAGTAATTAATATACTTTTTTTTTTTAATTCTGAATCTGATGGCATACAAATTATGTTTCTGTTATGCTAGCACAGAACACTTGTGGAGTGAGTCCTTTAGTTTTATACTGAAGTCCTTCTTTTGAAAATGGTAACATCAGTGACTTAGACATATTCATTATATGAAAGAATGAACAAATGAACGAACACTTTAAAATCTAACTTACACTGTTGAAGAGAACTGCAGAACTAAAAATTTAGGTAGTTTTTCCACTCTCTCCAATTATTACTAACTTTTGGTGTTTTTTGAATACATATTCTATCTATATGTCAAACTTAAAGTTTCTTAGTATTTTACTGTGTGCTAATGCATTAAAATAAATTCATTTGCAATTAAATATTATAATTTAAAAGCATTCTTTTTTTTTTTAATTTTATTTTATTTTTAAACTTTACATAACTGTATTAGATTTGCCAAATATCAAAATGAATCCACCACAGGTATACATGTGTTCCCCATCCTGAACCCTCCTCCCTCCTCCCTCCCCATTCCATCCCTCTGGGTCGTCCCAGTGCACCAGCCCCAAGCATCCAGTATCGTGCATCGAACCTGGACTGGCATCTCATTTCATACATGATATTTTACATGTTTCAATGCCATTCTCCCAAATCTTCCCACCCTCTCCCTCTCCCACAGAGTCCATAAGACTGTTCTATACATCAGTGTCTCTTTTGCTGTCTCGTACAAAGGGTTATTGTTACCATCTTTCTAAATTCCATATATATGCGTTAGTATACTGTATTGGTGTTTTTCTTTCTGGCTTACTTCACTCTGTATAATAGGCTCCAGTTTCATGCACCTCATTAGAACTGATTCAAATGTATTCTTTTTAATGGCTGAATAATACTCCATTGTGTATATGTACCACAGCTTTCTTATCCATTCATCTGCTGATGGACATCTAGGTTGCTTCCATGTCCTGGCTATTATAAACAGTGCTGCGATGAACATTGGGGTACTCGTGTCTCTTTCCCTTCTGGTTTTCTCAGTGTGTATGCCCAGCAGTGGGATTGCTGGATCATAAGGCATGTCTATTTCCAGTTTTTTGAGGAATCTCCACACTGTTCTCCATAGTGGCTGTACTAGTTTGCATTCCCACCAACAGTGTAAGAGGGTTCCCTTTTCTCCACACCCTCTCCAGCATTTATTACTTGTAGACTTTTGGATCGCAGCCGTTCTGACTGGTGTGAAATGGTACCTCATAGTGGTTTTGATTTGCATTTCTCTGATAATGAGTGATGTTGAGCATCTTTTCATGTGTTTGTTAGCCATCTGTATGTCTTCTTTGGAGAAATGTCTATTTAGTTCTTTGGCCCATTTTTTGATTGGGTCATTTATTTTTCTGGAGTTGAGCTGTAGGAGTTGCTTGTATATTCTCGAGATTAGTTGTTTGTCAGTTGCTTCATTTGCTATTATCTTCTCCCATTCTGAAGGCTGTCTTTTCACCTTGCTAATAGTTTCCTTTGATGTGCAGAAGCTTTTAAGGTTAATTAGGTCCCATTTGTTTATTTTTGCTTTTATTTCCAATATTCTGGGAGGTGGGTCATAGAGGATCCTGCTGTGATGTATGTCAGAGAGTGTTTTGCCTATGTTCTCCTCTAGGAGTTTTATAGTTTCTGGTCTTACGTTTAGATCTTTAATCCATTTTGAGTTTATTTTTGTGTATGGTGTTAGAAAGTGTTCTAGTTTCATTCTTTTACAAGTGGTTGGCCAGAGTTCCCAGCACCACTTGTTAAAGAGATTGTCTTTAATCCATTGTATATTCTTGCCTCCTTTGTCGAAGATAAGGTGTCCATATGTGCGTGGATTTATCTCTGGGCTTTCTATTTTGTTCCATTGATCTATATTTCTGTCTTTGTGCCAGTACCATACTGTCTTGATAACTGTGGCTTTGTAGTAGAGCCTGAAGTCAGGTAGGTTGATTCCTCCAGTTCCATTCTTCTTTCTCAAGATCGCTTTGGCTATTCGAGGTTTTTTGTTTTTCCATACAAATTGTGAAATTATTTGTTCTAGCTCTGTGAAGAATGCTGTTGGTAGCTTGATAGGGATTGCATTGAATCTATAGATTGCTTTGGGTAGTATACTCATTTTCACTATATTGATTCTTCCAATCCATGAACATGGTATATTTCTCCATCTGTTAGTGTCCTCTTTGATTTCTTTCACCAGTGTTTTATAGTTTTCTATATATAGGTCTTTAGATTCTTTAGGTAGATATATTCCTAAGTATTTTATTCTTTCCGTTGCAATGGTGAATGGAATTGTTTCCTTAATTTCTCTTTCTGTTTTCTCATTATTAGTGTATAGGAATGCAAGGGATTTCTGTGTGTTGATTTTATATCCTGCAACTTTACTATAGGCATTGATTAGTTCTAGTAATTTTCTGGTGGAGTCTTTAGGGTTTTCTATGTAGAGGATCATGTCATCTGCAAACAGTGAGAGCTTTACTTCTTCTTTTCCAATTTGGATTCCTTTTATTTCTTTTTCTGCTATGATTGCTGTGGCCAAAACTTCCAAAACTATGTTGAATAGTAATGGTGAAAGTGGGCACCCTTGTCTTGTTCCTGACTTTAGAGGAAATGCTTTCAATTTTTCACCATTGAGGATAATGTTTGCTGTGGGTTTGTCATATATAGCTTTGATTATGTTGAGGTATGTTCCTTCTATTCCTGCTTTCTGGAGAGTTTTGATCATAAATGGATGTTGAATTTTGTCAAAGGCTTTCTCTGCATCTATTGAGATAATCATATGGTTTTTATTTTTCAATTTGTTAATGTGGTGTATTACATTGATTGATTTGCGGATATTGAAGAATCCTTGCATCCCTGGGATAAAGCCCACTTGGTCGTGGTGTATGATCTTTTTAATGTGTTGTTGGATTCTGATTGCTAGAATTTTGTTAAGGATTTTTGCATCTATGTTCATCAGTGATATTGGCCTGTAGTTTTCTTTTTTTGTGGGATCTTTGTCAGGTTTTGGTATTAGGGTGATGGTGGCCTCATAGAATGAGTTTGGAAGTTTACCATCCTCTGCAATTTTCTGGAAGAGTTTGAGCAGGATAGGTGTTAGCTCTTCTCTAAATTTTTGGTAGAATTCAGGTGTGAAGCCGTCTGGACCTGGGCTTTTGTTTGCTGGAAGATTTTTGATTACAGTTTCAATTTCCGTGCTTGTGATGGGTCTGTTAAGATTTTCTATTTCTTCCTGATCAAGTTTTGGAAAGTTGTACTTTTCTAAGAATTTGTCCATTTCTTCCTCGCTGTCCATTTTATTGGCATATAATTGTTGATAGTAGTCTCTTATGATCCTTTGTATTTCTGTGTTGTCTGTTGTGATCTCTCCATTTTCATTTCTAATTTTATTGATTTGATTTTTCTCCCTTTGTTTCTTGATGAGTCTGGCTAATGGTTTGTCAATTTTATTTATCCTTTCAAAGAACCAGCTTTTGGTTTTGTTGATTTTTGCTATGGTCTCTTTTGTTTCTTTTGCATTTATTTCTGCTCTAATTTTTAAGATTTCTTTCCTTCTACTAACCCTGGGGTTCTTCATTTCTTCCTTTTCTAGTTGCTTTAGGTGTAGAGTTAGGTTATTTATTTGACTTTTTTCTTGTTTCTTGAGGTGTGCCTGTATTGCTATGAACTTTCCCCTTAGGACTGCTTTTACCATGTCCCACAGGTTTTGGGTTGTTGTGTTTTCATTTTCATTCGTTTCTATGCAAATTTTGATTTCTTTTTTGATTTCTTCTGTGATTTGTTGGTTATTCAGCAGTGTGTTGTTCAGCCTCCATATGTTGGATTTTTTAATAGTTTTTCTCCTGTAATTGAGATCTAATCTTACTGCATTGTGGTCAGAAAGATGCTTGGAATGATTTCTATTTTTTTGAATTTACCAAGGCTAGCTTTATGGCCCAGGATGTGATCTATCCTGGAGAAGGTTCCATGTGCACTTGAGAAGAAGGTGAAATTCATTGTTTTGGGATGAAATGTCCTATAGATATCAATTAGGTCTAACTGGTCTATTGTATCATTTAAAGTTTGTGTTTCCTTGTTAATTTTCTGTTTAGTTGATCTATCCATAGGTGTGAGTGGGGTATTAAAGTCTCCCACTATTATTGTGTTATTGTTAATTTCTTCTTTCATACTTGTTAGCATTTGTCTTACATACTGCGGTGCTCCCGTGTTGGGTGCATATATATTTATAATTGTTATATCTTCTTCTTGGATTGATCCTTTGATCATTATGTAGTGACCATCTTTGTGTCTTTTCACAGTCTTTGTTTTAAAGTCTATTTTATCTGATATGAGTATTGCTACTCCTGCTTTCTTTTGGTCCCTATTTGCATGGAAAATCTTTTTCCAGCCCTTCACTTTCAGTCTGTATGTGTCCCCTGTTTTGAGGTGGGTCTCTTGTAGACAACATATGCAGGGGTCTTGTTTTTGTATCCATTCAGCCAGTCTTTGTCTTTTGGTTGGGGCATTCAACCCATTTACGTTTAAGGTAATTACTGATAAGTATGACCCCGTTGCCATTTACTTTATTGTTTAGGGTTCGAATTTATACACAATTTTTGTGTTTCCTGTCTAGAGAATATCCTTTAGTATTTGTTGGAGAGCTGGTTTGGTGGTGCAGAATTCTCTCAGCTCTTGCTTGTCTGAAAAGCTTTTGATTTCTCCTTCATACTTGAATGAGATCCTTGCTGGGTACAATAATCTGGGCTGTAGGTTATTTTCTTTCATCATTTTAAGTATGTCTTGCCATTCCCTCCTGGCTTGAAGAGTTTCTATTGAAAGATCCGCTGTTATCCTTATGGGAATTCCCTTGTGTGTTATTTGTTGTTTTTCCCTTGCTGCTTTTAATATTTGTTCTTTATGTTTGACCTTTGTTAATTTGATTACTATGTGTCTTGGGGTGTTTCGCCTTGGGTTTATCCTGTTTGGGACTCTCTGGGTTTCTTGGACTTGGGTGATTATTTCCTTCCCCATTTTAGGGAAGTTTTCAACTATTATCTCCTCAAGTATTTTCTCATGGTCTTTCTTTTTGTCTTCTTCTTCTGGGATCCCTATGATTCGAATGTTGTAGCGTTTAATATTGTCCTGGAGGTCTCTGAGATTGTCCTCATTTCTTTTAATTCGTTTTTCTTTTATCCTCTCTGATTCATTTATTTCTACCATTCTATCTTCTAATTCACTAATCCTATATTCTGCCTCTGTTATTCTACTATTTGTTGCCTCCAGAGTGTTTTTAATTTCACTTATTGCATTATTCATTATATATTGACTCTTTTTTATTTCTTCTAAGTCCTTGTTAAACCTTTCTTGCATCTTCTCAATCCTTGCCTCCAGGCTATTTATCTGTGATTCCATTTTAATTTCAAGATTTTGGATCAATTTCACTATCATTATTCGGAATTCTTTATCAGGTAGATTCCCTATCTCTTCCTCTTTTGTTTGGTTTGGTGGGCATTTATCCTGTTCCTTTATCTGCTGGCTATTCCTCTGTCTCTTCATCTTGTTTAAATTGCTGAGTTTGGGGTGTCCTTTCTGTATTCTGGCAGTTTGTGGAGTTCTCTTTATTGTGGCATTTCCTCGCTGTGTGTGGGTTTGTACAGGTGGCTTGTCAAGGTTTCCTGGTTAGGGAAGCTTGTGTCGATGTTCTGGTGGATGGAACTGTATTTCTTCTCTCTGGAGTGTAATGAAATGTCCAGTAATGAGTTATGAGATGTCTATGGTTTTGGGGTGACTTTGGGCAGCCTGTATCTTGAAGCTCAGGGCTGTGTTCCTTTGTTGCTGGAGAATTTGCTTGTTATGTCTTTCCCTGGAACTTGTTGGCCCTTGTGTGGTGCTTGGTTTCAGTGTCGGTATGGAGGCGTTTGATGAGCTCCTGTCAATTAATGTTCCTTGGAGTCAGGAGTTCCCTGGAGTCAGGGTTTGGACTTAAGCCTCCTACTTCCAGTTATCGGTCTTAATTTTACAGTAGTTTCAAAACTTCTCCTTCTATACAGCACCACTGATAAAACATCTACGTTAAAGATGAAAAGTTTCTCTACTGTGAGGGTCACTCAGAGAGGTTCACAGCGTTACATGGAGAAGAGAAGTGGGAGGAGGGAGTTAGAGGTGACCCAAATGAGATGAGGTGGAATCAATAGTGGAGAGAGTGGGCTATCCAGTAGTCACTTCCTTATGTGCACTCCACAACTGGACCACTCAGAGATGTTCACGGAGTTATACAGGGAAGAGAAGAAGGAGGCAGGAGACAGAGGTGGCCAGAAGGATAAAAGGGGCAAATGAAAAGGAGGGAGACAGATCCAGCCAGTAATCAGTTCCTTAAGTGTTCTCCACCGTCTGGAACACACAGAAATTCACAGAGTTGGGTAGAGTAGAGAGGGGTTAGGGAGGAGATACAGGTGACCTGGTGGAGAAAATGGAGAGTCCAAAGGGAGAGAGAGCAGTCAAGCCAGTAATCTCGTACACTAGTGAAAAATGGGTCCTGAAGATTGGGTTCTTAAAGGTACAAAATTGGTAACAAATACATAAAAACAAAAATTAGAAATCTAGAGTAGAGTTTGGAATTTCAAAAATGCGATGTTAATGAAAAGAAGAAGGAAAAGAAAGAGAGAAAAAACGAACAAAGAAAAACAAACAAGGTCGTGAAAGTAATAAAGAAACTACAGGTACAAAATTGATAACTAATACCAAAAAGCAAAAATTAAAAATCTAGAGTAGAGTTTGGAATTTCAAAAATACAACGTTAAAAAAAAAAAAAAAAGAAGAAGAAGAAGAAAAATAAAGAGAGAAAACAAACAAACCAACAAAAGCAATGTCGCAAAAATTATAAAGAAAATACAGGTACAAAATTGATATCAAATACCAAAAAGCATAAATTAAAAATCTTGAGTAGAGTTTGGAATTGCAGATATATGATGTTATATAAAAGAAGAAGAGAAAGAAACAGAGGGAAAAAAAAAGTCACAGAAATTATGAAAAAAACTATAGGTACAAAATTGATAGCATATATCAAAAGACTAAAATTAAAAATCTAGAGTACAGTTTGGGATTTCAAAAATACAATGTTAAAGAAAAGAAGAAAAAGAAAAAAGAAAAAAAAACCATGGTCAAAAAATTATAAAATATATATATGAAGTTTGCTGAAGAAGAAAAAAAAAATAGGGTCTTTTTTTTTTTTTTTTTTGCAAAGTAATAGTTATAAAAGTGAAAATTAAAGGACAATAGAGGACTTAAAAAATTTTTTTCTTTTTTAATTAAAAAAAAAAAGAAAGAAAGATTGATCGTAAAAATAGTAAAAATATATCTAGGTCTTTCTCTGGTTTTGTTGTGAGTATTGTGGGTTCAGTTCATTTTTGGCAGTTCCTTAGTCCGACTTATATTTCTCAAGATCTATAGGCCCCTTCCTATGTAATCCGTAGTAACCACAGGGTTTTAATCTATGGCCTGTAGCTTCCAAGGCGTTTCCCTCTGTTACAGCTTCTTCTGTTTGCTGGTCTCTTCAGTGTCTGGTTCCCGCCCTGACACAAAGGGGATGGTTGAGGACTCTATTTTTTTTTTTTTTTTTTAAATTTAGGCTCACTTGTTCAGCCGCGCTGTGGGGAGGGAGGGAGGGATGCTGCAAACAGATAACACTGGCGTGCGCTCGCAGTGCCTCAGCCACACTGGGTCTGCCCCCGCTCACGGCGTGTGTAGCCTCCGTGCCCACACTGCTCGGGCTCTAGGTTGTTCCGCCGGGAACAATCAGAGGCCGGCCCTGGGCTGAGCTCCCAGGTCCAAGCCGCTCAGGTTCAGGCACTCGGGTAGTCCTCAGAGGCGCAGACTCGGTTGGGCCTGCGTTTTGTGCTCTTCCCAGATCCGAGCAGCTCAGGTGATGTGTTTGGCGGGCGCCAATGCTGCGACTTATTGCCTCCCCGTCACTCGGTTATCTGGGTGTAAAACCGGCGCACCTTCTCAGGCAGATGTTGACCGTCCAGACCCCCAAGAAGTTTTAGTTAGCAAAGAAGCCTGCTTACAGTTTTATAGATAGTGTCTCTCTGGGGCTGCGATTGCCCCCTTCCAGCTCTGGCTGCCTGTCACCGGAGGGGGAAGGTCTGCAGCCGGCTATCTCTGCTCAGTCCTTTGTTCCGTGCGCGGGCCTGGCGGTGTCTTAGGTTAGGGCTGGCTTTTCGCGTGGTAGATATCCCACAGTCTGGTTTGCTAGCCCAAATTATTTCGCTCAGATAGCGCTCAGGACATTCGGGCGGATTCTTACTCTAAGGGACACAGCCCGCGCCGCGCTTCCCTGCCCAGCCCCCGCTTGCTAATGCCCTGTGCTGGCGTCTGTGCTGCTTCTCCGCTGGGGGAGTTACCGTAGGGCTCACAATCTGCTATTTTTAATTGTTTATTTTTTTTCCCCTCCCTTTTATGTTGCCCTCTGTGCTTCCAAAGCTCGGCACAGATTCGGCAGTGAGAGGGTTTCCTGGTGTTTGGAAACTTCTCTCTTTTTAAGACTCCCTTCCCGGGACGGAACTCCGTCCCTCCCTCTTTTGTCTCTTTTTTTGTCTTTTATATTTTTTCCTACCTCCTTTCGAAGAGTTGGGCTGCTTTTCTGGTGCCTGATGTCCTCTGCCGGCATTCAGAAGTTGTTTTGTGGAATTTACTCGATGTTTAAATGCTCTTTTGATGAATTTGTGGGGGAGAAAGTGTTCTCCCCGTCCTACTCCTCCGCCATCTTGGCTCCTCTTCCAGCATTCTGTCTTTGAATGTGTATCTTAGACTTAACATTCTTGTGGGTGGGAGGGAAAATAATATCCTTGCAATATTTCCTTATTAAAAAAAAAGTTTTTTGCTGGTCTATATAGAAACTTTAGATATATAAACTATAAAATAATAACAATGGCAATAGAAATACTAGGCATGTAACTTTCAATGCAGTCATTTCTAAAAATGGCAGTCTTGCCTGACAGATAGAAATATGATGTTAACATATTTAATCTGCTAATTGTGTCATCTTGAACACATACCTAACGGTTGTGATGAAGGATAAAACCAGGGCTTTTATGCTATTGCTTAGATTCAGCCATAAGGGATATTCCACCCAGAGCAGGAGGCATTGTATGCACTGTCTTATTTAAAAATCTTGCCATTTGGCACCTAAGCTCTCAGACAGAATTCAAACCCAATTGTAAGCAAGAAGGATGCCAACTTAACAGATGAGCAGAAAGTGCCAAGGCCAAGAGTCCAGGTTCACATATCAAATGTGCTTACTTAGGGCAGGATTCCCAGGTATAAATCTTCAACCATGTTCAGAAAAACTGTGCCAGCTTGAAGAGGTTGCCCTGCTTTTAATCCCCATAGAACTAGAATTAAACTTGAATTTATTTTTAGAGAGGCAATTTAGTCACTAATCTCTATTATCTTTTTAAGCTGGAGGAAGAATAGGTAGCTTTGGAATTTTGTATTTAATTGCCCAATCTTACTCTGTTGTTTATCTCATTGCTCATTATGATTACAATAACTTAAATGCCATTAATTCAAAACTTTGTGTTGACTGCACTATATTGAACTATTGTTTATGAATGATATGGTAACATAACATATAGGTCTGATTTTTTAAAAGGATGTTTACTGATTTTCTTAATAGTCTCACAATATTCACTCAAAGCTGAAAGTTAATATGAATAATGTGTGAATAATTATGTACATTTGACCTTTACATGATAGTGAAAATTAATAATTCACTGAGTCATTTTACCCATGGATGACTGTTGATGAAAATGTATGATAAGAATAAATTTTGCTGAGAGACTCAGTATTATGGTCCTTAAAAAATTGTATTATATTTTTAAAATATGTACCTAGGAAATCTTTCAAGAAAATTGTTGGACAATTTCTGGTGTTTACTAAAATGAGCTAGTATGCATTCATAGTTGAAGTTTATTGGGTATATAATAAAAAGTGCTGAGACTGAGTCTGATTCACAAAGGTAGTTAGTACACTTAGACACTGGTGTTCTTATCACATAATTTGGCAATTGACAGAGCAAGAAAATTAAGTTTTACAAAGAAATTAAATAAAGTTTACAAAGAAATTAAATACTAAGAGAATGATCTCTTTTAGATGTTTCTAGGAGAAGGTAATGGCAACCCACTCCAGTCCTCTTGCCTGGAAAATCCCATGGACGGAGGAGCCTGGTAGGCTGCAGTCCATGGGTCGCTAAGAGTTGGACACGACTGAGCGACTTCACTTGCACTTTTCACTTTTATGCATTGGAGAAGGAAATGGCAACCCACTCCAGTATTCTTGCCTGGAGAATCTCAGGGACAGAAGACCCTAGTGGGCTGCAGTCCATGGAGTAGCACAGAGTCGGACACGACTGAAGTGACTTAGCAGCAGCAGTGTAAAACAACATGAACTCTCAGAAGGCAAGATTGCTATAAAAGAAACTCTTCCAACTGCTTTATAATCCATGTGAAAGCCAAATGCTAATCTCTAAATTGTTTTACTAGAGTGCCTCAACATAAGATGCCATTGTTATAAAAACTTTTATGATTTTGTTAAATAAGGAAAGCATGCCAGTTATAGGAGTATTAGACAATACAGTTACTGACCCTGGTGATTCAGCAATAAAGAATCTGCCTACTAATGCAGGAACCATGGATTTGATCCTTGGGTCAGGAAGATCCCCTGGAGAAGGAATTGGCAACCCACTCCAGTAATCTTATCTAGGAAATCCAATGGACAGAGGAGCATGGTGGGCTAAAGTCCATGGGGTTGCAAAGAGCCAGGCATGACTGAGCAACCAACAACAGACAGTATAGACAGCATTATATGTTGATTAGCAAAATAGATATGGAGGTAATTTCCTATCCTAAAAAGCAAATATATTTATTTGCAAAATATGTCCTTATTGATTTAAGATGGCTATCAACATGATTATTTTCTAACTAAATCATTAAAATTATTTTAAAAAGAAATAAGGAATTAAATACGTTCTCTCTCTTTAGTGGCTAAGTCATGTCCGATCCTTGTGACCCCATGGACTGCCTCTGTCCATTGAATTCTCCAGGCAAAAATACTGGGATGCATTGCTATTTTCTTCTCCAGGGGATCTTCCTGACCCAGGATTCAAACCTGGGTCTCCTGCATTACAGGCAGATTCTTTACCAACTGAGCTATGAGGGAAACCCAGAATTAAATACACTCTCTCCAAAATAAATCTCAAATGCATATTGAAGGAAAACATGGGGAAGATGACTCAAAACATCTTGTAGTGTTACTTAAATTTTGCTCTTTGGACTGTGAAAAATGGAAAATGTCATTTGGCTACCATTTCCTTTTATCTTGTGCTTCCATAAGAATGTTATGTGTTTATGACCTTATAATTAAAGATATATTGGCCTTGGTTTGGGGTGTTTTAGTCACTAAGTCATATCTAACTCTCGTGACCCCATGAACTGTAGCCTTCTAGTCTCCTCTGATCATGGGATTTCCCAGGCAAGAATGCTGGAGCGCATTGCCATTTCCTCCTCCAATATTGGCCATGAGTTATACATAAATAATAAACTTGCTGCATATCCACACATATATAGGTAAAACTCCAGATGCATAAAAATTTAGTGGCAGAGACATAAAAATAATTTTCCCTTATCTTAAAATACTGTTTAACAACCAAGAAAATGCCTTGTGAAGTAGAATTACTCTTCACATAGCTAAAGTAATCCTAATCAAAGTTAATGAGCAATACACACTTCCCAGTCTTTTATGTCAGTGCAGACTAAGAGTTCTTACAAAATAATTAAATGTCAAGGCAAACAAGTGTAGGATTTGCATGGTCAAATCCTACCTTTTAAGTGAGGTATTGTAACTGAAAGAGAAAATAACCTTTCATTCAGCCACAGGCTATGCTGAATTCACATGTGAAATATTGCCTGCAGATGAGTGTAACATTTCAAAAAACATACATCAGGTTTGGAAAAGCAAGAGAACAAAAATGAAATGGTCAAGGACTGGTCATTGTTTCCATGGAGGATAGTCATTGGAGTTGCTGGTGTGGGTTTCTAACACAGATTTATGACAGTTTCTCAGCCTTAAATGAAGTGCCACATTAACACAACCACAAAATCTGTCACTTTCATTAGTCTACTGTGTCAGTTGCTCAGTAGTGCCCAAGTCTTTGGGACCCCACTGAACATAGCCTATCAGACTCCTCTATCCATGGGATTTTCCAGGCAAGAATACTGGAGTGTGCTGCGATTCCCTTCTCCAGGGGATTGTCCTGATCCAGGAATCAAACTTGGGTCTCCTGCATTGCAGGTGGATTCTTTACTGGCTGAGCCACTAGGAAAACCCTTCATTAGTTTAGACAGTCCAAATTTGCTGTGCAGGACATTTACTTGGGGAAGAAGGAATGGAATCGGAGGTCTGGGAAAGCCTTTTCATGATGATGAAGGTCTCACCCCTTAAAAAACAGAAGAAAGAAAGTGAAGCATGGTTTTAAAGAAATTCTAGTAGAGGTATCAGGAAGTCCTGGAGTGAATGCCATTTCCCAGATACAGTCCCTATGTTAGTACATCTGTCATGTTCAGTCATTGCCTAGCAGCAGCTGTGAAAATTATCACATCCATGCAAACATATTCTACCTCTTAACTGGCAGGCAGCACCTGAGGCCACCGGTCATGTATGTAGGAGATTGATAGACAATAGATGTAGCGTCATGTCAGCCAAAATATTGAACCTGCGCCACCCCCATGTTTGTCCTTCCAATCTGGATACCACTGCTCCTTTTCTAGACAGACGTGTGATCCTTCGTGCTCTCAGTTGTTCAGTTAAACAACCCCATGGATGGCAGCCTGCCAGACTCCTCTGGTCACCATGGGATTCTCCAGGCCAGAATACTGGAGCGGGTTGCCATTTTTATCTCCAGGGGATTTTCTGGACCCAGGGACCAAATTTGTGTTTCTTATGTCTCCTGCATTGGCAGGCAGGTTCTTTACCACTGAGAAGCCCCTAGTTAATTCTTCATTGAAGGATAAATTAGAAAGCTCAGGAGTCAAGTGAGAGAGTAAATATATGATGATATATGATCAAAGTGTACTCACAGTGTGAATTATGTAATGTACAAGTGTGGATAAATTTAACAGAGACATATAAGAATCCCCTCAATTTAAATCAGTTAATGCGAAATTTCAAAGAAATACTTTTCCTGTAATTAGACAACAAAGTGTCACTAACCACTTTTATGTTACCTTTAAATGCTTATTTTTAATGTATTATTTATATTGTTTTGTTCTTTATCAAGGGTTTAAAACTTTCTCAAAAACAATGCTGAAAACTCTTTCAATGTAGATAGGCTGCTTTAACTTCTGATGCCAATAATGTAGTTACACTTTCTTTAAAATAAGAATTTAACCTTATAGCTGATGGATGCAGGAAGCTAAACACATGTCTCCATTAAAAAAAAAAAAAAAAGAATTTTCAGTAAAGCAAATTGACCAAGGGACTTTAAAGAACTCTAAGAACTCAAGAATGCTAATCATGGTGGGCAGAGAACTCTATAAGCGGCCAGAGTATAGGGAAGCCTGTCTACTTTCGTTTCTATTTTTCATTGCTGTGGGAGAAAGAATGAATGGATGCTGGAATTCTGGAGGTGCAGCTAATCCAGAGTGCCAAAAAAACACAAATTACAGCTTTCAAGAGCTGGGAAATAGTCACGGAAATGAATCACCCTTGCTAAGGTGGTGATAGCTGATTGCTGTATGATAAGCGATTCCAGAAAGGCTTTGTTGCCAAGAACCTGAAGGTTGAGGAAAAACATCAGAAGGAATTTCTGACCGACCACCTGAATTCCAGGTGAGTCAGAAGAGAACATTCTAATAAAAGGCAATGGGTATGATGAGGATGAATTAGGAAGCCAAATCAAATAGGTTTTAAAATTATGTGGAATATCTATTGTTATTTCCTTATTGAAGTTGTTCTAGGGGATGATAGCCTCTTTTATGAATTTTGAGTTTACATGATTTATTAATGTATTTAATTAAAGCACAGAAATGATGACTAGCGCCCTATTAATAACCTAAAATATGATAAGGTTAGATGTCTGTCTTCCTGAAAAGCAGTCTCTGAAACGCATCATTCTGCTGACAAGCACTTGTTTGCAAACTGGAATCTTGAATACACACACTTGGGCACTTTGAGGGGAGCTGCCAAAAGGAAATGAGGAAAATCAACCTTCAATTGCTGGATGGAGAAGCAATGCAGATACTGTTATAACTTACTCATGAGTGAGGAACAGAGGAAAGTATTCTAGTAGACACCACAAGAGCAGAATAAATCTCATGACTTGTATGTAACCTTCTTTCAATAATTAGAAACAAAAAATGATTCAACACAAAAAACTATCTTCTCATTACCCTTTGTAATATATTTAGGACAAAAAGTGTGGCATCTTTGTTAAAAAGTTTCTTTCTATTAGTATACACGACAGATGTTGTTTTGTTTTGTGTTATTCAATTTTATAAATTCCAGCTTATTATATAAGAAGATATTTACAATAAAGATGTCTGAACAATAAAAAAAAATAGCATTATTAGCATCAACAGAGGACATTAGATTCTATACATAAAATGTTAATATTAAAATAATTATGTGTATTTAACCACTTCTATGAATGATAAATGTGGATGTTTATTGAATATTTTTGGTAAGTGAATACAGTAGGATACTATGGAAAGGGCATGAGTATTGTAGTTACATCCATGTGGAGCTAAATCCTCTATAAATGTTGTATTCCTTATCTGGATCTTGTCAAAATTCTCATTCTCTAAGTTTCTACTTGCCCATCTGTGCTACAGGGAAAATGATACTATTATTGTAAAAATTGGGGAAAATTTTCCATGTCTGTTTTTGAAGATATCAGCAGTCATGTGATAAGTATCCAAAAATCACTTCTTCCATGTTGCTGAATAAGGATGTGGCTACTTTATATGCTTAATTTGGAGCCACCCTCTAATTCTTTTGTGGCTAAGATGACAACAAATCGACTTGCAATGCAGGAGACCCGGGTTTGATCCCTGGGTTGGAAAGACCCCCTGGGGAAAGCAATGACAACACACTCTAGTATTCTGCCTTGGAAATCCCATGGATAGGAAAGCCTGGCAAGCTAGAGTCCATGGGGTTACAAAGAGTTGGACATGACTGAGTGACTACACTTTCACTTTTAGTTTCCTTAAGCTGAAGTGCTTTGTCTTTATGAAAAAGGTGAGAAACTTTCATTGCTTCCTTTCTCACTGACAGTTTAGCCCTTTAGAAAAGTTTGCCTCAATGGAACATCCGAACTCCATAATTTCCAGGGCAGCATAAAAATTTTGAAAAATCATAGCAAAATGATACCAAAAAATGTAATTCAAAAAGATACATGCTCCCCATTGTTCATCACAGAACTGTTTAGAGTGGCCAAGACATGGAAGCAACATAAGTGTCCATCAACAGATAAATGGATAATGAAAATGTAGTATGCATGTCCATGTACACTCACACAGACACACACACACACAGGAATATTACTCAGCCTATCAAAAAGAATGAAATAGGATGATTTGCAGCACCATGAATGGACCTGGAGATTATTATACTAGGTCAAGTAAGTCATACAAAGACAAATATATTATATTGTTTACATGTGGAATCTTACAAAATCATACAAATTAATTTATTTTCAAAACAGTAATAGACCCAAGACATAGGAAAAAAAATAAAAAGATTCTGGTTACCAATGGGGAAAGAGAGGAGATGAATAAATTAGGAATTTTGGATTAACATATACATACTACTGTATACAAAATGGGTAACCAACAAGGACCTACTATATAGCACAGTGAACTATATGCAATATTTTGTAATAATATATAAGGGAAAGAATCTGAAAAAGAATATGTATAAATATAGATATACATGTATAACTGAATCACTTTACTGTATACCAGAAAGTAGCACAACATTGTAAATCAACTAGATTCCAAATAAATGAAATGATAACAAAAACTATAGATTTTATCTCACTAATAGCTGTCCAGTAGACATATAACTTGATTAGAGGACGCAGTCAATGAATCCTACATTTTCACAATGGGCTTTCATATCATGACCATTATATGCTCACACTACTAAGTTTTATCTATCATTTGTAAAATTGCATTTTTATGTAGCAGCTGGTCAAAAATATGTGCACTATTGCATAGCAATATCAACCAGTCAACAGAGACTTCATACATTTGTTAATACTGAAAATTAAAAATAAAATATATGAAGAAATAATTAGGTGTGCTGAAACAAACAAACATATTTTCTGCCTCATTCAGATGGTCTGTGCTTCCATCTCTACGAGAACTTCAAGCAGAAATTACCTTTCCAGAAATCCAGATTTTGGATCTGTTATACAGACAGCATCAAGAAAAGTTCAGAAAGTTTATAAGTGAAGGATTTGTCTTTCTAACATCGCTTTCAGTCCGTCAGTTCAGTTGTTCAGTCATGTCTCTTGCAAAGAGTGACCCCATGGACTGCAGCACGCTAGGCTTTTCTGTCCATCACTACTCCCGGAGCTTACTCAAACTCATGTCCCTCAAGACAGTGATGCCATCCAACCATCTCATGCTCTGTCATCTCCTTCTCCTCCTGCCTTCAATCTTTCCCAGTATCAGGGTCTTTTCCAATGAGTGCATTTATCGCATCAGGTGGCCAAAGTATTGTAGCTTCAGCTACAGCATCAGTCCTTCCAATGAATATTAAGGACTGACTTCCTTTAGGATTGACTGGTTTTGATCTCCTTGCTGTACAAGGGACTCCCGAGAGTCTTCTCCAACACCACAGTTTGAAAGCATTAATTCTTTGGCGCTCAGCCTTCTTTATGGTTCAATTCTCACGTCTGTACATAATTAATGGAAAAACCATAGATTTCACTGTATGGACCTTTGTCAGCAAAGTGACATCTCTACTTTTTAATATGCTCTCTAGGTTGGTCATAGCTTTTCTTCCAAGGAGGAAGTGTCTTTTAATTTCACAGCTGCAGTCACCATCTGCAGTGATTTTGGAGCCCAAGAAAATAAAGACTGTCACTGTTTCTATTGTTTCCCAAACTACTTGCCATGAGGTTATGGGACCGAATATCATGATCTTTGTGTTTTGAATGTTGAGTTTTAAGACAGCTTTTTCACTCTCCTCTTTCAATTTCATCAGAGGCGCTTCAGTTTCTCTTCACTTCTTGTCATAAGGGATACATTACTTTAACACTTAAATAAACAGCAGGTATGGCCAATACTGAAAATAAAATGTTTGCTGGGAAAGCATTTTATGTGCTTTTAATAACTCTTTAAGCACTTGTTCCTTGAACATGTCTTATGTGCTAGAACACATTGCTCAGTGATAAACATCTACCTGCCAGTGCCGGAGATGTGAATTCTATCCCTGGGTTGGAAGGATCGTCTGGAGAAGGAAATGGCAACCCACTTCAGCAGGTTCTTACCTGAGACATTCCATAGATCGAGAAGCCTGGCAGGCAACAGCCCACGGAATTGCAAAGAGTTAGACACAACTTAGCAAGTAAACAGTAACAACAACCTATGTTGTTGTTGTTGTTGTTGTTGTTGCTGCTGCTGCTGCTAAGTTGCTTCAGTCATGTCCGACTCTGTGTGACCCCAGAGACGGAAGCCCACCAGGCTCCCCTGTCCTTGGGATTCTCCAAGCAAGAACACTGGAGTGGGTTGCCATTTCCTTCTCCAATGAATGAAAGTGAAAAGTGAAAGGGAAGTTGCTCAGTCATGTCCGACTCTTAGCAACGCCATGGACTACAGCCTACCAGGCTCCTCCATCCATGGGATTTTCCAGGCAAGAGTACTGGAGTGGGGTGCCATTGCCTTCTTGGTTGTTGTTGTTACCTAGGCATAGTTCTAAACACTCAATACATAAGTTAACATAAAAAACAAGATCTCTATCCTCACAGGGTTCATGTTCTAGTCAAAGGAGACAGAAAATACACAACACAAAAACAGCACATATACATAATAATTTAAAGCATTCACATAGTAGGTTTAAAGGGGATAAATGTCAGAAAATAGAGGGATGGTATGGAGAGGGAGGTGGGAGGGGGCTTCAGAATGGGGAACACATGTACACCCATGGCGGATGCATGTTGATGTATGGCAAAACCAATACAATATTGTAAAGTAAAAAAAAAAAAAAATAATAATAAAATAATAAAAAAATAAAAATAAGTTGTGGTACACATAGACAATGGAATGTTACTCAGCCATAAGAAGGAATAAAATTGGTCAATTGAAGTGAGGTGGATGAACCTAAAGCCTTAACTCTGTATGAGGGAAGTAAGTCAGAAAGACAAAAACAAATATTGTATATTAACGCATATATATGGAATCTAGAAAAATAGTACTGATGATCTTATTTGCAGGGCAGGAGTGGAGGCACAGACATAGAGAATAGATTTGTAGACATGAGGGGTGGGGGAAAAAGGGAGGACGGATGGAGAAAGTCGCATTGACAAATATATGGAAAGTGAAAGTTGAAGTAAAGTCACTCAGTCGTGTCCGACTCTTTGCCGCATTGCAGGCAGATTCTTTACCAGCTGAGCCACAAGGGAAGCCCAAGAATACTGGAGTGGTTGCCTATGCCTTCTCCAAGGGATCTTCTTAACCCAGGAATAAAACCAGGGTCTCCTGCATTGCAGGCGATTCTGTACTAACTGAGCTGTCAGGGAAGCCCATACTTCCATGTGTAAAATAGCTAGCTAATGGGAAGCAGCTGTATAACACAGGGAGCTCAGCTAGGTGCTCTGTGATGACCTAGAGGATGGAATGGGGGTGTGGGAGGGCGGCTCTAGAGGGAAGGGTTATATGTATATACATGGCTGACTCACATGGTACAATAATTATGTCCCAATTAAAAAAAAAAGTCAGAAAAAAAAGAGCTGGTCAAAAAAAAGTTTGCCCTCTGAGTTGCATTTTAGATAGAACAGTCAGGGCACAACTCATTGAGAACTTGACATTTGAGTAAAGATTCAATGGAAATGAGCCCGAAAACTCTTTATTTCTTTTCCAAAATAAAAAGATTTAGAAGTCCGTTGGAATAGTTTAAGTTTCCTTCCTGTTCCTTTATTTTCTTTTATTATAGAGGAGGTAAAAATTTGAAAAGAAAGAGCACCTCTAAGCCAAATAATATTCTGTATAGCTCAAGTTAAAAGGTTTTAAACTATTCATTCTTCCCTTTCTCCTTTTTCTTTCATCAAAATTCTGAGCTACTTCCTTCTATCTTATTCTTGTCAGAATTTCCCATGAATCAAGAATAATCACAAAGATTCTTAAAGTGATCTTTACACAACTAAGCCCATGAAAATCATGAAATTTGGCAGTGCCAACTCATCAAGCACAGAGAATACCCATGATATGACATCTGCACAAGACATTTAATCCACAATTGAATTATATATTGGCACGCTAGGGTTCATACTTTAACAAAATAGAGATATTCAGATGGTGCAGGAGAATCCACCTGCCAATGCAGGAGATGCAAATTTGATCCCTGGGTTGGGAAAATCCCCTGGGGCAGGAAATGGCAACCCACTCCAGTATTCTTGCCAGGGAAAATCCCATGGACAAGGGGCCTGGCAGACTACCGTCCATGGGATTGCAAAGAGTCAGACATGACTTACTGACTAAAAGCAAGCAAACAAATGCAACAATGCCATACCTTCACAATGCCTTTTTGAACTGAAATTGTAGGTAATATTATGCTAGCCTTGATGATCAGAAAATAGACTATATATTTTACATAGGGAAATTGATGTTTTATAATTATCTGGCAACAATATTGTTACATATAAAAATCTCTGGGACTTTGCTTTTTCCGGATTAAATTAAATAAAACATATCACAAAATGTATATATAAAAAAATCACTGACTCTTATTTTGTTCTAGTGTTTTCTTTGTTTTTCATCATGTATACCAACACGAGAAGCTGGCTGTTGGCTTTAATGTGTAGCCAGTAAGAGGTACTATAATGGGATGAATATTTTAACTAAAAAAGAAATTGTTTCCTAATATATGAATCAACATTGGAGGATATCAGCAAGCAAAGAGACCCATTAATGAATCTTTGTCTTATAATTTGAAAAACGTATATCCAAATATAAAATATATAAAAGCTCCAGTTTTCTCTATAGCAGGACTTCACTATTTCTTCTGCAGGGCTGGGTGAGCTGTACTGAAAGTATATGTTGGCCTTTCTTGAGAGGCTTCGGTCACCTGTGACACTTTCTTTAAAACCGTGAAAACTGTGGTGCATGGTGCTCTATGTGAAAATGTGAAAACATAATTTTACATTCTGATTTCAAACTATTTATTATACTGTCTCTAACTCATTGCCTCTTAAGAGATCAGAAATGGAGTTGAAACTATGTCCCACTGTTTGTTCTGTGTTAATAATTATCCAGTATAATTTTTTCCTAGGAGAAGGAAATGGCAACCCACTCCAGTATTCTTGCTTCGGAAGTCCCATAGACAGAGGAGCCTGGCAGGCTACAGTCCATGGGGTCACAAAGAGTCGGACATGACTTAGTGACTAAACAACAGCAATGATTTCTTCCTAGCTTTGAGACGATGTATTCAGACATATCTTTTGAAAATTGGACTTCTGCGATAAAGTGTTACATATGAAAGAATAATATCCATTCCATTTATAGATAAGCAGCTAAATCATTATATCTTGTAATCTTTGTGTACTCCTGATGCTTGATATACTGATATTACATATTTTAATGTCTTTTCTTATTCTGAGTACATATCCCAAGAGCTTCTCTTCAGTAATCTACCATTTTATCTTTTATCTGAGCATTTGAACTCTAATGCCTGCTGGATCAAACACTTCCTTTCATTAATAAGATGAAACAATTTTTTCATCTATTGTTCTTAATTTAAAAAATAAACCTGTGCATTATAAAGATCAGAGGCAAAAGTCAGAGATGCCAGAATATTCAGCAAGTTCTACGTATTTATCAGGAATGTATGTATTGTATTTGAATTTGAAGCACCTTACAATAAAATGTGACCTTTTGTCTTGGAAAAAGCCAAATAGTATGTAAACACACACACACACACACACACACACACACACACACACACACACACAAACCCAAAGAACCTATCTATCTCCAAAGTAGTCCTGATTTGTGTAGATGTTTAAAATTTCAGTGATAATATAGGAGTAAAAGAAATTCCAAATGACCTTGAGAAGTTATTTTTTGGTCCTATGACACCACAGAAACCTTACTTCTATTCCTTTATTTATGGTACAGTCTATGAAATCATAGCATAGATAAATGTAAAGTTCAACATTTAAGTGCTTTTTCTTTTTGATAATTACATGATAGTTCACTGAGTAATGTTTTCCTATAAAAGAGTAATACAAATCTGCAAAACAGAATCTAACATTCTGAAAAATAATTCTGCGCATCTAAGGAAAAATATGTATGCTCTTCAGACCTTGTATCAGAGGAAGTAAAAGCTTTAGGGTGTGTGTAAAAGATGAGTTTTTCTTTTGTTTTTTTTATTTTTTTTCTGGGGATGAAGGGCCAGAAAGAACTTTGTCATTCTGTCTGCTGCCAGAGAAAAGGGGGCTTGTGAAACTATGTCAGATGTAATGTTCCTGAAAAAATGCTCGAGTCTAGAGGCTAGACTTGTCTCATCTCTTCTGTCTCTTCCTTTAATGAATCCATGCACTTTGCATTGTCTTGTTTTTCATTTTATATTCTTACTTCTTAAAAGCTGTCTTCAGAGTCTGGTACAAACTGCTTTTACTACTTCTGATCACCTGTTCAGTTTGTTTCTTGGGATCATTTCACATCAGATTTTTTTTCCTGTTTTTGTCACAGGAACAAATCATCTCCCCACATGTGTGTATTGCCAAGTGGTCTCACTCCTAAAAGCCAATAGAAACTGATAAGGAAACAAAAATTGCTTTGCCTTGCTTCCCACAGGCATTAAGACTTCACTGATCTTTCATTAATTGGTTTGATGATTTTATTCTGATGTCTTCCTTTCAGCCTACTTTTTGCATCAGTATTTTGTCTCACATTGTAATTGTGTCCAAGGCCAAGATTTTCTGACATATTTGTCTTAGAACATTCGAATTAAGTGATTAATAGACATCTTTTTTTTTAGTTAATAAATTGTTATTTCATGCTATGTGATCTCATTTTACATCCAAACATACTTGAGAGGAAAGGGAGATGTTGGAAAAGGATTTCATAGTTTGCTCAGTCACTCATTTACTAGTAGATCTAGAATAGATGAAAAAGCAGTTCTTTGTGTATGTGCGTGTGTGTGTGTGTGTGTGTATGTGTATGTGTGGTTTAACAGCAATTCATTTTTTTTCAAAGAAATAGTTTGCAATGCATAAGTGTATTCATTATTTTCACTATTATTTTAATATGTCATTTGATTTTTCCTTCTATAATGCATCCTCAATACAGATCTTG
This sequence comes from Bubalus kerabau, assembly GCF_029407905.1. Lineage (NCBI taxonomy): Eukaryota > Metazoa > Chordata > Mammalia > Artiodactyla > Bovidae > Bubalus > Bubalus kerabau. The sequence continues at coordinate 54,876,627 of NC_073641.1, forward strand.
TAAGCAGTGTACCTCAGCTTTCTCATTTCTAAGACTGGGATTTGTTAAATGTAAATGAAAGCAGAATATTAAAGAATATTCTTTCGTGGTATAAAATATGAATGGGAATGCTATTTATATCTTGTCTTGAAAGTCTTCCTTAATGCTTTTCTTCAGTATTTTATTCAATTTCTTGGTTATACACTTTAATTCTCATTTGTTTTCTGATCAAATATTTATTGATATCGTATTGTATTTTTGGAGACTCTTATAAGTGCTAAAAATATAGCAATGAAATACACTCTGGTGGTAAAACTCAGAAAAATCATTAAATAAATAAATTTTAACATGCATATATTGGAGAATAATAGGGAAATAAAGACAAATAGAGTGGCTATGAGGCTTAGGGAGCAATGAAGTTGTGGAAGTTTTCAATTTCTAATAAGATGACCAGGAAGTCCTCATTGGGAAAATGACCTTAAAGAAAGTCTGAAATAAGTGTCATAACTCTGAATATCTGGGGGCAAATCATAACTGGCAAATGAAACAGCAAGTACAAATGTTCTGAGATAATAGGGTACTTGTCTCATCTGAACAGTAAAACTAGAACTGTAACGAGCTAGAGAGGAATACAGAAACATGAAGCAGTGTGTGCCTGCTGCTGCTGCTGCTAAGTCACGTCAGTCGTGTCCAACTCTGTGCGACCCCACAGACGGCAGCCCACCAGGCTCCCCCGTCCCTGAGATTCTCCAGGCAAGAACACTGGAGTGGGTTGCCATTTCCTTCTCCAATGCATGAAAGTGAAAAGTGAAAGTGAAGTCACTCAGTCGTGTGCCATGTGGGGGCTTTGTAAGATCTGGTCTTTGACCCTCTCTGTGGTATAATTCAAAGCCATGGAAAGTCTGAGTGATGTTCTCTTTGCCTATTGTTAAGATCAAGAAGCCAAGGAGGAACAGAAAGGAATCCAGAAGAACAGTTAGGAAGCTATCACCCCTTGGTCAAGTGAGAAGGGATGATGCTGTTGACCAAATGGCAGTGACACAATTTCTTGATGTGTTTTTAGGAAAGAGATGACAGTATATCCTGATAGTTTAACACTGGCAAGAGAGAAAGAGAGGAGCCTAGAACATCTGCAAGGCTTTAAGGTCTGAAAAGATGGAAGAATGGGGTCACCCTTAATTGAGATATAGGAGGAGCCATTTGTGAGAGGCTGTGATGATGGTGGTAGATGTGTGTGTTCAGGGGAATTGGTGGAGTTTCTTTCATTGATAAGTTTAATATAATAATTAGATCAAGTCCTATAATCTCGATTACTACCTTCCTTTTATCCCATCAACAATTAGTTGTTAGTTTCTTTTGCATCTACCTTTGTCACTTTTCTGGATCCCATGTCACCTTCCTATACTCACTGACTGACATTGCTCTTCAATCCTTCTAGTCTGAGTTATTAAAACAACCTCTCCATGATCTCTCTGCTACTCATCATTGTTCTATCTTGTTCATCTCAAGCATTAAAGACAGACTGCTTACGTGCTAAGTCACTTCAGTCCCGTCTGACTCTTTGTGACTTCATGGACTGTAGCTCACCAGACTATTCTGTCCATGGGATTCTTCAGGCAAGAATAGTAGAGTGGGTTGCCATGCCTTCCTCCAGGAGATCTTCCTGACCCAGGGATTAAACCCGCATCTTTTATGTCTCCTGCATTGGCAGGTGGATTCTTTACCACTAACGCCACCTGGGAAGACAGATTAATACTTTTGAAATGCTGTGGATTTGATGTCACTCTCCAGCCCAAAGATGTTTGAAGACTTCCACTCATTTTCCCCATTCATTTCCCCTTCTGGTATTCAAGGTATTCCAAAATCTAACTCTAAGCTTCCATCTTTAAAATTTATTTGTCATTATTGCTTATCACTAATTGCAATTCTATCAATTGAATTGTTCCTTATGACAGGATTACCCAACTCCCTCCTAACCTTTCAACCCATTTTCACTCGACCATACCTCCTTTCATTTGAGATCAATTGTAATTCTGTCTCCTTAAATACATACTCAACTCCTACCACCAAGAGATAGCAATCAGTCTCTATTGAAACTCCCATTTTTAATTTTGTTATACTATTTATGTCCATGAGTTTAAAATTGTATCTTTAATTATAAAGTGATTCCTCCAGAGAAGATCTTGCTTGTCTAAAGGATAATCCAGGTAGAGATGGAACTTTCTATGGTCAAGGTGTACACTGTTGAATAACAGTGTAACACATACTAGTTTTTAAGACCAATGCAGTCATAACAGTGCAGTCAATGGCTGTAAAAACTTAAAATATTGAATGCGTTTGATTTTTTTAAATCTCACTTGCCTCATCTCAGTTGGAGAAATGAAATTGCTTGTAATATCAACAAGACAAGGATCACCTTTACAAGTGGAAAAGATATAGTATTTTGATCCCATATAAGTACCCATACTTATAATTGTATCTTGAGATCTATTCTGCTACCCAGTATGTAGAGATATGATCAAATTTGGTGGTAGCTTGTTTTTCTTAGATAATAGGCCCCATGTTCAAAGGGAAGCAAAGACTTAAGTTTTTGCCAGGAATGACCTTTCACTATAAGAGTTATTTTAAATGTCTATTCTTATCACCAAAGACTTAGTCTGAAAGGAGTAAAAAAAATCAATAAACCTATTTAAGGATGGTGAAAAGACAAAGTAGATTATATAGTTGGAGCATTTAAGGGTAGAGAAATATGGAAAGATGTTGCATTAATTGGGAAAGTAAAAAATATCAAATGTCCTGTCATTTGAAATCTTATTAATGTTAAGACCAAATCTGAAGAAGTATATAATCTTTCAGTAAGAGTCCAAGTTAAATATTCTAACTTAAAAATTGTATGGTTCTAGGAATAATTGTGATCAAATGTGTTGGATAGAAATCAAATAAGCACATTTAGACATAAGCTCAGATAATAAAAATGCCACTTAAAGGGCTTAACTGAAACAAGGCAAAATTCATATCACAGACTAGAACTTCTGGAAAGAAGGGCTTCCAGGAGGCAAGGGCGCTTATCTTCTAGACCCTGTGGATTCAAGTACTTGACCTATGGGATGACTGAAAACATCATGAGGCTGGACACTCTGCAGGCTTGTCCTCCAGCACAGCGACTTCTCTCATTTTTATTCTTATGGGGCAAACTTGAGAGAGTGCTTAAAATAAGCAAGACAAAACAATATGCATTTGAACACCAAATAACCTGAACTAGGATATCACATCTTTAAATGTGCTACTAAGAATATCCAGTGCTTAGACCTTAAAATTTGGGGAAGTCAGAGTCTTACAACTGGACTCAGCTATACCTTCTCTAACAGGGGGAAAGAAGACCCCCAGCCCTGACCTCCCACCCCAACCCTGGTTTCATCCATCACATGGACAAGGAAAGCGCTTCTGATATCATTCATGGACAATCCTGCTTATTTATCCACAATCCTACTTGCCTGTCCACTAAGCACCTCTGATGAAATGTCAGTGTCAAGGTTAGTGCTTTTCATAATAACCAGGCTGCAAGGTGAAGGAGAAAAACATCCATGTTATGTGTTACAGAATGTTGAATCTATGATGTGCTGTGCTGTGCTTGGTCATTCAGTTGTGTCCAACTCTTTGCAACCCCACAGACTATAACACACCAGGCTCCTCTGGCCATGGGGATTCTCTAGGCAAGAAAACTGGAGTGAGTTGCCATGCCCTCCTCCCAAGGATCTTCCCAACTCAGGGATCGAACCCAGGTCTCCTACATTGCAGGTGAATTCTATACCATCTGAGCCAGCAGGGGTTTATGATACTACTGCTGCTGCTGCTAAGTTGCTTCAGTCGTGTCCGACTCTGTGCGACCCCATAGACGGCCTCCTACCAGGCTCCGCCGTCCCTGGGATTCTCCAGGCAAGAACACTGGAGTGGGTTGCCATTTCCTTCTCCAATGCATGAAACTGAAAAGTGAAAGTGAAGTCACCCAGTCGTGTCCAACTCTTAGTGACACCATGGACTACAGCCTACCAGGCTCCTCCATCCATGGGATTTTCCAGGAAAGAGTACTGGAGTAGGGTGCCATTGCCTTCTCTGGGGGTATATGATAGGCCTCTCAAAAAATCAATTTCATGCCTTTCATAGGTGCAAAGAGGTGAAAAGGCTTGACAAAGGTCACTCAGAGATCAAATTACTGTCAGAACTTTGACGAGAAGTGAAATCTCGTTTTGTTTTTTCTATGCAATCTTCAATGAAATTTTGCAAAGAAAGAATGAAAGATACAGGAAGAGAGGGAAAAAAGAAAGAAGAAAGAAAAAAGAAAATAGCAACAAAGGTAGCTCAGCATATATTCAATTTTTATCTACATAAAAAAGACAAACCAGAGGATTATTCAAATTCTAGACATCCAGGTTTTCATTTTGGCTATGCTTGGATTTCCCAGATTTGACAAATTTAAAGAAAAAATACATTTGATCCTTAATCTTTTCTGTGTCACCACTCTTAAATCCTAGCCTTAGCCCAAACTTTTGTGTGACTGGGCCTGAACTTCCTAAAGTGTATTTCTTAGAACATGAGCTTTATGATATGTCAGTACTGTCTCATGAGACAAACTATGAGGAAACCTGTAAAATAAAAAAAAAAACTAAATTTTCATTCATAAATGTATTGTCCAAGTCCACTAAAACACAGTGAGAATCCTCAAAAAAAATTTGTCTTTTGATTATTTATTAATAATTGCCCTACCCAAGATAGTTACTTTTGCAACAAAGCTCTGCTGCAAAACTCTGATAATTAATACAAACAACCATTTAAACCATATATAATGTTATTTTTATAGAGATAGTAAACTCTCATTTGGAGGTACTAAGCTAATGTTTCAGAGAAGGCAATGGCACCCCACTCAAGTACTCTTGCCTGAAAAATCTCATGGATGGAGGAGCCTGGTGGGCTACAGTCCATGGGGTCGCTAAGAGTCAGACAAAACTGAGTGACTTCACTTTCACTTTTCAGTTTCATGCATTGGAGAAGGAAATGGCAACCCACTCCAGTATTCTTGCCTGGAGAATCCCAGGGACGGGGGAGCTTTGTGGGAGGCCGTCTATGGGGTCGCACAGAGTTGGACACGATTGAAGCAACTTAGCAGCAGCAAGTAATGTTTATTACTGGTACCTGGATTTTAGTTGCAAGTTTTCTATTTATGAGGAATGATATGCTTTTAGTAGATAGAATGACATTACAATATCTAGAATCTACTCTAACTTCAGTGGTATATGCTATATGAAATATGTATATGTTAGCTTTATGAGACATCACTAAGTACCTGTCTGAAAATATCAAAATATAGGCAGACAAAAATTCAAGGCTTATTCTCTGTGAGCATTTTTCCCCATAGTTTATTTTTCAGAATATTTCCAATAGTATTTGTTTAATTCAGTACCACTTGTTCCATTTTAAGTTTTCTGTATATTTTGGCCACAAGTAGTTTGATCAAACAGAAACTTTCATAAGTTGAAAGTTGAAGATATTGGAACTACCTAAAATTCAATATGACTTCAAAAGAAACAGATCAATAGTGATCTGTAATTTGTGTGCCTTTGTTAAGTCATGCTGTACCTGCTACAGAAACCTCTGCAATTCACTATCCTTCTGGTGTGCATTATTCAAGGCTCAGTGCCTTTGCAATCCTCACTAAAGCTTTTAAGAATATTTTCTAGCTATTAGCTCCTGTCTTTTGGGGGAGAGGGGGGGTGAGTAGTTATTAAAACAGTTATTTTTGTAAGAATAAACATGATCCAGAGATTAGAAGAAATAGCTGATATTATTAGTTTTTGATAGCTCTAAAATTTATTTAATATGAAATGTCTTTACCAAAGGGCTTGCTCCCCAGGTGGCTCAGTGGTAAAGACTCCACCTGCAATGTAGGAGATACCAGTTTGATCCTTGGGTAAGGAAGATCCCCTGGAGAAGGAAATGGCAATTCACTCCAGTATTCTTGCCTGACAAATCCCATGGACAGAGGAGCCTGGTGGGCTACAGTCCATGGGGTCCCAAAAGAGTCAAAAATGACGTAGCGATAGACTTTCATTTTTCCTGAAGTTGTAAAATTCACAAATTCAACTCAGATTTGAACCGATCCACTCTCTTAAACTTTGAGGATTTGATTTCTTCTTTTAAATTAATATAACATATTTGGAGAGTAGCAAGTTCATTTTACAGCGTGCTGACTTTTAGCTATAGAATGTTAGTCCCAGCAAGATGCAGATGCCTGAAGTAGGCCACTGCATTAGCATGTTGCTCTAATGGCTTTAATTGACTTACTTTCCATAAGCTTAGCCATCTAAGCATTCCCATAAAACACTCTATAATAAATGTTCAAGTGAATTAAGATACTGAGTTCCAGGATTGTGTATCTCATGAAAGAAAAATGAGTTCTTAGATATGTGTTATACATTCTGTGTAGAGTTTCCAGTGCTTGCAAATAATTATAGCAAAAAGTGTTTAGAACAGCAGTTGCTTATTATATAATTTAGAGAAAAAAATGGAGATAAATACACAAATGCAAAAGAACTAAATCTATTGCTACATTATCTGCTGGATTTTGAGAAAAGGATTTCTCATTGGATGTAATTTATATTAAAAAGCCAAAGTGTGAGAATGCATTCAGTTAGCTATGATATTTTCTTTTAACTGAGTTGGAAAAAATTCTCTTACTATCTGTGTACTCTACTGAATTTCAAGCACATGAAACAAGCAAAACACTTCTTGGGAGAAAAACAGCTTGTGCACCATTTAATGCCAAGTATATTCTCAGGAAACAGAATGGAATCGCTTTTAAAAATGTATAATATTGTCTGTTAAAGCCAAAAGCTATGCCATTCACATGAATTATAAATGAAGCACCCAAGTTAAGGACTAAAGAAAAAAATCAGTCTTAAAATTGCACTCACAAATAGCATCATTTCACATGAGTTTTAGGTCTATTTTCCAGGGGCCTATCTAATATTAGTATAATGCACCACAGGTTATACAGCTAAGTTCTATTCCAGTGAAATTTAAGGATTTAACATATGTTATCTCAGTGATTGTAGCTTGTCTTAAAATACATTAATTTTCTCCATGATTGGCTTGTTTTTTAAGCGCTTGATCCTTTCATTCACTACATGAATTACTTCTAAGTACTTGTTCACATCTGAGATGGAATCCAGACTGTATGACAAAAATCACCTGTCATATCATTTCAGCTTACTTTTCTTTTTGACCTATTCCATTAAAACTAGACTCCTCTTGCACCAAAGAATATTCCACCTAGATTCTATATTAATTAAAACAAAGGTTTACTTTCATGTTTTGGCAGGCAGTGTTACAAAATGAATCAGTCATCAGCAAATGTCTTGCAAATTGTTTTGATTATTCTATTTACTTTCAGTAGTCAGCATAACACTTCTTTGTAAAATTTGTGGTTTCAAAGTATCCCTATGAAAACTGAAACAGAGCAGTTAGAATTGCTCTGTCAAACTTCTTTTTGTCAATTTATTGCCTTCTTTGAAGAGTTATTTTCTGCCTTGGTCTCAGTTCCAGCATTTCTAATTAGTAACTTATAATAACAAAATCTTGTAATAATTTTACAACAGTTTCTTGTTTAAAAGAGTTGAAAGGTACTAAAGCATATTTGTGCAGGCTTAGCACTTCATACCGAGAAGGCAATGGCACCCCACTCCAGTACTCTTGCCTGGAAAATCCATGGGCAGAGGAGCCTGGTAGGCTGCAGTCCATTGGGTCGCGAAGAGTCGGACATGATTGAGCGACTTCACTTTCACTTTTCACTTTCATGCATTGGAGAAGGAAATGGCAACCCACTCCAGTGTTCTTACCTGGAGAATCCCAGGGACAGAGGAGCCTAATGGGCTGCTGTCTATGAGGTCGCACAGAGTTGGACACGACTGAAGCGACTTGGCAGCAGCAGCAGCACTTCATAGAGGCAATTGGATTCTGACTGTGATGCTGTGTTAATATATCCACCAAGAAGGAAGAAGCTAAAGCCTCAACACTTAAGGATGTGTTTCTCTGGTGTTTCAGTAGTTTAGAACCCACCTGCTAATGCAGGGGACACTGATTTGATCCCTGATCCAGAAAGATCCCACATACTGCAGGACAAGTAAGCCTGTGCCCCACAACTACCCAAACCTGCTCTCTAGAGCCTGTGTTCTTCAACAAGAGAAACCACTGCAGTGAGAAGCCTGTGCAACTACAGAGTAATCCCCGCTCACCACAGCTGGAGAGAGCCCACACAGAGCAACAAAGACTCAGCACAGCCACAAATTAACTGATTAATTGATTTGAAAAGAAGACTTAAGGGTGTTTCTCAAAGTCAAAGCCAAGTTTCCCCTCATATCTGTTCAACAAAGCAGGGATTTTTTCATGTTAAATTATATATGATGTTATAGATTGTATTTATATCTATTTTCTGGGATCATTGGCAACTTCAACTTTAGTTTTTTCTCTTCTATTGTGGATTCCAATAGTTATAACAACCCACAATTATAACACTAATTAATATCATTATGAATAATTTTGTGTTTTATAGACATTCAGTATGTTCATGTGAATCAGCTGAAATTAATAGTTTCTATTTAGTAGTGTAAAATACAGCATCATATCCCCAAATTCTTCTATGTTTGCAGTAGGAAAGTGGGCTCCACATTCCAGCCACGCCCTGTTTTCCTGCATAAAATGGTGTTCTGCCATGGGAACTTGCTTCTTCACAGTTAAAACCTATAACTACAGAGAATTCCTCATTATTCACAGCATCTTTAGGCTGGAATAAAATAAATTTGGAGGACTACACTTCAAAAAAGTCTTGACAACAGATGTGTGAAAGAATAGACTTCGGGTAAATTTGTGGAAACAGGGATTTTTTTAGCCATTTTGGGACAATGGGGAAGAAGGTTAAGAATTGTGTTTCTTGATTATAAGTCAATAATCACTGGGTCTTCAATAAGTCACCATTAATGGTTTTGAGTTCAGTTATCTTCTATATTGTCTTTGCTTCCTCAAGATGTGCTGGAGCCTGTAGGTATGATTCTCTCAATAAAACATCCAAAGCAAAAAGATGGAAAGGAAAGAAAAATTAGTGAGAGGAGAGGAGAGAAAAAGAAGAGAAAGGGAGATGGGGAGGAGCAGAGAGGAACAGCATAGACTTGAAACGAAGGATAATTGAGAAGTTCAGTTCAGTTCAGTTCAGTCGCTCAGTCGTGTCTGTCTCTGCAACCCCATGAACCGCGCAGCACACCAGGCATCCCGGTCCATCACCAACTTCCAGAGTATACTCAAACTCATGTCCATCGAGTCAGTGATGCCATCCAGCCATCTCATCCTCTTTCGTCCCCTTCTCCTCCTGTCCCCAGTCCCTCCCAACATCAGGGTCTTTTCCTTATGAATCAGCTCTCCACATGAGGTGGCCAAAGAATTGGTGTTTCAGCCTCAGCTTCAGTCCTTCCAATGAATACCCAGGACTGGTATCCTTTAGGATGGGCTGGTTGGATCTCCTTGCAGTCCAAGGGACTCAAGAGTCTTCTCTAACACCACAGTTCAAAAGCATCAATTTTTTGGTGCTCAGATTTCTTCACAGTCCAACTCTCACATCCATACATGACCACTGAAAAAACCATAGCCTTGACTAGATGGACCTTTGTTGGCAAAGTAATATCTCTGCTTTTTAATATGCTATCTAGTTTGGTCTTAACTTTCTTTCCAAGGAGTAAGCGTCTTTTAATTTCATGGCTGCAATCACCATCCACAGTGATTTTGGAGCCCCAAAAATTGAAGTCTGACACTGTTTTCTCTGTTTTCCCATCTATTTCCCATGAAGTAATGGGACCAGATGCCATGATCTTAGTTTTCTGAATGTTGAGCTTTAAGCCCACTTTTTCACTCTCCTCTTTCGCTTTCATCAAGAAGCTTTTTAGTTCCTCTTTACTTTCTGCCATAAGGGTGGTGTCATCTGTATATCTGAGGTTATTGATATTTCTCAAGGCAAATATTAATAATCACACATCACAAGAGAGAGGATTGTACTTTCATATAACAATCAAGGCCATTTTATTCAACTGAGATGAAATTTTGATCTGAGGATCTAAAGGGAGGTTTTCTTTCTTCCAGAATTTTTGCTTGGCTTTTCTTGTCATTTGTCCCAAGCTAAAAAGTGTTGAGTGGGTTACCCAGGTGGATCTAGTGATAAAAGAATCCATCTGCCAATGTAGGAAGCATTCAAGAGATGCAGGTTTGATCCCTGGGCTGGGAAGATACCCTGGAGAAGAAGGAAATTGCAACATACTCCAGTATTCTTGCCTAGACAATCCCATGAACAGAGGAGCCCGGCAGGCTACAGTTCATAGTGTCACAAGGAGTTGAACATAACTGAGTGCGTGTGCACACACACAGACACACACACACACACACACACACACACACAAACAAGGGGCAGGTAGCTTACAGCTGAGGACAAAGACATCAAATCCCAAGTGTCAGACACACTCATTTTATGAAGAGTTGGAAAGAATGTAGATAACAGGCCAGAGATCAAAGACCTTTTGAGCCAGAAGAAGGAAGTTTAGAGAACTGTGTTTCAGAAGGCTGTACCTCCTTTACTCACTCAGTGTCGGAGAAGGCTCTGGGGAAACTCTTGCTTTACCATTAGAATGTGATTCTCAGCATGAAGAATTAAAGCCCTCTTTCTGAGTAGGCTGAGCTATAGATTCTAGAGAATATGCCTCACATTTCCAGAGCAAAAGAGACAGCCAAGGAGAGAAAGGAAACAATGTGAAAAAAGGAAAATACAAGTCTGGACTTCTGGGATGTAGTGAGAATCACTGAGCTTCATGGGTTGAGAGTAAGCTGGCCTCTTATGCATCACCTCAAACTGATCTGAGAATCTTATTAGGGGGCAAGGAGATCTCCTCCATGACCCTGCAGAGCACTGGTCACTAGCGCTGCCTGGGGTGGAAACTACTGAAGAGAGGCAGGAAAAGGTGAGCATCACTGGATCAGAGCTGAGAGGTGTGTGCAACAGAGACCCAGTGAGCACCCTCTGAGAGACAGGATTAGGCTCGCTGGCCTCTTGGCTGTCTAACAAACGTGTTAGGGAGGGAACGATCCTGGAGAAGCCGAGAAATCTCAGGGGGTATCTGTCAATATTGAGTGAGATAAAGATGCCTGAAGTTGACTGAATATTTACCTGATTGAAACCATTTTAAAGTGAGAGTGACTAGAATATCATGAGATAGCAACATTAACTTTTCCTCTATTAAGCAGACATGAGAATCCAAAAAGTGAATTAGATTCTATTAAGGAAACAGAGTTTTACGTTTCATACTTAGATTTCTGACTATGTAGTCTGTCTCTGTTACATTTCTACAGAGTCATTTCTTTTTGACCCACCTCAGAAAAGTATTGCATAGTACTTTCTGTGTAAGAACACAAAAGTGATCTTATTTGGGGATTTTTTATTTTTATTAGATACGAGCTCAGTTGCTCATATCTAGTCTAGAAAAAGCGCCTGTGGGTAAAAGAAGACTAAAGAATTTTAAAGTCAGTCTGATGGTTGATTTTATGATTCTTAAATATGTCTTTCTTCATTAACACCAACAACCAACAAGCACATTCAGATTTTCATGCAAGAACAAAGTCAGTGCAATGATGCTATGGAATAACAATGAAAAAGGAGGCAATGTTAATACAGCACAGTTCACAACAACAAAGAGGTGCTGTCTCCATATATTGCAGGGAACTACTGGTAAGTGCTGTAAGAATTAGAATATAGCAATCATATAGACAGATATTAAAATTCCAGGTTTGTCATGTCCTTATAAAGGTTAATTAAAGCATATAATCAGAATGTAGAATGAAAGAAGTGATTAGAGAATCTAACCAGAGAGCCATGCATACATTCACTGTACCCACAATCATTGGTCTCTAACTTTGCTTCTGTATAATGATTTTTTCCAGCACTATATAAAGTTTCTAATCGCAAAAGTGAGTATACAATTTTGTAGACCACTTTTGAGAAAGTCATGTGTATAGTTAAATTTGTGTGGGCGTCTGAAAAATGCTAAGCAGTCAGACAGACCTCAGATTTTTACGCCTATTCCTCTTTGATGTCTATAACAAAGTTTACCATTAAAATTAAGTTATTCTATATTTAGAAAGTCAAGTCCCTAAAAATGCAAATATGTCTGAAGCAAACAGTACAGTATCTTTCATTTATTCATAGAGAAATGCAAAAATAGACAAAATTATAACAAATGTAGATGTCCCCTGGAAGTGAAGTAATGAATACAAGAAAGTTTATGGAGAAGCCAACATTCATATTGAGTGTGGGTGTGGATAGTGCCTGATGAAATAAACATGGATTTGACACTGAATCAACAAAAAATGGGCAGGAGAGGACACAAGTATATTTGGAAATAATTGTACTTTGAATTTTAACTTGATCATAGATCCTGTACTACTATTCAGTTCAGTTACTCAATCATGTCTGACTCTGCAACCCCATGGACTGCAGCATGCCAGGCTTCCCTGTCCATCACCAACTGCCAGAGTTTACTCAAACTCATGTCCATTGAGTCAGTGATGCCATCCAACCATCTCATTCTCTGTGGTCCCCTTCTCCTCCTTCCTTCAATCTTGCCCAGCATCAAAGTCTTTTTCAATGAGTCAGTTCTTCACATCAGGTGGCCAAAGTACTGGAGTTTCAGCTTCAACATCAGTCCTTCCAATGACTATCCAGGCCTGATTTCCTTTAGGATGGACTGGTTTGATCTCCTTGTAGTTCAAGGGACTCTCAAGAGGCTTCTCCAACATCACGGTTCAATCTCCAAAATGACAAAAAGAGTACTACTTCTCATAAGAAAGAAATAATTAAAGCCTAGAGATTGTAATACTGAGTGAATTAAATCAGACACAGAAGTTGAAGCATCATATGACAACCCTTGTATGAGGAATCTAAAAAGACATGATGCACAGGAACTTATTTACAAAACTGAAACAGACTCACAGAATTAGAGAATGAATTTATGGTTGCTAGGGAGGAAGGATAGGGGGAAGGGATAGTTAGGGAGTTTAGGATAGACAGGTACACACTGCTATATTTAAAATGGATAACCAGCAAGGACCTACTAGCATATGGAGTTCTGCTCAATACTATGTGGCAGCCTGGATGGGAGGGGAGTTTGGGGAAGAATGGATACATGTATCCCTGGGTCGGGAAAATCCCATCCAGGAGGGCATGGCAACCCACTCCAGTATTCTTGCCTGAAGAATCCCCAGGGATGGAGGAGCCTGATGGGATACAGTCCATGGGGTTGCAAGAGTCAGAATAACTGGGAGACTAAGCACAGCGCAGGATACAGGTATATGTATGGCTGAGTCCCTTTGCTGTCCACTCAAAACTATTACAATATTGTTAACTGGCTATACTCCAATGTAGTATAAAAGTTTAATTAAAAAAAAGAAATAACTATAACAAATTCAATAAAGACTTTTAAAAAACAAAAGCAGCTCTAACAGAATAATGGTATAGTCAGTACTGTGTGTCTTAATACAGAATGAAGTAGTTAGCTAGAAATTAGAAAAACATAGCAGAATCATTATCTTACCTTGTGCACGCTCAGTTGCTCAGGCATGTCCAACTCTTTACGACTCCATGGACTGTAGCCTGCCAGGCTCCACCACTGAGCCACCTGGGAAGCAGAATCATTAGGAGGTGATAAAACAGCAAGTGATAAACAGGTACAGAAGGCTCTAGAATGCATGGTGGTCTTCCAAGGAAAAATGCTTAAAACACAATAGTTTCCCAAGGGTCCCAAGGCTGTGTGTGGAGAGGAGAAAATAGACAGAAAGCCTGATGGTGGAAGAGCACTTTAGATGAATTTCACTGCTTTATATTCTTGCCTGGAACCTGTGAACAATGTTTGTTGTTGTTGTTGTTGTTTGCTTGCTTCTTTGTTTTTTACTCAGACTTGAATGAAGAAGTGGCAGTGATTGGGGGAGATTGTAAATAAACTCTTATTCTAGTAGAATAAAGAAGGAAAAACAATAATAAAAAATAAAGACCCTGCAACGTCTCTTTCTCGTCTTATCCTCTTGTGCTTGGTAAGCGGAAATTTTCCATTTTCTTACTCAGTTAGATTGAATTTCCCAGCGGTCCATGACTGTTCCACCAGTTGCTAATAGACAAAACAATAACTACAATAATAGCACTTCTGTGGTCAATAAAGTTGTTAAAGTTGTAGGTTAAAAACTAAATAATTTCCACGACTGCAATTCTTTCAGTGCCTTTAATAAGCCACTTTGCATTTTAAGGTCCAAGCAGAGAATATACAATGTAGCATTTGCCAAAACTATTTTAATGTAGACATAATTTTGTTTTATTGTTAAGTAGAATGTTGCATAGGGCTAGAAATCCTCAAAACATTTAGGAATTCTACTTTGGAGACTTGCTGCCATTCCCATCATCCTTATAGGAAGATGTCTAAACTTGTGAATAGCTGTGTGATTATCAGCTACCCATAGAGCTCAGTTGGTAAAGAATCTGCCTGCAATACCGGAGATCCCGGTTCTATTACTGGGTAAGGAAAATCCGCTTCAGTATTCTTGGGCTTCCCCTGTGGCTCAGCTGGTAAAGAATCCAATTGCAATGCAGGATTCATGGGTTGGAAAGATCCCCTGGAGAAGGAAAAGGCAGAAGGAAAAGAACCAGTATTCTGTCCTGGAGAATTCCATGGACTGTATAGTTATCAGATCACAAAGAGTAGGACATGACTGAGCTACTTTCACTTTCAGTTTTTCACTTATCAACTGCACAATTCAGAATATGCCACATGATCTCTCTGACTATATAATAATTTCATTGTAAATAAAATGTGCTTTCACCCAAGAAGTCATTTCAAATATGCTTGAAAGCATATATTAAACTTAAGTTCATTGTTCATTTTGCACTTGTAGATAGTTATATCAGTAAAAATACATTTGGAATTTAAATACTGAAAGTATGCTCTTAAATTGTATCCTTTTGAAAGCCACAACATGGGAAGATAACATGTCTTTATGAAATAAACAATGAACTGATTCACCCTCCAATATAAAAATACAAATGGGATATCTTTATTTTGGAATCTCAATTGTATTTTCAAGTCAAGGAATATGAAATTGTATTTAAATACATACTTCTTTACACAGCTGTAAGCAAGGACATGCTCTTAACTTAGAATTTATTCTATTCTGATTTTGCTGAAATTTAAAGATGTGCCTGGACATTTACTCTATGATTGCTTGGTTCTCAGAAAAAGAGGATGAAATTCTAAAAGCAAAAACAAAAATGTTTAACTGATTTGGGTTAGTATATACCAGAAAAAAATATTAGGTAAATACTTTATTGCATTACATACTGTTTTTTTTTCTTTTTTTAATATAAATTTATTTGTTTTAATTGGAGGCTAATTACTTTACAATATTGTATTGGTTTTGCCATACATCAACATGAATCTGCCACTGGTGTACACATGTTCCCCATCCTGAACTCCCCTCCCACCTCACCCCCATACCATCCCTCTGGGTCATCCCAGTGCACAAGCCCCGAGCATCCTGTATCATGCATCGAACCTGGACTGGCAATTCGTTTCACATATGATTAATTTTGCTGCCTAAACATTGCTGTGATTCTTTATTACATGTGTGACTGCATTCTGAGATCTTCTGTAAGATATTCTTTTTTTTTTTTTTATAAAAACCCTTTACCATTCATAAAAGAGTTCATTAAAATATTTAATAGGAAAAAATCAGTGTACAAAATATACAGCAGGAAATATAGAGCATTCTAAGCTTTTGAACTGTGGTGTTGGAAAAGACTCTTCAGAGTCCCTTGGACTGCAAGGACATCCAACCAGTCCATTCTAAAGGAGATCAGTCCTGGGTGTTCTTTGGAAGGAATGATGCTAAAGCTGAAATGCCAGTACTTTGGCCACCTAATGCAAAGAGTTGACTCATTGGAAAAGTCTCTGATGTTGGGAGGGATTGGGGGCAAGAGGAGAAGGGGACGACAGAGGATGAGATTGTTGAATGGCATCACTGACTCAATGGACGTGAGTTTGAGTGAACTCTGGGAGTTGGTGATGGACAGGGAGGCCTGGCATGCTGTAATTCATGGGGTCACAAAGAGTCGGACACGACTGAGTGACTGAACTGAACTGAAAATTTGTTTAAATGTTCTCTTCAAGGCAAAGCATTAATAAATAATCAAAATAAAATGCTAAAAAATTAGAAATTAATAAAATACTGTTGGTGCCCCCCTCTCTCTCTCTTTCTCTGTCTCTGTCTTTGCCCCTGTTTGCTCTCATATTTCTTTTCTATCATCTCCTTTCTCTTCTCTCCTCTCTTCTCCAAGGTCAAAATTTCTAAGTTAAATGGAAGGCTCTAATTAGTGCCTTATCTCATTACAAAGCCAAAGAATTTCCAATTAGTTCGAATTTAATAAACTTGACAGCTTCTATTCAGAGGAAGAACTGCTTCAAATTACCACTACACTTTTCATTAGATTAAAGTAATTATGTATTAAATAATACACAATTTAGTTTTTTATAAGATGCTAACACTAGCCAGTGTGGAATAATCCAAATACTGTTATTACAATATTTATTTACAACCACAGTGTCATAAGCTGTGATGTGATTAAAATAAGCAAACAAACTCATATTGCTATTTTCAGCTGTTTCTTAACAACACCATTTTTGAGCTTTTTTAATCACTTCCCTACCTCAGTAATGTCATTTGTAGAAGTTTACAAATTTCCAATCAAATAAAAATAACATAACATAAACTAAGGAAATTAATAATTTTCAAAAAGAAAATGGACTCTCCTAGTATATCAGAACTCTATTCAATTTGAATATGTCTAATTCAACCTCCTCATTTTATTGAAAACAAAATTGGGACTTCTCTGGAAGTCTAATGTTTCAGATTCTGAGCTTCTCTTTCACGGGGCATGCGTAAGATCCCTGGTTGCGGGAACTAAAGATTCCACATATCAACAGCAAGACCAAATAAACAAACAAACAAACAACAAAACTATAGAAAACAAAACTGAATCCCTGGAGATTTTTTGAGTCTTGCCAAATTCACACTGTTGATAAGAACACTCCAGCTTCCCTGGACTGGCTTTGGACTGGCTTTAGACTTGCTCAGACAGTAAAGAATCTTCCTGGAGTGCAGGACCCTGGATTTGATCCCTGCATTGGGAAGATCCCCTGCAGAAGGGAATGGCTACCCACTCCAGTATTCTTGCCTGGGAAACCCCATGGACAGAGGAACCTGATGAGCTGCAGTCCATGGGGTTGCAAAGAGTTGAACATAACTGAATCATATCATGGTTTAATGAATGTTAAAAAAAAATGGTTAGCATATTATTTCCTAATGTTCCTATCTATCCTATAAGCTAAGCTCTAAAGGAAACAAGTTTGTATGTACTCAGAAAATAAGCAGATCAATATTGGTAACTCCTACAAAGAATGCCACAGACTGTTTATCAATAACAGGTTCATATACATAGATATCCCAAACTTTTAATTGCCAGCTTTTAATTCACTTTCAATTAAAGTGTTGTTAAGTGACCAAAATATTTTGAAATTTTCTTAATCAGTTGTTCCTTTCAAGTTGCATGCAGGAAAAAGAAGAGATATAGTGGATGAAGCAATTGCATTTAAACAAAACAAAAATTAGAGTTAATAGAGGATTCAGATCTATAATAGGAACTTTGCTACCAAGTTTATATGGTGTGACCTATATTTTTTAGGTAAAGAAACTAAGACATAGAGAACCTATAGCCATAGATATTCTTAGCAGCAGGTCTAAGACATAAACCCTGCAATTTCTTGTATTTCAAGTCAGTAGCACTGTACAAGTTTAATCTTCAGTAATTTTATGTTCAAGATCTATGGATGCACTTTATTGGCTCTGTTTCTAATACAGTTTAGGGATACAAGAATTGTATTAAGAGTCTCTTCTGATTCGTGTAGCAAAGAGTCAGACACAACTGAGCAACTGAACTGACTGACTGACTGAGGGATACCAGATATGTAGTTGAGGAAAAATATAAACTAAAATGTATTAATTCCAGAAAAGAAATTAATGTAAAATTTACTTGAGATTAATCAAAGCTGAATGAATCAAATTATAGGAAATGGATTCCTTTTGTATTTCTGGCATTAGTGTTTAAGGATAGTGGAGTTAATAAAAGTAGAGGTTGCAGATGAGAACCATCTCATGTAGAATAAAACTCTTTTGCTCAGTAAAAAAGGCAGCATGTCTGGGTTAAATGAGATATATATGAGTTAACAAAGTTAATAGAAAATATTTTTTTTTCAAACCCAATCAAAACTCTTTTGTATCTGCTCAATGTATTATTACTTGTATAACCTACATGTTAAGCACTTAAGTTGAAAGCTTTTATCATGACATTGAAGTTAACTAAGACTTTATCAATACAAAATTATTACTGTTTACTATTAATATTAATAAGAATCTATAATTGGTGAGATCACAGTTATACATTAAAGAAATAAAGAAGAATTTATTAAAAAGAAGAAAGTTGAAATTTTATGAAGGATAGCTCAAATTTAGAAACATGGTGAATCACCCTCAGATTTGGGGAACAGAATGAGAACATTTGAAAAATGGAATATGTTTGTTTGTTTGTTTCCAGTTCATCTAAGCCATCTTTAAAACTGTAATAGAAATTGTGGCTTGATATTAATTATTATAGGATTAACAGATATACAGGGGATTTTGGCTTCAACATGGCAGACTTAAGGAGACCTGGACATTTTTGAGCGATGGTTATATGAGCTGTGTATGTGTAATGGCCTTGGGAAAGTTAAGGCTGGAGCTAAAATTCAGCAAGTTCTGGATGGCTACTAAGTGAACAAATAGTTATTTCTTCATCCAGATGCCAAGAATCAAATAAGCAGTAAAAATGCAGAATCAAATGCCAATCTATGTTACTTTTTTATCTTTTATTTTCTTTTATTTGTAAGTTAAATGAATTAAAAAGAAAAAAATATTGTAGCATCTTGACAATTACAGAAGTTAATCAACTTGGGGTCATTGTAATAAGCTAGGTTATGCTGGAGAATCAGACAGACTCAAAATCTCAATGGCTGATGATAATAAATGTGTATATCTTGCTCATCACTAGTCCAGTGTGTTAAATGAGAGCTTTAATTCCTGTGTCCAGCTATTACCCAAGCTAATAGAGCAGCCATCACCTTGCAAGTTTTCAGCTGTTGTAACAGAGGGAAAGAGAATGCTGACAATTAAATATAACATGTCATATCCCCTCAAAGTTCAAGGGATGAGACTACGTACATGGCCTTACACAAAGGATGGGGAAGGGTGGGCCTGCCATTTGTTCAGAAAAGAGAGAGTTTGAAATACTTCCTAGGTGTCTATCGTGAGATGAGTGAGAGGCCTTGAAGGAAGCAAAAGTATTTTCTAATTTTCTAGGGACAGGGATATATAAAATATTGAGTTCGAGGTCTGATAAATTTAGCAACTCTTCTAAAGGAACTAAGGGAGTATGGATTCATATTGTTATTAATATATGAATTGGAAGATTAAAAAGTGATTGGATTGAAAATTTGCTTATCATGAATATAATTTATAGATGAAGCTATAGAATGGGAAATTACAGGGACATGAGAATCCAGAGAGGTGACCAAAAGGGTGAGGACAGAGTGTTAGTAATTGGTGCTGAGGGAATGTGAAAGAAGAATACTTAACAAACAAAACAGAGGAAAGAATAGAGTAGAAATTAGGTACTGTGTTCAAGTGTGTTGTAAATAAAAAGAAGAGTTTCAAGAAGTGGCAAGTAGTTTCAAATACTGAAAATGAAGTTGGACAAAGGAGACAACATTATTGGAATTGGCACAATTATAATAATAGTTAACTTGCAATCTGCACTTACTCTAGGCCAGAATCTCTTTTGAGAGATTAATGCATATTAACTCATCTCATTTCAAAATTCCTCTGACAGATAAAGGCACAATGAATGAGGTTAAACAAAAACAAGCAAGTGAAAAGTTGCATAACCAGTAAATACCAAAGACAGGATTTGAACCAGGCATTCTGTCTGCAGAATCCTGGCCTACTTTTAATCAATGATATATATTCTACCGTCAGTTGCTAGGCATTTTTTCCCCAAATGAAGCAGATAAATACAATCTGGATTATATACTAGTAATAATATAATAATAATTATATACTAGTAATTATATACTAGTGAATGGGGCATGGAAACAACAAGTACAGTTTGTGTGCTTGTAGTGTTTAAATATGAAAGGGCATAAGTTTTAAATGATTGAATGGACTGGACAGTAAGAAAAGGCTGAGATTTTGGACCTGATTCATTTTTAGAAAAGAAGACCCTAAACATAATTAGCAGAAGAGAAGAGAGAAACTGAGTTAAACTTTGAAATAGTACATTCAATGTTTATCATGCATTTTATCCATTTTATCATGCATTTATTTATTCATTTCATTGAAAAATTAGAAACCGTCTTCAGTTTGCAGAGAAATTAAGAAACAGCATCACAATTCATGCCCAGATTCCTTGGTTTCAGAGCCCATATTCCTTTACTATATCGTGTTAGCACAGTTAGTTAAAGGTTAATAAACCTACAAGACCTTCTAGACCTAACACCAAAAAAAGATGTCCCATTCATTATAGGAGACTGGAATGCAAAAATAGGAAGTCAAGAGATACATGGAGTAACAGGCAAACTTGGTCTTGGAGTACAAAACAAAGAAGGGCAAAGGATAACAGAGTTTAGCCAAGAGAACCCACAGGTCATAGGAAACACCCTCTTCCAACAACACAAGAAAAGACTCTAAACATGGACATCACAAGATGGTCAATACCAAAATCAGATTGTTTATATTCTTTGCAGCCGAAGATGGAGAAGCTCTATACAGTAAGCAAAACAAGACCAGCAGCTGACTGTGGTTTAGATCATGAAATTCTTATTGTCAAATTTAGACATAAATTGAAGAAAGTAGGGAAAACCACCAGACCATTCAGGTATGACCTAAATCAAATCCCTTATAACTATACAGTGGAAGTGACAAATAGCTTCAAGGTATTAGATCTGATAGATGGAGTGCCTGAAGAACTATGGGTTGAGGTTCATGACATTGTAAAGGAGGCAGCGATCAAGACCATCCCCCCCCAAAAAAATGCAAAAAAGCAAAATGGCTGTTTGAGG
This sequence comes from Bubalus kerabau, assembly GCF_029407905.1. Classification (NCBI taxonomy): domain Eukaryota; kingdom Metazoa; phylum Chordata; class Mammalia; order Artiodactyla; family Bovidae; genus Bubalus; species Bubalus kerabau. The sequence goes on from NC_073641.1 coordinate 54,897,935, forward strand.
AGGCCCTTACAAATAGCTGTGAAAAGAAGAAAAGCTAAAATCAAAGAAGGAATGGAAAGATATAACCATTTGAATTCAGAGTTCCAAAGAATAGCAAGGAAAGATAAGAAAACCGTCTTCAGTGATCAGTGCAAAGAAATAGAGGAAAACAATAGAATGGGAAAGAATGGAGATCTCTTCAAGAAAATTAGAAATACCAAGGGAACATTTCATGCAAAGATGGGCATAATAAAGGACAGAAGTGGTATGGACCTAACAGAAGCAGAAGGTATAAAGAAGTGATAGCAACAATACACAGAAGAACTATACAGAAAAAATCTTCATGACTCAGATAACCACGATGGTGTGATCACTCACCTAAAGCCAGACATGCTGGAATGTGAAGTCAAGTAGGCCTTAGGAAACATCACTACAAACAAAGCTAGTGAAGGTGATGAAATTCCAGTTGAGCTATTTCAAATGCTAAAAGATGATGCTGTGAAAATGCTGCACTCAATATGCCAGCAAATTTGAAAAACTCAGCAGTGGCCACAGGGCTGGAAAAGGTCAGTTTTCATTCCAATCCCAAAGAAAGGCAATGCCAAAGAATGTTCAAACCACCACACAATTGCACTCATCTCACACCATAGCAAAGTAATGCTCAAAATTTTCCAAGCCAGGCTTCAGCAGTACATAAACCGTGAACTTCCAGAAGTTCAAGCTGGATTTAGAAAAAGCAGAGGAACCAGAGATCAAATAGCCAATATCCCTTGGATCATCAAAAAAAGCAAGAGAATTCCAGGAAAACATTTACTTCTGCTTTATTGACTACTCCAAAGCCTTTGACAGTGTGGATCACAACACGCTGTTGAAAATTCTTCAAGAGATGGGAATACCAGACCAACTTAACTTATCTGCATGCAGGTCAATAAACAACAGTTAGAACTGGACATAGAACAACAGACTGGTTCCAAATTGGGAAAGGAGTACATCAAGGTTGTCTATTGTCACCCTACTTATTTAACTTATATGCAGAGTATATCATGCGAAATGCCAGGCTCGATGAAGCACAAGCTGGAATCAAGACTGCTGGGAGAAATATCAATAACCTCAAATATGCAGATGATACCACCCTTATGGCAGAAAGTGAAGAAGAACTAAAGGGCCTCTTGATGAAAGTGAAAGAGGAGAGTGAAAAAGTTGGCTCAAAGCTCAAGATTCAGAAAACTAAGATCATGGCATCAAGTCCCATCACTTCATGGCAAATAGATGGGGAAACAATGGACAAAGTGAGTGACTTTATTTTCTTGGGTTCCAAAATCACTGCAGATAGTAAGTGTAGCCATGAAATTAAAAGACGCTTGCTCCTTGGAAGAAAAGCTATGACTAACGTAGACAGCATATGAAAAAGCAGAGACATTACTTTGCTGACAAATGTCCATCTAGTCATAGCTATGGTTTTTCCAGTAGTCATGTATGGATGTTAGAGTTGAACTATAAAGAAAGCTGAGTGCTGAAGAATTGATGCTTTTGAACTATGGTGTTCGATAAGATTCTTCAGAGTTCCTTGGACTACAAGGAGATCCAACAAGTCTATCCTAAAGGAAATCAGTGCTGACCATTCATTGGAAGGACTGATAACATAAAAAGTAAAGTTACTCTGCTGTGTCTGACTCTTTGCGACCCCATGGACTCTATAGTTTATGGAATTCTACTGGCCAGATTACTAGAGTGGGTTGCCTTTCCCTTCTCCAGGTTACCTTCCCAACCCAGGGATTAAACCTAGGTCTCCCGCATCACTGGCAGATTCTTGACCATCTGAACCACAAGGAAAGTCCAAGAATACTGGCATGGGTAGCCTATCCCTTCTCCAGCGGATTTTCCTGACCCAGGAATCAAACTAGGGTCTCCTGCATCACAGGCAGATTCCTTACCAACTGAGCTCTCAGGATCATTGGAAGGATTGTTTCTGAGGCTGAAACTCCAATGCTTTGGCCACCTAATGCAAAGAACTGACTCATTCGAAAAGACCCTGAATCTGGGAAAGATTGAAGGCAGGAGGAGAAGTCGACAACAGAGAATGAGATGGTTGGATGACATCACCAACTCGATAGATAAGAGTTTGAACAAGCTTCAGGAGTTGGTAATGGATAGGGAAGCCTGGTGTGCTGCAGTCCACAGGGTTGCAAAGAGTTGGACATAAATGAGTGACTGAGCTGGACTGATATTGCGTTAGAAGGTACAGAGGAATAAAAAAAATAACTACGGATAATGTATTTTTATGTATGCTGCTAGTGCTAAATCACTTCAGTCTTGTCCAACTCTGTGTGACCCTGTAGACAGCAACTCACCAGGCTTCTCTGTTCCTGGGACTCTCCAGGCAAAAATACTGGACTGGATTACTATTTCCTCCCCCAATGCATGTAAGTGAAAAGTGAAAGCGAAGGCACTTAGTCCTGTCAGGCTCTTCAAGACCCCATGGACTGCAGCCTACCAGGCTCCTCCATCCGTGGGATTTTGCAGGCAAGAGTAATGGAGTGGGTTGCCATTGCCTTCTTTTATGTATAAATGAGGGTAAATAATTAGATAGCAATAGTAGAGTTCAGTGCAATTTTAAAAATAATTTCATTTTTTTGAAACTGCAGCAAAAGTTACCAAGAATATGGGACTTGAAATTTGCTGAAATTACAATGGTTATATAAGAGGATGCAAGCTGAATTAATAGTAATAAAGCAAACACCAAACATCTAATACAACACTATTGCTTTTACCGAAGTAAGCTTGGGTGTGTGCAGTAAAGCCAATGTACTGACATCAGATTATTGTGAACAGAACTGCAGCATTTATCTCATGGTGCCAAGCAAGGAGTCTAGGTAGCTAGTGCTTAAAAGACCCAAACTTTCTGAAGACTTTCAAGATTTTTTTTTTTTCTTTAAAGACAGAATGACATAGGCAGATTATTTTGTGTGTGATAAGCTCTTGGACATGCCTCAGAGTGGTTGGTGGTGAGGTAACTGGGAGTCAATATCATCACACTCTGGTTATAACTATCCTGGAGTCTACTTGCTTGTGGTCAGTAAACAGGTAACTTCTTCCACCTGGTGGGGTTTCAGTGTCTGTTAAAATATTTCAAAGAATATGGCTCAGAATATTATCCATAGCCCTTGAGGAGGAATTAAAGGTCCTTGACTTTAACAGCTGAACTATCATTACTTAGTCTTGCTTGACTGTTTTCCCTTTTTCCTACATCTTCTCACTTCTCTGATTCAATTTATTCTTTAAAGTTTTTCTGCAGACAAAAGGCAGGCAGAGGACATGGAGGGATGTGTCTTGTTCTGGGAAAGATCCATAAGATCCTGCTTCGTTACCTTGCTACTGAGCTATGGCTTTTCAGTGTATGTTTTCCCACACGTTATTTCAGTAAAATTTCTATCAAGAAATAACTGGAGGCATTTCTGCTGTGCTTAAGTCTTGTCACATATCACATATGCATTGGTAAGGTAGCTTAGTTAATGTTTTTCTTCTTCAGTTTGGGAAGCAGCTTCATTGCCTTCAGTTATAGTCCAATAAGGAAAAAAAAAATCTTTCAAGGATAAATCTTCACAACTAAATTATCAAGTCAGGTGTGAGTTGTTATTTTATGTACTTTTTCTTAATATTTTAAAAATTATTATTTTTGGCTATTGTCAATACCATAACACAGGGACTTCCCAGGTGGTGTTAGTGGTAAAGAATCTGCCTGCCAATGCAGGAGACACAACAGATATGGGTTCAATCTCTGGGTCAGGAAGATCTCCTGGAGTAGGAAATGGCAACATATTCCAGTGTTCTTGCCTGGGAAATCCCATGGATAGAGGAGCCTGGTAGGCAACTGTCTATCAGATTGCAAAGATTCAGACATGACTGAACAACTGGGCAAACACGCATCACAGCATCAATTTAATTTTTGGATGATTTGCAGGTTCTATTTTGGTTGGGAATAAACCACAGGAACTAGGACATACGTATTTCCTGCCTATTTAGATAATAATATTCTGACCTAGGCTTGTATAATAAAATGGAGAGGCCAAAATGAAGGGAAGGAGGGGCATCTATTTGCCTAAAACAAGACCCCATATATTCTTTTCTGTTTCTTTCCTCTTTCAAAATGTTAGCAAGCCAATTCCTCTTGCAAGTTACATGAGCTAGGACATCAGCAGCAAGTAAATCAACCTGTCACTACAACCTCTCTACCCTAAGAGGTTTTGCCTGGAGCAATTATTGTGTGTGTGTGTTGTGTGTATGTGTACATACACACGCATATGCAAGCATGTGTGTATGTAGGTTTAATTTTCTTGTGAGTATCCAGCAGTCGATGGCATTTAGCTTAACATTTTAGATTAGACTAAACCCTCTATCTAATGTCAATAAAGCAAATACCTAATTTTGTTGTCCCTATGTGTGAAAGCAACATCACATGTGATTTAAGGACTCTGTGTGATTGCCGTGATCACTGAGTTTTATATACAACAAAATGCAAGATTATAGAAAAAGTATAACAAGGAATTTTCTGTATCCGTGAACAGTTGATTGTGGATTCTTGTGGCTGAGGTACACTAGTGCCCTCACTATTCAAGGGAAAGTCATTTAGTACTGCCAACTTGTGGACCTTTAAGATTTGGAAATATAGGAAAAACTAACTTTTTTTGCAACTTCTGTACTGCTTTATAATGCTTGCTTATTGAAGCACTTTCCTTCCTCATTTGTTAGTTATTCTTGGTGTTTGTAAAGTTTATTAAATCAGTGCACCAGTCTCCCTCCCCGTTTTCATTTCCACCTACAAAAATACTTGAGAAATAGAAATGAAATCTTCACTTGACTTTTCAGCAACACAAATTTACCAGATTTAAACTCTGTAAACAGTTTGCTATGAAATATAGTTTGAAATGCAGTCAACAAAAGCAGCAGTCTTCAAAGAGGCAAATAAACAACTCTAGGCATATATAATGTATACTGCTTTGGGGAAAAAAAGTCTTTTCATCCTAATGTGCACTGTTTTCTAAAAAACACTTAGTTTACCTAAAGGCAATACAAAAAGTGTTCTAACTTCCAAATTAATTACATATGAATTTTCATTAATACTTATGTATGTAAAAATGTGCATGTTTAAGGTTCATGTAGAACTGAAACTGATCATTGTGAAAAAATGCAGGTAAGATAATGTTAGAGTGTTATCAGTGCAGACTGCTATACTCAGTGAAGCCTATTTTGTGAGTATTGGAGAAAGTTTTAGAATAATGATCACACAGTATCCTCTCTCTTAATTATAGCTTGGGATATTTGTTGCTTAATGAGAAAATAAACAAATATCAAGGGATTAGAAATATTGTTTATTTTTCTTTCTGACTTCAATTTCCCCATTTTACTCTCATCAGTAGGCAACACATATAAATGAAACACTATACATGTGGTGGAAATGGCAACCCACTCCAGTACCCTTGCCTGGAAAATCCAATGGACAGAGAAGCCTGGTAGGCTACAGTCTATGGGGCCGCAAAGATTTGGACACGACTGAGTGACTTCACTTTCACATACATGTGATTAACTTGAATCTTTTACGGCCTTACTGCTATTCTTTTTAGTATTTGTGAATTAGATTATTTTTCTATTGCTGGTCTAACTTGAATTTGTAACACCTGTTAGGGTTTTGTTTTCTTTGATGTGAGAGAAAATCTGCAAAATTCATATTATATATTGGATGTGTCTCACTGATAAATTATCTGAGACCAAGGTATTATCAGGCTAACATATCTCCTACACTCTGTGTAGGAGATCTATTTTCAACCCTCAAGCCCAAATATTATTTTAAAACATAAATCCATTCATATCACAGCCCTACCACAATCTCCTCAATGTATTTTCCATTATGCTTAGGATAAAAGACTTCATGTCATACATATGCTCCTTGAATTTGCCCTCCAGCCACACTGGCTTCCTTCTCTTTGATTCTTTTATATTGCCAAGCACTTCCTCCCTTAGGATTCATTACATTATATAATTTAATGTGGGTTTTCAGGAATTCATCCCTGACCCCCAAACCTAGAATTGGGCTCCATGCTCCTTATTCTTAACACATCCTGTATCTTACTCATAACATGTCAGAGTTGGTAAATATCTATTTAGTTGGATGACTATGCTACAACTAGGCTGTATGGTCAGTAATCATAATGACCTTGTTTTTCACTCATCCTTTTATTCCCAGCACCATGCAAATTACAGACCAGCAATAAGGAATCTTCCTTAAATTAACAAATCTTACCTATGTAAGATTATTAAACTTTATGTTCTATATTTGTTCTAATAATGTTCTAACAAACATTATTAAACTTTATGTTCTATATTTGTATGTGGTTATGTAAAAAATGTATCTCTTGGAGATTGAACTTCTGAACTTTTTTTTTTCAAAAATATATTTTTTTCTGAATTTTGCTTTTATTTATCACTACTGTTTCATATGGTCTTTTTAAAAAGTCAACTGATTCCCAAAGGGATGGAGAATGTCAAAATATGCTTAGATTTTTAAAGTCGTGTCAAGGAGTGAAGTAAGATGACCATTAGGAGGAAGATCTATAAATGTCAAACTTTCATATATAAACTAGATAATTCAGGCTGATCAACCGTTAAGTTCTATTTGCAATGCAATTTAACAATTGTTATTTATAAAATCTGGAATATATTTATTTTGCTGTTGTTCAGTCTCAGTCGTGTCTGACTCTTTGTGACCCCATGGACTGAAGTACACTAGGCCTTCCTGTCCTTCACTGTGTCCCAGAGTTTGCTCAAACTTATGTCAATTGAGTCAATAGTGCCATCCAACCATCTTATCCTTTGCCATTCCCTTCTTCTCCTGCCCTCAATCTTAGCCAGCATCAGTGTCTTTTCCATTGGGTCTTCTCTTCACATCAGGTAGCCAAAGTACTGGAGCTTCAGCTTCAGCATCAGTCCTTCCAGTGAATATTCAGGACTGATTTCCTTTAGGATGGACTGGTTGGAGTTCCTTACTGTCCAAGGGACTCTAAAGAGTCTTCAGCACCACATTTCAAAATCATCAATTTTTCAGTGCTCAGCCTTTTTTATGGTCCAACTCCCATATCCTTACATGACTACTGAAAAAAACCCCATAGCTTTGAGTAGACAGACCTTTGTCAGCAAAATGATGACTCTGTTTTTAGTATGCCATCTAGACTTGTCATAGCTATTCTTCCAAGAAGCAAACATCTTTATTTTTATGGCTGCAGTCACTGTCCACATTGGCTTTGAAGCCGAAGATATATGGGAATATGATAATCTAAGTTTATTACTAAAATGGAATCAGAAGTCGTATTTCATGTCCTTTTAAATAACTGTCTTCTCTGCCTTGACTGGACTTGGACCTTTTAGAGCAGTGAACGTAGTTGATGTCAGTTTAGAAATATGGTGTTTTGCTTGTGCTCTTGAGCAGCTTATCCCAGTTCTCAGATGAGGATTCTGAAAAGAATCCGAGGTCAAAGCCAAGGGGCTCCTACTTCTGGAACAAAACATCTACATGTTTAGTGCCTGCAGCCTTGCCTCGTGGTCTGAAATCTTAAATAGTCTCAAGCCAGTAAGTAGAACTTGGAAGTAACTGTGTCATAAAAAAATATTATTTTCTTAAACTGTCTATTGGTACTTGCATAGCTCCTTCTAGACCATCACACTCTAAACACAGCAAGTTCATAGTTCCAGATTCCTCTCAACACTGAGGCTACTTAGACCTCAACATGGATGAATCTTCATGTTTTTCCATGAATAACAAAGGGAGTTTCCAGGGATCCTCTGCCACCTCTATTCTTGATCTCTCATAAACTTTGCACTGTTGTTTGGATAGAAAATAAAAAGTAAAGAAAGCCTGAGTTTTAAATTATGATGATCCTCAAATAATTCTCATGTTGGAATTTTTCAACAACTTTGATTATAACATATCTAATTAAGTCCTTTGAAATATAGACAGAAACACATCTAATATTGAGCTTTATTCTCTACATACACAGGAAAATAAACACATTATGCAGAAGAGGTTTGTTATTCTTTACCCCCTCTGTCAGAAACATTCCCTTAGTTCTTGTAGGTATGGCCCTACAGAATCTTCTGTTTATAGACAATCCGACAGACACATGGTTTAACTGCCTCTTCAATCAGATATTTCTCACAAGAGGCATCATATTTGATTTACTGGAATAATGTTGCTTCCTGACATTTCAAACCAGTCAAGTTACAAATTAATTTAGTGTTGAGTTAAAGTGCATGGTCTCTAACATATATAGCAATTAGATGAGGCAAATCATATCAGCAGAGTATCAAAAGCCAAGAGTGTGGGGTAGGATGGTAGATTAGGAAAACAGAATTAAAAAGATGTCTGTGTATCAAAAGTCCCTAGCCTTTGAGATTCTATAAGCCAAATAATTTCAATAGAACATTCTTAGCAGTACTAGTACAACCACTGTTACTAATTCTGTTACTACTTCTAATCATAATAATAATATCACCAACAATTATTTTGCTAGAGGATTAGTTAAATATGAAAAGAAAAAAAAATGACATTGAATATGATCATGAATTTATAATTTTAAGCATTTGATCACCTTAACAGAAATAGTCACAGTTACAGATTTGAAGAGAATTCCTTACATTGAAGCATATCCTAAATGTTTTCCTTTATTTCTTGATCCCTACGGACCAGAAAAAACTGAAGCCAGAATTAATATTTGTCTGGATAGACTTTCAGAAACCGAGGCTCCAAGAAGCTGTCTCCAGAGCTTCTTCATTGCACTGAGTCTCATGTAATCAGCAAGAGATATAACATGCTCTCCAATTCATGTGTGTTTTGCAATAATAAATTATACATGTATACTTTACACTTTCCTAGTGGCTCAACTGTTTAAAAACAAAAAAATTGCCTGCAATGTAGGAGACACGGGAGATCCCTGGCTCAGGAAGATCTCCTGTAGAAGGAAATGGCAACCTATTCCATTATTCTTGCCTGGGAAATCCCATGGACAGAGGAGCCTGGTGAGCTACAGTCCATGGGGTCGCAAAGATTTAGGCACAACTGAGCATATGAATATCATAACACAAATTTAATTTTTTGATGATTCTCAGGTTCTATTTTGGTTGGCAACAAACCACAGGGACTAGGACATATGTCTTTCTTGACTATTTAGATAATTAGTATTCTGACCCAGGTTTGTATAAGATGGAGAGGCCAAAATGAGGGGAAGGAGGGCCATCCATCTGACTAAAGCAAGATTCCATATGCTCTTTTCTCTTTCTTCCCTCTTTCACTATGTTAACAGTCAATTCCCTTTACAAGTTACATGAAATAGGACATCACTGTCATGCAAATCATCCTGTCACTACAATCTCTCTACCCTAAGAGGTTTTGCCTGGAGCAGCTACTCTGTGTGTGTGTGTGCACGTGTATGTGTACATACAATCACATGTGTGAGCATGCTGTTCTTATGAGTGCTTAATTTTCTTATGAGTATCCAGCAGTCTATGGCATTTAGCTTAGTATTTTTGATTAGACTCAGTACTGTGTTACCCTCCTAATGGACCTCATTCTTCTTCCATTGCCTGCCCCCTCCCGCAGAATGTTGATAGATATCATGATATTTCATTTAAATCTCACTCAGACCATTTTGGAGTCCTATTCAAATACAGCCAAAGTTTTCCCATTTCAGACTAAAAAAAAGAAAAAAAAAATCCCTTGCATGTTTCACAATCTCTACATCGCCTTCCCCCACCTCTCACTCCTTATGTTTCTGACTTCATTTCCTACTGCTCTCTGTCTACATCGCTCCTCTGCTCCAGTCACACTAACTTTTTTTGGAAATCCAAGATGTCTCTGTCTAGACATCCTTGTGCAAGTTGTTCTCTTCCCCGAAATGCTCTCCCCTTATCCAACATGCTTTCTTCCTCTGTTCCTTCAGTATCCATCATACCTCGCATTGCATCTTCACTGAAAAGTTCTGTTTCTCTTTTGTGCATGTATATTCATCATGTATATCATACTTCATAATTTACTTATCATTAAATATAACTATTTGCCTTCCTTACCAGAATATAAGGTGAGATATCTTGGTCTGTATCTTTGGAACAGTGCCTGGCATGAAGTAAACACTCAACATATGTTGACTGAATGATTTTTTTTTTTTTTTTCTCATTTTAGAATTTCCCAGATCTTAGACCTTAATGCTAACTTGAGGATCAAGAACATGGGCAGGTACTCCCTGTTCTGACTTTTAAATTTGAAGTTGAATGCCTTTAGGTGGTGCTAGTGGTAAAGAACGCACCTGCCAATGCAGGAGATAAAAGAGATAAAAGTTTAATCCCTGCATTGGGAAGATCCCCTGCAGGAGGGCATGGCAAATCACTCCAGTATTCTTACCTGGAGAATCCTATCAACAGAGGAGCCTGGGGGACTATGGTTCATTGGATTACAGTTGGACACAACTGAAGTGACTTAGCACACACGCATGTTATCCTTGATAAATTAATTATGCAGAATGAGGCAACGTGCGTGGAGTAGACAGCCTACCCAAACTAAGGATTTTTAGTTTCTTTAGACCATCAATCTTCTAGACTCCTCTAGAACTCTTTTTGATAGCAGTCAATCTCTTGGATTTTCCTTTGTCATTCTTTGTAGTATGATTAGTTGCATGACTGAATATATGGCTTTTAGTTACTGAAGATGGTATGAGTTTACAAAAACAATACTTTTCTTGATTGAATTGTCTATAGATTTCTTTTTCAGCTACCTGAGAGATCTTATGGGAGAAAGATTTTGTTTTCTTTCCCTGTTATGGGACTGAGTTATGAGCACACCTCTTTATCTCATAACCAGAAACTTCTTAAAGCAGGGTCCTGGCTTGCCCACAGTATACCTCTCTGCAGAGTCAAGCTTGTTTTCTAGCCAGGCAAGTTCCCTTCTGTTCCATTTTCCTAAGAAAATACGAGAATTCTAAAGCTGGCTAGCTCAGATGACTATACAATGATAGAGGCTACAGTAATTTAGAAAGATAGGTGACTTCTAGTTACTTATCAGAATGAAAATATTATAGGTATTATCAAGGAGACTGATCTCAACCTTAATGCTGCACAATCGGTTTCCAATCCTTAATTGAGAGGATAGTCTGAAGGGAATTGTTTTATTCTATACTTCATCCTGTAAATTACTCATGACTTCAGCAAGTGCTCCAGAGAGGTATTTATTTGAATCACACCACCCAACAACAAAAACAACAACAACCAAGTGATCCTTGTCTTAGAATTGTGCTGTCATTGCTGACACTGAAAACTGTTGTAAGAAAAAGTGATTGGACACTAATTCCATTCACTGTGACGATGCTAGTGAGAATCTTTATCTTATATTATCCAGCATCCAATTTATGAAGACTCACAGGGTAATGGTTTTATGCCCTTGGTGTTTCTTCTGTGTAACTGACGTGTTTTTGGATTGTCAATGCTGTGACACATCAAATGGATTTCGTTATTTTTGTGATAAAAACCAAAGCCCAAGTCATGGTCATTCTCTAGGAGAATGTTGGAAGTCCTCTGTCCTAATTGAGTTCATGCTTTGGAGTCAGCCTTGCTGAATTTCAAAGCAGCCTCTGCCACCTATCATAAGTTTGAACTTAGCTGGTGGCTCAGACTTTCTGTGCATCAGCTTGGTGAGTGAGCATAGCTCTGGAGGGAAGTTGCCATGATTATATGTGACAATTTGCAAAAATGCTTAAAACTTCATTTTATCAAAATGAGAGAGGTCATTATATATTTTGTGTATTAACATTTTGAACTATTTAAATTCACACTACTGCTTTTTTACTTTACCCCGTTTTCTTCATTTACTTATTTTAAAATAAGTTATTATCCAGAGTGTATTGCTGTGCTTAGTCCCTTCAGTCATATCTGACTCTCTGAAACTCATGGACCATGGCTTACCAGGCTTCTCTGTCCATGGGATTCTCCAGGCAAGAATACTGGAGTGGGTTGCCATTTTCTTCTCCAAACGTGTATTACATATTTTAAATATATATAAGCCTATTCTGTTAAAAAAAAAAAAAACTGCAATAAATTCCTCCTCATAGAGACAGATAAATAGAATAGGTAGATAGAATAGATCCAAATGGGTGTGTGTGTGTGTGTGTGTGTGTGTATCTGTCCATCTTATATCTGCTGCTGCTGCTAAGTCACTTCAGTCGTGTCCAACTCTGTGCAACCCCGTAGACGGCAGCCCACCAGGATCCTCTGTCCCTGGGATTCTCCAGGCAAGAATACTGGAGTGGGTTGCCATTTCCTTCTCCAATGCATGAAAGTGAAAAGTGAAAGTGAAGTCACTCTGTCGTGACCAACTCTTCACGACCCCAAGGACTGTAGCCTACCAGGTTCCTCCGTCCATGGGATTTTCCAGGCAAGAGTGCTGGAGTGGGTTGCCATTGCCTTCTTGACATAAATATAAAACACATGTTTATAACAAATATTAAATTCTTATTTGCATAATAAAAATCTGTATTTTCATAGATTTATGAGACTGTGTCGATAATCTGAAGAGTTTCTTCATTCATTTATCTTACTCCAAGCAAAATGGTGGAGATCTAAATAGCAAAGTGAGGCTATTGTTTTTTCAAACTAAGAGAGAATGCCATGTTTTCTGGAATCATATATTGGGTTCAGTATATGTAAAATGCATACAAAAATTTAAGTGAATTTAAGACGTCACAAAACCTTAATGAATAATGTATCACAAATATTATACATTAATTTACTTATAGCATATTATAATGAAGTAGATTTAGGTCATAGAAGCAGATTTGATTTTATAGTAATTTTGTAGCATTATAATCTTTTATACAATGTTTTAGTGGGAGTACTGTGAATTTTTCAGCAGATTGATATGTTTCTGTCAAATTTGATTATAAATGTAAAGTATAATTCATTGTGTGTGTGTGTATATATATATGTTTGGAGATTTTCCAAAGTTTACTCTACCCTATAATCCTTATGTAATTGGTAATCTTCCAATAAACTGTTTTAAAATTATTTTCCATTTATTCAGTTGTCTGTTATGGGTCCTCTGGCTTCCTTCCAACAAAATCTTTTCTGTTTATTCCCATCACAATTATATAAACTGATATTATAACTCCCTCACAGAGATCTAAAAATCTATGGTACTAGAATTTGATAAACAAACTGATACACAATAGTATAAAATTATAAAACATCCTGTTTTTTTATTGATGATATTCTTATTGTTCTAAGATAATTATACAAGTAATGCCCAAAGTACATTTGAAAGTATGCATGTGCCATTTGTTAATAATCCTCACAGTGGAGAAATTTGACAGCTTTAATTAGTGGACAATCTAATATATCAGATTTCTCTTTTCTCTTTTTGAATTTTTTTGAATTATCTTTTTGCTGACAAAAAATAACCAAATTATCCCCCCAACCACACACACATGGAATTCAAAATTCAATTTGAATATGTCACACATTGCTTATTGCTAGAGTTAAGTGACGGCCTTTGTTACCATGCTTAGTAGATACTTCCTATAAGGCTTTTCTTTAAAAAATTTATGTAATTATCTATCAATTGAGAGTTAAAGGGAATGAATTAGCTATATTTTATCTAATGTACTTTGACTTTTTTTCTTTAATTTTTAGCCATACTCTTCAAAAGGCTGTGAATAAGCTTACAAAATATAAGTATATATGTTGTACATGCATGTAGGTAGGTGCTGTCTTGTCTGACTTTTTGTGATACTCAAAACTGTAGCTCACCAGGCTCCTCTGTTCATGAGATTTCATAGGCAAGACACTGGAGTGGGTTGTCATTTCCTTCTCCAGAGGATCTTCTCAACCCAGGAATCAAAACCAGTTTCCTGCATTGGCAGGTGGATTCTTTAACCACTGAGTCACCTGGGAGATTATACTAATAGGAGACAATTTTAAATCAAGTTAAGGTTAAGAGAATCAGAAAACAAAAGCAGGACAAGTAAAATGAAGTTAGATGCAACATAATTTGAACAGCATTACTACTTTAAACTAAATAATATAATGTATATTTTACTGGGATCACTAATCTCCTTGTTACTGTTATATTTTTATTACACATAAATAAGTGTTTACCATTACATTTAGTTGTAAGGCATAAAGGCTATCCCTTAGCAGCCCCTCTTATCTCTCATTTGAAGGGAAACCAAATCAAAACCTACAAACCACACTGAAAAGCAAACAGTGTGTATTTTGTAGCACAAATTGCTTAGTTGATAGATTGTATTGTTTTCCTGTTTTGGGCTAACAGGATACATTAATTCACCTTTGAGGCTTAATATTGTGCCAGGGAAATTGGAAAAATGTTTGATAAATTTTGTGGGAGATTGATTATAAAATTGCATATTTATTAGACAAACAGCCATTTGGGGTAGATAAGACGATCAATACTGGTCTTAAAGTGCTTCTTAATTGTCTACTGCTCAAGCCAGAACTTACATATGCAAAATATGACAGGTGATAAATATTAGACTCTAAAGCAATGGATATTTGCTGAGACTCAAAATGTGTATAAACTGTCTATACTATTATTTAACAATTAATGCACATTCACTAAAGAAGTGTTTATTGAGGGCCTACTAGATGCCTGTTAATTAGAGGAAAGTAGACAGAGAAGATTCAAAAGTGTCCATTATATAACTATGTACATTAATGAAGTTGAGTCTATCTCCAGTTCAGTTCAGTTTAGTTCCATCGCTCAGTTGTGTCTATTTGTGACCCCATGGACAGGACCCTAACCCTGTCCATCACCAACTCCTGGAGTATGCTCAAACTCATATCCATTGAGTCAGTGATGCCATCCAACCATCTCATCCTCTGTCGTCGCCTTATCCTCCTGCCTTCGGTCTTTCCCAGTATGAGGATCTTTTCTAATGAGTCAGTTCTTTGCATCAGGTGGCCAAAGTATTGCAGTTTCAGCCTCAGCATCAGTCCTTCCAATGAATATTTAGGACTAATTTCCTGTAGGATTGACTGGTTTGATCTCCTTGCAGTCCAAGGGACTCTCAAGAGTCTTCTCCAACACTACTGTTCAAAAGCATCCATTCTTCAGTGCTCAGCTCTCTTTATGGGCCAACTCTCACCCCCATACATGACTACTGGAAAAACCATAGCTTTGACTAGATGGATCTTTTTGGCAAAGTAGTCTCTGCTTTTTAACACAGCGTATAGGTTTGTCAAAGCTTTTCTTCCAAGGAGCAAGCATCTTTTATTTTCATGGCTTCAGTCACTATCTGCAGTGATTTTGGAGCCCAAGAAAATAAAGTCTGTCACTGTTTCCATTGTTTCCCATCTATTTGCCATGAAGTGATGGGGCCAGATGCCATGATCTTAGTTTTCTGAATGTTAAGTTTTAAGCCAACTTTTTCACTCTCCTCTTTCACTTTCATCAAGAGGCTCTTTAGTTCCTCTTCACTTTCTGCCATGAGGGTGGTGTCATCTGCATATCTGAGGTTATTGATATTTCTCCTGGGAATCATGATTCCAGCTTGTGCTTCATCCAGCTCGGCATTTAACGTGGTGTACTCTACACCTAAGTTGCATATAAGGGTTACAATATGCAGCCGTGAAGTACTCCTTTACCTATTTGGAACCATTCCATTGTCCCATGTCGGGGTTCTAACTGTTGCTTCTTCACCTGCATGCAGATTTCTCACGAGGCATTCCCATCTCTTTAAGAATTTTCCAGTTTCTTGTAATCTTAAGACACCATAAAGCAACCCAGAGTCATTTCTATCCTGTTTACAATTATTTTAGATTTTGATAGTCCTGTGGTTTTATATATTAGCTTCAGATTTTATATCATATGTGCATAATATAAAATCCATCAAAAGAAGTGACTTATATCAATTAATTATTCAAAAGCTTTTAGTCATGCTAAAAAGCAATTGTTTACTACCATTTTATTCATTTACTCACGTATCTCCAATTCTTTCTAAAATTGATTAATCAGACATTTGTATTTTAAATTTTATTTTTTACTATCTACCGTCCGTCTAGTCAAGGCTATGGTTTTTCTAGTGGTCATGTATGGATGTGAGAGTTGGACTGTGAAGAAAGCTGAGCACCGAAGAATTGATGCTTTTGAACTGTGGTGTTGGAGAAGACTCTTGAGAGTCCCTTGGACACAAGGAGATCCAACCAGTCCATTCTGAAGGAGATCAGCCCTGGGATTTCTTTGGAAGGAATGATGCTAAAGCTGAAACTCCACGACTTTGGCCACCTCGTGTGAAGAGTTGACTCATTGGAAAAGACTCTGATGCTGGGAGGGATTGGGGGCAGGAGGAGAAAGGGACGACAGAGGGTGAGATGGCTGGATGACATCACTGACTCGATGGACGTAAGTCTGAGTGAACTCCGGGAGTTGGTGATGGACAGGGAGGCCTGGCATGCTGCTATTCATGGGGTCGCAAAGAGTCGGACATGACTGAGCGACTGAACTGAACTGAACCCCTTATTGAGTAATATATGAAAATTATGTTTTTGCCATGGAAACTGAAACTTACCAATACCCCAGAGGAAGCATAATTATTCTGAGGTTTAAAGCAAGAACCTCTCATTCTCTGTTGTGAAATCTTTTTTTCTCTTATGTATGAACATCCTATTAGTGTCCTTTTTCTTCCCTCAGCACACATCCCTTTCTTATTACCCCCATCGATGGGTGTCTTTGGATATTCTGCAACCATTGTCTTTGTTTTCAACCTTTGTCTACAGCCTCCCTGCCAGCACCCTGCACAGCTCTGGCTCAGTCATTTCAGCTCCCAAAGATTGAGTGGTATACCCTGAGAAGATATGTTGAAGTCCTAACCCCTGGTACCTGTGAATGTTATTTGAAAATGGGGTCTTTGTAGACAGAATTATTAAAGAGTGGGCCTTCATCCAATATGACAGACATACAGAGAGGAAGATGATTAGAAGGGAATACAAGGAAAGTGTTTTGTGATAATGGAGGTAGAGTGGTGCTTTTACAAGGCAACAATTCCAAGGGTTGCCAGCAACACCAGGGACTGAGAGAAAGGCATGCAGTATATTCTTCCCCAGAGCCTTCTGAGAAAGCATGGCCCTCTGACACTTTGATCTCAGATTTAGGGGCTAAAGAACTCTGAGACAGTGAAATGATTGCTTGAAGCCACCCAGGTTGTAGCTCTTTGTCATGGCAGCCTTTGGAAGCTAATATAACTGCCATTGGCTTCTTCAACATCTACAAACACAATGTGAAGCCCTTTCAAATCAATGGCAAATAAAATTGGAGCTAGTCCCACCATAACATTAGTAAGGCAACATGTGTACTTGGTGATCATTCTCTCCATCTTTGAGTGGAGCTATGTCTTTCCTTTATTTCTCTTTCAGCATCTTTCACTTCTCAATTACAATTCTATTTACCCACAACATGGTTTCTCAGTCTTAGAAACTGATAAGTGAGAAATCACTGCCTCTTAGACTGTCCATGTTCATTCTTATCTCTCATTTTCACAAGTAATTGATGTAAACCCAAGCAAACAAGAATCCTCTCATTTTCTGCCAAACACTTATGTCTCCATTCACCTTCTAATATAATTTCTACATCATTATTGGTATCCTAGTTTTGACCTTTGCAGAAAATTCAGTACTGGACTCAGTCTACTTTAGCTGAAGAGAGTATTTGAGGTCTTTGGAGAGTTACTGAATTGAAACATTCTGAAAATTGGATATGATGACCTGACAATGACAGAGAGGAGGCTATGAAAGAAATTACTGGAGAGTGGAGGTCAAATCATTGAGGGGAATCAGAGTAAGCAATATGACTAGAAAAGCCAGTGGGCCAGAGGAGATATTCGGAACATAAGAATTTGCCCTATGGTAAAATAAATAAAATAAAAGCAGCTTGGGATCTATGAATGCCTTGACAAATTGCTTTGGACTGTTTTGCTTTGGGGACCTACTTGTCATGAAAAATCAAAACTTGATGCTTTGATGGCTTGCCTTATATCTTTAATTATTTTCTCTTTCTGGAAACTAAACACTTTTTTTTTCTTTCTGCTAGCTCTTTTTAGCGTGCAACAAACCTGTTTAAAAACCTTCCACATTTTAAAAACTAGACATTAAAAGCCATTCCCACACAAGAAATAAGTATAAAACAAATCAAATACAAGTCAAATGCACTTTCTAAATTATGCCTTTCTATATAGCCACACATTTTCCTTTTATTCCTCAACCTTTTGAAATATTTATTCAGCTTTCTATGAACTAAAATTTTGGCTGATTCTTCAGTGATCTGTTGTCAAAGGGAAGACAGTTTTTGGTTTGTATCTTTTAAAAAACTTTACATGTTCTTTCTATATTTAATTACCCATCACTACTCTTTTTTTTAATTAATTTAAATTTATTTACTTTAATTAGAGGGTAATTACTTTACAATACTGTATTGGTTTTGACAATTCCTCATGTATTTTCATGCTCTTCCTTCATTTTCTCTTCCCCTTGTCTGTCTCAGCTTTTTTTATGATGGCCAATTTCTCTCAATTTTTGAGAATTCTCATCAATTCCTCTGCGATCAGCTATTATCTACTGGGTTGGTCCAAAAGTTCTTTCGACTTTTTCCATAAGATCTTATGGAAGAAGCTGAAAAAAACTTTTGGCCAGCCCAATATTTGCTATGGCTCTCAAATTAATATTTCTTACCCAGAATTTTCCTCTGAAATAAAAATTCCTGAATTTACTAATTCCCAAGCAATGTGAAACTTGGCATGCTCCAAACTAAGTACATTTCCTCTCAAGAATATATCTTCTCTCTATTATAAATTTTGGGCATCCTGGTGTCTCAGATGAAAAAGAGTCTGCAATATGGGAGACCTGGGTTCGATCCCTGGGTTGGGAAGATCCCCTGGAGAAGGGAATGACTACCCACTCCAGTATTCTGCCCTGGAGAATTCTGTGGACAGAGGAGCCTGGAAAGCTACAGCCCATGGTGTCACAAAGAGCTGGATACAAAGAGTGAACTGAAATGATAATCCAGTATATTTGTGGCATGATTAAATATCTCTGGAAACCATATATTTTAAATTCTTACCACTACTCTCATAGTTTAAGATTGTGTTTTCATTCCCCTTGTCTGTTTCAATATTGTCTTAAATGGACCCTCTGCATTCAAGTCTTGCTCTCTAATTCTAATTCCCACATTCTGCTCCTGAAACCAGAATCTCAAAACATTGCCACCCTTCTTGAAATTTCTCAGTGTCACTCATAAGCCTCATTGAATCAAATCCAGTTTCATAGGATGACAAACTACATAGTGGTCTTCTGAACTGAGTCCAAGCTTTCAGTTCCTCTCTCTCAACTCTTGCATATGCTTTTTCAGTTTTGGTTATAGATAGTTTTGGCTTTTACTGGTAGTTTTCCAAATTAGGTAAACTTTGTCATGGAGCCATGGCATTGAACATGTTACCTCTGACTGAGTTGCCTTTCCTGTCAAACATTGTTCAGTAGATTATCTCCTAAAGCTGACATGCTTGTCAAGAGGATGACCAAATATGACCTTCTTGGGATTTATTGTAATCCTTCCAGGTGTGATGAGTTATCTTGATTTGGAAACTGGCATGATTTACAGTAAATTACTTGAGTTGTGTGAAGGTAGGGATTCCCTTGTGGCTCACCTGGTAAAGAATCCACCTGAAATGTGGGAGACCTGGATTTGAACCCTGGGTTGGGAAGATCCCCTGGAGAAGGGGAAAGGCTACCCACTCCAGTATTCTGGCCTAGAGAATTCCATGGACTGTGTAGTCCATGGGGTCACAAAGAGTTGGACATGACTGAGTGCCTTTCACTTTCACATGCAAAAGTAAGTCTAATACTTCATTCACTTTTGCGACCTCAGCCCTCAGTTCAGGTGCAAGTCTAGACCAAGCCTCTGAATACTTGTTGAATCAATGTGGCCATCTCTGCTCTCACCCACTTTGGATCTTCACACACACATCCAACTGTAGAGCCACACAATCACTACTGATGCACTGCTTATTCTGAGACATGAAAAGCATGGTTTCTTTGGTTTTGGGTCTGAGCAATCATTTTCAAACATTTGTGTGTATAGGAATCTCCTAGAAATGGCAACCCACTCCAGTGTTCTTGCCTAGAGAATCCCAGGGATGGAGGAGCCTGGTGGGCCGCCGTCTCTGGGGTCACACAGAGTCGGACATGACTGAAGCAACTTAGCAGCAGCAGCAGCAGTAAAGGATGCCCAACCTCTAGGATCTAATGCCTAATGATCTGAGGTGGAGCTGATATAATAATAGTAATAGAAATAAAGTGCACAATAAATATACTTGAATCATCTGAAAACCATTCTTCCCCAATCCCTCCATGGAAAAATTGTCTTCCGTGAAACCAGTCCCTGGTGCCAAAAAGGGTAGGGGACCGCGGACCTAAAGAATTTGTTAACGTAGTTAACTTGTACTCATACCCAAAGGTTTAGATTTAGGAGGTCAAGATAGGTTTCACATCATCATCACATGCTCAGAGGTATTTCTGCTTCAACAGAATGTTTCTGAAAACCACTGATGTAGAATATGCTGATAGTTGAGAGGTCATGCTAATACTTACATCTTTAGTGATAATATTCACAGTTGTGGAGGACAGAGCTTTTAGAGCCAGGTTCCTCTAACTC
Source organism: Bubalus kerabau (assembly GCF_029407905.1). NCBI lineage: Eukaryota > Metazoa > Chordata > Mammalia > Artiodactyla > Bovidae > Bubalus > Bubalus kerabau. The sequence goes on from NC_073641.1 coordinate 54,918,660, forward strand.
AAATTTAGCTCAATAGTTCCTGCTTACTGTACATCACAGAGGAAGCAAGTTAACATCTCATAATGAGCTTACCTCATAATCATCATTTGTAAGATGGAAATAAGAATTTTTGTGACTCTTAAATGAGTTACTATACAGACACTGAATTCTGAAAGATAGCTTTAGTGCAGAAGAGAGATTAGGCACAAATGGGTTTTATGAATAGCAAAGAAGTCAGTTAATTGAGGGCATGATCTGATGCCACTGATCAAATAGAATATGGAGAAAATTTGACATGATAGATGTATAATGACAATATAATTCATATGATATTGCTAAAAGTGACATCATGATTTTAAAAAGTCTTATTAAATGTGATAAAAGTTGCTTAATTTCTGGAAAATTAAAATTAAGAAATGTGTAAATTTTTTCTTTTGAAATGTATTTTGTAAAAATAAATTATAGCTGTTGTAAAATTAGTTATTTTAAAATATGAAGTTTTTTCTTTTAATTTTTATGTCCCTGAAATATAATCCATATTACTCATTTGTTAATGTTTTTTTTAATTTTATTTTATTTTTAAACTTTACATAATTGTATTAGTTTTGCCAAATAACAAAATGAATCCGCCACAGGTATACATGTGTTCCCCATCCTGAACCCTCCTCCCTCCTCCCTCCCCATTCCATCCCTCTGGGTAGTCCCAGTGCACCAGCCCCAAGCATCCAGTATCTTGCATCGAACCTGGACTGGCAACTCAACACCAATACATTTGTTAATGTTTTTAATTGGAGTAATAGGGGAAACATTTAATTTTGTCTTGATAAAGCCTTTATTGTGACAGTAAGTTTTATACATACACACACACCTGCATACATGCAGATAGCATATCCATTTACACTTAAAAAATTAATAATATGTCAAGAGGGAGGGGGCATATTATTCATTTTTTAATATAAGGAAATATGTTATCTGCATATATGCAGGAGTGTGTGTGTGTGTAAAATTCACTATCACAACAAAGGATTTATCAATATAAAATTAAATGTTTCCCCTATTACTACTGCTTGTTTTTATTTGCTTAGGTCTCTTTTTCTTGATAGCCAAATTATTTTGATGTTACAATATACTAATTATGTGCCATGAAATTAGAGTGGGGTTATGCTACATTTAGCAGAAGAATAACAAAAGATCTAATCAGGAGGGGGGGGAAATGTCCTAGTGCCCATTAATTTCTATCACTGGGTCATGTTTTTTTTTTTTTTTCCCTTAATTTAGAAGGGAAATACTTGTCTTTTATAAAACAGTTTGACACCAGATCTTCTTCACCATATTTTTAACTTGTGCATTCACTTTCACAGACATGCTTACCTTTTTATAAATGATTTCTGCTAGAGTTAAAGATTTCAGTCAACTGAGAAGATGCAATGCAGTGAGATTCTGCATATGAATTGGTAGCAGTCCATTCTTTTTATATTGCAAAGTCTATTCTTATAGAAATGGAATTTATGCCATCATTTTCTATGTAGGTTGCATGGCATCTGATACACAGTGGCAGGAAAAAAAAATGATTCCAGAATATCTGCAGTATATTTTGCTGAATGTTAACAGCAGGTTCAGATGTGTTTCAGTTCTGACCTTGTGAAATGCTTTCTTGCTTATGCAACGCTTTATACATCAAATGCACAAACTGCGACCAGGGCTTCAACTGCTCACACAAGGATTCATTTCTGAAAACAAATGTTGTTCAGGTCAGTTTCATCAATGTCATTTTTCTTCTATTATTTTGTGGCATGAGAAATGCATGATATATGGTATTACATTTTAAATGTGATGCAGAGAAGTCATAATGCTGATTTGTTTCATGTGAATGCTCCTTGTTCTATAGTGTTAAGAAAAATTTATTCAAGCTATCAAAGCAGCTATTATTTCCAATCAGATTTAGAGAATATTGTTTCAGGGATGAACTGCTCATAATAACTCAAAACGTGTGTATGTGTCTGTATGTGAGTATGAGTGTGTGTAAATGGCATGCTATTTAAGCTGAAAAGCCAATTATCTAAACATTGTAAACATCAGCAAAATTCTGAGGCTGTGAGTGTTTGATATTTGTATATGTTTAGGATATTTGCAATACTTAGAGAAAATATTTAGTTCTCTAATAAAAGCAGAAAAGTTTTAAATTATTATCAAAACTTATGATAAACAGAAAAGTAATCAAATACGAGAATCAGAGGCACCTCTGAAGAATGAGGCACAATTTTCTCCTTGAAATTAGATTTGAATAAATATTCTTTGGATCTTTCTCTATGTCTAACATTCTAAAGTGTGTGACTCAGAGACTGTGATCAATTCTGATTTGGTTATAAGAGATTACAGAAAAAGTAAGATAAACTTTTAAAGTATTGTTTCAGAGTCAAGTTGGTGAAATTTTCTACAAATTAAAAAAAATTGCACCTCTAGTTGCATTATTTTGCCTAATACAGATATCAATCCACTTAGGCACAGAATCACAGTTCATGCGCAATAAACCTTAGGAAATTTTCTCAAAAGGATCTTTGTGTGAAAACATGGCCTATATTAGCAATGAAATAACAGAATGGCATTTTGCTCATTTAATTTAAAAAATCTCAAAAATAACTACTGTCTAGGCTGTAGGAGCTATGGAAGAATTGATGCAGTTTGCAACTTTTGAGAGATGCTGTGATGCAGGTGAATGATTTTTGTCTTATCCAATCAGCGTCCTCACTGCACAGACCCTGTCATGTGTGTTTGGGGAATATACAAGATCCCCTTAAATTTCAGTGAGCCTCACCATGAACTTGGTCACCAGAGATGAAGGCAAGAAATAAAGAAATATTGTGCAACCTGGTCTGCTGAGTCACTTCAGTACACTGAACTCCCAAAGCTGTCACTGTTTAGATGAAAGTGCTATAGATCTAGACAATTACATTAATACAGGGAACATTATAAAAAGGTTAATGCACAGCAAGATTTGAACTATTTTCTCAACAAACAATCATGAAGAAAAAGCATGAATTATTCTTACACAAAGAAATACACCCAAATAGCAAGGTTTATTTTCATGTAGCAATTTTTCTCATTTACTCCTCATTCTTTTTGCAAATGAAATATACATTATGGTAATTTAAATTACTAATGCATTGTACTTTTTTCTCACAGTGAAAACTATTTCTCCTTTAACGTAAATATAAACATTGTTATTGGTATTTAGCCTCTATTATAAATGGCAACTACACAATACATGTAGTTTATCAAAAACTGTTACTACTGCTACCTAATTAAATATTAAAATTGTTTTCATTAATATCAATATTTTAATTTAGAAAATATTTGTTTTACTGACAATAGAGACAAAGTGAGCAATGATATTTTAGAGCGACCACCCCAAATATCATATTTATATTTTGGTTACAGGGCTATAGATTTTACATATAATTTCTTGCTTACATGCCTGGTTCTTTCTTTGGAATTTGAGCTCCCTCAGTACAAAGGTAGTAATTAATGTCTTTACTGCTAACATTTAATACAATGTGTGGTATGTCCTGGGTAATGAAAAGTAAGTATATGTCAAAATAGTAAGCACAAATATGCAAGGGGAAGTTACTAAATATATTGATATAATTTCATAGAATATTATTTTAAAATAACACTGTTAGGTGTGCTGATTCAACTGGAGAACTGAATGACAAGATACATTGTTTTTTCATTTTAATAACCAAATTTAGTCTTTAGAGAATTCAGTTCTAAAGATAAAGCATATAATTGAAGTTCTAGGTTATCAAGATGGGTACACATTGATTATGGGAGAGTCTACAAACTGTATTTTGTTAATATTTGTGCTGTGCTACTAGGAAAAGTCCAAATTAATGTAGACAGGGCTCTTTTTTGAGGAAAGATGACTATAATATAACTAGGCAAAATGCAGAAATACTGCTGTCTAAAAAAATAACTTCTATGATGAATTGGCTCTCTTAAATAATAAAATAGACCAATATTTATGCTTGTTTTTTCCTTGGAAGAGGTTTTCAAGTAGCGCATAAAGATGAACTGAGGTACAGCATTAAAATCCACTTGCTATACTTGAGAATTAACTTTGCACAGTATAGCTGTGGCACAGACCTCAAATGCAGTTTGACTTCTAGTCCTTACATTGCACAATGAGATCATATAACAATTAATCTCTGATAATTGAGGTCATAAAGATGTTAGTTAAAAATGTTAGTTATAAAAGAGAAATCCCTGGTGAAATCAGCAGAGTCTCAGAGATAGTCATTAGTCCATGAGGTCAAGTCTGTTTGTAGTCTGATACTGAGTATTGTTCATCAGGTCAAAATTTAGGTTTTTGTATAGATCATACCTCAGTTGGTCTTACAGGAATGACTGACATCACTGACAAGAAGGATGTTCATCTAACTCAAATTTCGCCCTTCTGATTTTAGTGGGAAAAAAATATCATGAAAGGACCATGACATACATGTTGGTTAACGAGCATGTTGTCAGTTTCATAAAATCCATTATAATAAACCCAAGTTATAATCTTAATGACTCTTAATGGACTCAAAGCAAGAGAAGTAATTGAATTAATCTTAGTGGAAAATGCCCTAAAGAGTACTTGTCTCCGATCACTGTCAAATAGAATATATATTCCCAGGTCCGAGCATCATTTCTCCTCAGGAAGACTGTGGAAATGCTGACCTAAAAAGCATCTTTAGAGTTTTTCTTTTGGTTAGCCCCCATACTGTGGACTGTTGTTGAAGTAGTGTCTGACTCTTTCAGACCCCATGGACTACAGCACGTCAGGCTTCCCTGTCCTCTACTACCTGGTAGATTACTTATGAGTAAACCCAGTTTTCTTTAGATAGCATTAACATAGTTTTACTGTTGTCATCATTGTTTAATGAAGAATTTCCAGACATTTTTTCCCCCAGGACATGTGATAACATCCCCAAATGCCAGAATAGTGTTCTTGTACTGAAGTTCATATTTAGCTTTTGCATTTATTAAAATATCCATTTACTGATCTAGCAAAAGCATGTTTTTTCTTGTTCGTTAATAATAGTTTTATCGAAATATACTCAACATACTACAAACTACGAATACTTAGTTTACAATTTGATAATTTCTAGACACTTGTACACATCCATGAAATCATTATCACAATACAGATAATGAATATGAAAAGATGTCTATAAGCCTCCATTCTGATCCAGGCAAACACTGGCCAGATTTCTGTTACTATACATTTCATGACTTTTAATATTTTATATAAATTGAATGTAACAAAGGTTTGTTTGTTAGGTGGAGGTGGGGATCCAGTGTATTTCACTTAGCATAATTATTCTGTGATTCATCCATGCTGTTTGAGTGCTAAACGGTATTCTATTGTATGGGTGTGCTAAGTCGCTTCATCTGTGTCCGACTCTTTGTGACCCCATGGACTGTAGCCTGTCAGGCTCCTCCATCCATGTGGATTCTTCGGCAAGGATAATGGAGTGGGTTGCCATTTCCTTCTCCAGGGGATCTTCCTGACCCAGGGATCGAATCTGCAACTCTTATGTTTCCAGTATTGGCAGGCAAGTTCTTTACCACTAGCGCCACCTGGGAAGCCCGTTCTATTGTACAGATAGATATAATGCAGTTTGTGTATTCAGTTATCTGTTTGGGAACATTTGTTTATTTGATTTTTTTTTTCTGATTTTTGGCTATTACAGATAAATTTCTATAAACATTTGTTTACAAGTCTCTATGTAGACATATGCTTTCGTTTATCTTGGATTAATGCCTAGAATGCCTGGAATATCTGAATCACATTGTAGAAGTATGTTCACTGACTGCTTAAGGAACTATAAAAATATTTACCAAAATGTTTTTACCATTTTACTTCTCAGCAGCAATATATGAGATATCTTGTTTCTCCACATCCTCACCAAATACATGCCAGGATATGACTTTTTAGTTTTAGTCATTCTGATAGTATGGGGTTATAATTAATCATGATGTTAATTTGATTTTCCTTAAAGTTTTTTGATACTGCTTATATTGGAGTGTGTTTTATGCTATCTGTGTATCTACTATTACAATATGTCTATCTTGTGGCAATTTTTATAAGGCTATAAATTGTTTTTTTTTCTTCCTAATTTATATGAATCTTAATGTATTTGAGTACAAGTCCATTTTGTAGGTTTTTCATATTGAGATATTTTCTCCAAATCTATGGCTTATTATTATATTCTCTTAAGAAGATCTTTGGAAAGGAAGTTTTTATATTTAGAAACACCTTTAGTTTTTGGCTGTGCTATGTGGCATGTGGCATCTTAGTTACCTAACCAGGGATAGAATCCATGCCCCCTGCAATGGAAGTGCATAATCTTAACCACTAGACCACCAGGGAAGTCCTGAGAAGTTTTTAATGTCATGAAGCCCAAATTATTGATTTATTCTTTTAGGGCTTTTTCTGTTAGTTTGGGATCTAAGATACCTGTATACATTCATATGTCACCCAAGGTCAGAGAAGTTTTCTACTAGAAATGTTATACTCCTAGCTTTTACCTTTAGATGTGTAGTGCATTTCGAGTTGATTTTTTAATATGGTGCAAATGAAAAGTGAAAGTTGCTCAGTCATGTCTGACTCATTGTGACCCCATGAGTCCATGGAATTCTCCAGGCCAGAATAGTGGAGTGGGTAGCCTCTCCATTCTCCAGGGGATATTCCCAACCCAGGGATTGAACCCAGGTATACCTGCATTGCAGGCAGATTCTTTACCAGCTGAGCCACAAGGGAAACCCAAGAATACTGGAGTGGGTAGCCTATCCCTTCTGCAGCAGATTTTCCTAACCCAGGAATCAAAGCAGGGTCTCCTGCATTGCAGGCAAATTCTTTACCAACTGAGCTATCAGGGAAGCCCTAATATGGTACAAGGATGGATCAATATTGTTTTAATATGAATATTCAAATATTTCAGCACAAATTGTTGAAAAGACTAGTTTTTTCCACAGAATAGCCTTTTACCTTTGTTGAAAATCCATTCTCCTTATATATATGGGTCTATTCTGTAGTCTACCCCATTTTGGAGAGCTATTTGGCTTTTCCACCTAATACCATATTGTTTTGATTACTGTAGCTTTATAATAACATTTGAAACAGAGAATGTTCATATGCCAAGTATTTTTTTAAATTGTTCACCACTTTTAGTCCTTTGCATTTCCATATACATTTTAGAATAATTCTGTTAATTTATTAAAAAAAAAAAAGCCTACTGGAGATTTAATCAGAGTTAAATCTGTGGATCAATTTGAGAAAGTTGATATCATGCAAATATTGAATCTTCTTACACATAAACATAGTATATATCTTCCTATGTTTGGAATTGTAGTTTCTCTTGTATCTTTTCTTTCTATGTCATATTTTCCCTAAGTATTTTGTTTATGATGCTTATGGTTAATAGTATTATGTTTTTAAAATTTAAATTTTTAATTTTGGCAGCTTGTATGTATACAGATATAAAATATTTTTGTATGTTGGTCTTATGTCCTGTAGAGTTGCTAAACTTGCTTATTAGTTTCTGTAGCACTCTATTTTTTCATACATAGAAAGTCATGTCATTTGCAAATAAAGACAGTTCTATTTAATACTTACTCCTTTCTAATAATATGGATGCCCTTGTTTATTTTTCTTATTGTACTAGCCAGTGCCTGTAGTTTAATGCTGTTTAAAAGTAGTAAATGCAGAATTCACATCTTATTAGTGATTTTAATGAGAAGGCATTCAGTCTTTTACCATGTTGGGTTATTAATATTTACCTTTCTTACTTTTATACCAAATGGACATGGAGTGTCCTATATCCAGAGACAGATGTACCAATTTCCTAGTTCTGCTATAATAAAATCCCATAAGCTAAGTGACTTAAAAAAAAAATTGATTGTCTCAGTTTTGGAAGCTAGGATTGTCGGGAAGTCAAGTTGTCAGGAAGACCATTCTCTCTCAAAGGTTTGGGTAAGAATCGGTTTCATGCTTTTCCTCTCAACTTTTGGTGTTGCTAGCAATCCTTGGTATTCCTTGGCTTATAGGTGTATCACTGAAAACCTGTGACTCCATTGGTGTGTGGTGTTGACCATGGTTGTCTCTGTGTGTGTCCCCCTCTTCTTTTAAAGACACCAATCATATTGGATTATTGTCCAACCCAACAACATCCTGTTAACTTGTTTACATCTGCATAGCCTTCACTTTATTAAAATAAAAGGAGTATCTGCAAAGTATAATAAAGCAAAGTACAATAAAATGAGGTGCCTGTACATATAAACTAGATTAAGTTAAGCATCTGCAGACATCAGCTGCTATTGATTGAACTGTGTCTTCCAAAATGTATGATCTCTGCAGATGCTTAACTTAATCTAGTTTATATGTACAGGCACCTCATTTTATTGTACTTTGCTTTATTATACTTTTCAGATACTCCCTTTTTTTTTTAATAAAGTGAAGGCTTGTGGCAATCCTGTCCTGAGCAAATCCATCAGTGCTATTTTTCAATAGCATTTGTTCACTTTGTGTCTCTGTGTTACATTTTGATAATTATCACACTATTTCAGAGATTTTCATTGTTATTATATTGGCTATATAATTTGCAATCAGGGATCTTTGATGTTATTACCAGAACTTGCTGACAGCTCAGATGATAACGTTTTTAGCAATATTTTTTAGTTAACCTGTGCACATTGTTTTGTTTTGTTTTGTTTTTAAGACATAAATTCATTACATCCTTAATAGACAACAGTATAGTGTAAGCATAACTTTCAAATGAACTGGGAAACAAAATTACATGTATGACTTGCTTTATTACCATCTTTGTTTTATTGTGATCGTCTGGAAGGGAACCCACAATATCTCCGAGGTATGTTTGTCACGTCCTGGCATAGCTTTGATGTAAGCAATATTTCCATGTTTGGGTGCCTATGACGGTAGTCACCAATTTACTTACAGCACTCATGATTAACACCAGACACCACAAATGGGTAAGCCAACAAATGCAAACAAAGGTATATGTAGCAAATATGAAATAGGAATTTTGTTTGACTTATACTGTAATATTTTAAAATTTTAATTTTTGGTCAAGATTTGATAATTCAGAAATTACATGTAAAAAGCTAAATGTCACATCAAACTTGAAATATCAGTGACTAGTCAGTAGTGGTTCTTCATTATCTCATTGCATCCATTAATCGAAAGTATAATAGTAACACCTGGGACATTCACTCAGTAATCTGATCTTTAATATACTATGTTTCCTATTAATCATATGGCTTCTTAAATCACATCCACTTCATCTCCCCATGTTACCTTAATCATAGATTATGCAAACCCTTTGTGCTATTTTAACATCAGAATGATGTCATAAAACAAGTATAATAAAATAACAAGAACCACATGGCTCTGAATCTGGACGGTCAAATTGCATTCATCTTTATAGAAAGTATCTTGTAATACAAGGGGCTGATAAGTAAATGGTAGTACTTTCATTTATTCATAAATGAGACATCAAGTGGTGGTATCTATCTTAATAGATTATAATTAACAAGTCTTGCCTATGAGTAGAGAACAGTTGCCAATATAGCAATAGAGGCACTGATTACTTTCTATCCCAATTGTTGCTTTCCTCAATAAAATGTACTTTGCACAGTCCTAAGTGGTTATCAATATGCAGTAAATTGCTTGAATCCAAATAGTTAAATATATGCATTAATTGTATTCTTAATGTTTGTCCAGGTACATTTACTGTATTTTATTTTCATAGAATTTAACAATCACATTGAAAAAAACTTGATATCGAGTACTATGGACAAACATGTTTATGGCAGAGCATAATAGCAGCCATTTATAATTTCTTGGAAATCCTTGAAGCTTTTACATCAACAAAATTATTTTACTTACTTTGATTGTTGTTTACTTCCTATATACCTATTTGCATTTTAAGTGATATATATAATATGCTGAGATAGAAAGATGCCATGGAAAAAATGAGTAGACTTTGAAATCGGATCAACCTAGGGTTATTTGTTAGAATGTTGCCTTAATTAGAATTATTACTTCACATTTTAGCTTCAGTTTTATCTTTTCTATAAAGGAATATTATGTGCTTTGTATTATTATCATACTCTTCAATTTGATTCTATTTCCAGCAAAAGGACATTGCTGCCTTAATGATTTTATCTTTCTTCTGAATTTTCATTCCACTGTTGTACACTGACTCTTTTTTTTTTAATTTTAATTGATGGATAATTAATTTACAATATCGTGATTGTTTCTGTCATGCATCAACATGAATTGACCATTGGGACACATATATCCCCCCCTTTTGAACCTCCCTCCCACTTCCCTTTCCATACATTGAAATACTTTTCTCTCATCTAGAAAATATAAAAGAAAGGAAAAAATCATTATAGTCTCTAGATACTATGTTAAAGCCTTCCCACTAATCACCACCTTCCTATTGGAAACAAGCAAACAAAGAAGAAAATGTGTCATTGTCTTGGTCCTTTTAGGCTTCTGTATAACAAATATCACAAACTGGGTAACTAATAAGCAGTACAAATCACATTTCTCTTAGTTCTAAAAGCAGGAAATCCAAGATCAGGGCTCCATCAAGGTTGCATTTTTCTCTCCCGGGTCACAGACTTCTCATTATCTCCTCACAGGGCAGAAAGGGCAAAGAACCCCCCTGGGGTCTCTTTTAATAAGACACTAATCTCATTCTGGGCTCTGCCCCTGACATAATGACTTTTCAAAGTCTCCACCTCCTAACACCATCACCTTGAGGGTTAGGTTTTCAACATAGGAATTTGGGAGGGACACAGACTTTCAAATCACATCCTTCTGTCCCTCATATTCATGTTTTCTCTTATGCAAAATACATTTGTTCCAGCCCAATAGCTCTCAAAGCCCCATCTAACATAAACTCTAGTTTAGGTCCAAAGTCATCTAAATATCATCCAAATTAGAAATCAGTAAGGTGATTCAAGGAGGGCAAATTGCTTTCCAGCAGCAAAACTGTGAACGCAAACAAGTTTTATTGACTTTCAAACAAAACCTACAGAATACAATGGAGCGAAGGGCATAAAACCCCTATTCCAAAAGGGAGACATGGGAAAGAAGAAAGGGACACTGTCAAAGTTTGGAGTTCATGTCTGCAGCTTTTCTGGGGTAGAATCACACACCAGTTGATCTACTGGTCTGGAGTGGGGTCAAGGTGTAGACAACTGTGTCTAGCAGAACCTCTCTCCACTGAACTGGCCTTGGTCAGCCCTATTACCAGCAGCCCACATGCCTGGGTTGCATGACTGGAGTTCCCAGTCCCTCTATGCTTAGAAATCCATGTGGGGGTTGCCAAACCTCCACAGCTCTACTGGGCAAAGGTCAGGTCCCCAAGGCCCTAGATAATGAGTTGTCTGGCCAGTTGAAATCCAGGTGATGTCTCCTCCTCCTTTATTGAGATATGTGTATGTATGTGTTAGTCGTTCAGTCGTATCCAACTTTTGCAACTCCATGGACTGTAGCCCACCAGGATCCTCCATCCATGGGATTTTACAGGCAAGAATACTGGAATCAGTTGCCATTTCCTTCTCCATTATTGAGATATAATTGATATATAACATTGTGTAAGTTAGAGTATATAACATGTTGATTTGATATGTTTGTATATTAAAATGTGCAAGATGATCTCCACCACAAGTTTCACTAACACTTGTATCAGGTCATAAAATTACCAATGTTGTGTGTGTGCTGGGAACATTGAATGTATTCTCTTGGCAACTTAAAAGTACATAATGACTATAATGATCCTCAGAATTTATTTTACAACTGAAAGCTTGTAACTTGGAACAGCATCTCCCCATTTCATCCTACCCTTACCTCCATGTAACCACTTTTCTACTCTCTGTTTCTGTGGGCTCAACTTTTCAAAATTCTACATAAAATTCTACAGTGTTTTCCTTTCTCTTTCTGACTTACTTCATTTAGCTTAGTGTCCTCAAACTTTATCCATTTTGTCACTAATGGCAGGATTTCCTTCCTTCTCATGGTCATATACTCTTCCATAGTGTATAGATGTAAAACTTCTTTATACATTCGTGCCTTGATGGACATTTAGGTTGTTTCCATCTCTTGGCTATTGTGAGTAATGCTGCACTGAACTTGGGATGCAGCTGTTTCTTCCAGATCCTGCTTTAATTTCCTTTGGATATATACCCAACAGTGAAATTGCTGGATATAGTTCAGATCAGTTCAGTTCAGTTCAGTTCAGTCGCTCAGTCATGTCCGACTCTTTGCAAACCCATGGACTGCAGCACTCCAGGCCTCCCTGTCCATCATCACCTCCCAGAGTTCACCCAAACTCATGTCCATTGAGTCGGTGATGACATCCAGCCATCTCATCCTCTGTCGTCCCTTCTCCTCCTGCCTTCAATCTTTCCCAGCATCAGTGTCTTTTCCAATGAGTCAGCTCTTCACATCAGGTGGCCAAAGTATTGGAGTTTCAGCTTCAACATCAGTCCTTCCATTGAACACCCAGGACTGATCTCCTTTAGGATGGACTGGTTGGATCTCCTTGCAGTCCAAGGGACTCTCAAGAGTCTTCTCCAACACCACAGTTCAAAAGCATCAATTTTTCGGCGCTCAGCTTTCTTTATAGTCCAACTCTCACATCCATACATGACCACTGGAAAAACCATAGCCTTGACTAGGTGGACCTTTGTGGATAAAGTAATGTCTCTGCTTTTTAGTATGCTATCTAGGTTCGTCATAACTTTCCTTCCAAGGAATAAGCATCTTTTAATTTCATAACTGCAGTCACCATCTGCAGTGATTTTGGAGCACAGAAAAATAATCAGCCACTGTTTCCCCTGTTTCCCCATCTATTTGCCATGAAGTGATGGGACCCTATGCCATGATCTTAGTTTTCTGACTGTTGAGGTTTAAGCCAACTTTTTCACTCTCCTCTTTCACTTTCATCAAGAGGCTCTTTAGTTCTTCTTCACTTTCTGCCATAAGGGTGGTGTCATCTGCATATCTGAGGTTATTGATATTTCTCCCAGCAATCTTGATTCCAGCTTGTGCTTCATCCAGCCTATGAAAAGGCTGGATTTTTTTTTTTTTTTTCGCCTTCTCTCCTTCCTCTTTTTTTTTTTTTTAATTTTATTTTATTTTTAAACTTACATAATTGTATTAGTTTTGCCAAATATCAAAATGAATCTGCCACAGGTATACATGTGTTCCCCATCCTGAACCCTCCTCCCTCCTCCCTCCCCATTCCATCCCTCTGGGTCGTCCCAGTGCACCAGCCCCAAGCATCCAGTATCGTGCATCGAACCTGGACTGGCAACTCATTTCATACATGATATTTTACATGTTTCAATGCCATTCTCCCAAATCTTCCCACCCTCTCCCTCTCTCACAGAGTCCATAAGACTGTTCTATACATCAGTGTCTCTTTTACTGTCTCGTACACAGGGTTATTGTTACCATCTTTCTAAATTCCATATATATGCGTTAGTATACTGTATTGGTGTTTTTCTTTCTGGCTTACTTCACTCTGTCTAATAGGCTCCAGTTTCATCCACCTCATTAGAACTGATTCAAATGTATTCTTTTTAATGGCTGAGTAATACTCCATTGTGTATATGTACCACAGCTTTCTTATCCATTCATCTGCTGATGGACATCTAGGTTGCTTCCATGCCCTGGCTATTATAAACAGTGCTGCGATGAACATTGGGGTACACATGTCTCTTTCCCTTCTGGTTTCCTCAGAGTGTATGCCCAGCAGTGTGATTGCTGGATCATAAGGCAGTTGTATTTCCAGTTTTTTAAGGAATCTCCACACTGTTCTCCATAGTGGCTGTACTAGTTTGCATTCCCACCAACAGTGGAAGAGGGTTCCCTTTTCTCCACACCCTCTCCAGCATTTATTGCTTGTAGACTTTTGGATCACAGCCATTCTGACTGGTGTGAAATGGTACCTCATAATGGTTTTGATTTGCATTTCTCTGATAATGAGTGATGTTGAGCATCTTTTCATGTGTTTGTTAGCCATCTGTATGTCTTCTTTGGAGAAATGTCTATTTAGTTCTTTGGCCCATTTTTTGATAGGGTCGTTTATTTTTCTGGAGTTGAGCTGTAGGAGTTGCTTGTATATTCTCAAGATTAGTTGTTTGTCAGTTGCTTCATTTGCTATTATATTCTCCCATTCTGAAGGCTGTCTTTTCACCTTGCTAATAGTTTCCTTTGATGTGCAGAAGCTTTTAAGGTTAATTAGTTCCCATTTGTTTATTTTTGCTTTTATTTCCAATATTCTGGGAGGTGGCTCATAGAGGATCCTGCTGTGATGTATGTCACAGAGTGTTTTGCCTATGTTCTCCTCTAGGAGTTTTATAGTTTCTGGTCTTATGTATAGATCTTTAATCCATTTTGAGTTTATTTTTGTGTATGGTGTTAGAAAGTGTTCTAGTTTCATTCTTTTACAAGTGGTTGACCAGATTTCCCAGCACCACTTGTTAAAGAGATTGTCTTTAATCCATTGTATATTCTTGCCTCCTTTGTCAAAGATAAGGTGTCCATATGTGCGTGGATTTATCTCTGGGCTTTCTATTTTGTTCCATTGATCTATATTTCTGTCTTTGTGCCAGTACCATACTGTCTTGATGACTGTGGCTTTGTAGTAGAGCCTGAAGTCAGGTAGGTTGATTCCTCCAGTTCCATTCTTCCTTCTCAAGATCGCTTTGGCTATTCGAGGTTTTTTGTATTTCCATACAAATTTTGAAATTATTTGTTCTAGCTCTGTGAAGAATGCTGTTGGTAGCTTGATAGGGATTGCATTGAATCTATAGATTGCTTTGGGTAGTATGCTCATTTTCACTATATTGATTCTTCCAATCCATGAACATGGTATATTTCTCCATCTGTTAGTGTCCTCTTTGATTTCTTTCACCAGTGTTTTATAGTTTTCTCTATATAGGTCTTTAGATTCTTTAGGTAGATATATTCCTAAGTATTTTATTCTTTCCGTTGCAATGGTGAATGGAATTGTTTCCATAATTTCTCTTTCTGTTTTCTCATTATTAGTGTATAGGAATGCAAGGGATTTCTGTGTGTTTATTTTATATCCTGCAACTTTACTATAGTCATTGATTAGTTCTAGTACTTTTCTGGTGGAGTCTTTAGGGTTTTCTATGTAGAGGATCATGTCATCTGCAAACAGTGAGAGCTTTACTTCTTCTTTTCCAATTTGGATTCCTTTTATTTCTTTTTCTGCTCTGATTGCTGTGGCCAAAACTTCCAAAACTATGTTGAATAGTAATGGTGAAAGTGGGCACCCTTGTCTTGTTCCTGACTTTAGAGGAAATGCTTTCAGTTTTTCACCATTGAGGATAATCTTTGCTGTGGGTTTGTCATATATAGCTTGTATTATGTTGAGGTATGTTCCTTCTATTCCTGCTTTCTGGAGAGTTTTTATCATAAATGGATGTTGAATTTTGTCAAAGGCTTTCTCTGCATCTATTGAGATAATCATATGGTTTTTATTTTTCAATTTGTTAATGTGGTGTATTACATTGATTGATTTGCGGATATTGAAGAATCCTTGCATCCCTGGGATAAAGCCCACTTGGTCATGGTGTATGATCTTTTTAATGTGTTGTTGGATTCTGATTGCTAGAATTTTGTTAAGGATTTTTGCATCTATGTTCATCAGTGATATTGGCCTGTAGTTTTCTTTTTTTGTGGGATCTTTGTCAGGTTTGGTATTAGGGTGATGGTGGCCTCATAGAATGAGTTTGGAAGTTTACCATCCTCTGAAATTTTCTGGAAGAGTTTGAGCAGGATAGGTGTTAGCTCTTCTCTAAATTTTTGGTAGAATTCAGCTGTGAAACCGTCTGGACCTGGGCTTTTGTTTGCTGGAAGATTTTTGATTACAGTTTCAATTTCCGTTTTTGTGATGGGTCTGTTAAGATTTTCTATTTCTTCCTGATCGAGTTTTGGAAAGTTGTACTTTTCTAAGAATGTGTCCATTTCTTCCACGTTGTCCATTTTATTGGCATATAGTTGTTGATAGTACTCTCTTATGATCCTTTGTATTTCTGTGTTGTCTGTTGTGATCTCTCCATTTTCATTTCTAATTTTATTGATTTGATTTTTCTCCCTTTGTTTCTTGATGAGTCTGGCTAATGGTTTGTCAATTTTATTTATCCTTTCAAAAAACCAGCTTTTGGTTTTGTTGATTTTTGCTATGATCTCTTTTGTTTCTTTTGCATATTTCTGCTCTAAGTTTTAAGATTTCTTTCCTTCTACTAACCCTGGGGTTCTTCATTTCTTCCTTTTCTAGTTGCTTTAGGTGTAGAGTTAGGTTATTTATTTGACTTTTTTCTTGTTTCTTGAGGTGTGCCTGTATTGCTATGAACTTTCCCCTTAGGACTGCTTTTACCATGTCCCACAGGTTTTGGGTTGTTGTGTTTTCATTTTCATTCGTTTCTATGCAAATTTTGATTTCTTTTTTGATTTCTTCTGTGATTTGTTGGTTATTCAGCAGCGTGTTGTTCAGCCTCCATATGTTGGAATTTTTAATAGTTTTTCTCTTGTAATTGAGATCGAATCTTACTGCATTGTGGTCAGAAAAGATGCTTGGAGTGATTTCTATTTTTTTGAATTTACCAAGGCTAGCTTTATGGCCCAGGATGTGATCTATCCTGGATAAGGTTCCATGTGCGCTTGAGAAAAAGGTGAAATTCATTGTTTTGGGATGAAATGTCCTATAGATGTCAATTAGGTCTAACTGGTCTATTGTATCATTTAAAGTTTTTGTTTCCTTGTTAATTTTCTGTTTAGTTGATCTATCCATAGGTGTGAGTGGGGTATTAAATCTCCCACTATTATTGTGTTATTGTTAATTTCTCCTTTCATACATGTTAGCATTTGTCTTACATACTGCAGTGCTTTGTGTTGGGTGCATATATATTTATAATTGTTATATCTTCTTCTTGGATTGATCCTTTGATCATTATGTAGTGACCATCTTTGTGTCTTTTCACAGTCTTTGTTTTAAAGTCTATTTTATCTGATATGAGTATTGCTACTCCTGCTTTCTTTTGGTCCCTATTTGCATGGAAAATCTTTTTCCAGCCCTTCACTTTCAGTCTGTATGTGTTCCCTGTTTTGAGGTGGGTCTCTTGTAGACAACATATGTAGGGGTCTTGTTTTTGTATCCATTCAGCCAGTCTTTGTCTTTTGGTTGGGGCATTCAAACCATTTACGTTTAAGGTAATTACTGATAAGTATGATCCTGTTGCCATTTACTTTATTGTTTTGGGTTCGAATTTATACACCGTTTTTGTGTTTCCTGTCTAGAGAATATCCTTAAGTATTTGTTGGAGAGCTGGTTTGGTGGTGCAGAATTCTCTCAGCTTTTGCTTGTCTGAAAAGCTTTTGATTTCTCCTTCATACTTGAATGAGATCCTTGCTGGGTACAATAATCTGGGCTGTAGGTTATTTTCTTTCATCATTTTAAGTATGTCTTGCCATTCCCTCCTGGCTTGAAGAGTTTCTGTTGAAAGATCAGCTGTTATCCTTATGGGTATTCCCTTGTGTGTTATTTGTTGTTTTTCCCTTGCTGCTTTTAATATTTGTTCTTTGTGTTTGATCTTTGTTAATTTGATTACTATGTGTCTTGGGGTGTTTCGCCTTGGGTTTATCCTGTTTGGGACTCTCTGGGTTTCTTGGACTTGGGTGATTATTTCCTTCCCCATTTTAGGGAAGTTTTCAACTATTATCTCCTCAAGTATTTTCTCATGGTCTTTCTTTTTGTCTTCTTCTTCTGGGACCCCTATGATTCGAATGTTGTAGCGTTTAATATTGTCCTGGAGGTCTCTGAGATTGTCCTCATTTCTTTTAATTCGTTTTTCTTTTATCCTCTCTGATTCATTTATTTCTACCATTCTATCTTCTAATTCACTAATCCTATCTTCTGCCTCTGTTATTCTACTCTTTGTTGCCTCCAGAGTGTTTTTAATTTCACTTATTGCATTATTCATTATATATTGACTCTCTGTTATTTCTTCTAAGTCCTTGTTAAACCTTTCTTGCATCTTCTCAATCCTTGCCTCCAGGCTATTTATCTGTGATTCCATTTTAATTTCAAGATTTTGGATCAATTTCACTATCATTATTCGGAATTCTTTATCAGGTAGATTCCCTATCTCTTCCTCTTTTGTTTGGTTTGGTGGGCATTTATCCTGTTCCTTTATCTGCTGGCTATTCCTCTGTCTCTTCATCTTGTTTAAATTGCTGAGTTTGGGGTGTCCTTTCTGTATTCTGGCAGTTTGTGGAGTTCTCTTTATTGTGGTGTTTCCTCACTGTGTGTGGGTTTGTACAGGTGGCTTGTCACGGTTTCCTGGTTAGGGAAGCTTGTGTCAATGTTCTGGTGGATGGAGCTGTATTTCTTCTCTCTGGAGTGTAATTAAATGTCCAGTAATGAGTTATGAGATGTCTATGGTTTTGGGGTGACTTTGGGCAGCCTGTATCTTGATGCTCAGGACTGTGTTCCTTTGTTGCTGGAGAATTTGCTTGGTATGTCCTGCCCTGGAACTTGTTGGCCCTTGTGTGGTGCTTGGTTTCAATGTCAGTATGGAGGCGTTTGATGAGCTCCTGTCAATTATTGTTCCTTGGAGTCAGGAGTTCCCTGGAGTCAGGGTTTGGACTTAAGCCTCCTACTTCCAGTTATCAGTGTTATGTTTACAGTAGTTTCAAAATTTCTCCTTCTATACAGCACCATTGATAAAACATTTACGTTAAAGATGAAAAGTTTCTCTACTGTGAGGGTCACTCGGAGAGGTTCACAGCGTTACATGGAGAAGAGAAGTGGGAGGAGGGAGTTAGAGGTGACCCAAATGAGATGAGGTGGAATCAATAGTGGAGAGAGTGGGCTAGCCAGTAGTCACTTCCTTATGTGCACTCCACAACTGGACCGCTCAGAGATGTTCACGGAGTTCTACAGAGAAGAGAAGAAGGAGGCAGGAGACAGAAGTGGCCAGAAGGATAAAAGGGGGAAACGAAAAGGAGGGAGACAGATCCAGCCAGTAGTCAGTTCCCTAAGTGTTCTCCACCGTCTTGAACACAGAAATTCACAGAGTTGGGTAGAGTAGAGAGGGGTTAGGGAGGAGATACAGGCGACCTGGTGGAGAAAACGGAGAGTCCAAAGGGAGAGAGAGCAGTCAAGTCAGTAATCTCGTTCCCTAGTGAAAAATGGGTCCTGAAGATTGGGTTCTTAAAGGTACAAAATTGGTAACAAATACATAAAATCAAAAATTAAAAATCTAGAGTAGAGTTTGGATTTTCAAAAATGTGATGTTAATGAAAAGAAGAAGGAAAATAAAGAGAGAAAAAACGAACAAAGAAAAACAAACAAGGTTGCGAAAATTATAAAGAAACTACAGGTACAAAATTGATAACTAATACCAAAAAGCAAAAATTAAAAATCTAGAGTAGAGTTTGGAATTTCAAAAATACTATGTTAAAAAAAAGAAGAAGAAGAAGAAAAATAAAGAGAGAAAACAAACAAACCAACAAAAACAATGTCGCAAAAATTATAAAGAGAATACAGGTACAAAATTGATATCAAATACCAAAAAGCATAAATTAAAAATCTTGAGTAAAGTTTGGAATTGCAGATATATGATGTTGTATAAAAGAAGAAGAGAAAGAAACAGAGGGAAAAAAAAAAGTCAGAAATTATAAAAAAAAAAAAAACTATATGTACAAAATTGATAACATATACCAAAAGGCTAAAATTAAAAATCTAGATTAGAGTTTGGAATTTCAAAAATACGATGTTAAAGAAAAGAAGAAGGAAAAGAAAGAGAGAAAAAATGAACAAAGAAAAACAAACAGGTCGCGAAAATTATAAAGAAACTACAGGTACAAAATTGATAACTAATACCAAAAAGCAAAAGTTAAAGATCTAGAGTAGAGTTTGGAATTTCAAAAATACAATGTTAAAAAAAAGAAGAAGAAAAATAAAGAGAGAAAACAAACAAACCAACAAAAACAATGTTGCAAAAATTATAAAGAAAATACAGGTACAAAATTGATATCAAATACCAAAAAGCATAAATTAAAAATCTTGAGTAGAGTTTGGAATTGAAGATATATGATGTTATATAAAAGAAGAAGAGAAAGAAACAGAGGGAAAAAAAAAGTCACAGAAATTATGAAAAAAACTATAGGTACAAAATTGATAACATATACCAAAAGGCTAAAATTAAAAATCTAGAGTAGAGTTTGGAATTTCAAAAATACAATGTTAAAAAAAGAAGAAAAAGAAAAAAACAAAACAAAACAAAACACGGTCAAAAAATCATAAAATATATATATGAAGTTTGCTGAAGAAAAAAAAAATAGGGTCTTTTTTTTTTTTTTTGCAAAGTAATAGTTATAAAAGTGAAAATTAAAGGACAATAGAGGACTTAAATTTTTTTTTTTTAATTAAAAAAAAAAAAGAAAGAAAGATTGATCGTAAAAATAGTAAAAATATATCTAGGTCTTTCTCTGGTTTTGTTGTGAGTATTGTGGGTTCAGTTCATTTTTGGCTAGTTCCTTGGTGTGACTTATATTTCTCAAGGTCTATAGGCCCCTTCCTATGTAGTTCGTAGTAACCACCGGGTTTTTATCTATGGCCTGTAGCTTCCAAGGCATTTCCCTCTGTTATAGCTTCTTCTGTTTGCTGGTCTCTTCAGTGTCTGGTTCCCGCCCTGACACAAAGGGGACGGTGGAGGACACTATTTTTTTTATTTTATTTAGGCTCACTTGTTCAGCCGCGCTGTGGGGAGGGAGGGAGGGATGCTGCAAACAGATAACACTGGCGTGTGCTCGCAGTGCCTCAGCCACACTGGGTCTGCCCCTGCTCACGGCGTGTGTAGCCTCCCTGCCCACACTGCTGGGGCTCTAGGTTGTTCCGCCGGGAAGAATCAGAGGCCGGACCTGGGCTGAGCTCCCAGGTCCAAGCCGCTCAGGTTCAGGCACTCGGGTAGTCCTCAGAGGCACAGACTCGGTTGGGCCTGCGTTTTGTGCTCTTCCCAGATCCGAGCAGCTCAGGTGATGTGTTTGGTGGGCGCCAATGCTGCGACTTATCGCCTCCCTGTCACTCGGTTATCTGGGTGTAAAACCAGCGCACCTTCTCAGGCAGATGTTGACCGTCCAGACCCCCAAGAAGTTTTAGTTAGCAAAGAAGCCTGCTTACAGTTTTATAGATAGTGTCTCTCTTGGGCTGCGATTGCCCCCTTACGGCTCTGGCTGCCTGTCACCGGAGGGGGAAGGTCTGCAACCGGCTATCTCCGTTCAGTCCTTTGTTCTGTGCGCAGCAGGCCTGGCGGTGTCTTAGGTTAGGGCTGGCTTTTCGCGTGGTAGATATCCCACAGTCTGGTTTGCTAGCCCAAATTATTTCGCTCAGATAGCGCTCAGGACATTCGGGCGGATTCTTACTCTAAGGGACACAGCCCGCGCCGCGCTTCCCTGCCCAGCCCCCGCTTGCTAATGCCGTGCCCAGGCGTCTGCGCTGCTTCTCCACTGGGGGAGTTACCGTAGGGCTCACAATCTGTGATTTTTAATTGTTCATTTATTTTTTTTCTCCCTTTTATGTTGCCCTCTGTGCTTCCAAAGCTCGGCACAGATTCGGCAGTGAGAAGGTTTCCTGGTGTTTGGGAACTTCTCTCTTTTTAAGACTCCCTTCCCGGAGGGAACTCCGTCCCTCCCTCTTTTGTCTCTTTTTTTGTCTTTTATATTTTTTCCTACCTCCTTTCGAAGAGTTGGTTTGCTTTTCTGGGTGCCTGATGTCCTCTGCCGGCATTCAGAAGTTGTTTTGTGGAATTTACTCGACGTTTAAATGCTCTTTTGATGAATTTGTGGGGGAGAAAGTGTTCTCCCCGTCCTACTCCTCCACCATCTTGGCTCCTCCCCCAAAAGGCTGGATTTAGAAGTTGTATTTTAATTTTTTGAGAAACCTCCATACTGCTTTCTATAGAGACTGCACAAATTTAAAAGGGAGCCACACAGATCCTTCTTCCCGCTTTCTCACATCTTCCCCGACATGTATCTTTTCTTTCCTGTTTAATGACACTCATTCTAACACTGTAACTGGGATTTGCATTTGATTTGCATTGCCTGAGGGTGAGCGCCTCTTCACCTATGTGTTGGCCATTTTTCTTGTTCGTTTTTCTTTAGTATCTATTCAGTTCCTCTGCCTATTTTTTAATCATGTGTGTTTGGGTTTTTGTCTGTTTATTCTATTGAGTTGTATGAGCTCTTTTTATATTTTGGATATTAATTCTTTTTAGATATATGATGTGCAGGTAGCGTCTCACATTCCATAGGTTTTCATTTTGTTGTTTTTGTTTTGTTTTGCTGTGTAGAGGATGAAGTCCTGATGAACTCTGTTTCACCTTTAGGTCTTTCTTCCCTTTTCTTGTAGAAGAGCCCATGTTCACAGCCAAATATCTCCATGGTTCCATCCTGCAAAATCTCAGACCTAAGATCTTCCTGCCTGTCTCCTTCCCCTTCAGTTCAGATTTACTGTTTTCTTGATGAAGTGGATGATTAAATGCAGACTTCACATCCCAACCAATTTCTTTATCAAATGATCACGTGGTCACACACTTAGTGTTCTTTCCTTCACATCCTTTCTCATTTTTGGCTGAATGGATAGGCTATATGTGCAAACTGTAAAGTTCTGCTTATTTTAACAATCTGTCATTGCTCCTTTCCCAAATTTCACTGTAAGTTTTCAAGAGCAGCCAAGCCATAACTTCAACACTGGACTTAATTTCCTCAGCAAAGTATCCAATTTCATCACTCACAAGATTAATCTTCCTCAGAACACTAGGAAGTGAATACAATACAGCCAAGAATACAATTCAGCTTTACCACTTTATAAGGATGCCTTTTTCTCCCTGGTCCAATAACATGGTCCTCACTTCCATCTGAGAAATCATCAAAATGACCTTTGCTGTTGTGGTGGTTGTTCAGTCACTCAGTCGTGTCGGACTCTTTGTGATTCCATGGACTTATAGTATACCAGGCTTCCCTATCCTTCACTGTCTCCCAGAGTTTGCTCAAACTCATGTCCCTTGAGTCAGTGATGCCATCCAGCCATCTCATCCTCTGCCTCCCCGTTCTCCACCTGCCTTCAATCTTTCCCAGCATCAGGATCTTTTCCAATGAGTTGGCTCTTTGCATCAGGTGGCCAAAGTATTGGAGCTTCAGCTTCATTATCAGTTCTTCCAATGAATAGTTAAGGACTGATTTCCTTTAGGATTGACTGACTTGATCTCATTGCTGTCCAAGGGACTCTCAAGAGTCTTCTATAGCACCACAGTTTGAAAGCATCAATTTTTCAGCACTCAGTCTTCTTTATAGTCCAACTCTCACATCCATACACGACTACTGTAAAAACCATAGCTTTGACTACATGGAACACTGCAGACTGGTATCTCATATATATATATCATGGCTTCCTTCCTACTCCCAGCTGAATGTCTCATTTTCTGCCATAATTCTTATTACTAAAGTTCCCTGTGTAAGATAAAAATCTGAAGGACAGGACCAAGTCTTCTAGCTTATACCTCCTTCTATAAATCTATTTATTCTTTTATATTATACCTCTAAATATGGCTCACACATATCTTCTCCTTTTCATTTCACTATGTTATGGCTGGATGGCATCACTGACTCAATGGACGTGAGTCTGAGTGAACTCCAGGAGTTGGTGATGGACAGGGAGGCCTGGCGTGCTCGATTCATGGGGTCGCAAAGAGTCGAACACAACTGAATGACTGAACTGAACTGATGTTCACTGAAACCATATATAGGACTGCCCCGGTGGGCCAGCAGTTAAGAATCTGTGCTTTGAAGGCAGGGGGCATGGATTCAATCCCTGATAGGGGAAGTTCCACTTTCCATGCGGCAAAGGAAACAGAAAAGAAAGATAGAAAGAAACAGACTTAAACCACATATAAATATATTGTCCTTATGTTATGGCCATAGTCCAACTAATTTTCCTGTCTTCATTTCTATTCCTTCAATCTCGATTTGTTACCAGGGAAATTTTTATACTGCAAATATTATATTGTTATTCTCCTGCATGAAACATTCTATCTGCTTTTGTTTCCAATAACAGTGGTGTTTAAGAAGGAATCTATGTGCTTTGGCAGTCACTCATGTTATCTGATCATTGTACAAAGAGAAAATAATATAATTTATTTCAATATTTTTTGTTTTATTTTTAGTAATTGTAAGGCATAAGCATTTTAGAAAAAAAGCTCAATTTTCCATATGTTGGATGATTTTTTTTTTAATTTTGACACCTACTGCAGCCACAGATTAACTTCATATTCTTTACTTCCTGTAATCTATTATGACCATTCTATACCTTATTTCCCTAGGCATTCTCAAATAAACTGGTATTTTTATTCCTCATCTTTCTTTTGTCAAAAAGAAATAGCATATTTGGGATAATTACAAAACTGCAAGGGCTTCCCTGGTGGCTCAGGTGGTAAAGAATCCGCCTGCAGTGTAGGAGATCTGGATTCGATCTCTGGGTTGGGAAGATGTCCTGGAGGAGGGCATGGCAACCCACTCCAGTATTCTTGCCTGGAGGATCCCCATTGACAGAGGAGCCTAGCACGCTACAGTCCATGGGATTGCAGAGAGTCTGACATGACTGAGAGACTAAGCACAGCACAAAACTGCATATCTATTCTTAAAGAGAGAGCTTTTCCAGGGTGCTTGATTTTTCTTCTCACACAGGGAAACATGTGATCAGCAGTCAGAGAGAAAAAGAGTTTCTTATCTTTTTCTTGGACTTTTTTTCTCTTGACTTTTAGAAACGTAGTTCTATTAATGAAGAACTCTCTTTTCTACACATCACCAAAAACAAACCAAAAAAGAAAATGTTTCCTGTTTTCATAATTATCAGCTGTAATAGGGAACATGGCTAGGGGAAAAAATGGCATAAACCTTAAAAAGTCAATACAAAATAAATTTACTTTCAAAGTTGCATGTTAAATACCATCCAACAGAAATAACAGATGCTGTCTTTGCTTAGGTAAATTTCGGGTGGTGTAACATTTGTCTTAGACTGAACTGTACTTGTTTAGATAGATCCTATCTTCAGGTTACACAGGCTTCTCTTTTAACACTCTCTAAATATATCCTGATATCAATCTTCTTTTCTTCATATCTTTCTTCTTATCGCCAGCAAATCATTCTTGGGAGAACTAGACATCCCAATAGATTTGTCAACTAGTGAAATGGAGAATTTAAGCTCTGCCTGATGAATATCTCAGCTTCCATGCCTGCAGAGCATACAAATATCTTCCTGCCTGATAAAGAAGCTTCATGGGTATTACTGTAAAGTCTCCCATTTATAATGTCAAATATATTGAAATTTAAAAATATAAAAAAGGCTATTCTGTGTTTTTTTTTTAGAATAATTACCAAATCATGAATTCAATTATTATGAAAATTTTAGATAGCTAACAAGATCTCTCTACAGTAGCATTGGCTGTCATTTTTTGTCTCTTTATTTGATGTGGTGTATAATGGTTAAAATAAGTATATTACCAATTGCTAGGTTTATGTGATCTGAGAGAGGCCCATCTAGTTAATTCTAGAATTACCAAAATAAAGGAACTGAAAATTTTGATATTACATTGAGAGATTCACTATTAAATTATTTTTTTTCACATTTAACTCCTATTTGTATTTCACTTTAAGGGCAATCATTCACAAAAAGATTATTTCCTGAAGTGATATGGAATAATTGCAGTAGTATTTTGAAATTTTATTCCTTGAGATAATTTTAAAAGCTTTTTTGATTAAAGACTTCTAGAGGATTTAATATACAAGCTAGTGAATAGGTCACAATTATCAGCATACTCATTGTCAAATTTCAGTATTTCATTGAATATCAATGGTTTGATTATAGCATTTGAACCTGAGGATTATCATGTCTGTAATTAGCATTAAGTCTTTTAAACATGTCCAGAAAGACTATCACATTATATTAATTGAAATAATAATAAGAAGTTATAAAGCATTATTTAATTGATTTCTTTTTGAGTTTTTGCATTGGTATTAATTACTTTTAAAATGATAACCCTGTATGCGAGACAGCAAAAGAGAGACAGATGTATAGAACAGTCTTTTGGACTCTGTGGGAGAGGGTGAGGGTGGGGTGATTTGGGAAAATGGCATTGAAACATGTATAATATCATATATGAAACCAATCGCCAGTCCAGGTTCAATGCACGATACTTGATGCTTGGTGCTGGTGCACTGAGACGACCCAGAGGGATGGTACAGGGAGGGAGGAGGGAGGGGGGTTCAGGATGGGGAACATGTGTATACCTGGGGCGGATTCATGTTGATGTATGGCAAAACCAATGCAATATTGTAAAGTAATTAACCTCCAATTAAAATAAATAAATTTATATTAAAAAATAAAAAAAAAATTAGAAATATGTTTTTATGATTTACTTCTGAATCAGTAGGCTTAATATACAATTAATTCTACTTACAGTTATATGTTTGTATTTTTATAGTTAGGTAATAAAAATTAAGAAAACCATGATTTTTCTCACAGGAAGTAGTAAATGATGAAAGAGCTCATATCTGATGAAAATTAAAAAGTCCAATTCTCCGGCATATAGCCAAGCTGAAGGATAGTTTTTTCATCTGAGGTGAAGCATGAAAAATGTTCAGAAAAAAATATTAGTTACATTTTAGAAAAACAGAGGTTAAATGTCAAATTCAATGGGCACATTTACAAAATAACAAAGAATAAGAGAATGACTGAGGGAATAAGGGGTAACTCTTTAAAAATCATTTTTTTTTTTGGAAGAGTTTTCTAGATAATTAAAATTTTTGATTGTAAAGATTATTTATCTTAGATAGTTAATCAAACAAGAAAACAAATACATGACTTTTCTTTGGGGTTGTTTTTTTCCCTGTTTTCAGTTGATGGGGTTGCAAATAGTTGGACACAACTTGGCAACTAAACAACAGAAACATAGTTTTCATTTAGAAGGTTCTACTCTCATTGAGGGTGTTTGCTATGACCAGTGCATTCTCTTGGCAAAACTCTATTAGCCTTTGCCCTTCTTCAATCCGTACTCCAAGGCCAAACTTGCCTGTTACTCCAGGTGTTTCTTGACTTCCTACTTTTGCATTCCAGTTCCCTGTAATGAAAGGAATATCTTTTTTGAGTGTTAATTCTAAAAGGTCTTGTAGGTCCTCATAGAACCGTTCAACTTCAGCTTCTTCAGCATTACTGGTTGGGGCATAGACTTGGATCACTGTGACACTGAATGGTTTGCCTTGGAAATGAACAGAGATCATTCTGTCCTTTTTGAGATTGCATCCAAGTACTGCATTTCGAACTCTTTTCTTTACCATGATGGCCACCCCATTTCTTCTAAGGGATTCCTGCCCACAGTAGTAGATATAATGGTCATCTGAATTAAATTCACCCATTCCAGTCCATTTTAGTTCGCTGATTCCTAGAATGTTGATCTTCACTCTTGGCATCTCCTGTTTGACCACTTCCAATTTGCCTTGATTCATGGACATAACATTCCAGGTTCCTATACAATATTGCTCTTTACAGCATCAGACCTTGTTTCTATCACCAGTCGCATCCACAACTGGGTATTGTTTTTCTTTGGCTCCATCCCTTCATTCTTTCTGGAGTTATTTCTCCACTGATCTCCAGTAGCATATTGGGCACCTACTGACCTGGGGAGTTTCTCTTTCAGTATCCTATCATTTTGCCTTTTCATACTGTTCATGGGGTTCTCAAGGCAAGAATACTGAAGTGGTTTGTCATTCCCTTCTCCAGTGGACCACAGCCTGTCAGACCTCTCCACCATGACCCTTCCGTATTGGGTGGCCCCACACGGCATGGCTTAGTTTCATTGAGTTAAACAAGGCTGTGGTCCTAGTGTGATTAGATTGACTAGTTTTCTGTGAGTATGGTCTCAGTGTGCCTGCCCTCTGATGCCCTGTCACAACACCTACCGTCTTACTTGAGTTTCTCTTACATTGGATGTGGGGTATCTCTTCACGGCTGCTCCAGCAAAGCACAGACATTGCTCCTTAACTTGGACGAGGGGTATCTCCTCATGGCACCCCTCCTGCCCTTGAATGTGGAGAAGCTCCTCTCAGCCCTCCTGCGCCCGTACTGGTCATAGCAAACACCCTCTTCCAACAATACAAGAGAAGACTCTACACATGGACATCACCAGATGGTCAACACCGAAATAAGATTGATTAAAATATTTGCAGTAAAAGATGGAGAAGCTCTATACAAGTCAGCAAAAACAAGACCTGGAGCTGACTGTGGCTCAGATCATGACCTCCTTATTGCCAAATTCAGACTTAAATTGAAGAAAGGGGGGAAAACCACTAGACCATTCAGGTATGACCTAAATCAAATCCCTTATGATTATACAGCGGAAGTGAGAAATAGATTTAAGGGACTAGATCTGATAGATAGAGTGCCTGATGTACTATGGATGGAGGTTCATGACATTGTACAGGAGACAGGGATCAAGACCATCCCCATGGAAAAGAAATGCAAAAAAGCAAAAGGGCTGTCTGGGAAGGCCTTACAAATAGCTGTGAAAAGAATAGAAGCAAAAAGCAAAGAAGAAAATGAAAGATATAAGTATCTGAATGTAGAGTTCCAAAGAATAGCAAGAAGAGATAAGAAAGACTTCCTCAGTGACCAATGCAAAGAAATAGAGGAAAACAACAGAATGCGAAAGACTAGAGATCTCTTCAAGAAAATGAGAGATACCAAGGAAATATTTCATGCAAAGATGGGCTCAATAAAGAACAGAAATGGTATGGACCTAAACAGAAGCAGAAGATATTAAGAAGAGGTGGCAAGTATACTCAGAAGAACTGTACAAAAAATATGTTCACAACCCAGATAATCATGATGGTATGATCACTCACCTAGAGCCAAACATCCTGGAATGTGAAGTCAAGTAGGCCTTAGAAAGCATCACTACAAGCAAAGCTAGTGGAGGTGATGGAATTCCAGTTGAGCTATTTTAAATACTGAAAGACAATGCTGTGAAAGTTCTGCACTCAATATGCCAGCAAATTTGGAAAACTCAGCAGTGGCCACAGGACTGGAAAAGATCAGTTTTCATTCCAATCCCAAAGAAAGGCAATGCCAAAGAATGCTCAAACAACTGCACAATTGCACTCATCTCACATGCTAGTAAAGTAATGCTTAAAATTCTCCAAGCCATGCTTCAGTAATACATGAATTGTGAACTTCCAGATGTTCAATCTGATTTTAGAAAAGGCAGAGGAACAAGAGATCAAATTGCCAACATCCGTTGGCTCATCAATAATGCAAGAGAGTTCCAGAAAAACATCTTTTTCTGCTTTATTGACTAGGCCAAAGTTTTAACTGTGTGGATCATAATAAACTGTGGAAAATTCTGAAAGACATGGGAATACCAGTCCACCTGACCTGCCTCTTGAGAAACCTGTATGCAGGTCAGGAAGCAACGGTTAGAACTGGACATGGAACAACAGACTGGTTCCAAATAGGAAAAGGAGTATGTCACGGCTGTATATTGTCACCCTGCTCATTTAACTTATATGCAGAGTACATCATGAGAAACGCTGGGCTGGAGGAAGCACAAGCTGGAACCAAGATTGCTGGAAGAAATATTAATAACCTCAAGTATGCAGATGACACCACCCTTATGGCAGAAATTGAAGAACTAAAGAGCCTCTTGATGACAGTGAAAGAGGAGCATGAAAAAGTTGGCTTAAAGCTCAACATTCAGAAAACTAAGATCCAGTCCCATGACTTCATGGGAAATAGATGGGGAAACAGTGGAAGCAGTATCCGACTTTTTTTTTTTTTTTTTTTTTTTTTTACTCCAAAATCTCTGTAGATGGTGATTGCACCATGAAATTAAAAGATGCTTACTCCTTGGAAGGAAAGTTATGACCAACCTAGATAGCATATTCAAAAGCAGACATTACTTCGCCAATAAAGGTCCATCTAGTCAAGGCTATGGTTTTTCCAGTGGTCATGTATGGATGTGAGAGTTGGACTGTGAAGAAAGTTGAGCACCAAAGAATTGATGCTTCTGAACTGTGGTGTTGGATAAGACTCTTGAGAGTCCCTTCGACCGCAAGGAGATCCAACCAGTCCATTCTAAAGGAGATAAGTCCTGGGTGTTCATTGGACGGACTGATGCTATAGCTGAAACTCCTGTACTTTGGCCACCTCATGCGAAGAGGTGACTCACTGGAAAAGACCCTGATGCTGGGAGGGATTGCGGAAAGAAGGAAAAGGGGACGACAGAGGATGAGATGGCTGGATAGCATCACTGACTCGATGCACATGAGTTTGGGTGAACTCTGGGAGTTGGTGAAGGACCGGGAGGCCTGGTATGCTGTGATTCATGGGGCACAAAGGGTGGGACACGACTGAGCGACTGAACTGAACTGACTCTCATTGAATAATAAAAAAAATAATAATAATAATAATAATGTGACTTGCTTAAGAGGAGTGATATAAGAATAGAAATTTAGTGGCTTATACTCATACTGCCTTTACATGTCCTTCTCTTAGACTCTCCCAAGAACATAAAATTGGATGAAAAAGTGACTTTTGTGAATACTATTAATGTGTTTTTCCATATAATGGCATAAAAGTGTTCCTATTTTTCTAAGCTTTATAATTCAGTATCTCAATTACCTTATCTCTCACTGAAAAGAGAGAGTCAGTTTGACTGAAATATTTTGGAATTATAATAGGTTTTGAGAACTGGAGGAAACGTCTCTGGGGAACATTGTGGACTGATTTTATGTACTTACGCCATCCACTTTGAGTGACCGAATTTGCAAACATTAGTTCATTCCTGTTTAGGAGTGTATGGAATTTTACATTTATAAATTATAGAAGCTCTGTTTTTAAAAGAAAGAAGAAAAGAAAAGCTTCTGGATGTGCTTTTCTTCCAAATAGAATAAGTATCATGTTCTCTGATAAGGAAAGAACATGAGATTCTGGTGATGAACAGTGGACCACTCGTTCCATGGTTGTACCTTGTTATTTCTATGGCCTCTTCCACCCATAGCAAGAGAACCACCAGTGTATGATATCTACCATTTTAAGATATTATTCATGCACCACATATATATATATCCATAATGAGACAGATAATTCATTCACTTTCTTTTTTGACTTTTAAACAATATATTTAATATCTACAAATGAATACTTTTAACAAGCATATGGAATTGAAAGTCACTAGTAAAATGACAATTCTTTTATCTACTGACCAGCCGAATTTCCAGTCGCCTCTCTGATCTCATTACCCGCCCTCTTCCCTTGAATAATCAGTTAGCTGAACATTGTGTCAGTAATTCCTTTGTTTTCTCTAGAAGTGTACAAAATTGCATATGAAATCCATGATTTGTGTTTCTAAAATTTGTACAAGTAAATCAGTGTATATTTTCTTTACTGACTTTTTCCCTTGAGATCATCAAAGTTGATGTAAGTAGCTGCATTTCAATCAATTATGCCATGCTCTAGTATGACATTGAATGGCTGCCACATTCTATCTTTCTGTTGTAAATATATTCTGTATTACAGATATAAGGTTGATTTTGCCTGTCTTAGCAGACTTATATAAGTCACTCTTAGTAAATGTTAAGAGTAAATTTTTTATTATTAAAAATAATTTTTCCCCTCAAGGTATAAGTAGAAATTTTCCCATCCATTAGTAACACATAATTAGACCATTATCTACATTTTTTTCTAACTTTTGATATCACTGGTTTTTGTATGTATTGAGTGTCGAGTTGAGCTATTTACTAACGAGAATTATCATGTATTATATTTTTATGCAGTAGTTATTTTCACCTCTGTAAAGTGCTTGTTCAGTAATTTCTCTCAGTCTTTTTTTCTTGCAAGTGTACAGTGTTGAAGACTTGAAGATTATAATAATTCTTAGTAAATTAGGCAGAGAAGGCAATGGCACCCCACTCCAGTACTCTTGCCTGGAAAATCCCATGGACGGAGGAGCCTGGGAGGCTGCAGTCCATGGGGTCGCTAGGAGTCGGACACGACTGAGAGACTTCACTTTCACTTTTCACTTTCATGCATTGGAGAAGGAAATGGCAACTCACTCCAGTGTTCTTGCCTGGAGAATCCCAGGGACAGGGGAGCCTGGTGGGCTGCCATCTCTGGGGTCGCACAGAGTCAGACACAACTGAAGTGACTTAGCAGCAGCAGCAGTAGTGCATTAGGGAAACACTTCCTTGATTTATGCTAAGAAACGGGCAATTTTATTTATGATTTTTTTTTTTTAACCATCAATAACACTGCCAACATAGTGAAAACAGTAAATATAGCATTGAATTCCTGTTAAAATAATTTTGAAACAACACATCTCCTGCTAGGGCAAATATATCATATGAAAAACAACATAAAATCAGACATAATACAGATAGACATTTTTAATGAATAATATTATAGATAGTATAATTATCACTCTCAGTCATTATGTCTCTTTCAACATTGTAAAAACACTTTGAAGGGGACTTTCCTAGTTACTGCTCTGTGAGCCCTTTATGCCAAGGCTACTAAATCATTATCATTTAAGAAAGTAATTAGCACATATCATTAGCTAATGAAGATAATAACTATTAAAATTCTTTCCCAATTTACGGTTCCCCCTTTATCACGATTTAACAACAATGTTGTTTTAGTGTAATAACAAAAATTGGTTTACAAATGACCCTTCCACTAATGAACGAGCAGCACTTTGTATCAAGGAGCAAAGAATTATTTATTCATTGCACTTTTAATTATATTATGTAGAGCAGTTTACTGTTGATGCCTTTCCATTGTGATTCAGTCAAAATGTCTATTTTGTCATTATATTAAAAGTACAAAGCCAAACCTCACAGTATATAATTACTTTTCTATGAAATAGAGTCAATTTCTACATTTCCAAGCTGAAAAGTGATGAATTATAATGATTAATGTATATAGATTATAAAAGCATTTCATCTGCTCAGTTCATTTTTTTCTATTTTTTTCATATTTTGAACATATAAACATATCTTAAAATAACTGAAAAAAATTAATGTTCTACTGATAATTATTAACATTCACAAAAATATAATACTGAAGGAAAACATCTTATGGAGTGGCTAAAATAAATGCATTTACATTTAACTTTTTAAATCATAAAGTTGAATTAAAAATTCACTGATTCTTAGTGTTACATTGAGGGTCGTTTCATAAGTTTTCTGTTGCCATGAGCAAATTATCACAAATTTAGGTTCAAACGTCTATTTGTTATTTCATAGTTTCTGTGAATCAGGGATCCAGGCCTGGGTTATATGACTCTCACTGGGATGAACAATGAGTTGACAGGGACTCCAAGCCCATCTGAGGTTCAGGAGAATCTGAGTTGGTTCTTTTTTGGAAAAAATTGGTTCCGTGCAGTTCTAGAAATGAAATCCTTATCTTCTTGCTGGCTGTAGGCAGGTGTCCCTCTCAGATTCTGGAGGTAGTTTTCAAGTCCTAATCAAATATGGCAACTTTATTACTGCAAAACAGACAGAAAAATCAGCCTGCTGTGTGGCGTTTTATATAACATAATCTAATCATGGACTGACTATGCTATCATATTCTTAACTCTGGCGCACACTAAAGTGGAGATGATTACACAGAGTCAATGCACCTGTAGGTGGGAAACTGCCACCCTCTGACCCCCAATTATTTAAGACTGTCTGAAATGCAAATTATATTCACCCTATCCCAGGGTTTTTAAGGTTTTAGTCTATTACAATTCAGAATGCAAAATCTAAATCAGGTCCAGGTGTGGATGATAGGCTTGGATGTAATCTATGAAGTAAAGCTTCTGGGGCAAATTCTTCTCCATGTGTGGTCCAGGAAATCCAAAGGGAGAAGTTATCAGCTCACAACCTTCCTGACTAACAATGGCAGATTAGGCACAGAAAAACAGTTAAAAATCATTGTGATTTATAAAAACGGAAAGTAAGCATGAGTAATCAGTCTATAACCATTCCGAAATGGGTTCTTTTTCACTGAGTAAAAAACCTAGAAGAAATCTTTGTGATCTTGGCTCTACCCCCTTGGGTTGCTAGTTGAGAAAAATCTGTGTTGTCATTTTTGTTCAGTCCCTCATTCGTGTCCAACTCTTTGCAGCCCCATGAACTGCAGCATGTCATGCTTCCCTGTCCTTCACCATTTCCTGGAGTTTGCTCAAATTCATGTCCATTGAGTCAGTGATCTGTAGGCAAATCTTTAACCTCTTGAAAGGCACTTAGTGTGGCTAAATCCACTTTTTCCTTTTATAACTTCTAACATCTTTTGCCATCTGGATATGCCAATAACTTTAAAGTCATCCAGTTCTACTTTTTTGTTTAGCAATTCTTCCCTATATTTATCTCTCTTTTTGCATTTTACTATAATCTGCAAAAAAAAAAAAAAAAAAAAAAAAACGTAGACAGCACTTCTGGCATTTAGCTAGAAGTCCAAGTCCATCATTTATAAATTCTAATTCCCACATAGCTGCAGGACATGCATCAGTTCAGTTCAGTTGCTCAGTCATGTCCAACTCTTTGCGACCCGATGAATCGCAGCACACCAGGCCTCCCTGTCCATCACCAACTCCCGGAGTTCACTCAAACTCACGTCCATTGAGTCTGTGATGCCATCCAGCCATCTCATCCTCTGTCGTCCCCTTCTCCTCCTGCCCCCAATCCCGCCCAGCATCAGTCTTTTCCAATGAGTCAACTCTTTGCATGAGGTGGCTAAAGTACTGGAGTTTCA
The DNA here is from genome assembly GCF_029407905.1 of Bubalus kerabau. NCBI lineage: Eukaryota > Metazoa > Chordata > Mammalia > Artiodactyla > Bovidae > Bubalus > Bubalus kerabau. The sequence continues at coordinate 54,953,594 of NC_073641.1, forward strand.
GCTTTAGCATCATTCCTTCCAAAGAAATCCCAGGGCTGATCTCCTTCAGAATGGACTGGTTGGATCTCCTTGCATTGCTTCAGTACTGTCAGACTCTTTGCAACCCTATGACAGACTCCTCTGCGATGGGATTCTCCAGGCAAGAGTACTAGAGTGGGTTGTTATGCCCTCCTCCAGGGTATCTTCCCAACCCAGGGATTGAACCCACATCTTGAGAAAGTTAATTCTTAGGTAGGTTGATTAGGAGTTTGGGACCCTTGAGGAGGAGAAAGGTTGTTTGGGGCTGTCAAGGAGGAGCAAAGGACAACATTCTTTTTCTAGGTTGCTTTGTCTTAGTCAATATACCAATGTGTCTTCCTCAAGGACACATTTCTCCTTAACAAGAACATTCTGACTAATCTTGTTATCTTAAGAAGTATGTTGTGGGAGTGAGCCTGGTAAAACCTTTCTATTTTTCATTCTAATCCGGGTAGTTTAAGATGTATTTTGTGGGAGTGGATCTGGTAAAAGTATATAAGGCTTGATAAGACTAGTGAGTAGGGACACGCTTCATCCCCCACCTGATGTCTATGTCAGAAGCTTTCTTCACCCCTTTTGTACTTTAATAAAAGTCTGCTACACAAAAGCTCTTGAGTGATCAAGTCTGGTCCCTGATCCTGAAGCTAAATCTTCTTCTTCAGAGATCAGGAATCTGACAACGTTCACCATAAACTAGCAATCTCTTCCATCTCCTGGATTGGCAGGCAAATTCTTTATATCTAGCACCAACTGGGAAGCTGCAGGGCACAGTTTTATAAGACTTCTATCACTGTATAGCACAGGTTTTCCCTTGTCTAGTTTTCAGTAACATGTTCCTCACTTCCTTCTGACCCTCCCGGGTAGGATCTTCCAAATCCAGATTTCAAACTCTTCACCGACTTCTTGATTTCAAGAAGTTGCTGCATGCAAATTTTAAATTGTTTTTGTTGTTGTTGTACTAACACCTCAATTCAAAATACCAAAATCTTTATGCATTTCTCTGCTACATAGCAAATTATATGAAAATTTCCACGGATCAGGAGTCTGGTTTCTATGGTTCTTGGCTTAAGGTTTCACTAGCTAAAATGGTGTGAATCTTAGTGTCAAAATACCTGGAGTTCACGTCGATGACTAATGCCAACTCTCTCTGAGACTATTGGACCTCAAATCAGCCAAAAATTGTTCCATGGCTATTCAGATGTTTTATAACTCTGTTTCTATTAAGTAGTTATTATATTGGGCATAAGCATGATAGTGATAATGGTAATCACAAACATGTACATCATAGGAACTGGATAGTGTATTCAAAAAAATTGTTACAATCACTGTTTATTCCACAGTTAATTTGTTCATTAATTACTTAATCAATTATTAAAAACTCAATATAACACTTGAGTTAATCTTTAGAACTTAAACAGAGCATTAAATTCTCCAAGTTTATATGGAGTCTTCATTCCAATCCCAAAGAAAGGCAATGCCAAGGAATACTGAAACTACCATGCAATTGCACTCATCTCACACACTAGTAAAGTAATGCTCAAAATTCTCCAAGCCAGGCTTCAGCAATACGTGAACCTTGAACATCCAGATGTTCAAGGCAGAGGAACTAGAGATGAAATTGCCAACATCCGCTGGATCATCAAAAAAGCAAGAGAGTTCCAGAAAAACATCTATTTTTGTTTTATTGACTATGCCAAAGCCTTTGACTGTGTGGATCAGAATAAACTATAGAAGATTCTGAAAGAAATGGGAATACCAGACCACCTGACCTGCCTCTTGAGAAATCTGTATGCAGGTCAGGAAGCAACAGTTAGAACTGGACATGGAACAACAGACTGGTTCCAAATAGGAAAAGGAGTACTTCAAGGCTGTATATTGTCACCCAGCTTATTTAACTTATATGTAGCATACATCATGAGAAACACTGGGCTGGAAGAAGCAAAAGCTGGAATCAAGATTTCTGGGAGAAATATCAATAACCTCAGATATGCAGATGACACCACCCTTATGGCAGAAAGTGAAGAGGAACTAAAAAGCCTCTTGATGAAAGTGAAAGTGGAGAGTGAAAAAGTTGGCTTAAAGCTTAACATTCAGAAAATTAAGATCATGGCATGTAGTCCCATGACTTCATGGGAAATAGATGGGGAAACAGTGGAAGCAGTGTCAGACTTTATTTTGGGGGGCTCCAAAATCACTGCAGATAGTGACTGCAGCCATGAAATTAAAAGACGCTTACTCCTTGGAAGGAAAGTTATGACCAACCTAGACAGCTTATTAAAAAGCAGAGACATTACTTTGCCATCAAAGGTCTATCTAGTCAAGGCTATGGTTTTTCCTGTGGTCATGTATGGATGTGAGAGGTGGACTATAAAGAAAGCTGAGCACTGAAGAATTGATGCTTTTGAACTGTAGTGTTGGAGAAGACTCTTGAGAGTCCCTTGGACTGCAAAGAGATCCAACCAGTCCATCCTAAAGATCAGTCCTGAGTGTTCATTGGAAGGACTGATGCTGAGGCTGAAGCTCCAATCCTTTGGCCACCTCATGGAAGAGTTGACTCATGGGAAAAGACCCTGATGCTGGGAGGGATTGCAGGCAGGAGGAGAAGGGGACGACAGAGGATGAGATGGCTGGATGGCATCACTGACTCGATGGATGTGAGTCTGAGTGAACTCCAGGAGTTGGTGATGGACAGGGAGGCCTGGCGTGCTGCGATTCATGGGATCGCAAAGAGTTGCACACGACTGAGTGACTGAACTGAACTGAACTGAACATTACAAATAGCTACAACTTTTCACAATGTAGACTTATCCAGTCTATATTTATATTCAGTTATTGGAATATTGCTGAAACCAATATGGTATGCAAAGACAAGAAATTAAATGAGTGAATAATTGGTGAGAAGTATAATTTCACTTCTTTTCTTCCTTCATTTAAGAAAAATCTGGTGGAAAATTAATTCTTTTGTGTATGTGTTTTCTTGTTATGAAAACCTGTCACCCAGTGACCCATCTGAAAAGTTGCTGTTCTAATGGAACAAGCTCTGCAAAGCTTTCCTTAACATTGCATTCATCGAATTTTGCTTTTCTGTTTTATCAATTTTATGATATGATCTCCTCAAGGGTGCATACTATAGTCTCTTCCCTGTATATCCAGGCCATATTGCTGTGCCTGATCTGATATAATTTAGTCATAAATATTTGAATGGACACATGAATGGAATAGTATGAATAGAACTATTTTATTTTTAAAGTTTATAATTGTAGTGCTTTGAGAAAGAACAGGGTCTTGTAAACCAAAATCAGTGGTAGCAGCTTGCCTACTTACATTAACCCTCAGTTGTTTTGTTTTTTCCTGGAGATAAACATGCTTATTTCATTCTCTGATTCTCTTTTTAAAATGGAATTTCACTGAAGAAACAATGGTAACTTCTGTTCTATCCCAGATTTTCATCCATTTCTGTGGTTGTATTATTATTTTGATTTGCTTCTATATTTACACCAATATCTACTTCTATAAATGTTCTACTCCTCTTTATATGCCTACATCGAGATATTTATATCTTGAAATCCCCTGCAAACTTTAATCTCTCTCTCCCCCTCTGCACGTGTGTGTGCACACACACACAGCCACACACAAACTCGCATGTCCCACTTAACGTTTTTTGTGTGTGTGGTGAATTACCACAGCTTTTCAATTTCTAGGCTCCCTTGTATAATTAAGTACCAAATCATAGAGACACTTTGTTAACAAAATGTTTTCATTTATTTTTCCTCATTATTTTAATTGCTATCACCCCATTTAAGATTGGAGAAGGCAATGGCACCCCACTCCAGTACTCCTGCCTGGAAAATCCCATGGACGGAGGAGCCTGGTAGGCTGCAGTCCATGGGGTCGCTAAGAGTTGGACACGACTGCTTGACTTCACTTTCACTTTTCACTTTCATGCATTGGAGAAGGAAATGGCAACCCACTCCAGTGTTCTTGCCTGGAGAATCACGGGGAAGGGTGGGCTGCCGTCTCTGGGGTCACACACAGTCGGACACAACTGAAGCGACTTAGCAGCTGCAACAGCAATTAAGATAATTGTTTATTCTTACATTTACAATGATAAGGATGCATATAATGGGTTTTTATACCTCTTTCTGCTAATTATTTCTTCATATACATCCCATTTGCTACTTTTCCACTACTATTTATAAATCTCTAATCATTCAATGCATTAATATCTTTTAACCCTGAAGTAAAATTTTTGAGCAGAGCCAGACATACAATTTATAAAAGTTCCATAGATTATTCTTATATGTGATTAAGCATTAAGGAGCATATTTTAATCCTGATAATAAATGGTGAACAGGATATTTTGCAAGAACACTCTAACCTAACCTAGTACCCTATTCTTAGAATAAAGACAAACCACTTTGTCAGGTGTTCAAGAATCACTTTGTCAATCCAATGTTATCTCTCATTGACCTTTTCTGTGGTGTTTCATCCATTTTCCTGTGATATTTTGGGAATTATTTCCTCCTTCTCTAAATATTACATATTTATAAGCATCAACTATGCCATATCCATATGTACCTGTTTACTATATGCCATGAGGGCTTCCCAGGTGGCACTAGTGGTAAAGAACCTGCCTGCCAAAGCAGTAGACTTGAGATGTCGGTCTGATCCCTGGGTTGGGAAGATCCTCTGCAGGAAAAATGGCAAGCCACTCAAGGATTCTTGCCTGTATAATCCCATGGACAGAGGAGCCCAGTGGGCTCATGAGATCCCAAAGAGTCGGACAAGACTGAAGCAACTTTGTAGCTTTATGCCATTAATATTTAGTCATGCCCTTAAAATCTTCAGATATTATTTCATTGGCCACATGCAACTGTAGTTTAATTTTGAATATTTTAATTATTTTAAATTTTCTCTTTATCAAAGTGATCCTTTAATGAATATATCTATAGGTAAATATTTAGCGTAATTTAAAATTATTCTTGTGAATATCTCCAAATTGATTGACATCAAAATATAATCTAGTGTTATACACTTCTGCTCATGTTCATAATTCCCCAAGCCCTAATGAAATATGTTATTTTAGGTCCATTCAAGATAGCCTCTAGTTTAAAGAATCAGAGTTTACCAAAACAGGCTAGTGCGTGCATAACTGGATTTTTAAGCAAATGATCTTCAGAACCTATTGCCTTCCCACCATATGTGGAGTAAATTGCAGAGTTATGGACTATATTTCAGGTTGACTTACCTGTGAGAAAGACTAGAAGGTGGAGATTATTGTACAGGAGCTTAACTGGCTGGTGATATTTCCATGAAAATATATGTAAAGAGAGAGAAGGAAGCAAATGGAAATAAGCAGCAGCAGAAGTTAAGTTCCAAGGTAATTGTAAAAGTGGTCCCAACAGATTTTGTGAGAGTTTGATGATGGTGACCCTTTAGTGATTTCTCCACTCAGAATAAGAAAAACACGTCCTTACATCTCAAGAGAATCCATTGTTGAATATGAGCCTTTCTGGGAGGAGAACATGACCTTGCGAGAGAAGCATACTTTAACAGAGATCTTTTAATACATTACATTCTCATGGGATTCTTACTGATAGATTTAGATTCTTAAAAAAAAAAAAGTCAATATAATACTTGAATTTGTCTTTAGGTTGGCATGGTTCTTAAAAAGCACAGTCAAATCATTCTATCATCACACTTAATTATGAGAAACTGGAAACTTTCCTACTGAGCTCAGGTATAAATCAAGGATGTTTCCACTCCTTTTAAAAATCTACTGAGTGCATATGAATGATTCTCATTTTTAGATGGTAGAAACCAACACAACATTGTAAAGCAATTATCCCCCAATTTAAAAAATCTACTGAAAGCTTTAGGTAATGCAATAAAAAAGAAAAGGAAATATAAATGTAAGGGGATTTAGAAGGAAGAAATAAAATTGTCTTTGTTTGTAAATGATTTGATTACTCATACAGAAAATCCAAAATAACTGACCAAAAAACTTCTAAATAAGTGATTATAGAAAGGTTGCATAATACAAGTTTAATACACAAAAGTCAATTGCTTTTCCATATACTATCATTGACCAAGTGGAATTTGAAATTAAATATGTAATAGCATTTACATAAACATACAAAAAATGAAATACTTAGGAACAAACCAAACATGTATCAATACATGATCTAAATGAGGAAAACTAAAGAACTCTGATGAACAAAATCAAAGAACTAAATATATGGAGAGATTCCATACTTATGGTTAGAAAAACAATATTGTCAAGATTTCAGTTCTTCTCAAAACTTGATCTAGAGATTCAAGGCAATCCCTAAAAAAAGGCCCAACAACTTATTTGGTGGCTATCAACAAAACAGGTCTAAATGTTACAAAGAATTGCACAAGAACCACAATAATCAACACTGATTCAAGGAGAAGAACAAAACTGGAGAACTGAGACTAAATGACTTCAAGAGTTACTATACATTTCAAGTAGTCAGGACAGTGAAATGCTGGTGAAAGGACAGAGGAGTAAATCAATAGACAAGAACAGAGACAAGACATAGACCTGCCTCTATATATATAGACTGTTGTTTTTATTGTTGTTCAGTCCCTCATGTCAGACTCTGCGACCCCATGGACGGCAGTATGCCAGGCTTCCCTGTCCTTCATTGTCTCCCAGAGTGTGCTCGAACTTATATCCATTGTGTCCCTTAGGCCATCCAACCATCTCTTCCTCTGTCACGCACTTCTCTTCCTGCCCACAATCTTTCCTAGCATCAGGGTCTTTTCCAATGAGTCAGCTCTTCACATCAGATGGCAAAAGTATTGGAGCTTCAACTTCAGCATCAGTCCTTCCTATAAATATTCATGGTTGATTTCCTTTAGGATTGACTAGTTTGATCTCTTTGCTCAATGAACTATCAAAGTCATCCCCAGCACCACAGTTCAAAAGCATCAATTCGTTGGCTCTCAGCCTTCTTTATGGTTCAATTCTCACATTAGTATGGATGTGAGAATACCGAAGTGGGTTTCCTGTCCCTTCTCCAGTGGATCTTCCCAATCCAGGAATCGAACTGGGGTCTCCTGCATTGTAGATGGATTCTTTACCAGCTGAGCTACCAGGGAAGCTCTTCTTACAAAACTAAATACATTTTTATTATGCAATCCAAAATCATGCTCCTGGGTATTTACTTCAAAGAGTGGAAAACATATCCACACAAAAGCCTACACATTGGTATTTTTAGCAGTTTTATTCATAATTACCAAAACTTGGAGGCAACCAAGATGTCCTTCAGTGGATAAGTGAATAAATAAACTGTGGTACATCCTGACAATGGATTGTTACTCAGCACCAAAAAATGAGTTTTAAAGCCCTGGAAAGATATGAAGAAACCTTGAATATATGTTTATCATCATCAGTGAAAGTATCTCAGTCATAGACTCTTTGAAACCCCATGGACTACAGTCCATGGAATTCTCCAGGCCAGAATACTGCAGTGAGTAGCCTTTCCCTTCTCCAGGTGATCTTCCCAACCCAGGGATAGAACCCAAATCTCCTGCATTACAGGTGGATTCTCTACCAGCTGAGTCGCAATAAGCCAATCTAAAAAATCTATCTACTATACGATTTCAACTTCATGACATTCTGAAAAAGACAAAACTATGAAAACTAGAAGAAGTTCAATGTTTGCCAGGAATTGAAAAAGGGAATGGGGAAGTGAATAGAACACAGGATTTTAAGGGCAGTAAAAATACTCCATATATGTGCTAAGTTGCTTTAGTCGTATCAGACTGTTTGTGATCCTATGGACTGTAGCCCGCCAGGTTCCTCTATCCATGGGATTCTCCAGGCACAAATACTAAAGTGGGTTGCCATTTCCTCCTCCAGGGGATCTTCCTGACCCAGGAGTTGAACCTGGGTTTTGTGCATTATAGGTGGAGTCTTTACCACTGAGACACCAGGGAGGCCCCAAAATATTCTGTATGATACCTAATGATAAATATCATAATACATTTCTCTAAGCCCATATAATGTACAATTCTAAGAGTGAACCATATGTAAACTATGGACTTTGGGTTAATTATGATGTATCAGTCTAGGTTTGTAAATTGTACTAAATACATCATTTATGTTGGGGATGGTGATAATGAGAAGGACCATGCATATGTGAGGGCAAAGGGTACATGGAAATCTCTGGATGTCCCTTCAATTTTGCTCTGAACCTTAAACTGCTCTAACACAATAATGTCTTAATAAAATTAAATTAAATCAAAGGGCTATAGTATTATTGTATTTATTCTGTCATGTCTCTTTTTTTGTTATTTTTAGACTACCTAGGAAGACTTTAGTTTCTGTGAATATAGAAGCCAATAATTTTGAAAGAGGTTTGAAATCAAGTGGAATACAATATCATATGAAAAGCTTTGAAACAGTGACCTATACAGTAACTGAGAATACATTTTGAAGTGACTAAATATACTTCCTAAAATATTCCTTCTCTAGTTAGAAGTGTATTTTTTCATTACTTTAAGAGCTCAGAAGTGCACATTAGTACTTGTTGAAATTGTCTCTAAAATAATTATTACATTTTAAAATATTAGGCACACAGAAATTGCTGTAAAGGCAAGAAAGATGTGATTTAAAAGAAAAGTGAAATATATGTTTCCTAGTATGGGGACAATATTATAAATCCTTTACAGAAAGTATTTGGCGGAATCGTTCCCATAAATTTGAATAAATGTTTGCAACACAGTAGATGGAGTTATTACTCATTAGTGACATCTCCTGGTTGACTGAGCAGTTTTCACTAAGCTAAGGATAATTACAAACTAATTTTCCTTTGTCAGATTTTAAACAGTTAAGTTAGTCTCACAGCCATGTCTGACCTTTTGTGACCACATGGACTACCCAGCTCCTCTGTCCATGTAATTGTCCAGCCAAGCTCACGAAAGTGGGTTGCTATTTCCTATTCCAGGAGATCTTCCCAACCCAGGGGTTGAATCCAGGTTTCCTGCATTGCAGGCAGACTCTTTACTGTCTGAGCCATCAGGGAAGTTCTAGAGGACTGTGTCACAATTAGAGCCCATGCCATGCATTATGCCATAGACATGGAAGAAAGCATCATATTTCTAGCAATGAGGCAGAGATGAAATGACCAGTGTATACTATTGGTCTCATTAACACCAGGGCTATGATAACCTTTGCAGAAAATGTATGCTACACATAAGTGAGTCTCTATGTGCTCACATTTGAGTGTCCCTCTCATAGAACATTCAAGTGAATGACTTGAATTCCTAGTAATAAGGCATGTGAACTCTGTATCAACACTAATTCCTCAGCTCAAACTTATAAACCAGTCACATTGGATTTAAATTCTTATTTTAAGAAAGGCCATATTGAAGAGGTAAGAGTTCTGAATTAGGAATATGAGAATACACATGTTGGGAGCCTGAAACTTCTGAATAGTGTTCTAAAGGACTCTGAGATATTTTTCTTTCAATAGATATATAATAGTTAGACAGGTAGATGGCCTTCCTAGATGGCTCAGTGGTAAAGAACCCGCCTGCCAATGCAGGAGATGTAAGAGACATGGGTCTGATTTCTGGGTCGGGAAGACATCCTACAGGAGGGCATGGCACCCTGCTCCAGTAGTCTTGCCTAGAAGATCCCATGGACAGAGGAACCTGGTGGGCTACAGCCCATGGGTCACAAAGAGTTGGACACAACTGACGTAAATTAGCACCCAGCATGCACAGACAATAGAATGGGACAATAGAATGGGAAAGACTAGAGATCTCTTCAAGAAAACTAGAGATACCAAGGGAACATTTCATGAAATGATGGGCACAATAAAGGACATAAATGATAGGGACCTAACAGAAGCAGAAGATATTAAGAAGAGGTGGCAAGAATACACACAGGGACTATACAAAAAAGATCTTCTCAACCCAGATAAGCATGATGGTGTGATCACACACCTAGAGCCAGACATCCTGGAATGTAAAGTCAAGTGGGCCTTAGAAAGCATCACTACGAACAAAGCTACTGGAGGTGATGGAATTCCAGTTGAGCTATTTCAAATCCTGAAAGACAATGCTGAGAAAGTGCTGCACTCAATATGCCACCAAATTTGGAAAACTCAGCAGTGGCCACAGGACTGGAAAAGGTCAGTTTTCATTCCAATTCCAAAGAAAGGCAAAGCCAAAGAATGCTCAAACTACTGCACAACTGCACTCATCTCACACTCTAGTAAAGTGATACTTAAAATTCTCCAAGCAGGCTTCAACAATATATGAACCATGAACTTCCAGATGTTCAAGCTGGTTTTAGAAAAGGCAGAGGAACCAGATATCAAATTGCCAACATCTGCTGGATCAGGGAAAAAGCAAGAGAGTTCCAGAAAAACATCTATTTCTGCTTTATTGACTATGCCAAAGCCTTTGACTGTGTGGATGACAATTAACAATGGAAAATTCTGAAAGAGATGGGCATACCAGACCACCTGACCTGCCTTCTGAGAAATCTGTATGCAGGTCAGGAAGCAACAGTTAGAACTGGACATGGAACAACAGACTGGTTCCAAATAGGAGAGGGAGTATGTTAAGGCTGTGTATTGTCATCCTGCTTATTTAACTTGTATGCAGAGTACATCATTTGAAACGCTGGGCTGGAGGAAGCCCAAGCTGGAATCAAGATTGCTGGGAGAAATATCAATAACCTCAGATATACAGATGACACCACCCTTATGGCAGAAAGTTAAGAATTAAAGTGCCTCTTGATCACAGTGAAAGAGGAGAGTGAAAAAGTTAGCTTAAACTCAGCATTCAGAAAACTAAGATCATGGCATCGGTCCCATCACTTCATGGCAAATAGATGGGGAAACAGTGGCTGACTTTATTTTTCTGGCCTCCAAAATCACTGCAGATGATGATTGCAGCCATGAATTAAAAGATACTTACTCTTTGGAAGGAAAGTTATGACCAACCTAGACAGCATATTTAAAAGCAGAGACATTACTTTGCCAACAAAGGTCCATCTAGTCAAGGTTATGGTTTTTCTAGTGGTCATGTATGGATGTGAGAGTTGGACTGTGAAGAAAGTTGAGCACTGAAGAATTAATGCTTTTGAACTGTGGTGTTGGAGAAGACTCTTGAGAGTCCTTGGACTGCAAGGAGATCCAACCAGTCCATCCTAAAGGAGATCAGTCCTGGGTGTTCATTGGAAGGGCTGATGTTGAAGCTGAAACTCCAATACTTTGGCCTCCTGATGCGAAGAGCTGACTCATTGGAAAAGACCCTGATGCTGGGAAAGATTGAGGGCAGGAGGAGAAGGGGACGACAGAGGATGAGATGGTTGGATGGAATCACCGACTCAATAGACATGGGTTCGGTGGACTCTGGGAGTTGGTGATGGACAGGGAGGCCTGGTGTGCTGCGGTTCATGGGGTTGCAAAGAATCAGAAACGACTGAGCAACTGAACTAAACTGTACTGAATGCTCAGACAGGTATATAATCAAGATCTCCAAATTACTTCAAATCTCTTTATCTTAACTGTGCTTCCTGGACATCTTCCTACTATTCCTGTCTTAACTGTGGCTCCTCCTCATTCCTCTGACTTTAACGGGCTCAGTCTTAACCTTTCATCTTATGGAGTTTATAATCTATGTGTAGGTCATCACTTCCACACTGATAGTAAATTACCAAATATTTTTATGCTGTTCCAAATTTTCTCCTGGATGCCAATGTCGTCTTTTGTGTCATTTCTACCTGGATGAGGACCAGTAACTCTTAACACTTCCTGCCTATTTTTTATGGCACTTGATAAAATCATTTTATCAATGATTAAACAATGATTTTATATTCAATACATACAAACTTATTTGAGTATATACTTTTGTCTCTCACTCCCCACAATGTAAGCATCATGAGGGTGGATGTTTTGTCTCTTTTGGTCACTGCTGTATCCTCAGCATGAATAATAAAGTTTGGTACATATCAGGTATGCAGTAAATCATTATTGCATGAATGATCTATAAGTTTTAGGAAAAAGAGTTCATAGAAAATTACATCATCACCTAAAGTCTTGCTAAGATGATTTTAGTAAGAATAAGAATAAGTCTTATGCCATTTACTTTTAGCTTCTGAAAAACCTTTATTACCCTCTGAGATCACACATGTTTCCTTTTATTTTTCTCCTTTTAATGTTCTTTTTTCAATGGAAACACTTCAATACAATTGAAATTATGTTGTGTACATAATAAAATATGAAAAATATTCTTAATTTACTCAAACATCTGTCCTGATTCTAGAATAATATACTTCATATTGGTTTATAAAACTGCCTTGTTTTACATATATTTTAGGTAAATTTTACTATTTCTTGCATTTATATTCTGATATGTTTTCCATAATCTTTGGTTTCAAAGTACAATATTGAATTTATGATGCATATTATTATTAATTACTATTCTTATAAGTATTATTTTATTACTTGAAATCACTACTAATACTTTATATTTTAATATTGACTATACATTAAGCACAAAGCTAAGGTCTTCAAATGGATTATAACCCTAAGTTATTATTTGAACCTCTATGAAGAGCATATACATCTTAATCAACTGAAGTAACAGTGGTTCAGAGAATGTAACTAAAATTGGTCAAATCTCATAAAAGACTGATATTCCACTAGAGTCTCTATTTCAGAAGGCTGTGATCTAAAAAAACAAAAATCTGATAGTTCAATTTCTCTCAATATTTTGCCTCTTCAAAAACTGCTGTATTTGCTCTTCATCCTCCATTATGTCCTCACGAGTTGGATTCTTGAGTGATATGAAGAAATTTGTAATGAACTATTACTTTCTATGGGCGTCCCTGGTGGCTCAGATGGTAAAGGATACACCTGGAATGCAGGAGATCTGAGTTTGATTCCTGGGTGGTGATGATGCCCTGGAATGGAAATGGCAACCCACTCCAGTATTCTTGCCTGGGGAATTCTATGGATAGAGGAGACTTGTAGGCAACAGTCCATCATTATGTATAGCTTTTTATGATATAAAGATTAAAAAGTTCTTCATGCATTTTTTTCTTTTTTTCTCTTCAGGACCCAATCACAGACACACATAAGAAAATATATCATCAAACATTCATAAAGTGAATTGCAAGGTAAAATTTTCCATGTAATATCTGTTATATTAAAAAGTTATAGAAATGTAAAAATTGTTTCTCTTAAAGATCTTTATAGCTATTGTTAGATATTTAGAGGTTTGACAGGACCATTTCTTTTGTGTTTTAAAATTCACTCTTTAAAAATATACCATTATTTTCTCTAATAAAATTTGAACTCATTCTCATGGCACAGTTTTCAAATGTTATAGAACCAGCAAAGGTACCTTGATATTAGACTGACTTTCATAAGTGTTTTTAAAAATAGTTTTAAGATAAAGCTCAAGGAAGAGACTGATAATGCAAAATAGATAAAAACAACATTCAGATAACTCAATGAATGTTATATTACTATATTTCAATATTAAAAAAACTATTTCTAAAATGTAATTTTATGTATGTGTGGGCTTGGAATACATCAATAAATCAGATTATGCATTTTTATTAATCATTTGAACTTGTTGCTAGATGTAGATCTCTTTCCTAATGAGCATTGAATTTATTTGTGTTTTATAATGTCTTTCAACATCTGACTCTAGAGGTATAACTGTTCCTGGCTATTAATCATAATTTATCTGTGTAAATCTGTTTTATAGATCAGATTTGTTAAAACAATGATGCTTATATTTAAATAATACATATAATAGGTATAGATACTGAAAATTTAATAAGTAGTAGATAAAAATAATAGTATACCCTCTTATTTTGGTAACTAATGAGATCTGATATAAAATTGACTTGCATTATAAGAAACATCTTGAATACCTGAATTTCTTGTGAAAAGATGAAATATAAGGATGTAAGCCATGAGATCAGAAGTTTTGTTTTCATTTATTTTCTGTAAAATATACCTCGCCGCACATATTTTATATAATTGGCTGGCTTTTATGGTAAGTATGCAAATATCTTATTAAATCCTGCTCATTTGTAGCAACAAAAATAATGAAAAATGCCAGCATATCAAAGTGACCAACATTTTCAAAGTTGAATTCTGCTGTTTTATATAATGTGCTTCTCATTATTTTAGAAAGACACCTCTATGTATGGATGTTTTGTGGTACTCTTTTAAATGTAAAAACAAACAAACTCTAAACCATTGTATTCCGTTCAATTAAAAAAAAAAAAGATATGAGGTAATACAGTTTTCAAGTGTTGATCTCCATGCCGCATCCCTACCACCCGTATCTGTCCTGAGTCCTCCACTTGGGACACAATGAACTTGACCATGTCGGAAAATCCTATCAATAATGAGTTTTTTTGTTGTTGTTGTTTTTGTTTAATCATATAGGTTCAAAATGTATTTGCTTTGGAGACCAGTTTTGTTTGAAAATGCTTTGTGGGATTCAGAAACACATAGGAGTAAAAGAAAAATAAAAATTTGTGTTATGAAAGTTTTTGTGCCAAACATATAATAGCTTAATCATCTTAATAATAAATAAATTACTTTCTAACAAATAAACAAGACTTTACCTATCATCATGAGTATATTTCATTGTTACAGAAAAATAATGTAGGTTTTTGTATGTGAAAATTTATATCCATTTCATTCTGTAGGATATAAATGAAACATAAATAACTTTGAAAATTGAAACACTAGTGTATAATTTATTATGTTATTTATTATATTTATATTTTACAGTGTCATCCTTAAGATTGTAGGTAATTGAAACAGAATTATATTTACACTGAATCATTTGTTCTGCCTGTGAGAACTAAGATTCATGGCATATCTTCAGAAAGGGTTATTTTAGAATAAGCATGGCATCATGTATTTTATTGTCTTATAAGGTAAAGCTTAATTAGATTTTTAATGTTAGCCCAAGTTTCCATGGCTTTAGGTCATATTTATACAGAGGTATATGGAAAATAAACAGAGAATATTATACTGTTTATATATTTAGTGAATTTAAGTGAATTTAAATATAAATTTAACTATAAGTGTATCTGTTAAATTCAAAATTAATGCAGCTTATTTAAAAAGGAGAAAAGAAAAAAATCTAAAAAAGATTTTATACTGTTTGTGAGTTAAAGTTTAACCATGTATTTATGTTGATTTTATGTGAAATCTCACTTAAACTTTGACCCTTGAAAGTCATCTTCAACTCCATTGTAAAATATATTAATGACATTTGAGGATGTAACTATAAAGACAATACAGTATTTAATAAATTAAGACAGGTGTAAGATAAATATCCTTGAGCAAGGAAGTTTTTGCTACTAAATTGATTAGTAAGTTTGCAATTTTACTCTCAATCTACATCTTAAAAAAAAAAATCTCCAGTTTACAACCAACAGTGTCCTACATAAAGGGCTTGCATTTCAGAAGATTTATTAATACCTCAATCCTCTTCTGTAATATCACCGGAAATCTTTCTTCAAATTTTTCTTAGAAAGACAATTTTCAGAAAGGCACATGTTCACTTTTAATTTGTGATTAAATTGTCTCTAATAGACAAATCAATCAAATTCAAAACCAATAGAATTAAAAATAAACCTGTTGAATGTCTAATGGAATAGAACCAAAAACTCCATTTCTATGTTATAAAATAGTTGATAGCTGTTCCATAATTTTAAAAAAATATTTCAACTTTGACAGACTATTGAATAATAAAATTTTCTATATTTAAATGAAGTTCATGTGAGTATATAATTTACACATATTGACACTTGAAGCTTATCTCATGTCATTTTCAATAGATTATTTTTATCTTTTAAAAAAATTCATAATACATCTTTGCTTAAGTTACTTAATATTTATTCATTGCTTTTATCATCTCAAAAATGTGAGTACTACATAGTCCTATTCTATAAATTTCTACAAATATTACTTCCTACAGTTTATATAATCTGTTTGTTATACTTAATTGTAGTTTCAGATTTTTCTGTTTATTTGTTTTCATGTACTTTCTTATAAGTATTCCTTACATAATTACATAAAGAAACCAAATAAATTGCATAACTCTGATATAAACACACAATAGACAGTAAACTTTTATAGTTATTAATATGACTACATCTTACAAATTGCTAGTATTGAATGCTCCCATTGATTGGTGTTTATAAACTTATTTACTCCTTAAAGCTTTGCTATGATATAGGTATGATTACTACAATCCTTGAGAGGAGAACTGTGGATAAAATAGAAATGGCATGATTTTATAGGACTTTAGACAGTTATTTTAAAAGTATAAAAGAATGTAATGTAAAAAGTAATTATATTGAGTTCAAAGTTTGCTCACATGTTTAAGTACAGAGGAGTAAAACTTACAGTCAAATGATGCCGGACAATCAGCAGTGGGCCTCTATCTACAGAATGTCTCCTGGGATTGGTGCTTGTCTGGATTTGGTTAAACTGGTAAAAACCCTGGTTTCTAGTTGTAGTCATTAGGGTGTGTGGAGGTAATTCTGAAAATTAGGGATTACCCTACTAAAGAGAAAAGGGGCTCTCAACATTTTCATTGCTGGTGCTGCCATTTGGTTGAATATTAGAGTCCATGGAAAGGAGACCAGAGAAGGCAATGGCACCCCACTCCAGCACTCTTGCCTGGAAAATCCCATGGAAGGAGGAGCCTGGGGGGCTGCAGTTCATGGGGTCGCTAAGAGTTGGACACGACTGAGTGACTTCCCTTTCACTTTTCACTTTGATGCATTGGAGAAGGAAATGGCAACCCACTCCAGTGTTCTTGCCTGGAGAATCCCAGGGACGGGGGAGCCTGGTGGGCTGCCGTCTATGGGGTCGCACAGAGTCGGACACGACTGAAGTGACTTAGCAAGGAGAATGTGTGCTTATTTCTCTAGGTTGAATGTTTTTCTCTTGTCATGTAGGCATGGCAGATTTATGAGCACTGTCTATCCTCTGGAGAATGGAAGCAACCTGACAGTTCATAAGAAGAATATTACTACGTACTCTTGAGGTTCTTTCACATTTGTTGATGAACAGCATTATCCATGTTGCTTAAAGTCAAACATTTATCCCTTTCCACTTACTCAACAATGTCATCTACTTGACACATCTCACTGAAGAAATATCCTTCAACCAGGAGGCATTAAATCCGTCTCTTCACTATTTAAATCTCACCAAATCTTCAACTTCATAAGAAAAAGAAAAAAGCCTTCTAAGAAATATTGTTTAATTCAGTGATCACACAGTTTACATTAATCAGAGAAAAAGCATTTTGTGTATATAAATAAAGAATTATATTGTCTTGGGAGATAAAATAATCATCATATAATCATCATTGCTTTGTTTCTGAGTGAATAATTACATATTTGAAAAAAAATGAATGAATCTTTTGAAGTATACTGTCTTCTTTAAGTTAACTGCAATTATTCTCAAACATTTCCTTGTTTCTAAATACTGTATCACTTTTCATTTTAATTTAATTTTCCCTTTTGCTATTATCTACCAATCTCTACTATTATTAAGTAATAATGGCTAAAAGCCAAGTCTTAAACTACTAAAACTTTCCTTTTCGCCCAGAATGTCTTTGCTTTATCTCTCACAGAATGCCAATTCTGTCTTACCAAGTCTATCTTCACAATAGTTAACTAACTGTATTGAGAAGTGTATCCATAACTTACTTGCATTTATATTCTACCTTTCATCTCTGATTTAAATTCCCTTCCCTCTTGGTAAAGCACATTACTTGGTATATGATAGATTAGTAAATATTAGTCTGTGTGTGTGTGTGTGTGTGTGTGTGTGTGTGTGCCTTCAATGGGGTTGGAGGATGTAATTGACCATATCTAAACCTTGATGACTTTCATAAGCTTTAAATGATAGTAACCGGGCTATTAGCCTATTGAATTCTGAGATCTCTATGATGAGAAGGGCAGTGCTACACAACTGCAAGACCCTTGACACCTTACAGCATCTCAGGGAGATATCTGTGCTATAATTCAAACTGAATGCTGTATTTTTGTACCTGATAAATCCTTTAATGTAACACATTTGAATCACATGAAAAATAAGATTTCTGCTCTAAGTGACCCATTCCCTTATCTTGACAATCTTTATAAAAAAAACTGGTGTGGGAGGTTCATGGCTAAAATATTTACTTTTAATTCCACTAATGGTATTAACTATACCATTTGTCTTTTGCTTGTTTCACAAGATTATTATTTCTTGTATTACCTAGTATATGACTGAGACTTCAATTGAAATGATGACTAGACTTGAAGCAGTTGATCATATGTATAGTTCAATATATGATCAATGATTGGTTTTTTTTTAATTTTATTTTATTTTTAGACTTTACATAACTGTATTAGTTTTGCCAAATATCAAAATGAATCCGCCACAGGTATACATGTGTTCCCCATCCCGAACCCCCCTCCCTCCTCCCTCCCCATTCCATCCCTCTCTAGAAGGCAATGGCAACCCACTCCAGTACTCTTGCCTGGGAAATCCCATGGATAGAGGAGCCTGGTTGGCTGCAGTCCATGAGGTCGCTAAGAGTCAGACATGACTGAGCATCTTCACTTTCACTTTTCACTTTCATGCATTGGAGAAGGAAATGGCAACCCACTCCAGTGGTCTTGCCTGGAGAATCCCAGGGACGTGGGAGCCTCGTTGGCTTCCATCTATGGGGTTGCAGAGTTGAACACGACTGAAGCAACTTAGCAGCAGCAGCAAGGGTCAAATGGTGAAGAGCTGGTTTAATAGAGCATGGCTTCTAAAATACACAAAGTATCAGAGAACAGAGGTTTGGTGAGAGATGATGGAGGAACATCTTGACTAGGTTCATTAGAATGAACTAGTTTATTAGATTAGCCAGTTCTTAGGCTGGATGGTTTTAAAGGCATTAACTGAGAAGAAATGAATTGTGATTGACATTACTCTGGTAGATGAGAGGAAGGGGAGAAAACTAGAAGGACTTGGGAGGTGCTAAGCTGAGCACAAGAATAGCTGAATGTATGATAGCTGGTTAACCTATCATATAACATTTCCTTAATTAAAAAAAATAAAAATTCCCCAATACTGGATACTTTAACTTTATGTGTGTAAATTATTAGATGCCCAGTCCAAGCCATTTACTAAGTGGTTGGGATACACAACCGCATTTATTACTTAGCAAATGCAGTTGTCTCCATTTTATTGAGGAGGACACTAAACCTAGATTGATTGTGGGTCCTTCTGGCACCAATCCTTTGCTTTTAACCATCAGGAATGGATATAGTTATATTCAGTGAGATATGTACCAAGCTTGAGGCTCACTGGTATGTAGAATTATTGGTTTCTTTCCAACTGTGGATTTGTTTTCACTTCCTGCTTTCATTTAAGTAAAGTACTAGAACCCCTATTTCAAATCCCTTCACAACATGTGCAAATTTTTGTTTCTTTTTGCCTAGTTTGCATACCTTTCATCAAATTCTCAATAGATCTATAGCAATAAAGGGTTTTAAGTAAATTTAAAAAAAAACAACAAAGGGATAGAAAAAAATTGTACTGAAATATGGATCAGTTAGAAAACACAGCTGCATTTATAAGTGGTTTCCTAATTACAGTATGCAATAATTGGTGCACACAAATAATGAATAGTCACCTGAATACAGTTTGCAAAACCTGAGAAAGAATTTTTATGAGGTAAATTTACAACAAAGAAAGGATAATAATATAACCTCTGTACACATCTTCTCATTTAATTGCAGTGTGTTTAATTTGATATTCTATAAAATTAACTCATGACCAAGTCATGTAGTGAGCAACTGTAATGTGGCTCTACCACATTTTGTATTTAGGACTACTTTTACAAATCTATGTATATTTTACAAAATTTCATATACTCTGCTCTATCTCTCAAATGTTGATGGTCATTCTCTTGTTCACCATCAGCCACTCCATCATTCCTTAAAACAACTATTGCAACATCTAGATTTTATTGTGCCCTTTTTTTCTTAGGGTCTTGCCTGTGAATCAAAAATAGTGATTAGTCCCTTCTGAAATTTGATGCCATACTTCAGTTAAAACTCAGAGCCAAGGAATGACTCCAATGTCAAGGATTTCTGTTCTACAACAGACTCCATAGGTTTTTATTGTGTTTTATGTCTAAAGTGTTTTTAATGTGTGGTGTGGTGTGTTTAAACAGGGGTCTGTGACCCATCTTAAATCATGTTATTTAATCCCTGAGTAATTTTGTTTAATTACAGTATCAGGTACCAGGCAGAGGGCTGCAATGTAGATTATTATATGGCTGAGTGTTTTTCATAATCTGATGAGATACGTATTAATACCCCCATTTCTTCAGAGTAAAACTTAGTAAACAACTCAATCTAAACCAAGTGGGTACTCACACTTAGGTTTTCTGGCTATAATTTTAGAATTTTCTCTTATATCACAACAGGCTTTTTTGACATCTGTTCTTTTTAACTTCCCATTGTTGTGATTTCTGTTTTACCTCAGAGAAATAAATTGCTTTTGGTCACATTTGTTTTGAGATTTAAATCCAGGCATATTTATGGGGATATAAAAATGTTTTAGAATCTCTTTTGATATAACAGCACTTGTTTTAAACTAGAATATACTACAACATAATGTCAACTATTTCAACATTATCGCAGAAATGGTGTATCCAGATTGTTTTTGTAAGAAGGTAAAATAAAGTTTGGACTGATTTTAGTGTGAGTGCAGGTTTTATTTATTAAGCCTATGTTACAAGGACAAGAAAAGCCATTGTAGAGAACTGAAGACACATCTACTAACAAATGGCCATGTATTCTGATTTAATGTAACTTTTGGGCACCAGTAAATCACCTGCTATGATACCAAGACAAAACAGAAGATTTTTAAGTTTTACAGCTCCATGTCAAACTGATGCTTAGCACAGTTAGACTTTTTTTTTTTTCCCCAGCCTTGATTGGGGAAATTATCTTAGTTTTTCATTTATCCCATAGATTTTAAAAGTTGGATGCAGAGAAGAGGAAATTATAAATAACAAATTTTATTTAATAAAAACATAGTAAATTATGTAAAATCATGACAATTCAAAGAAATTCAATGAATTTCCTTAATTTCAGAAGTTTTAAAAATCATAATGTGTCAAGAAATATGACATTTGTACCTCTTCATCATAAGTAAACTTTATTATTTTCACTTTTACCCTCTTTAAAATAAGAAATTCTATCCTTTCCTTGTGCTTAAATCAATTTCTTAAATTTAAAAACTTGTTAAAAATGGAAATCTTTATCATTGTGGAAGCAGTCAATTTTTTGAAAATGTTTTCACTGTTATTTTCCACTATTAAAATGATGAAGCTAGTCCAATATGGGCCTAAGGGTCTTGGGATACTGAATGCAGATGATGTGTAAAGGTCACCTAGCAGGACTCATAATCATACCCATAACCATATCAGAGATAGTTTTTTGAACAGAAAAATATCTGGTGCACACTTATGTATCATTCAGGCTTCCTTGGTGGCTCAGATGGTAAAGAATGGCTTTATCTGCAATGCAGGAGCCCGGGGGGTTCAGTCCCTGGGTGGGGAATATCCGCTGGAGGAGGGCATGGTAATCCACTCCAGTTTTCTTGCCTGGAGAATTCCATGGACAGAGGAGCCTGGCAGGCTGCAGTTCACAGGTTCCCAAAGAGTCAGACAGAACTGAGTGACTAACATTCACTTGCACTTTATGTATCATGGTTTGGACTGACAGTCTGATTCTGAAAATATTAGTTTAGATCATGCAAAGCAGAATTTGAAATGCAGGATTCAGCACCCATCAAGAGAGGTTGTTATTCGATTGTATGTTGCTTGTATGCATGCTAGGTTGCTTTAGTTGTGTCGGACTCTTTGGGATCCTATGGACTATAGCCTGCCAGGTACCTCTGTCCAGGGGATTCTCCAGGTGAGAATACTGGACTGGGTTGCCATGCCCTCCCCAGGGGATATTCCCAACCCAGGGATCAAATCAGCAACCAGCTTCTCTTATAACTCCTGCTTTGGCAAACAGGTTCTTTATGACTAGTAACTCCTGGGAAGGATGTTGCTTGTCATTTATGGTAAATTATATTTACTTGCTTTTTTCAATCATATGTTGAAGATGACTTTTTTGAGATATTTATATTGAGTAAAATTCCTAAATGCTGTATAATGCTCAATATTTCAACCATTTACCATACATTTTCAATTAAATAACACAAAATTCTTTAGCTGAGAGTCCAGAGGTCCAAGCTTTGCTGACAGCTCTTGTTTTTGACCTCTGTTAGCTGTATGATCTTGAGTAATTAATGTACTCTTTCTGGGCCTTAGGATCATTATTTAATAATTAGATGTAGGAGTGGGTTTGTGGTTCCAAAGACACAATTCTTGAATTGAGGCTTCTCTGGTACAGTTTCATTGGTTCAGGTTACAGTGACAAGCATGATGATTGAGTTTACTGTAATGATATATTTATTTCATTTAGAGTTCTGATTTATTTACGTATTAACATTAAATGGTAGTTTCTTAAAAAGAATATCTCAATCAAGTTAGTTTTTGGACTCAGAATTCTGTTTAAAACAACAAAAATGTAGAAATATAGTTGGAGACATAAATATTTCTATCTAGACAGGGTGTTAGATGGCACAGAATGACAGCAATTTATTAATTAGAATAATGCCATCATTCTTTACAGAATCAGTTCTAATGAGGTGGATGAAACTGGAGCCTATTATACAGAGTGAAGTAAGCCAGAAAGAAAAACACCAATACAGTATACTAACACATATATATGGAATTTAGAAAGATGGTAAAAATAACCCTGTGTACGAGACAGCAAAAGAGACACTGATGTATAGAACAGTCTTATGGACTCTGTGGGAGAGGGAGAGAGTGGGAAGATTTAGGAGAATGGCATTGAAACATGTAAAATATCATGTATGAAACGAGTTGCCAGTCCAGGGTCGATGCACGATAGTGGATGCTTGGGGCTGGTGCACTGGGACGACCCAGAGGGATGGTGTGGGGAGGGAGGAGGGAGGAGGGTTCAGGATGGGGAACACATGTATACCTGTGGCGAATTCATTTTGATGTTTGGCAAAACTAATACAATTATGTAAAGTTTAAAAATAAAATAAAATTAAAAAAAAAAGAAAATGTATTTTTTAAAGCTTCCTACTATCTAGAAGGATTTTTTTTTTTAATATATTTGGGATTTGTGATAAAAGAGTTCATCAAAATATGTAGACAAAACATAAATGCCAAAATGTTCATAATTGTTACATCTGGATGATGTATACAATGTAATTGTCCTCCAATATTCCTTTGTATAGCTTTATTGTGAATTGGTACAAATAGGAACTAAATGTATTAGGCAACTTGCAGTTAGGGATTGCACAGAGACAAAGTTCTGGTGTATGGAGCCTATCCTATGTATGTGCATGCATGCTAAGCTGTGTTTGATAACTCACTCTTGTCTGACTCTTTGTGACCCCATGGACTGTAGTCTGCCAGGTTCCTCTGTCCGTGGGATTCTCCAGGAAAAAATATTGAAGTGGGCTGCCATGTCCCCCTCCAAGGGCTCTCCCCCACCCATGGATCAATCCCGTGTCTCCTGCATTGGCTGGTGGGTTCTTTACCACTAATGCCACCTGGGAAGCCCATATCCTTGACTAAATCTGTAACTTTCATTTCCTCAACTTCCTCAATCTTCTTAACTAATCTTTCAGATATCAGATTTAGATGACAATTATTTATTGAGAGTTTAAACAGTGCCTCTAAATAAGCATGATTTGTATATTTTTAAAATATGTAAATATGTCTCTGAGAATTAGGAGTTATTATTTTTATGGAGATAGTATCTCATTTTTGCCATCAAAGCACCTGTATGTCTTTATTCCTAAACTCTCTCTCAGCCAGCAAGAAAAACACACATCACACACTCACACCATGGTCAGGAACTCCACCTTTAGGACAGACATAATGCAATGATACATGCTTAAATGTGGAATCTGGGCTCAGAGGAACCTGAGACCTGGGGACAAATCTCAGTTCTGGCACTTATGAGATATTAAGATACAGAAAATTACACCTAAATGTTTATCATCTACAAAAACAAATGAGAAAACAACAAAGGTTGTTTTGAGTAGCTAATAAGGCAATCCTGGACACATATAAATATCTCAATAAAGATATCTCTATTTGATGTTTTTTGTTATCATTCGGGGCTCAAATGGTAAAGAGTCTGTCTGTACTGTAGAAGACGAGGGTTAGATCCCTGGGTTGGGAAGATCCTCTGGAGAAGGGAATGGCTACTCACTCCAGTATTTTTGCCTGGAGAATCCCATGCACAGAGGAGCCAGTTAGGCTACAGTCCATGGGGTTGCAAAGAGTTGGATATGACTGAGCAACAAACACTTTCTCTTTCATTACCCAAAGGTAGAGTGCATATGTAATAAGCTTGTTTACAGATTTTCAAAAGAAGTATAAATAAAATATTCAGAAAGTCTTCTAATTTGATTGTTATTTATTTATTTTGCATAAAAGGAAGAAACATAAAAGGTAAAAAGAAGAAAACCATAATGATTCCTAATCTCACTGATTAACTGTATAAACCTTTCTATAATTCCTCTCTCTCTCAACTTTGTGTTTTTCTGTGTCATTAAACTTTTGCAAAATAGTTTCCTATTCTTAAAGTAGTACATAATAGATCTTTCTATTGTAAACAAGCAGCATGAAATAGCAATAAGCATTTGGAAATCACAAAGTAGTTAACTGAGCCCTTAATAGATTCCATATCCTCAGCCCTCACAGGGAAGAGCCTCTGGAAATAGAAGACAGCATGGATTTAACATAGCTTTACAGATGTTAAAATGGATTCAAGTAGAAAACAGTATAATTATAGACTATTATTAGTGTTTTCCTTTAGAACTTACCACATTGTAAATTGCCTCTGAACTTGTAAAATACATTCAAAGATTGCTACCTATTTAGCAGCTGTTCAAGCTATTGGTTTAAAATAGAAGAACGGTATAAAAAACTTAAGAGTCATTTATAAAGTTAGTAATGTATCAAATCTAGTCAATAACCATTTGTGAACACCTTTGCATGAAGCATTCTTCTAAGTAATACAGAAAATTAATTTGTCTACTATTTTCATCATGTAAAGAATTTTCATATATACCAACTCAATTTATTCTTACACATAATTTGAATACAAAATCATGTTGAGACATTTCTCTCATTGGCAACTAAGTAATTTTACATTTTAAGCTAACTGCCTTATTAACTTCATTGTCTTAAAAATCTAACAAATTGAAGCCATACTTGGATACTACAATTTTTTTTCTTTGCTATTAGCAATCATGGTAGTGTTGTATATTTTCCCTTTTCATATTCAAATATATATTTAAAATATTTTAATAATGTTTTCTCTAATATATATATATTTCCACTTTATTTAAGACTAATTAACACAGTAAATTCTCCTTTCAAGAAGTCCATATTTTCTATTTTTTCCTTAACACATGTTCAACTAATAACATGTGTACATCATTGTATCCAGATATTAAGACCCAGACCTAAGGAGACTTTAAGCATACCAATACAATATTGTAAAGTAATTAACCTCCAATTAAAATAAATACATTTAATAAAAAAATAAACATCAAACCATCAAAAAATAAACATAAGCAAGGATGATGGGAAGATATATTTGGAAGATTTTTAAATATCTTCATATTCTTACTTATAAATGATTTTAACTACATTGTTGAGGTATAATTGACATTAAAAGCAACATCTGTTTAGACTATAAAATTTGATATGATTAGAAATAAATGCATACTGTGAAATTATCAACATAAGGCAGTTGACATTACTAGTATCTGGAAAAGTTCCTCTGTCCATTTGGTAATCCCCTTTTTATAACCATCTTTGCCTTTCCACCTCTTTATCTGGCACTGAATTATAGATTACTTTGTATAACTTAGAATTTTTGTAAACAGAATGACATAACATGTTCTGTTTTTGTCTAACTTCTTTCATTAAGAATCTTTACATTTACCCATATAAAAGCATTTACCAACAGTCTAATCTTTTTTATTGCCAAGTAGTATTCCATGTATGGATATACCCTGGTTTTATTTTACCATTCATCTTTTGAGAGGTATTTTATTTGTCTCCAGATTTTAGCTAAGGAAAATGAAGTGGATAGGAACATCATACAGAGTCTTTATATAGAATTATATTTTATTTTCTCGAGTGAATGAAAAGGGTTGTAAAGGCTACATTATATGGTAAATATATATTTAGTCTTGCAAAGTGATTGTACAATTTTACATTCTCACCATTAGTATCTGAGAATTCAGGTTCATCCTTGTCTATACTTGGTATGATTGATCTTTTGGTTTTAGCTACTTTAATAGAAGTTAAAGAATAGTTAGTGGTTTTACTTTTGATTTCTCTTAGGACTAATGCTGTTGAGCATATTTTCAGGTGCTTATTTGCTTCCATATATTTTCTTGGTGAAATTTTTGTTTAAATGTTTTCCCAACTTTGTTAACCTGTTCCCTTATCGAGTTTGACCTGGGTTCGATCCCTGGGTCAGAAAGATCCCCTGGAGAAGGAAATGGCAACCCACTCCAGTATTCTTGCCTGGAGAATCCCATGGAGGGAGGAGCCTGGTAGGCTACAGTCCATGGGGTCGCGAAGAGTCGGACACGACTGAGCGATTTCACTCACTCACTCACTCACTTATCGAGTTTGAGATTTCTATACATATTCTGAGTATAAATTATTTACAAGAAAAATGATTTACAAGTAATTAATCTTTTTGTCATTTGTATTTTTATTTTTCTTATCATATATTTCATATAGATAATTTGATAAATAGGTAGGTATGGATATAGATTATATAATTTTGATGTCACATCTCATACATCTTTATGTTATCCAAGATCACAAACTTTTTACCTTACGTTTTATTCTAAATGGTTTAGGGTATTTCTTCTGTTTAGGTCTGTGATCCACTTTGATTTTGGTATATGGTACAAGGTGTAGGCAATGGCACCCCACTCCAGTACTCTTGCCTGGAAAATCCCATGGACAGGGGAGCCTGGTGGGCTGCAGTCCATGGGGTCACTACAAGTTGGACACGACTGAGCGACTTCACTTTCACTTTTCACTTTCATGCATTGGAGAAGGAAATGACAACCCACTCCAGAATTCTTGCCTGGAGAATCCCAGGGATGGGGGAGCCTGCTGGGCTGTCGTCTATGGGGTTGCACAGAGTCGGACATGACTGAAGCGACTTAGCAGCAGCACAAAGTGTAGACCCATTTTTTTTTTCCTAATATCATCGTTGCCAGGGCTACCTGCATGTGTGCTCAGTCGTCTTGCAGGATTAGCCTTTTTCTATTAATTTCTTGGCCCCGTTGCTGTTGTTGATTGGCCACTCTAGTTCTTCTTTCTCATTTCTATGTGAATTTTCATTTTAGTTCATCAGTTTCGATGAAAAACTTTACTGGGATTTCAATTGGAATGATGTTAATTCTATAAATGAATTTGTGGAGAATAAACATCTTGAAAGTATCACATCTTCTGAACCATGAACAAAATATTTCTTTCATTTTATTTCGGTCCACTTTAATTATCCTTGTCTTTGTTTCATAGTTTTGTTATGCAGATATTTCATATATTTTGTCAGCTTACCTTAAGTGCTCATAAATTTTTGCTTGTCATAACAGATAATATGTTTTAATTTAACTTTCTGATTCTTTGTTGATAGTATACAGACAACTTGGTTTTCTTTGTATCTGCTTTTATAACTTGCAATCTTACTGAACTAAGTATATTCACTTTTTATAGTTTCAATCAGATTTCCTATATGATGAATATTTTATCTATGAAGAAATACCTTATACTTCTTCCTTTCCAATTTGCTTGCACTTTTTTCTTCTTCTCACTTCATTTCCTTAACAAGAACCTCCTGTACAAAAATGAAGGAATTGATGAGGGTATCCCTGTGTATTTCCTTATCTTAGGGTAAAAGGAAAACATTTTTCTTTCTGCATTAAGTATGATGATTGTTCATCTTTTGTAGATGTTCTTTGCCAGTTTGATTAAGCAATACTAACATACAGATTTTTTTTTTTCCCATAATGAAGTGCTGCAGTACTAAGTAATCCACAGGCAGGTGATCGAATCTGCAGATGTAAAATTGTGTATTCAAAAAGCTGGGATATAAAAATATAAGCATATTTTTGACTGTGTGGAGGGTTAGCACCCTAACCCCTATATTTTCAAGGGTCAACAGTATATCCTATTTAGCAAGATGACATATCAAAAGGGAAAAAGAAAAAGGGACTTGTGACAGTTAAATAGCAATGCGCCAAGAACTGCTGAAATTAAAGCATAAACAATCTCAAAATAATTTTGGGTGCATATTCTAAACTAACAGAATGTAACTTTAATGGTACCTTGACAAAACCAAATAACTATAATTTAAAGTTAATGAGATACTGATTTTGTTTCTTTATTTTTCAACATACCATAGGTACACTTGTAACATAGTTATATTTATTTCAAATATGTAGGTTTGACTTAAACTCTGTTCAAGAACCCATGGCCTGAGGATTTAAGTTCATAAAGTAATGAAACATATAGATCATTTATGACAGTAAGAAAAATCATCAAATTTAATCCTCAAATTGCCTTTTTCTCCAAGTCCCAGTATGCATGCAAAGGGCACCAATACAGCTTTCTTTATTATTAAAAAAATATATGAGAGATGAAACACTCTTTCATGTATTTTAATTAAATCATTTTAGAATCGTTTTGTTTGGCTATTTAGTCTTAAGGACAGAAAAGTTTTTGTTTTTATATTTGGCAAAACAAACTGTAAGAAGAGTTTAAATGTTTACTGTTATAAAGCTAGTATATTTTTATTTTTCCCTTTATATTCTAGCACCCATTCATTATTTTAATATAAATTTATTTATTTTAATTGGAGGTTAATTACTTTACAATATTGTATTGGTTTTGCCATACATCGGCCACAGGTATACACGTGTTCCCCATCCTGAACCCCCCTCCCTCCTCCTTCCCCGTTCCATCCCTCTGGGTCATCCCAGTACACCAGCCCTAAGCATCCAGTATCATGCATCGAACCTGGACTGGCGATTCGTTTCATATATGATATTATACATGTTTCAATGCCATTCTCCCAAATTATCCCACCCTCTCCCTCTCCCACAGAGTCCAAAAGACTATTCTATACATCTGTGTCTCTTTTGCTGTCTCACATACAGGGTTATCATTATCATCTTTCTAAATTCCATATATATTCATTAGTATACTGTATTGGTGTTTTTCTTTCTGGCTTACTTCACTCTGTATAATAGGCTCCAGTTTCATCTACCTCATTAGATTCAAATGTATTCTTTTTAATGGCTGTGTAGTACTCCACTGTGCATATGTACCACAGCTTTCTTATCCATTCATCTGCCGATGGACATCTAGGTTGTTTCCATGTCCTGGCTATTATAAACAGTGCTGCGATGAACACTGGGGTACACGTGTCTCTTTCAATTCTGGTTTCCTTGGTGTGTATGCCCAGCAGTGGGATTGCTGGGTCATAAGGCAATCTATTGATGGTACTTAAAAAGTCACTGCTATGATTACATTTTAATTTTTATAATATATTTGTAGACATTAAATTAAGATATTGAAAAATATTTTATTGTCTTGAAATAAATAAGCTAAATATTTTTTTATTTTCAATCAGCATTATCTGGAAATCAGAACAACTCTTTCTGCTATCATGCAGAATTTTAATCTTTGCAGACTACCTAAAGTCTCTAGGCCTTATATCAAAATTTGTAAACTGATGGGATTGTCAAGTGATTTCTAAAGTAATATGAATGGACTTTTTTGCCCTTTATCAATTTTCACTGAATTTTGAGCACTCAGTTACCCCTAGGAGTGACCAACTCCCCTAAAGTTCAATTTTTATATTTTTATGTTTTTCCGTTTTAAAATTCATCAGTTGCTATATAATTATGGTTTTAAATTTTTGTGTATAGGTTAGGTTTTGTACATAAAAGAGTTTTCAACACATCACTACAGTGACCATAGATGAATGGAATTCATGATCATGACCACCAATTCCAGTATCCCACCTGAGTATATACCTAGATCACTTGTTGATACACAGATCTCTTGCTCTGTACATTGAACTATCATTTCACATGAGTGACAGTGTTTTAACAACCATATTTTTTCCACTTCTCTTTCCTTCTCTGAGTATGCTTTTATCACATTTGTCTAATCAGGATAATGTCTCAAGAAAGCTTTTGACTGCTAATACTGACTATTTTATCCTCTACTTGTTAAGAGAAATGAGGTGAATTTTGATAGCCTTTGCTTTGTTAGATTCCAGGTAAACTATGTGTAATAGAAAATAAGGCAACTAATTCCCAGACCATATGAAATGATCAAATTCACTTTATTAAGTTGAATAAACCTGAAAAATCAAGTAGAACATAGTTAAAACATAATCTCACAAATAATATTAATAATCCATACATATAGGAAGTGAAGGCATATATATGACATGTGAGCATATCAAGAAAGATCTAGTAATAACTAGATACATTAGTGTTAGTCTCTCAGCTATGTCCTACTCTTTGTAACTCCCTCAGGTCTTCTGTTCCTGGAATTCTCCAGGCAAGAATATTGAAGTGAGTTGCCATTTCCTTCTCTAGGGGATCTTCCCAACCCTGGGTTTGAACCCAAGCCTCCTGCATTATAGGCAGATTTTTTGCAATCTGAGTCCTTAGGGAAACTAATAACTAAGTACATTACTGGTTTAATAAGATAGATGGTCATAAGTCTCAGTAACCTAGTATATTTTTGTTACCAACAAGATGGTTTAGACAATAATAAATTCCTATATTAGGAATTTCAGCTTTCCTCATCCCAGAAGTATATATATCAAATCACTTTTGAATTGAATGTTAAAAGAATAGGGGATATTTGATTTTGAGAAGGTATTTTAATTTGTTACCAATATCTTATAGCCTAGAGTCATCAATTCCATTTCTGTGAGTCTTTCAAAACCTTAGTAAATGATGCAGAACTGTGTCTTAGGTGCCTTGATTCCTAGTGTAATTTGATATATCTGTGTCCCACACTGATCCACAAAGAACTTTCTATTATACACATATAATTATTAGAATATAAATAAATATAAGGTACTATTTCTAATGAAGAGAACATTATGCAACCTGGATCATTAAGAACTATCATTCATGGTAAATTTAGGGGAAAAAACACTTGCAAGTTCTATTTCATATTCCTAAAAGATATTAGGGGTATGACTAATATACAAAAGAAAAAAAATAGATGCTAATGACTACAATGCATGGAAACTAACCAAGCTGTGGCCTTCTTCATGGCTGAGTACTGCAAATAATATACCTTAATGTGCTAAATTCTATAGAAAATAAATAATGAGAGTAACACTCTAATCATATTATTAATTTATAATGCTTCTCTCAAAACAGAATCTGGGATACTATGTGAGGAAAAGACAAAATTTATACCAACTGGGCCTCTTGCCCAGAAATACAACCATACAAAAATATACATAACTAAGAAAGGAAAAAGCTTGTCCAAAGAGAAAACAGTTGGAAAGAAAATAAGAAAAAACAAAAACTTTTACTGAATTAAAAATGAAAATGGTGTAATTGTAACTTAGTAAGTCAATTTTGTGTATTATTAATAAGAAACAAGAGTTACAGAAATATAAAAATAATTATTGTGTTGATAGAGAATAATACTTAAAAATATTTGACCAAAATACAGATCTTTTTTTAATGGTACTGAAAAGTAACTAAATAGAGCAAATATTAGTGACTTCCAAGCCTTGTTTTATAGCTGAAATAACCCCTGGTCTTAAATAGAGTTTAGGAAGCAGATCTTTTTAATGTGCCATTTATAATCAGCATGTATCTTTGGTTAGGGTTTTGGGGTTTGATGGTTATTGAGAATATTCAATAAGACGGAAGAATAAATTGCCTAGATGATGTTTATGTGAGGTCCACAAAACAAACGTGATTTAGAACCACATGTGATTCTAAATTCTGGTCTAACTTTTTAATCAACAATTTGATTTTATATGCTTATAAATAAAATGTCAGTGTCTTAGTAGCCTTGTTAATATGTCCCAGGTTTATTCTTTACCACACGCCCATTCCATTGACATTCTCATATGACAAAAAAATAATAATTAAAAAGACCTCTACATTTGCGAATAAAAAAAAATATATCAATCAACTATCAATTTATTAGTCTAGTTTAGAAACTTACTTAAAAATGAACTGACCTATTGAGCAGGAGATAGTGAAGGACAGGGAAGCCTGGCATGCTGCTGTTCATGGGGTTGTAAAGCGTTGGACACAACTTAGAGACTGTACAAAAGCAAAGCTTCCTTAAGTAAATGTCTTACATGAAAAACTGTAACTATACAGCTAGTGAGAAAGATAGGTGTCCACTCACCACTGGCTACTTTTCTTCTACCTGGAAAAAAAAAAAATCCTAGTCAAAAGAAATGGTCTGGGTTGAGAAGAGAGGTGATATGACATCATGATAACAGGAGATAGGGTTTGTAAAAAGATTAATTTAAGAGGTCAACAAGAAATGACCAAAAGGTAGAAGGAAAATGAAACAAAACACACATTTTGATATTGAGCCAAATTCAGAATAGTTCCAATAAGAAAATTAGGCCACTACCATCAAACATTGCAGAAAGCCACAGCATGTCTTGATATACACTGCCTCTACCATAAAGAAATCAGTTTGATGGTCTTAGAAAATAAATGCCAACAGACTTTAAGGGAATTTAGTTAGCTTACAATGAGCTGAGGAATAAGCTGGGGATGAAATGCAAAGAATGATGTCTGTGGCCAAGAAAGGAAAAATTGCAGAGGAAAATAGGATCAGAATATTCTGTATTTGCTTTGCTACTTTTGACAAGAGAGATCTGAATATGTTGAAACACTAAGAGGAAGAGGCTGCTGCTGCTGCTGCTAAGTAGCTTCAGTCGTGTCCGACTCTGTGCGACCCCATAGACGGCAGCCCACCAGGCTCCCCGTCCCTGGGATTCTCCAGGCAAGAACACTGGAGTGGGTTGCCATTTCCTTCTCCAATGCATGGAAGTGAAAAGTGAAAGTGAAGTCACTCAGTCGTTTCCAACTCTTAGCGACCCCATGGACTGCAGCCTACCAGGCTCCTCCGTCCATGGGATTTTCCAGGCAAGAGTACTGGAGTGGGGTGCCATTGGCTAGTAGAGTAGAAATTGAACTTATAGAAAAAAAATGTTTTTAGATTTCTGAGATGTGAATAAAAATGGCTTGTAATCTAGTAGAATAACCAATTATAAACAGAATATTGGGTGGAGGAAACAAAGATTAGATAGATATGAATTTTTATGAGTAGAGTGAGGATTGATGTTTGTACCATGACTTTTATTGTCTTAATGAGATAAGAGCTTAGTCACATGCTGGTCATGTATGAGCACAAGGTGGATTAAGACATTGTGGAAAGTAAAAGAATGCTGACATATATCCTGAGAGTATTGGTCGGAAAGCTTTCTAGGGGAAGAGATGATTTCAGCACAGTTTTGAGATCCAAGGTGTTGTGATAAAACATAACTGCAAACGGATCCTCTATGAGTCTGGGTGGTTTTTATAAATTATCTATAACTATAAATTATTAATATCTTTCTATAGGCTTAGATGTAGAAGACATGTATATAGAATATTGCAACATTGAGGGTCAGGAAAGGGAGAGGAAGGACATATATGTTCATTATATTGCTAAAATTGGGCTTGGATCTCACAAGTTATGAGATTTGAATTGGATGAAAAAGGTGAAAATGGGAGGATCTGGTATGTATGGAGAAAGGAATTGGGTCAAGAGATTAGAAATTAGAAAATAAATGAGTAAGAGAACAGTTGCCTGGGATGTATTGGAGTGGGCGAGACCTTGCCAATTGCTTATGTTTAGCTGGTGAGTTAAATAGAATAGTTTCATGCTCTTAGTGATTAGTGAAGAAACTGTGTTTATGTGTGTGTATGGAGAAGTGTGATGGATATAGTGCAGTTAAAATCAGGAGAATGACTGAGAGTGGGTGCATCAGAGAAAATTAAAGAGAGTGATCAGGATGGGAGAGAAGATAGAGACATCAAGTAAGTGTTAAAGTGCCAGGCTGACAAAGTAGGTAGTAAATTTATATGGAACAGTTTCAGTGGGTTCTGAGGGCAGGAGTCAGAGTAGTTAGACAGTAAATGTGGCGTTAAATATATAAAAGTAAAATACTCTTTGAGGTGATAAGATGAGATAGATGGTGATGGCTAGAGATGGTGCAAAAGGAAGAAAATATTTATTTTATGTGTTTATTTTTTGACATGGAGAGTCTTATGCTCCAGAGAAACCATCAAATTGCTAGTGATGAGGAAGTTTAAATATTCAGAAGAGAGACAGTATAACCCTGTGGGCTGGTAGCCTGCCAGATTCCTCTGTCCATGAGATTCTCCAAGCAAGAATATTGGAGTGGGTAGTTGTTCCCTTCTCCAGGGGATCTGCCTCATCCAGGGATTGAACCCCCGTCTCCCACACTGCAGACAATTTTTCTTTTTCTTTTTTTTTTTTTTTACCATTGGAGTCACCAGGGAAGCCCATAAGCAATTTAACAAGTTAGTAAATAATGGGAACCAGAAGCACCTCCAGGGAGGAGAGGCATTTCAAGAAGGTACATCATCCAAGGAGGTATCAAATGGAAAAAAAAAAAACAAAACAAAACACTGTTTTACTATACTGGAAGTATTTGTACTATTTCTTCATAAAGTGTATTCGCAAAGAGAATATCATTCACTAATTACCTTACTTTTGGAACTTCAAATATTTGCATTATTTATATTGTATTTTTAAATTTGGTACATGGGTAACTTGTGTCCCCACTAACATTATAAGTTTATCGAGGAATCATTTCAGAATGAATCAATAATTTTGTATTATCCAAAGCATATGTGACAGTACCTTTACATATTAGATGTTTTAGAGATACAATTTTTAGATTAATTTAGTATCAAAAATAAATATTAAACATGCATATATACTTGGCAAATTTAACTTTCTGTGCATTAAATATGAAAATTAAATGAGTGGTTTAAAAAATAAAAATACAGAGATATACTATGTTGATTTCTTATTGAAACAACTGCCTTAGGACTAGCATCTAACTTAGTATAAATTATGTAATGTTTCTAGTTTTTCATTACCATCTGTAGGAGTAGAATCTACTAAAAAAATTATAAAATAGGTGAAAAAATTAAATATAGGTAAGGATGTAAGTGTCTATTAATTAAACTTACTGAATACATCTCAACATGTATTCTTAATACAGTTAAAAAAAAAGTTTAACCAACTCTGTAACTATAGTTCAATAAAACTCATATAAAATATGTCTCCTCTACTGACACCACCATAATAATTTATATATATTCAGTAGCTTAATATATTTTTAGATTATGGTAGTAAATAATTCTCCCACTTATAACAACTTATGATTTGTTATAGTTATTTAAAGAGCTATAAATAGTTATATGTCTGATATTTATTTCTTAGTTTTCTAAGAGTATAATTTAAATAATAAGAAAATATCTAATGTTTTGAAAGAAGTTATAGTAGAAGATCTATTTTAGAGCTCTATTTTTTTCTGCTTTTAAACAGAATTTTACTTAAAATAATTGCTTCACTGTTGAAAAGTCTTCTATCAAACATACCAAGGAAGAAATGTTCTAGTTGCAATGTATCTATGACATCAGTCACATCAATATAGAAGTGATTCATTTTAACAAACACTGTATTTGTGAAATTAACATGTTGCTCATTTACTTTTAATTATAATAATCAGTCAAGATTACTATGCAGCTGAAGCTTTGATTGTAAAATATAATTTGATTCTTATTCATGACAGTGACAGCTAATTCCAATTGCTGCTTTACACACTTTCACTTAAAATAGTTCTTTTATCCTGCATTGAACCTGGATTGGCGATTCATTTCCTATATGATATTATACATGTTTTAATGCCACTGGGATGACCCAGAGGGATGGTATGGGGAGGGAGGTGGGAGGGGGGTTCAGGATGGGGAACACATGTACACCCATGGCGGATGCATGTTGATGTATGGCAAAACCAATACAATATTGTAAAGTAAAAATAATAATAATAATAATAAGACTGTTCTATACATCAGTGTCTCTTTTGCTGTCTCGTACACAGGGTTATTGTTACCATCTTTCTAAATTCCATATATATGCGTTAGTATACTGTATTGGTGTTTTTCTTTCTGGCTTACTTCACTCTGTATAATAGGCTCCAGTTTCATCCACCTCATTAGAACTGACTCAAATGTATTCTTTTTAATGGCTGAGTAATACTTCATTGTGTATATGTACCACTGCTTTCTTATCCATTCATCTGCTGATGGACATCTAGGTTGCTTCCATGTCCTGGCTATTATAAACTGTGCTGCGATGAACATTGGGGTACACGTGTCTCTTTCCCTTCTGGTTTCCTCAGTGTGTATGCCCAGCAGTGGGATTGCTGGATCATAAGGCAGTTCTATTTCCAGTTTTTTAAGGAATCTCCACACTGTTCTCCATAGTGGCTATACTAGTTTGCATTCCCACCTACAGTTGTAAGAGGGTTCCCTTTTCTCCACACCCTCTCCAGCATTTATTACTTGTAGACTTTTGGATCGCAGCCATTCTGACTGGTGTGAAATGGTACCTCATAGTGGTTTTGATTTGCATTTCTCTGATAATGAGTGATGTTGAGCATCTTTTCATGTGTTTGTTAGCCATCTGGATGTCTTCTTTGGAGAAATGTCTATTTAGTTCTTTGGCCCATTTTTTGATTGGATCACTTATTTTTCTGGAGTTGAGCTGTAGGAGTTGCTTGTATATTTTCGAGATTAGTTGTTTGTCAGTTGCTTCATTTGCTATTATCTTCTCCCATTCTGAAGGCTGTCTTTTCACCTTGCTAATAGTTTCCTTTGATGTGCAGAAGAGGGAAAGGGTGGGAAGATTTGGGAGAATGGCATTGAAACATGTAAAATATCATGTATGAAACGAGTTGCCAGTCCAGGTTCGATGTACGATACTGGATGCTTGGGGCTGGTGCACTGGGACGACCCAGAGGAATGGTATGGGGAGGGAGGAGGGAGGAGGGTTCAGGATGGGGAACACATGTATACCTGTGGTGGATTCATTTTGATATTTGGCAAAACTAATACACTTACGTAAAGTTTAAAAATAAAATAAAATTTAAAAAAAACAGATTTGATCACAAAAAAATAATAATAATAAAAAGAAAAAAATAGTTCTTTTAATGGTTTGAATAAATCTAAAGATATTCTTTCAAGTATCAGATTGTTGCTTTCCAAAGGCCAGTGTGTTTGTGTATATGTGTAAGTGGCTCTTGCACTTTTCCTTGACATTTGCTGTCTTGCCTTTTTTAAAAGAAATTTCAGGCTCAAATGATATTTGATTTAAGATATGCAACATGCATAAACAAGAATTTATTGCACTTGTTCAAATCCAGAAGATCTCAATGCCTTTATTTTTTCTCCTATCACTTCCTTACAAATGTGTCCTGTCATATCACTGACCTTCCCTCGGTAGGACCATGGGGAGATCCCACGGTCTTCCATTTATTTACAGTTAGAATATTTCTCTACGGTAATGGCAACTTACTTTCAGATCTCTCCAAGTCCCCTCCACTCTAATGTAAAACTTTCCATTTCACACCTAATTTCCATTTCACAAACACTCTGGCCCTAGTGAGCAAATACCTTTCAGGGTGGCTCAGGCCATGCCATCTTCAGGAGGCATCCATTTTGCTCATAGAAATTTCACTCCTTCTTTATTTACCATATGCTTGTTGTCCTATACCATTGCTTCTCTGCCCTTGACCTCACAGGCAACCCCAATGAAACCCTACTGCTTCTGTAATTCTCTATGAGAGGAGTAAGCACTTAACCCCAAGTTTCTATCTGCTCATCACTCTTTATGCAAAACCCATGCCAAGCCATACCAAACATCTTGTGTACTCCACTCTTAGGTACTATAGTGAAACTATGAGTTTCTACAGCTCAGCACACAATGTGTGTCTGTGTGTGTCTTTGGGTAGAGTATGGTAGTGGTGGTCACAGTGGTGATATTAACAAGCTATTGCTGATAGTATCTAAATCATCTCTTTTACTTACTATTTTCCTGACACAGAAATCTGTGATCGACATAGGTTGATAACATATATATCTATTTACTTATCAAATATTTATTGTCTACCATGTTCCAGACATTTTTCCTAGTGGGAATACAACGCGGAACAGAACAAAGTCAGTGTTTTTGTTTAGTGGATACTGTTTTATAGTTGTGGATAACCATATGTCAGATGAGGTGAGAAAAGTTGTAAAGGAAAAAGTACATAAAGTAAGGGGGTAGACAGTGAATTATAGGGTATGTACTATCATAGTGGTGGTGATGGTGGTGGTTTAGTCGCTAAGTTGTGTCTGACTCTTGTGACCCCAATAACTGTAGCCCACCAGGCTCCTATGTCTCTAGGATTTCCCAGGCAAGAATACTGGAGTGGGTTGCCATTTCCTTCTCCAGGGAGGGGATCTTCCTAATCCAGGAATCAAACCCATGTCTCCAGCATTACAGGCAGTATCCTGCATTGCAGGTGGATTCTTTTACTCACTGAGCCACCATGGAAGGCTACATGTTATAATAGTACTTACCAAGGAATATTTCACCAATGGGATGACATTTGAACAAGGACCTGAAGGAGATGAGAAAATAGAAAATATTGTGCTACTGCAATAGAAAAGGATTTCTTCTAAGCATACAGAGGACTTCTTACAAAGGCTTTAATTTTCTTTTTTAAATATTTATTTATTTAGGCTGTGCCAATCCCAATCTTGCTGCCTGTGAAGTTTCAGTTGCTGCATGCGGGCTCCAGTTCCTGACCAGGGATGGACCCTGAACCCTCTGTATCAGGACCAGAGTCTTAGCCACTGGACCATGAGGGAAGTTCCCAAAGCCTTTACTGTCCATGGGATTTCCCAGGCAAGAATACTGGAGTATTCTTTACTTTCCATGTTAATTGACTCTAAGGGCATTGTGGGGCTGAAGACAGGGAGCAAGGAGGAGAGAAGGAGGGAACACAGTCAGAGCAAGGACATAGATGCATGTATGTTTATATATTGGGCTTCACTTGTAGCTTACATGGTAAAGAATCTGCCTGCAATATAGAAGACCAGTGTTCGATCCCTGGGTCAGTAAGATCCCCTGGAGAAGGAAATAGCTACCCACTCCAGTATTCTCACCTAGAGAATCTTATGGACAGAAGAGCCTGGGAGCTACAATCCATGGGTCACAAATTAGAGTGAATGTTTGTAACACAACAGAATATTCAAAAACATTTGTGAGTTTCTCAGTCAATGCTTTAAAATAATTTTGAAACAAACTCTTGCAAATTAGAAAAAATAAAATGACAATGGGAAAATTTTGGCAAGCTTTTATATCATAATTTGAAGCATTCTTCAAACCAATAAAAAGAGAAACACTTTTTGTTTTCTAATTAAAAATAATGCATTTCATTATGTCAGCAAAGTTTTAGCCAAATGACATGTGAATAGAATATATGTAGCAGAAAATAGCAAATCAATATTAATGATGGCTTATCCAGCACATATTGATTTTGTAATACATAAAAGCTTGAAATAAAAAGGGAAAAAGGAATCCAGAATTCTGCCTAACTAAAATCCAAGCTTAGTAGACAAACTTATATAACTATTAACAATACATTTAGGTTATAAATTTGAGTTGAAACCCCAAAATATAAAAATAATATAAGTATTCAGATATAAGGGTCCCCTCCCATCAGGAATTCAAATGTTCTGAATAAAATAGCGCTCACAGTTCCTTGAACTAGGAGTAATATAACTTGCTCCATTACAAAATAACCCTAGGCTTTTCTATTATCATGAAAAATATGAGCCTCTTAAATACCTGTGGTTGTTTGATGATTAAATACTTGACCTATATTTCTTAAAACAAGAGTGAGGCAACTATCTGCCAAAGTAATTTTATATATTCACAATCAGAACTAGATTTTAGAGAATCTGAAAGTCAGAAGGGCCTGGTTAAAAGACACTTCAATTTATCTTCTGTGACAGTGGAGATTCTGCAATTTCAAAAAAAAAAAAAAAAGGGGGGGAGCAGATACAGAAAAGGTGCACTATTTTATAAAAGCTTAATATAAAGGAGAAGAAAATCCTTCTCTGTAAAAAAAATATTTTTATCATTCAAACAAAAGTTTGGTTATGTTATACTATGCTAAGTCACTTCAGTCGTGTCCGACTCTGTATGACCCCATAGACGGCAGCCCACCAGGCTGTCCCTGGGATTCTCCAGGCAAGAACACTGGAGTGGGTTGCCATTTCCTTCTCCAATGCATGAAAGTGAAAAGTGAAAGTGAAGTCGCTCAGTCGTGTCTGACTCTTAGCGACCCCATGGATTGCAGCCTAACAGGCTCCTCCGTCCATGGGATTTTCCAAGTTTGGTTAACTCCATAATTTTCTCATCCAGAAATCACAAGAAAGATTTCTTACATTATGTAATATATAGCTTTCATTCAATGGCCATCAAAGGAGGAAACTGGAGGGCTACAGTCCATGGAGTCACAAAAGAGTCAGACATGACTTAGCAACTAAAACAACAAACAGCAATGACTTAGGTAGGCAGAATAATTCTCGGAGAAATACTATTAATATAAGTGCTATTTTGGCAAATGTGGGAAGCTTTATGTGATATTCCACTTAATTTGTATAGTACATCTAGTTGTGATATTTAAAAAATTAAACACGGTAATAAATGGCTATAAGGAAATCAAAGGACTTTGAAAGAGGTGTCAGAAAATTGTAAATTCTAGTTACTTTCAAGTTCCTCCATTCAAGGAATAAACATGGAATTCAAGTCATTTGTTTCTTGAAGCATTCTCCTAATTATTTAGTTGGCAGGCATGTTGTTGAAAAAAAAAATTTCTCCATAATTCTTGGAAACCAAAATATGTAGGTTAAATCTCAGTTTTAGAAAGTGTAATATTTTGTACTCTTTCCTTTTTTATGAACTTGTTTATTTTCCATACATCTGTCCTGCTACTTTATACTGCTGCCAAATGAGGACACAGAGATCTATATTTCTAGTTTGCTAAGTTTTATTTCTAGTGATCCCATTACTTAGGAGTTTTTTACTAGGGAGTCATACTTCCTGGATGAAAATCCATGTATAGCTTAGGCAAGTTTTATAAAATTTTGTGTTTCCATTTTCTTATATACAATGAGTATAATCATCAAACCTATACCACAGAGATATTGTAAGGATTAAAGTTCATGTGGATGTTGTAAGGGTATTTGTTATTTAGTAATTTCATCTTGTAATGTGTAATTAGAATTTCTGTTTAAACCAAGAGTTCACTAATCTTCTCTTCAGCAAATTCAACTGACCTTGAGAGTCTATCCTTTCTATTGTCCTGTTAGCATCTATATGGTCTAGATGTGTGGTATCGAACCCTATTGAACACATCTCCTGATCTTCATGGACCTCTCATCCTCTCTGCCCTGGCTTAAGGCTAGAGCTGGTCCTTCTGTAGTCAAGGGATCTGGGGAAGGACAGAGCACTGGTGAATATCAGAGGGGCATTCCAGAAATTGAGAACATTGTAAATCAAAGTATTAATTCAACTAACTAAAGTTGGCGTGCACTGAGAAGAATAAATATTTCAACTTGATTTTAGTTTGAGCTCCATATACAGGAGAAGTGTGGAAAAGATGCTACTAGGTATGTTGGGTCAAGACTATTGATACCTGTTGTTCTTTTGGCATCTTTTTTTAATTACTGTTGATAATTCTGCAAGTATTGATTTCTCTGATGGCAGGAGAGGAAGGTCTCCATAGGCAAGCACTGGCAGTATTTGTTGGGAAAGACGGGAAGTTCAAAAAGAAACTAGTTTAAAATGTTATGGATAATCATTTAAGAAGCTATGTTTGGAAAGATACATTACTAATGGAAAGAAGGGAAGTAATAGGGACATATTTCAATATGTCAAAATGCAAAAGGAATCATAGTTGAAATTTATCCTGAGTTCTGATTATTTATCCTTAGCTTCTTACTTTTATTTATGCAAACTGATTTAGACAGACTGTCATTGATTTTGGAGTCAACAGCAATTTTTAAAGATTTTATGTATATTTCATCCCTAAAATATATTGTGAAGATGCACTTCTAGATCATTCATCAACATATATTTATCATATTTGCTTTCATTTACTAACATAAGCATGTATGTTAGAGTTGACCCAGGAATCAAATGGATTCAATAGCTGTATGTATTATGCATCAAACCTGGACTGGCGACTCATTTCATATATGATATTATACATGTTTCAATGCCATTCTGGGACGACCCAGAGGAATATGGGGAGGGAGGAGAGAGGAGGGTTCAGGATGGGGAACACATGTATACCTGTGGTGGATTCATTTTAATATATGGCAAAACCAATACAATATTGTAAAGTTAAAAAAAAAAAAGAAAAAAATAGCTGTATGTAATATAGTTAACCCTCTATGTGGTGGGTTCTGTGTCTGCAAATCCAACCAACCACAGATCAAAAATATTAAAAATAAAATCCCAGAATTTTTAAGAAGCAAAGCAAATTTGCCACATGCCAGCAACAATTTATATGGCAATTATACTGTGTTTATAACTATTTACATAATATTTATATTTTATTAACTATTTTAAGTAACCTAGAGATAATTTATAAAGTATTTAAGGCTTGCCAGGTGGTACAGTGTAAAGAATCTGCCTGCCAATGCATGATTTGCAAGAGATGCAGAATCGACCCCTGAGTTGGGAAGATCCCTTGGAGGAGAAAACGACAAACCATTCCAGTATTCTTGCCTGGAAAATTTCACAGATAAAGCCTGGCAGGATATAGTTCATGGAGTCAACAAAGAGTCAATCGCGACTGAGCATGCACACATAAAGCATAATATTTAGAGTATATCATGCAAATGATTTGTATATATTATATGCAACTACTGCACCATTTTATGCAAGTTCCTTGATCATCCTCGGATTGTAGTATCTGCAGGACGCCCTGGAATCCCTACTAAGGCTACTAATGAATGACTGTGTGTACATTAAACTATAAAATTGAGAGCTAATGAAAAAAATTTAAAGTATAAAAGTAACAACAGTAATATTAAAATTTATCTTAGCAAAATGTCAAAAAGACCTGAAAATAGGAGACTAATATTTGTTAAAGGAAAAGTAGAGATTACCGCATTTGGGCAAAATGTCCCTAGTCTTTGCCATAAAAACATCAGAAAAAAATCAAAAGAGTTTAATTGGTTTTATGCCAGAGCAACAACAACAGCAAAAGTTGTTGTTGAACTACAACAACAAGAAAGATCTAATTGAAGACAATGGAAATATTTGAGTGTATAAAATTGTATAGAGCTTCAGATCAAAAAGTGCAAATACATTCATTAATTAATAAACTAGAGGTTTCTACACTATTTGGGCTCATGGCTGTATTGATATTTCAGTAATTTTTTTCACAGTTGCCCTAGGCCCAAAACCTAATAGTTCTTTTCATTAAAGAAATGTCTAGATTTCCTAAGGCTAGTAGATTGTTGGATTTATTTCATGTTCTGTCCCTGAAATTTTGTTTCATGCTATAGTCCTCTAGAAGTTTCTA
This sequence comes from Bubalus kerabau, assembly GCF_029407905.1. NCBI lineage: Eukaryota > Metazoa > Chordata > Mammalia > Artiodactyla > Bovidae > Bubalus > Bubalus kerabau. The sequence goes on from NC_073641.1 coordinate 54,997,587, forward strand.
TAATGACTCCAAGTGCTTCTGAAATCAAGTTCAAAATTTTACCCCATTTTATTGGCTTGACTCTAACTTACCTGAATGTATTTCCAATGTTTATTTTTAAATAACTTCCTGTGAGTCAGCACCTTGATTTTCCCTGAGGCACTCTAATTATTTTACTCTCTTAACTTTTCCTGTTTCATGATGTGCAGTCTTTCTTAGTCAAATTAGTACAAATCTAATGTCAAGTTCTACCTGATCTCTTACTTGCTTAACCCATTCTATTATTTGCTTTATAACAGAAAAAAGTTCATTAATATACAGTATTTTATATAGTGCATTCATTAATGAACTTTCATTAATACATATTTTTATCCTATAATACTTGTTTAAAATTATTGTTATATGCAGCTATTTTACGTTTTGTGCATCAAAGGATATGCGTTGTCTTCTGTATGTATAGAATACTGAAAAAACCCTGTAAACTTCTACATTATATATGTAGTACCCTATATGCATATACTTATCTCTTTTGAATTCACTAATGTTAAAAACATTGAATGATATCCACTGGAAAGAATAGTATATTGAAGTCTTAATGGCATCACCAACTTGATGGACGAGAGTTTGAGTGAACTCCAGGAGTTGGTGATGGACAGGGAGGCCTGGCGTGCTACAATTCATGGGTTGCAGAGTCAGACATGACTGAGCGACTGATCTGATCTGAATGCCCATAATTGTGACTGTGAACTTGTTTAAAAATAGGAAGACTTCTTCTTGCAGTCCAGTGTTTAAAGCTTCATGCTCTCAGTGCAGGGAGCAAGGGTTTGATCCCTGGTCAGAGAACTAAGATCCTACACGCTGCACAGTTTGGTCAAAATAAACCAGTAAATAAATAAATAAACATAGGATCTTTGCAGGTATGATCAAAATGAGATGAGGTCATTAGTGCATGCACACGTGTGCTCAGTTGTATCCTGCTCTTTGCAACCCTGTGGACTATGGCCTGCCAGGCCTCTCTGTCCATGGAATTTTTCAGGCAAGATTACTGGAGTGGGTTGCCAGTTCCTACTCCAGAGGATCTTCCTCACCTAGGGATCGAACCCGCATCTCCTGTGTCCCCTGAATTGCAGGCAAAATCTTTACCACTGAGCCACTTTGGAACTCTGAGGTCAGTAGAATAGGCCCTAATCCAATGTGAGTGGTGCCCTTAAAAGAAGAGAATGACATCATGTAAAGACAGAGACACACAGGAGAAGATGGTCATGTGTCAAGGGAGGTAGGGTCTGGGTAATGTGTCTACAAACCAAGAAGAATCAAGAATGCTAGAGAATCTCAGAAGCAAGATGAGGTGAGGAAGGAGTCTCACCCCCAGGCTTCAGATGGTGTATGGCTCTATTGCCACCTTGACTGAGGACTTCTAGCCTCAAGAACTGTGAGACATTACATTTCTGTTTTATCACTAGCTTGCGGTATTCTGTTACAGCAGCCCTGAAAAGCTAATATTAAGCTAATACCATTAGGATAGAGGCAAACAATAATAGTAAATACACTCCACTTTAAATCATGAGATAGTTTAATAAAGCTTTTGTAAATTCATATGATTGCTTTTTGGAGGAGGAAATGACAACCCGCTCCATTATTCTTGCCTGGAGAATCCCATGGACAGAGGACCCTGGTGGACTACAGTCCATGGAGTCACAAAGAGTTGAACACAACTGAAGTGATGCAGCATGCACACATGCAAAGAGATATGATGATATCTTTTTAATAGAAAGTATCACAATAATAACTGCATCTGGATAGAACTTAGTTTACAAACAACTTTCAATTACAGTATTTACTAAGATATTGAATATTACATGACATGTCACATAGAGCGAGTATTACAATATCTTTTTGTTATGTGAGCAGAGTCCTAGGAAATTTCACAATCCTGTCACTGATACCTGTATTCAAGCCACATATTCTTTCTGCAATTCATATTTGGTAAGCCAAAGAGCCAGCAATTATATCTGATTGCTGAGCTGAAGCTAGATGTTCAATCTACTATGCCTCAAAATCTGATATTTTCAACGGATAGATTCTCTCTCTTTGATTCTTATCATTAACTGAAAACGAGACAACAGGTGATGTGTTTACACACGTACATTCAAGAAAGCCTGCATGTCTAAAGAAAATTTTTGATTTAATGAAATGTTTGGCAGCATGTTTACAAAAAGAAAGTATTTGTTCCTTTAAAACTTATAAATAAATTATTTGGTTCTAGAAATCTGATGCTGCTTTTCTAGTCTTGCATTTAGATATTATCTTTGTACATTTATCCTACATGTAATCCATTTTGCTCTCTAAACCATGATACAGCTTTCTGGCTTTAATGGTTGCCAGAATGAAATATCATGCCAACATTTCAGAACTCAGCAATAGCAAATAGCAAGATTGGAAAGATGCCCTAGGACAGAATCGTGATCATTGCCATTGTGAGTGGTATTTGTGCAAAGTAACTTTCTGCTTCCTCCAACTCTAAATTTATGAGCCTGTTAATTTACATGTCCAGGGTATTTGGGAAGATCGAAGACTTGTATAACCCTTAAAAATTGCACCACTGGAAAATCTGTCATTTTATATTTAGAAAGATAATTATTTCCCTTGATGGTAACTTAACTTATTATCTAGGATATTTTATCCACTAGCTACAAATTATAGACATAAAAAGACTATACAATGCAAGAGAAGTGAAGAAGGAGGCAGTGGAGCTTGTGCTTTATCAATTTCATTTCCTTAGATTAAGCCATGTTTCCCCCAGAACAACCCTACTCAACTAAAACACCCAAAACAATGGTGATGCAGAGTTCTTCTATGACTTTATTTAATTCATGTGCCAACATTTCAGATGACTATAAAAGTGTTGCATTTCAGAGGAATTTTGCCACGTGGAATTTTGCCACAAGGAAGAGTGGAGAGATAGCTATAGAAAAATGAACAGGCTGGGTCAAAGCGGAAGCAATGCTTAGTTGTGGATGTGTCTTGTGGTAAAAGTGAAGTCTGACGCTATAAAGAACAATATTGCATTGGAACCTGGAATGTTAGGTCCTTGGATCAAGGTAAATCGGATGTGGCCATGTATGGATGTGAGAGTTGGACCATAAAGAAAGCTGAGCCTTGCAGAATTGATGCTTTTGAACTGTGGTGTTGGAGAAGAGTCTTGAAAGTCCCTTGGATGCAAGGAGATCAAACCAGTCCATCCTAAAGGAAATCAGTCCTGAATATTCATTGGAAGGACTGATGCTGAAGCTGAAATTCCAGTCCTTTGGCCACCTCATGCAGAGAACTGATTCACTGGAAAAGGCCCTGATGCTGGGAAAGATTGAAAGAAGGAGGAGAAGGAGACAACAGAGGATAAGTTTGTTGGATAGCATCACTGACTCAATGGACATTAGTTTAAGCAGGCTCCAGGAGTTGGTGATGAACAGGGAAGCCTGGTATGCTACAGTCCATGGGGTCACAAAGAATTAGACATGACTGAGCAGCTGAATGGAGAAGGCGATGGCACCCCACTCCAGTACTCTTGCCTGGACAATCCCATGGATCGAGGAGCCTGGTAGGCTGCAGTCCATGGGGTCGCTAAGAGTCAGACACGACTGAGCAACTTAACTTTCACTTTTCACTTTCATGCATTGGACAAGGAAATGGCAACCCACTCCAGTATTCTTGCCTAGAGAATCCCAGGGACAGGGGAGCCTGGTGGGCTGCCGTCTATGGGGTCATACAGAGTCGGACACGACTGAAGTGACTTAGCAGCAGCAGCAGCAGAGCGACTGAACTGACTGAAGCAGGAGATGGCAAGCATGAACATCGACATTTTAGGAATCAGTGAACCAAAATGGACAGGAGCAGGTGAATTTAATTTGGATGACCATTTTATCTACTACTATGTAGAAGAATTCCTTGGAAGAAATGGAGTAACCCTCACAGTCAACAAAAAAGCCTAAAATGCAGTACTTGGGTACAATCACTAAAAGGACAGAATTATCTCACTTTGTGTCCAAGGCAAATCATTCAGTATAAGATTACCTGTATTTAATTTCTGGAATTCCCCACATATAAGCAGTGTGATGTTGTATGGTATCTCTATACCTCTGTACCTCTGTCATTTGTTTGTAAAATAGGGTTAAGGAGAATTTCTGTCTAATATTTATTTATGATTATTAGAGAAACTATGCAAAAATTTAGAATATTGTCTGGAAAATTAGTGAGGACTGTAACTATAACCAATTATGAAAATATATTCTGGGATCTATCAACATAATGTTGGGCTGAATGTCAGTAAGGAATATTATAATGAAAACAAACCAAAACAAACCCTAGAAACAACACCCTGCTCATCAGTCTCTCACTTTATATGCAAACAGATGTACAGTCATCTGTTACTCATTGATTTAGAAGATGAACAGATGTCCATATTTTTCAGGAAGGAAACTAAATTTTCAAGCTAGCCTATAATGGTCAAATGTATATTATATATCGTTTCAACATATTCCTAATCATCTGGTTTCAGCCTGTTTTTACTTGTGTTCAGTTATTGGAAGTTTAAAATCTATATTTTTCAGTTTCAGGAATCTGTAAATTTCCCTTGAAATGGCTAAGGAAGAGTTAGTCAATATTTACAAGGCCTCATGATGAATTATAAATTAACTGTCTTAGGCAAGGTGAAAAGACAGCCTTCAGAATGGGAGAAAATAATAGCAAATGAAGCAACTGGCAAAGAATTAATCTCAAAAATATACAAGCAACTCCTGCAGCTCAATTCCAGAAAAATAAGCAACACAATCAAAAAATGGGCCAAAGAACTAAACAGACATTTCTCCAAAGAAGACATACAGATGGCTAACATGAAAAGATGCTCAACATCACTCATTATCAGAGAAATGCAAATCAAAACCACAGTGAGGTACCATCTTATGCGGGTCAGAATGGCTGCTATCAAAAAGTCTACAAACAATAAATGCTGGAGAGGGTGCGGACAACTCTTACATTGTTGGTGAGAATGCAAACTAGTATAGCCTCTATAGAGAACATTGTGGAGATTCCTTAAAAACCTGGAAATAGAACTGCCATATGACCCCGCAATCCCACTGGTGGGCATACACACTGAGGAAACCAGAGCTGAAAGAGACACGTGTACCCCAATGTTCACCACAGCACTGTTTACAATAGCCAGGACATGGAAGCAACCTAGATGCCCATCAGCAAATGAATGGATAAGAAAGCTGTGGCATATATACAGAATGTAATATTATGCAGCTATTAAAAATAAGGCATTTGAATCAGTTCTAATGAGGTGAATGTAACTGGAGCCTATTATACAGAATGAAGTAAGTCAGAAAGAAAAACACCAATACAGTATATTAACGCATATATATGGAATTTAGAAAGATGGTAATGATGACCCTATATGTGAGACAGCAAAGCAAAAGAGACACAGATGTAAAGAATAGACATTTGGACTCTGTGGGAGAAGGGGAGGGTGGGATGAAACATGTATATTATCATATGTGAAATAGATAGCCAGTCCAGGTTTGATGCATGAGACAGGTGCTCACAGCTGGTGCACTGGAATGACCCTGAGGGATGGGATGGGAGGGAGTTGGGAGGGAGTGTCAGGATGGGGAACACATGTACACCCATGAATGATTTATGTCAATGTATGGCAAAAACCACTACAATATTGTAAAGTAATTAGTCTCCAATTAAAATAAATAAAAAATAAATAAATTAAAAAAAGTTTTTTCAGAAAAAAAAAAACTATTTTAGGATAGTTAACCTGCACTATGAATTCCTTGAGTTAAATATATCCTAATATATCCTATTTAAGTTGTCAAATTATTAGTTAGGAAAAAAATGTGTGTGTATGTGTGCATGCTAAGTATCTTCAGTCATGTCTGACTCTTTGCAACCCCATAGGCTGTGTATGTGTGTGTGTGTGTGTGTGTGTGTGTGTGTGTGTGTGCATGCTAAGTATCTTCAATCATGTCTGACTCTTTGCAACCCCATAGACTGCAGCCTGCCAGGCTTCTCTGTCCATGGGATTCTCCAGGTAAGAATACTGGAGTGGGTTGCCATTTCCTTCTCCAGGGGATCTTCCTGACCCAGGGATCGAACCCAGGTGTCCTGTACTGCAGACAGACTCTACCACCTGAGCTACCAAGAAAATTTATATATATATATATATATATATATATATATATAGGAAGTCCAGTAGAATTTTAAAGTATATAATCTTTTGTCATTCTTAAATTTTTGGAGGAAAAGCAAATTCAAATTTAACATATTTATTCATTGACTAAAATATACTCGAATATTTCAGTACAATCAGCCATAGCTATTCCAAGGAGTCTGTTGATACAGTCAAGGAATCTGGCCATCATTAATAATTTAAATAATTATGTTGCTTGCACTGATTCCATTTAATACATTCTGATCCCAGGACTTTCAGTCTGTAACCTCATGAATAATTTTCTGAAATCTTTATAGTTAATAAAATAGTTAATAAAATGTTAGTGATCAGTTACTCTACAATGGAATTCATAATTGAAAAGAAGGAAAATAGTATCCAGATTAGGCAGATACAGACATCATAGGGATAAAATGTAAATAAAATATGGATAATATTAAATTCTTTCTGATAGTGCATACATTTGCATGCTTAAAATACTAAATTTTATTTTTTATAATATGATAAGCAATAAATAACTTCAAGTAATTGAATTTTCTGGTTCCCTGAGTGCTGTGCTGTTCATAAAATATAGTTTTCAGGATATACTAATGATCAGATTCATGTAGAACTGGCTGCTAATTCAGATGTAGGCACCTGTAGGCTTCTGCATATTACATATTTTAGAATTTTAGAAGTTATAGTGTTAGATCTCTATATTTCCATTTAATAAAGGATTTTAAAAATCACAACTTTTTAGTGTATTAATCAGAACAACTACAGACTTTGAAAGCAACCTGATGAAAATAAAATGTTAAAACCGGATCTGATAATTTTAACTAAAAAAATAAACCTAGAGGGAAAAATTAAATCAGGCTTGCAGTTATGGTGATGAAATGCAAATCTGAAATTGCCTTTTGGTCTCAGGAAAACAAATCCAGGTAAGAGTGAGGAGGGAGTGTTAAAAGTCCCTCCTGGCAACCCAGATTCCTGTATCAATGGTAACATTCAGGGAAGTGTTAAGTGTTGTGGAAAATTTGCCTTACATCTAGATGGGCAAGAGGCAAACCACTCTTTTTTTGTTGTTGAACTTTGCCTCAAAGTTTATGAAAATTATAAATAAAGTATAAATGTAAAATCTAACCAGATATAATAGGTGATACATTCCATTTATAGGTCTTACTTTCTCCCTCTTTCTCATCCTCGGTCCACAGATATTCATGACTCTATGCTGTGCTCATATAGCTAATGTTAAGAGTCTCTGTCTCTTTTGCCAACTGATCCAACAGCAATTTCAGGTTTGCACCTATGAATATGTATGCTGCTATGTCTATTTTTGTAAATTTTATTTACTTATGATATTCCATTCTTATAGTGCCATTGCAGTCATTTCAACTGCTGGTTATCACAACCCATAATTAAATTCAAAACAGAGATAACGGTCTGAAAAGACATAAAGATGAGAGAAATATAACCCATGAGCACAAAACATTATTTTATTAGTGCAGAGGCTTATAGGTAATGTGGCTAAAAATACCACTTAAAGTGAGGAAGTGTTACTTAATGGAAGGTTCTGGATAAGATACCATTTTGACATTTTCCAGGCATCAGTGATTACTCATATTTGAGGAAGTATTTAACAGAAGTAGAATGAACTTCAGTGTATATAAATCAAAGTGTAATATGCTGTGCTAAGTTGCTTCAGTCATGTCCAACTCTGTGTGAGCACATGGACTGTAGCCCACCAGGCTCCTCTGTCCATGGAATTCTCCAGGCAAAAATACTGGAATGGGTTGCCATTTCCTCCTCCAGGGGATCTTCCCAATCCAGGGATTGAACCCAGGTTTCCTGCATTGCAAGTAGATTCTTCATCATCTGAACTACCAGGGAAGCCCAAGGTAGCAATTCATATTTTTGTTCTCATTTTTATTCAATTAATTAATAACATTATTGTTAAAACTCATTAACTCAAAGAACACATTTTTTGCATTTAAATGTTCTGCAAAGTTTCAGATTTATAAAAATGGAACAACATGTAAACTCTCTTTATCATGAACACTGGTGAAATATGGGTTGAAAATCTAAAGGAATGAGTACAAAGTTAGACATATGGTGCAGTGGAAGTGTAGAGAATCCTGAAACTTATTCTCCTGGTGGAACATTTCTGCTATATCTCAAAGGATTAGTATATATGCTTGCCAAAACTAGGAGAGAATTTCAGAAGGAGTGCTAGCATGGTTATAGCATATAGGCATCTAGAAGGAGGAAAAGATACTAGATACAGCTGGTGGTGAAAGACCTGACTTTCCCTATTAAGATTTTTTGTTGTTGTTTTTGCTTTTCATTTTTTTTAATTTTATTTTATTTTTAAACTTTACAAAATTGTATTAGTTTTGCCCTATTAAGATTTTAATCTGTGCTGTTCAGAGCTCAGGAGGAGTCAGTGGTAGTTATGACATTGTCAAATATTTTTATTTTCCTTTAGCAATATGGAAACAAGTATGAAGCATATTCTTGAGTGATACAGAGATAGTCCTGTGGAAATCTCCAGATAGAAAGTGGATACATCCTAGAAGTTTGATTAAAAATGGTGAGAACTAATGCAGCAACTGCAAAAGTTAGGGGATTGGACAGACTGAAGAGGTACCAGCCAGTTACAGTTGATGGGATTTGGAGGGTATCATGAGGAGGGCAGCAGGAATGCAGGTTGATGCTGAGGCTGTGTCCACTGTTAGGGGATCAGTCAGGGTTCAGCCTGGAAAACAGAAACATTTCAAGGCAAGAGAAATTAAGAAATACCACTGGTTACATAGAAGTGGGTAGGCTGCAAAAGTAAAAAATACACTGAAGTAACTGAGCAATTACTGTAAGAATTATCTTTAATCCCACTGTCTGAAGACTAATCAGAACCTAGGATTTTAAGAACAGGTCCTATAGGGCTGTTGTTCATTCTTTTAGGGCAGATCTCAGCGCTCTGTACTCTTGGACTTCAGAGGAGACCCCTAGGAAGGTTTTTGTTCAGTCACTAATTTGTGTCTGACTCTTTGAAACCCCATGGACTGCAGCATGCGAGGATTCCCTCTCCTTCGCTATCTCCTGGAGTTCACTCAAACTCATGTCCACTGAGTCTGTGATGCCAGCCAGCCATGTCATCCTCTGTAGCCCCCTAGGAAGGGACCCAGCAAAAAACAAACAAAAGAAAATTTTATTTTGGAATTATGGTTGATTTACAGTGTTGTGTTGGTTACAGGTGTATAGCAAAGTGACTTAGTTATATGTGTTTGTATGTGTGTGTGTGTATACATATAATATTTATTATATATAATACAATAATATATATGTATAATATATATGTGTGTATATATATACATACATACATATGCTGCTGTTGAAGTGATGCCAACAGAGAACCTAAAAGACAAAGATTCTTCTCCCTACCTGCCACATTCCACACATCCTCTATGGCTTCCATTTGGTCAAACCTAAAAAGAAGTCATAGGGTTAAGGAGTGTAAGACCCAGCACCAACAACCAAGAAAAGTGTAGAGAGAGTGGTACATAGAAAGATGAATATAGAGAGAACGTATATAGAACATAGAAGTATGTATAGAACAGTATATGGAGAACCAAAAGACAACATATAAAATAAATGGCACAGTTAATAACTGAATTTGGCATTTTAGGTAAAAAAAAAATGTGCTAAGGTAATATGAGAAGCTCAGTCTTGGAATGGCTAATTTAAAGGAAATTAATTATGGCCCTGAAAGAGGACAGTGAAAAAGTTGGCTTAAAGCTAAACATTCAGAAAACTAAGATTATGGCATCTGGTCCCATTACTTCATGGGAAATAGATGGGGAAACAGTGGAAACAGTGTCAGACTTTATTTTGGGGGGCTCCAAAATCACTGCAGATGGTGATTGCAGCCATGAAATTAAAAGACGCTTACTCCTTGGAAGGAAAGTTATGACCAACCTAGATACAATATTCAAAAGCAGAGACATTACTTCACCAACAAAGGTTCGTCTAGTCAAGGCTATGGTTTTTCTAGTAGTCATGTATGGATGTGGGAGTTGGACTGGGAAGAAAGCTGAGCACCGAAGAATTGATGATTTTGAAGTGTGGTGTTGGAGAAGACTCTTGAGAGTCCCTTGGACTGCACGGAGATCCAACCAGTCCATTCTGAAGGAGATCAGTCCTGGGTGTTCTTTGGAAGGAATGATGCTAAAGCTGAAACTCCAGTGCTTTGCCCACCTCATGCCATGAGTTGACTCATTGGAAAAGACTGATTCTGGAAGGGATTGGGGGCAGGAAGGGAAGGGGACGACAGAGGATGAGATGGCTGGATGGCATCACCAATTTGATGGACGTGAGTTTGAGTGAACTCTGGGAGTTGGTGATGGAAAGGGAGACTGGACATGCTGCAAATCATGGGGTTGCAAAGAGTCAGACACGACTGAGTGACTGAACTGAACTGAACTGAATTATGGCAGAAATTGTGCTTAGAAGCAGAGAGTTTTTGTGTGTTTCTGTTTTATTTTGCCTATAACCCTCCTTGGCTCCAATTCTCACTAGCTTTTGACCATTTTGTCAGTCATGCACCCTGGCTGTTCCTGTTTTCTCATGGTAACATAAGAATAATAATAGTCTATCCCTCATATTAAATTCCACAGGAGGGGTAACTATTATTATCACTGGAGAGTCTTCATTATTCAGGATTTTAAAAGTCATTGAATGAATGTCTGTGTAGGTCATGTAGATAATGAATAGAAAGACACATAGTCCCCTACATTTATACTTCTGGTGTAAAAGGAAAAGGTATTATTACATATCAGGAAAATTAGAAGGTGATTGTACTAAGAAAAGTTCAGAAGTATACTTTAAGAAGAGGAGAGTGATTATTAACCTCCAATGATCAAGAGTAGTAAAATGACAGTCAAAAGTAGGTCATATGACTTGAAAATTAAGAAATTATTTTTATGATATTCTTCTAAAGCTATGTAAGTGGAATAGAGGGGAACTTCTTACAACTGGATGAATAAGAAATGCCAACAGTGAAATATCTAATCAGGGGACTGACCATCCTTAGACGTTAAGAAAACAGCAGTAATAAGCAAGCAACTGAAAATGTAGAGGAAAAAGTCAAGTTCAGCAATGATCCAAAGGAAGTGGCAAGAAGGTGACCAAGAACTCACTTCAAGAAACTAGCATTTCCATTGAATATATATGTACTACAACAAGCTTAATAAGGCACTAAATAAGTAAATTGACAAGTATGAATTTAAAAAATAAAAAATGGCTTTTCCAAGCTATGAGTATGTGTTTAACATAGAAAGGAAAGAAGTCTTCAGGCTTTTTTTTTTTTTTTTTTGCCAAAATAAGAAAAGCAGGGAAATAAAATGTCATCAGTAGCCTAGGCTGTAAATTGATTCTGTCCTTGGTTCAGACCTATAAGCAAGACAATGAGTGAATGGAAACTTCTGAAGAAAACATTGCATATATGTCAGTAACAGCTAGATTGATATTGTTACTTCCACTATTTACCATCTGCTTAGTTTAAAACAAGCTATTTAAATTCTGAGGCAGCAGAAAAGGAAAGATAATTTCCTTCTTATAGAAGTATATGAAGTACTTAGTATAGTTCCTGATATAATGAGTGGTTCGTTTTGAAAATTATGATGATGAGAGTGATGAGGATGAAGATAATGGTAATGATGATGAAAAAATGATTAAGGAATTGAAGATGTCAAGTATGGCACCAGTGTAGCTATGGACAATGCAGTTCTGGAGTAGGGTTGATTATATAATATAAAGAATTGGGGGTGATCAGTGGAATAAAGAAATTGCTAATAAGTGAATAATCCTCTATCATTGATTTGCTGGCTGAATTTGAGTCTTGTTGGCTGAATTTGAGTTGTTTCAGTCTTCTGAGACACATTGGCTCTGTGTGACTTCAAACTTGAGTTTCCTAAATTATTACTACACTAGAAATTATGGATATTATTTGGCCAAATATAATTACATTATTGACTGGAAAAGTTATCACTACAAGGTATAATGCACAAAATTTGTACACGTATATTCAACACTTTGGGGGAGTTTGTGATAGAAAACAAAAAAAAATGTGTTTGTATGTTTATGTAATACAAAAGGTGGTATATACAATAAAAAATAATAAAGCAGTGTACAGTAAAAAAGAATAGTGGGCATTGTTCTGCTTTACATGAAATGGTAAGAGGCATCTATTCAGATTCAGTAATATTTGAGCAGAGACCTTAAGGAGGGAAAACCTGAGCATTCAAGATATGAATAGAAGCAACTGCCAGGGTGAAGGTCTTCTGAGGACCAGTAAAGGGTCTGGTGTAGCTGAAGTGAACATGAGACAGTATTCTGAGATGGTCACAAAGCTAAAGGATGCCAAGATACACAGCGTTTAGAAGTCAGAGCATGGAACTTGGCTTTTATTTTGAGTAACAAGGGAAGGCAATGGAGTTTATTGAGCAGAGGAGTAGCATAATATAATTTATCTTCCAAAGTATCATTGTGATTGCTACCCTGAGAATGTACTGGGAGGGGAAAGAATAGGTTTAAACTGATCAATTAAGATGCTATAGTAAGATTAGATGTCAAAAGGATGGCTTTAGGAGGAGGAAGTTGACAATGAAGGTTATAAGACACACTCTGACTGAATACATATTTTAAAAACAGAGTTAACAGAATTTGCTATTGAACTGCATATGGGGTGGGAGATAAATGGAGTTAAGGATAACTCCAAGGTTTAAAGCCCAAGAAATTGGTGAGTAGAATTGCTTTTTATTGAAAATTATTGAGTATTTTTTGAGAAATCAAGTTGAGAGAGAAATGAAATAAATCTACCAGTGATTTAGTCAACTATAAGTAGTTCTTATTTTAACTAACCCCATTGATATTCAGTTCAGTTCAGTTCAGTCATCCAGTTGTGTTCAACTCTTTGTGACCCCATGGACTGCAGCACGCCAGGCTTCCCTGTCCATCACCAACTCAGAGAACTTGCTCAAACTCATGTTCATTAAGTCAATGATGCCATCCAACTATCGTATCTTCTGTCATTCCATTCTCCTTCTGCCTTCAATCTTTCCCATCATCAGGGTCTTTTCCAAGAGTCAGTTCTTCACATCAGAAGTCAAAGTATTGGAGCTTCAGCTTCAGCATCAGTCCTTCCAAAGAATAGTCAGGATTGATTTCTTTTAGGATGGACTGGTTTAATCTCCTTGCAGTCCAAGGGACTCTCAAGTGTCTTCTTCAACACAGTTCAAAAGCACCAATTCTTTGGTGCTCAGCATTCTTTATGGTCCAACTCTCACACCCATACGTGACTATTGGAAGAGCCATAGTTTTGACTAGATGGACCTTTGTTTGCAATGTAATGTCTCTGCTTTTTGATATGCTGTCTAGGTTTCAAGGGCTTCCCTGGTGGCTCAGATGGTAAAGCATCTGCCTGCAGTGCAGGAGACCTGGGTTCAATCCCTGGGTTGGGAAGCTCCCCTGGAGAAAGAAATGGCAACCCACTATAGTATTCTTGCCTGGAAAATTCCAAGGGGGAGCAGCCTGGTAGGCCAATGGGGTCACAAAGAATCAGACATGACTGAGTGACTTCACTTTATTTCTTTCTATCCTCTTTTCATTCTTTCTTTTTTCCTTTCTTCTTTTCTTTTCTTTCATCATAGCTTTTCTTCCAAAGAATAAGCATCTTTTAACTTCATGGCTGCTGTCACTATCTACAGTGAATTTGGAACCCAAGGGAAAAAAAAGTTTGTCATTGTTTTCATTGTTTCCCCATCTATTTTCCTTGAAGTGACGTAACTGGATGCCATGATCTTAGTTTTTTGAATGTTGAGTTTTAAGCCAACTTTTTTACTCTCCTGTTTTACTTTCAACAAAGGCTCTTCAGTTCTTCACTTTCTGCCATAAGAGTGGTATCATCTGCATATCTGAGGTTATTTGTATTTCTTCCAACAATCTTGATTCCATCCAGCTTGTGCTTCATCCAGTATGGCATTTTACATGATGTATGCATCCGGTCCCACCACTTCATGGGAAATAGATGGGGAAACAGTGGAAACAGTGTCAGACTTTATTTTTCTGGGCTCCAAAATCACTGCAGATGGTGACTGCAGCCATGAAATTAAAAGACCCTTACTCCTTGGAAGGAAAGTTATGACCAACCTAGATAGCATATTCAAAAGCAGAGACATTACTTTGCCAACAAAGGTCTGTCTAGTCAAGGCTATGATTTTTCCTGTGGTCATGTATGGATGTGCGAGTTGGACTGTGAAGAAGGCTGAGCGCTGAAGAATTGATGCGTTTGAACTGTGGTGTTGGAGAAGACTCTTGAGAGTCCCTTGGACTGCAAGGAGATCCAACCAGTCCATTCTGAAGGAGATCAGCCCTGGGATTTCTTTGGAAGGAATGATGCTAAAGCTGAAACTCCAGTACTTTGGCCGCCTCATGTGAAGAGTTGACTCATTGGAAAAGACTCTGATGCTGGGAGGGATTGAGGGCAGGAGGAGAAGGGGACGACAGAGGATGAGATGGCTGGATGGCATCACTGACTCGATGGACGTGAGTCTGAGTGAACTCTGGGAGTTGGTGATGGACAGGGAGGCCTGGCGTGCTGCGATTCATGGGATCGCAGAGTTGGACACGACTGAGCTACTGATCTGATCTGCTCTGATTCTGCAAAGAAGTTAAAAAAGAAGCATGACTATATACAGCCGTGATGTGCTACTTTCCCAATTTGGAACCAGTCTGTTGTTCCATGTCCTGTTCTAACTGTTGCTTCTTGACATGCATACAGATTTCTCAGGAGGCAGGTCAGGTGGTCTGGTATTCCCATCTCTTGGAGAATTTTCCATAGTCTGTTATGATCCACACATTCAAATAGTTTGGTCCAGTTAATAAAGAAGAAGTAAATGTTTTTCTGGAATTCTCTTGCTCTTTCTATGATCCAATGATGTTGACAATTTGATTTCTGATTCCTCTGCCTTTTCTAAATACAAATTGAACATTTGGAACTTCTCGGTTCGTGTACTATTGAAGCCTTGCTTGGAGAATTTTGAGAATTACTTTGCTAGCATGTGAAATGAGTGCAATAGTTTGGTAGTTTGAACATTCTTTGGCATTGCCTTTCTTTGGGATTGGAATGAAAACTGACCTTTTCAAGTCTCGTGGCCACTGCTGAGTTTTCCAAATTTGCTGGCATATTAAGTACAGAACTTTAATAGCATCATCTTTTAGGATTTGAAATAGCTCAACTGGAATTCCATCACCTCCACTAGCTTTGTTTCTAGTGATGCTTCCTAAGGCCCACTTGACTTCTTATTCCAGGATGTCTGGCTCTAGGTAATTGATCACACCATTGTGATCATCTGGGTCATGAAGATCTTTTTTTTTTTTTTTTTTTTTTTTTTAATTTTATTTTATTTTTAAACTTTACATAACTGTATTAGATTTGCCAAATATCAAAATGAATCCGCCACAGGTTTACATGTGTTCCCCATCCTGAACCCTCCTCCCTCCTCCCTCCCCATTCCATCCCTCTGGGTCGTCCCAGTGCACCAGCCCCAAGCATCCAGTATCGTGCATCGAACCTGGACTGGCAACTCATTTCATACATGATATTTTACATGTTTCAATGCCATTCTCCCAAATCTTCCCACCCTCTCCCTCTCCCACAGAGTCCATAAGACTGTTCTATACATCAGTGTCTCTTTTGCTGTCTCGTACACAGGGTTATTGTTACCATCTTTCTAAATTCCATATATATGCGTTAGTATACTGTATTGGTGTTTTTCTTTCTGGCTTACTTCACTCTGTATAATAGGCTCCAGTTTCATCCACCTCATTAGAACTGATTCAAATGTATTCTTTTTAATGGCTGAGATCTTTTTTATACAGTTCTTCTGTATATTCTTGCCACCTCTTCTTCATATCTTCTGCTTCTGTTAGGCCCATACCATTTCTGTCTTTTATTGAGCCCATCTTTGCATGAAATGTTTCCTTGTTATCTCTAATTTTCTTGAAGAGATCGCTAGTCTTTCCCATTCTATTGTTTTCCTCTATTTGTTTGTATTGATCACTTAGGAAGGCTTTCTTATCTCTCCTTGCTGTTCTTTGGAACTTTGCATTCAGAAGGATCTATCTTTCCTTTTCTCCTTTGCCTTTGGAGAAGGAAATGGCAACCCACTCCAGTGTTATTGCCTGGAGAATCCCAGGGATGGGGGAGCCTGGTGGGCTGCCGTCTATGGTGTCGCACAGAGTCAGACACGACTGAAGCGACTTAGCAGTAGCAGCAGTTGACTTTCAGTTCTCTCATTTTCTAAGCTGTTTGTAAAGCCTCCTCAGACAATCATTTTGCCTTTTCGCATTTCTTTTCCTTGGGGATGGTTTTGATCAATGACTCCTGTGCAATGTCAGGAACCTCTTTCCATAGTTCTTTAGGCCCTCTGTCTATCACATTTAATCCCTTAAATCTATTTGTCACTCCCACTATATAATTGTAAGGGATTTGATTTAGGTCATACTTGAATGGTCTAGTGGTATTCCCAACTTTCATCAATTTAAGTGTGAATTTTTCAATAAAGTATTCATGATCTGAACAACAATCAGTTCCCGATCTTGTTTTTTGCTGAGTTTTTTGCTGGAGCTTCTCCATCTCTGGCTGCAAAGTATATAATCAATCTGATTTTGGTATTGATCATCTGGTGATGTCCATGTCTAGAGTCATCTTTTGTTTTGTTGGAAGAGGTGTTTTCTCTGACCAGTGCTTTCTCTTGGCAAAATTATTTTAGCCCTTTCCCTGCTTAATTTTGTTACCCAAGGCCAATATTGCCTGTTGCGCCAGGTATCTCTTGACTTCATACTTTTGGATTCCAGTCTGCTACGATGAAGAGGACATCTTTTTTTTCTGATGTTGTTCTAGAAGGCCTTGTAGGTTATCATAGAAATATTTAACTTCAGCTTCTTTGGCATTAGTGGTTGTGGCATAGACTTGGGTTACTGTGATATTGAATGATTTGCCTTGGAAATGGACGAAGATCATTCTATCATTTTTGAGATTGCATCCAAGTACTGCATTTCAGACTATTGACTAAGAGGGCTACTCCATTTCTTCTCAGGGACTCTTGTCCACAGTAGTAGATATAATGGTCATCTGAACTAAATTTGCCCATTCTGGTCCGTTTTAGTTCACTGATTCCTAAAATGTTGAATTTCACTCTTACCATCTCTTATTTGACCACTTCCAATTTATCTTGATTCATGGATCTAACATTCCAAGTTACTATGTAATATTGTTCTTTACAGCATTGGACTTTACTTCCATCACCATTCACATCCACAACTGGGTGTTGTTTTCACTTTGGCTCATTTTCTTCATTCTTTTTGGAGTTATTTCTCCACTTTTCTCTAGTAGCATATTGGGCACCTACCAGTCTTTCAGTGTCTTTTTTTTTTTTTTTTTTTTACTTTTCATAATGTTCATGGGGTTCTCATGGGAAGAATGCTGAAGAGGTTTGCCATTTCCTTCTCTTGTAGACCACATTTTGTCAGAATGTTTCACCATGACCCATCTGTCTTGGGTGGCCCTACATGACATTAATATAATTAGAATTAATATAATTCAAATGAATCAAATTAGAATTTGGAGGGGAACTTGCACTTTTAAGATCTAATTCTTTGCTTTCAGGCAATGGAGGTATCTTAATGCAACTGTGAGTCCAAAGCCTAATTAAGGTGGACAAGTTCACACACTTAGTTAAGAGGAGTAACTTCTGACCTGAGGCCATTTCTCCTCCACTAGAACCAACAGTGAATCCCTTTTTCTAATTTACATAACATTGATTTCCTGATATGGAGATTTCTAAAGAAAAATTATTTTTCTGACTGCCTTCAACGATGGGCAAGAGACAACTGAAATAGTCTTCATTAGATAAACTAATTACTAGGGCAAAGAAGTTCTCATGATGTTTGCTCTACATTTAACCTCAATTTGATCCTAATAAAATCACTCTGAAGTGTGAGTTACTCAGAGGATTACAGAAAGCCAAACACAGAAACTGATGCTCATTTTCATTATCACAGAAACATATTATCTCTGAAATGCAGAGTCAGAAGGAAACTGTTAGATGTCTTAAGCTTACATTAGAGAGGAGACTTTAAAATTCTATCATTGAAAAAAAATAAAAGAATAAAGTAGGAGAGATGCACAGAGCTGCATTTTATGAGGATATACAGTGAATAAGGCCAATATTTTATTTCACTGGTAGCATAAGGGAGCTTTCTTAGGTCAAGAACACATGGAATCTTAAAAAAAAAAAAAAAGGCTACAAATGAACTTATGTACAAAACAGAAGTAGAATTATAGATGGAGAAAATAAATTTATGATTACCAGGGGGTCAGGGGAAGGGAGGGATAAACTGAAAGATTGGAATTGACACACACACACTACTTATATATAAAATAGATAACTGATAAGGACCTACTGTATAGCACAGGGAGTGCTATTCAGTACTCTATAATGGCCTACACAGGAATAGAAGCTAAAAAAGAGTGTGTTCATGCTCTGCTGTGTCCAACTTTTTGTAACCCCCTGAACTGTAGCCCACCAGGCTCCTCTGTCCATGGGATTTCCCAGGCAAGAACACTGGACTGGGTTGCCAGTTCCTCCTCCAGGAGAATCTTCCTGAGCTAGGGATCGAACCTGAATCTCTTGCATCTCTTGAATTGGCAGGCAGATTCTTTACCACTGAGCAACCAGGGATGCCCTAAAAATAATACATGAATAAATAAATAAAAGAGTGGAGATATATATATATATATATATATAACTGATTTACTTTGCTGTACACCTGAATCTAACACATTATGTAAACTATACTCCAATAAATTTTTTTAAAGTACTACTGATGATAAATTAATGATCAAGTCATAACAGTTTCTTTCTTTCTTTTACCTTGTATCTCAAAGACTGTTCATTAAAATGCCTTCATTAAAGCTTTTACATATAATTGGGAAAATGTCTATGTGGTTTTTGAAGACTTATGTTGCTAGATGAGCATTCCCTTAAATTACAGAGTCAACAGTTTTGGGAGCATTTCATCATTACAGTGCCCTGGATGAGTGTCATCATTTGCTCCCAAGGAATTAAGACAGACTGTCAAGAAATGTCACTTGAATGAAAACACATAGAATTTAGTGTATATATTTTCATGTAAGTCAGTTTCTTACTACCTTTTATAATAGCCATTGATATCGTGAATTTTTAGGAAGTTCTATTAGATAAAATCACTATTAACCAAAAGAATTATATGTCAAATGGTAATGAATCATCCAACTTTTAGTTGACTTGCTCATTCATCCAACAAATAGTTTCTCAACTGACACTTAGTGCCAAGCATGCATCTAAGCACAAAAGTGATGATGTTGAATAAGCAGTCTCTAGATTCAAAGAACAATCAGCTACAGAGAAAACCACCTGAGAATGAATCTCTGTAAAATGTTCTAAATATTATATTAAAGAAAAACCAAGAGCCTGTGAAAACATAGACAAGAAATGGTTCCTTATGATAGAAGATAGTGCAATATCAAAATCAAAAGCTGTAGTCTTTTTGCTTCCATGGTTATTATTTTAACTTTTTGTTTTGGATTTGTTATTTCTTCTCTATTTAAAAACATGTTTTCCCATTATGCCCAGGAGTAGGATGAACTCAGAAAATAAAATATACATAAAAATGTATCATTTTTAATATTATATTAAAATTAAATAAGCATTGAAGTTATCCCTTTTAAATGGCAAAGCCCTTTATTCTGTCAAATCTGTTATACTTACTGTATGAAATAGCTGTTTGGGAACTAAACTTCTGACAAAGAGTGGTTTTCTATCTATGAATGTAAGATTATTTTGACTTTTAAAAGGAAATTAATAATAATAATGACAATAACTTAATAATAATAGTAGTAACTAACACAGAATATGTGCCCTATGCTAGGTACCATTCTTAGTGCTTCATATAATTGTTTTGACCCTACAACTAATGAAGATAATGAGGTAGATAGTATTACTATCAACATTTTATAGATGAAGAAACAGAGGACCCAGAGAGTTTGAATAATTTGTTCAGGGTCACAGAGCAAGTAAGAAAAGTAACCAGGATTTACTTCAGACACTCTCACTCTGTAGCCTAAATTCTTCAATATGCTACAGTGCCATTTTTCTAGGGAAAGTTTTAAATGTTTATTTCCTTATCATTACAGTTGAAGTAGCTCAAATATGCAAATTATTCAGATTACCAAAAGATATAAATTTTGTTGTTGTTGTTTCACTATTAACCCTCAAGAGGAGAATAATTTTTTCACGGAAGTAAATGAGGATCATTTTCACTAGTTTGTTCTAATCCTTCCTAGATATAAAAGATTTTCAACAACAAATTTGCAGAGCGTGCAACCCATGCACATTATCTTTGCTTTTGTAAACTGATAGTTCTGATGGCAATTTATTCCATTATGTTTAAGGACTCATGTGAAAGTGCAATTTGAAGCAGGGTGGGAAGGGGAGATTTTGAATTCAGGCAAATGTAGATTCAGATTATGACACAGCAAAATACTACGTTGCCTTCGACAGGCCACTTGACCTCTCTGAGACTTCATTCCTTCATCTCTGGGATTAGGCATTAAAATCTGTCTCACAGCGTAAAATAACTGGAAGGAAAATAAGAGGGTGTGTTAGCCAAAGTAGGACTGGATAACTGGTAGAGATGCCTATGGGAATTGATGTGATTATTGTTTTTGATAATTTTAGTTTGAATCATGTGAAGTTATCACTTCAATAGGGGAAAAGTTGTTATTCAGTTGCTAAGTCATGTCCAGCTCTTTGTGACCCTATGAACTACAGTATACCAGGCTTCCCTGTACTTCACTGTTTTTCAGAGCTTCCTCGTGTTCATGTCCATTAAGTCAGTGATGCTATCTAGCCATCTCATCCTATACTGCCCTCTTCTCCTTTGGGGTTTGATCTTTCTCAGCATCAGGGTCTTTTCCAATGAGTTCACATATGATGGCTAAACTATTGGAGCTACAACCTCAGCATCATTCCTTCCAATGAATATTCAGAGTTGATTTCCTTTAGGAATGACTGATTTGACCTGTTTTCAGTTCAAAGGACTCTCAAGAGTCTTCTCCAGCAGCACAATTCAAAAGCATCAATTCTTCGGCACTCATCCTTCTTTATGGTCCAACTCTCACATCCCTGCATGACTACTGGAAAAACCATAGTTTTGACTATGCAGACCTTTGATGGCAAAAAGATGTCTCTGCTTTTTAACATGACACAGCAATTGCTTTGTCACAGCTTTCTTTTCTTCAAAGGAATAAGAGTCTTTTAATTTATAGCTACAGTCATCATCTGGAGTGATTTTGGAGCCCAAGAAATTAAAACCTGTCACTGTTTCCATTTTTTTACCATCTATTTGCCATGAAATCATGGGGCC
Organism: Bubalus kerabau; assembly: GCF_029407905.1. NCBI lineage: Eukaryota > Metazoa > Chordata > Mammalia > Artiodactyla > Bovidae > Bubalus > Bubalus kerabau. The sequence goes on from NC_073641.1 coordinate 55,019,299, forward strand.
AGTTGCCATGATCTTAGATTTTTGAGTTTTGAGCTTTAAGCCATCTTCTTCATTCTGCTCTTTCATCTTCATCAAGAGGCTCTTTAGTTCCTCTTTGTTTCTGACATTAGAATGATTATCATTGCATATTTGGGGTTGTTTATATTTCTCCTGGCAATCTTGATTCCAGCTTGTGTTTCAAAATTTTAATGATATATTTCTGTATAACAAAACACACCAATGTCTCAGTTCAGTTCAGTTGCTCAGATCAGATCAGATCAGATCAGTCGCTCGGTCGTGTCTGACTCTTTGCGACCCCATGAATCACAGTTCGCCAGGCCTCCCTGTCCATCACCAACTCCCGGAGTTCACTCAGACTCACGTCCATTGAGTCAGTGATGCCATCCAGCCATCTCATCCTCTCTTGTCCCCTTCTCCTCTTGCCCGCTCAGTCGTGTCCAACTTTTTGTGCCCCCCTTAATGAGATGCCATCCAGCCATCTCATCCTCTGTCGTCCCCTTTTCCTCCTGCCCCCAATCCCTCCCAGCATCAGAGTCTTTTCCAATGAGTCAACTCTTCGCATGAGGTGGCCAAAGTACTGGAGTTTCAGCTTCAGCATCATTCCTTCCAAAGAAATCCCAGGGCTGATCTCCTTCAGAATGGACTGGTTGGATCTCCTTGCAGTCCAAGGGACTCTCAAGAGTCTTCTCCAACACCACAGTTCAAAAGCACGAATTCTTCGGTGCTCAGCTTTCTTCACAGTCCAACTCTCGCATCCATACATGACCAATGGAAAAACCATAGCCTTGACTAGATGGACTTTGTTGGCAAAGTAATGTCTCTGCTTTTGAATATGCTATCTAGTTGGGTCATAACTTTCCTTCCAAGGAGTAAGCGCCTTTTAATTTGAAGGATGCAATCACCATATACAGTGATTTCAGAGCCCCCAAAAATAAAGTCTGACACTGTTTCCCCATCTATTTCCCATGAAGTGATGGGACCAGATGCCATGATATTCATTTTCTGAGTGCTGAGCTTTAGGCCAACTTTTTCACGCTCCTCTTTCACTTTCATCAAGAGGCTTTTTAATTCCTCTTCACTTTCTGCCATAAGGGTGGTGTCATCTGCATATCTGAGGTTACTGATATTTCTCCTGGCAATCTTGATTCCAGCTTCTTCTTCATCCAGCCCAGCATTTCTCATGATGTACTCTGCATATAAGTTAAATAAGCAGGGTGATAATCTATAGCCATGAAGGATTCCTTTTCCTATTTGGAACCAGTCTGTTGTTCCATGTCCAGTTCTAACTGTTCCTTCCTGACCTACATATTAGTTTCTCAAGAGGCAGGTCAGGTGGCCTGGTATTCCCATCTCTTGAAGAATTTTCCACAGTTTATTGTGATCCACACAGTCAAAGGCTTTGGCATAGTCAATAAAGCAGAAATAGATGTTTTTCTGGAACTCTCTTGCTTTTTCGATGATCCAGTGGATGTTGGCAATTTGATCTCTGGTTCCTCTGCCTTTTTTAATACCAGCTTGAACGTCAGGAAGTTCACGGTTCACATATTGCTGAAGCCTGGCTTGGAGAATTTTGAGCATTACTCTACTAGCATGTGAGATGAGTGCAATTGTGTGGTAGTTTGAGCATTCTTTGGTACTGCCTTTCTTTGGGATTGGAATGAAAACTTTTTTCCAGTCCTGTGGCCACTGCTTACTTTTCCAAATTTGCTGGCATATTGAGTGCAGCACTTTCATAGCATCGTCTTTCAAGATTTGAAATAAGTCAACTGGAAATCCATCACCTCCACTAGCTTTGTTCATAGTGATGCTTCCTAAGGCCCACTTGACTTCACATTTCAAGATGTCTGGCTCTAGGTGAGTGATCACACCATCGTGATTATCTTGGTTGTGAAGCTCTTTTTTGTACAGTTGTTCTGTGTATTCTTGCCACCTCTTCTTAATATCTTCTGCTTCTGTTAGGTCCCTACCATTTTTGTCCTATATTGAGCCCATCTTTGCATGAAATGTTCCCTTGGTATCTCTAATTTTCTTGAGGAGATCTCTAGTCTTTCCCATTCTGTTGTTTTCCTCTATTTCTTTGCCTTGATAGCTGAGGAAGGCCTTCCTATCTCTCCTTGCTATTCTTTGGAACTCTGCATTCAGATGCTTATATCTTTTTTTTTTCTCCTTTGCTTTTTGCTTCTCTTCTTTTCACAGCTATTTGTAAGGCTTCGCCAGATAGCCATTTTGCTTTTTTGCATTTCTTTTCCATGCTGAAGAAGCTGAAGTTGAACGGTTCTATGAAGACCTACAAGACCTTTTAGAACTAACACCCAAAAAAGATGTCCTTTTCATTATAGGGGACTGGAATGCAAAAGTGGGAAGTCAAGAAACACCTGGAGTAACAGACAAATTTGGCCTTGGAATATGGAATGAAGCAGGGCAAAGGCTAACAGAGTTTTGCCAAGAGAACGCACTGGTCATAGCAAACACCCTCTTCCAACAACACAAGAGAAGACTCTGCACATGGATATCACCAGATGGTCAACACCGAAATCAGATTGATTATATTCTTTGCAGCCAAAGATGGAGAAGCTCTATACAGTCAGCAAACACAATACCAAAAGCTGACTGTCACTCAGCTCATGAACTCCTTATTGCCAAATTCAGGCTTAAATTGAAGAAAGTAGGGAAATCCACCAGACCATTCAGGTATGACCTAAATCAAATCCCTTATGATTATACAGTGGAAGTGAGAAATAGATTTAAGGAACTAGATCTGATAGATAAAATGCCTGATTAACTATGGACAGAGGTTTGTGACATTGTACAGGAGACAGGGATCAAGATCATCCCCATGGAAAAGAAATGCAAAAAAGCAAAATTACTGTCTAGGGAAGCCATGTTTAGTAGCTTGAAAAAGGAAGAGTTCTTATTTTTATGATTCTGTAGATCTGGGCAATTACTCCTCTTGTTGTAACCTGAGGTTGTTTGCATCATTGTGTTCAGTTGAGAAATCAACTGAGACACTTTGCTTCTCCTCCTTGAGATCTCTTGCTCTAACACTGTCTTAACCCCCAAGGCCTCACAATAGGCCTTTTCTCTCTAATAAAGTATCCTGTGATTTGTAATAACCTGGAAGCTAGGTACCAGTAGGTACTGTTTTAAGAGGACAAACCCAATATATGCAAATTATTGTCAAAAGTCTGTGCTGCTGCTTCTGAGTCACTTTAATCGTGTCCAACTCTGTGCGATCCCATAGACGGCAGCCCACCAGGCTCCCCCGTCCCTGGGATTCTCCAGGCAAGAACACTGGAGTGGGTTGCCATTTCCTTCTCCAAATGCATGAAAGTGAAAAGTGAAAGTGAAATCACTCAGTCATGTCCGACCCTCAGCGACCCCATGGACTGCAGCCTTCCAGGCTCCTCCATCCATGGAATTTTCCAGGCAAGAGTACTGGAGTCCGTTGCCATTGCCTTCTCGGGAAGTCTGTGCATTAATATGCTAATACCCATCTGCCCATCGACTAAAGCAAATTACCTCAACAAACCCAGAGTCAAAGAATCACTCATAGGTGTTCATTTGGCGGACAACAAAGTAACAGCCAAGCACAGGTGAAGATTGTTAGTTTCTTGTAGTTTAAACCATGAAGTCTGGGGAAACTTTCTGAAAGACCTACATTTACCTTAGAAGATTCACAGGCTTGTGGAATTTAAAACATACCAGAAGAGATTTCCTCCTCCATTTCAAATAACTGTCCTTGGTGATCAGTGATCCATGATTAGAGGAGAGATGCAGCATAAGTGAAGAGGCTGAGGAATGAGATGAATAAATCCATGTGTTTCATATAAAGGCATTATTGAATAATCATTTGGCTGGAGCAACTGCTGTGTCAGTGGTCTGCCTACATCCTATAGTTAATTTCCAATGTTTGTGTATATCAGTAGCTGATTTCTGGTGACTTTCCCACACAATAGCCAGCATCTGCCCTATTTTTTAGAGAGCTTCCCTCAGGCAGCCACCATCTTCCTAGTCTCCAGTCTAGGAGAACAAAAGCCCCCTCTGTCTGTCCACCCTTGCTTTTAGCCAATGAATGAGGTGCTTAGGAAAATAAATATTCCCCAATTGAAGAATGTTAAGACATGACTAATTTTTTTCCCCTAAATCTTTTGTATAAGATCGAGTACACCTACTCTATATGGTACTTTGCTTGACTTCCTTGTTTTCCTGCCTTCCTAATCCCACTTTCCATCTCCCTGACCAATTTTAAGCTCATAGAAATTTTGCTTAACAAGTTTTCTTAGCAATTTTTCTTAACTTTTACAGGAGTCATTGTCTGAGGCTGATTTCAGGACAACAAAATCTAAGACAATTTGTGACAGTAACACATAATATAGTTAATTCTTGCTTTTGTATTTGTAAGCTCTAGTACTAGATTTATAATGAGTGAAAAAGAAATTAAGTACTTTGTGAAGTTATTCAATAATTTCAAACTTCTCAAAAAGGTTTACTGGTTTGTTTTCCTTTCATTTTAGAAATATTCCTGGTTTTCAACATAACATATTGCTGATGTCATATATTTTGAAGAGGTTATTTAATCTTAGTCTGTTACATAAAAACTGTTAAAATGAGGTAATAACATTTTTTCTTGCCAAAATATTTTTAGAACTAGCAAAAATTCCTGGAAGATTTTTCAGATTTAGCATGTGTTCAGTAAATGCAGACTTTTGCTACCACTATTGTTAATATTACTTTTTCATTAATATTCTTGTTGAAACTCCCTGCATTAAATGTCTCTTTGCAGTGACCTACAACTCACCATGACTTTTTTTTTTTTTTTTTTTTAATGTAGCTATTAGTTTCTCTAAGTTTAAATCATCCCTCTTGCCTTCTGGAGCAGAAATTCACTAGGTCTTATTTGTCCTTTCTCTTTTGAGTGACTGTCAACTCCCTCTTGAAAGATATAATTAATGCAGTTCTGTCCACAAGCAGAGTCATTCAGTTGTTAAGAACACTTGATTTATTGTCAGAAGACTCAGTTTGAAAGTTTATTTCTGCCACTTACTTTCCTCAGTAATGCCTTGATTTTTCTCATCTGTAAAGGATGAAAATATCTATTCTCCCCATCCTCTTGTTATTTTGTGTGACTCAAATCTATGAGAAAATGCGCTGAAAATGATAAACTACAATGCCGGGGAAGGTACTATTATTGTTGTTGCACAGTCCCACTGTTCTCATATATTTTCACTCTGTTTTGCCACCTGATATGTGATAAAAGCAGGACTCTTATTTCTTCAGAAAAAAAAAGAGAGGGAAACACTATTTACACTAATTAATGAAGAAAGCTTTCCTCTCACACTTGCTCTAGGTATTTCATTTTTTTTTAAGTAGAGCTTAAAGGAATCTATTTCATTGATCTTCAGTTAGCTAACAGATAAAAAGAAAATAAAGAAGAGTGGTGTATTCATCAGGGTTTTCCAGAGAAACAGAAGCAATGGGATATATGTGTGTATAAACACACACACACACATACATATATGTGTCACTCAGTTGTGCAACACACTAATATATATATTAGTCACTCAGTTGTGACCAACTCTTTGTGACCCAAGGACTGAAGCCCACCAGGCTCCTCTGTCCACGAAATTCTCCAGGCAAAAATACTGGAGTGGATAATCATTTCCTTCTCCAGAGGATCTTCTCGAGCCAGGGATCAAACCTCGGCCTCTTGCATTTCAGGCAGATTCTTTAATGACTGAGCCATTAGGGAATTCCATATATATATATCATTTCCCTACTGACTCAGTTGGCAAAGAATCTGCCAGCAATGCAAGATCACTGCTCGCAAAGTATGAAACCCAAGTTTGATTGCTGGGTCAGGTAAATCCCCTAGAGAAGGAAATGGCAGCACACTCCAGTATTCTTACCTGGGAAATTCCATGGACAGTGGAGCCTAGCAGGCTACAGTCCATGAGGGTCACAAGAGTCAGACACAACTTAATGACTTAACCATCACCATGTATGTATGTGTATGAAACATATATGTATTTAAGTTAAATACACCATGTGCATTTAACTTAATGCAGAGTACATCATGTGAAATGCCAGGCTGGATGAAGCACAATCTGGAATCAAGATTGTTGGGAGAAATATCAAAAACTTCAGCTATGCAGATGACATGACCCTTATGGCAGAAAGTGAAGAGGCACTAAAGGGCCTCTTGATGAAAGTGAAAGAGGAGAGTGAAAAAGCTGATTTAAAACTCAACATTCAAAAACTAAGATCATGGCATCTGGTCCCATCACTTTATGGCAAATAGGTGGGGAAGCAATGGAAACAGTGATGACAGACTTTATTTTCTTGGGCTCTAAAATCACTGCAGATGGTACTGCAGCCATGAAATTAAAAGATGCTTGCTCTTTGGAAGAAAAGCTATCACCAACCTTGACAGCATATTAAAAAGTTGAGACATTACTTTCCTGATAAATGTCCATATAGTCAAAGCTATGGCTTTTCTAGTTGTCATGTATAGATGTGAAGAATTGATGCTTCTGAACTATGGTGTGCAATAAGACTCTTGAGAGTCCCTTGGACTGCAAGGAGAGCCAACCAGTCCATCCTAAAGGAAATCAGTCCTGAATATTCATTGGAAGGACAGATACTGAAGCTGAAACCCAATACTTTGGTCACCTGATGCAAAGAACTGACTATTTAGGAAAGACCCTGATGCTGGGAAAGATTGAAAGCAGTAGATGACAGAGGATGAGATGGTTGGCTGCCATCACCAACTCAATGGACATGAGTCTGAGCAAGCTCTGGGAGTTGGTGATGGACAGGGAAGCCTGTCGCGCTGCAGTCCATGGGTTGCAAAGAGTCAGACACGACTGAGCAACTGAACTGAACTGAACTGATGTGTATATGTATTTATATGGGGGGCTGGTGAGGTAAGCTCATGTAATAATGGAGGCTAAGAAGTCCCAAGATTTGCAGCAGGCAAACTTGAGACTCAAGAAAGGAAGGTGATGTAATTCAAAAAGTCCAAGTCCAAAGACAAGTCTGAAAGTCCACAGACTTGGGAGTAAAGAAGAGCCAGTTTTTCATCTTGACTCTGAATGCACGAAAACATAAGACCAGACTTCTTGTTTCTAGTTCCACAAGGGCCTTGGAAGTTTCCACTTCATTTTAATAAGAAAAAAAATACACAACAGATTGAAAATCAACAATTCTTCTGGGCTCTACAAGAAAGGGGAGGACATAGGGTAAACCACTATCCCAAGTTTGGAGAGATAAACAAGTGAATATATGGAGTCACAGCCTACCTGGGCAGGGACTGATAAATGAAAATTATCACAGGAATCAGTGCCAGAGTGATTAAACATAAATGACAAATAAAACATAACTGACAAATTGCTGGAGACTCAACATGGACAAGTCTGAATTAAAAACATCAGAGGAGCCCACTCATACAGGGCCCTGCACAATATCATAAGAAGTGACAGGTTCACTTAGCAAATATTAGAGAAAAATGTCCTTGTTCATCTAGAAGAAGAAAGTTAACAGTTTTGTAATATTCCCGAACAATCTTCACTTTCTAACAAGACCTGCCTCTTGTTAGAGTAACAAATTAACTAGAGGCTAATCTGATGGGGTATTATTAGAGCTTAACTTTCTAGGAAAGGGAAATAATCCAACTCTTACTGGCTCCAGTCATCCTTTCTCCCCAAGTGGGGTGAAAAATACTGAGAAACACTTGTGAAATTCACAGTGTTGTAGCACTATAGAATATTTTCCCTTCACACATTCAACACCACTTGGCTAAATGCCTGTTTACAAATGATTTTTTTTTTAAACTGGGAACATCATATCCTACTATCAGGGGGAAATATTGCAAGATATTCCAAAAGAAAAAAGAAAGAAAAAACTACAATTTGAAGAGTCAGAGCAAATATCCAAACCATACAAACCTGGGATGTTGGGAGTAACAGATCAAGAACTTGTAAAATATCATGTATGAAACGAGTTGCCAGTCCAGGTTCGATGCACGATACTGGATGCTTGGGGCTGGTGCACTGGGACGACCCAGAGGGATGGAATGGGGAGGGAGGAGGGAGGAGGGAGGAGGGTTCAGGATGGGGAACACATGTATACCTGTGGCAGATTCATTATGATATTTGGCAAAACTAATACAGTTATGTAAAGTTTAAAAATAAAATAAAATTTAAAAAAAGTATTCTTAATATTCTAAGATGTCTCATGGTTAAAGTAGAAGACATGCAACAACAGATTGGCAATTTAAGTACAGACATACAAATCCCAAGAAAGAATGAAAAATAAATTCTACATTAAAAACACTGTCACAGAATGTCTTTGTTGGATGTCTTTGTTAGGCTTATTAGTAGATTGTATGTGGCTAAGGAAAGAATCTGTGAAATTTAAAACAGAATAAAGTCTTCAATAACCAAGAGGAGTGAAGACTAAAAAAAAACCAATAAACACAAACCAAGAACAGAAATGACAAGGACTTGGGACAACTGAAAAAGATGTCATATCTTTCTAACACATCAAAATGGAAAACCAAAAGGAAAAGAAAACAGAAGAAATATTTGGAACAATAATGACTAAGAATTATTTCTCAATTAGTGTCAGACATCAATTCATACATTCAAGAAGCTCAGAGAACATCATTCAAGAGAAACACCATCAGCTATTAACTAGGCACATTATTTTCACGTGACAGAAAATCAAAGATAAAGAAAAACAAAAACATCCTGGAAGAGAAAAATGTCTATAGAGAATCAAGGATAAGAAGTATATTTGATCTCTCTTCAGACTATGCAAAAAAAGAAGACTGAAATATTTTAAAGTTCTGAGAGAGAAAAACAAAACAAGCAAGCGAACAAACCCACCAACCTAGAATTCTGTTTGCTGCAAAACTATCCTTCAAAAGTAAAGGGAGAAAAATACTTACTTGATAAACAAAATTTGAATGTATTTCTTGTTACATTTCATAACCTGGGTGAAATGAACCAATTCATTTACAGACACAATCTGAAACTTCACACAAGATTCACACAAGATGAAGACAATACCCACACAAGAAGAAACAGATAATCACAATGGACCTATATCTTCTTCTTCTTTTTTTTTTTTTAATGGAATCAATACCAACTTTCCAAAACAGAAAATACCAGGTATAGATGGGTTCAGTGTGAATTCTATCAAATAATTTAGAAATAAATTATGCCAATTATCTATAATCTCTTTGAGAAGACAGAAACAGAAGGGATATTTCTTAACTCATTTTAAGCAGCCAGCATTACACCAATACCAAAACCTGACAAAGATACTACCAGGAAAGAAAATTATAGATCTGTATCTCTTATTAACATACATAAAAGATTCTCAAAAAATATGAATTCACATTTATCAGTGTATAAAAAATATTATATACCATGACCATGGGGAGTATTCCCAGGCTGGTTCAACATTTGAAAGTTATTGTTTTTAATCTTATCAGCAGACTAGAAAAGAAAAATCACATGGTCATATAAATATATGAAAAACATGTATTAGTATTTAAATAAACCATAATTAAACCTCTCAATGACTAGAAATAGAGAGGAACTATCTCAGCTTGATAAAGAGTATCTACAGAAACACTACAGCTAACATTCATTTGATGAGAAATTCATTTTTCCCACTAAAATCAGGTAAAGGCAGGTGTATCTCTTCTCACCACTATTTTTCAGCATTTATTGAAAGTTCTAGTTAATGTAATAAAAGAGTATATAGATTAATAAGGAAGAAATAAAACTGTCTTTATCCTTATATTGCACGACCATCTATGTAGAAGATGCAAAATAGTTGACAAAAACTTCTGCAACTAACATGAAATTATTGCAAGGTAGTAGGATACACACAGATAGTACTAGTGGTAAAGAACCCGCCTATCAATGCAGAAGACATAAGAGATGCAGGTTTGGTCACTGGGTTTGGCATATCCCCTAGAGGAGGAAATGGAAACCCACTCCAGTATTCTTGCCTGGGAAACCCATGAATAGAGGAGCCTGGTGGGCTTCAGTCAATATGCTAGCAAAGACTTGGATGCAACTGAAGCCACTTAGCACTCACACAGGGCACAAAGTTAATATATAGAAGTCAAGTTAATATATAAAAAGTCAATATATAAAGTTCTATTTACCAACAATGACTGAGTGAAATTTGATATTGAAATCACAGCATTTTTACTTTGGCATGCCACAAAATGATATGCTTAAATGTAAATCTAAGAAAATATGTACAATATCTACATGAAGAAAACTACAAAGCTCTGATGCACAAAATCAAGTAACTGAATAAATGGAGACATATCACATGTTTATGAGCAGAAGTACTCAATATTGTTAAGATGTCAGTTATTTTCAACTTGATCAATAAATTTAGTGCAATGCTACTCAAAATTTGAGCAAGCCATTTTGTGGAGAGCAGCAAAGTGATTGTAAAGTTTGTTTGGAGAGGCCAAAGGCTATTCAATTCAGTTCAGTTCAGTTGCTCAGTCGTGTTCGACTCTTTATGACCCTTTGAACCACAGCACTCCAGGCCTCCCTGTCCCGGAGACTACCTAAACCCATGTCCATTAAGTCAGTGATGCCATCCAACCATCTCATCCTCTGTCATCCCCTTCTCCTGCCATAATCTTTCCCAGCATCAGGGTCTTTTCAAATGAGTCAGCTCTTCACATCAGGTGGCCAAAGTACTGGAGTTTCAGCTTCAGCATCAGTACTTCCAATGCATATTCAGGACTGATTTCCTTTAGAATGGACTGGTTGGATCTCCTTGCAGTCCAAGGGACTCTCAAGAGTTTTCAACACCACAGTTCAAAACCATCAATTCTTCAGCACTCAGCTTTCTTTATAGTCCAACTCTCACATCCATACATGACTACTGGAAAAACCATAGCCTTGACTAGACAGACTTTTGTGGACAAAGTAATGTCTATGCTTTTTAATGCACTAGTCAGAGAAGGCAATGGCACCCCACTCCAGTACTCTTGCCTGGAAAATCCCATGGATGGAGGAGCCTAGAAGGCTTCAGTCCACAGGGTCACTGAGGGTTGGACAAGACTGAGCAACTTCACTTTCAATTTTCACTTTCATGCATTGGAGAAGGAAATGGCAACCCCCTCCAGTTATCTTGCCTGGAGAATCCCAGGGGTGAGGGAGCCTGGTGGGCTGCCATCTATGGGGTCTCACAGAGCTGGACACGACCAAAGTGACTTAGCAGTTTCTAGGTTAGTCATAACTTTCTTTCCAAGGAGTAAGCATCTTTTAATTTCATGGCTGCCATCACCATCTGCAGTGATTTTGGAGCCCAGAAAATAAAGTCAGCCACTGTTTCCACTGTTTCCCCATCTATTTGCCATGAAGTGATGGGACCGGACACCATGATCTTAGTTTTCTGAACGTTGAGCTTTAAGCCAACTTTTGCACTCTCCTTTTTCACTTCCATCAAGAGGCCCTTTAGTTCTTCTTAATTTTCTGCTGTAACGGTGGTGTCATCTGCATATCTGAGGTTATTGATATTTCTCCTGGCAATCTTGATTCCAGCTCGTGCTTCCTCCAGCCCATCATTTCTCATGATGTACTCTGCATATAAGTTAAATAAGCAGAGTGACAATATACAGCCTTGAGGTACTCCTTTCCCTATTTGTAAACAACCTGTTGTTCCATATCCAGTTACAACTGTTACTTCCTGACATGCCTATAGGTTTCTCAAGAGACAGGTCAGGTGGTCTGGTAATCCCATCTCCTTCAGAATTTTCCACAGTTTATTGTGATCCACATAGTCAAAGGCTTTGGCATAGTCAATAAAGCAGAAATAGATATTTTTCTGAGACTCCCTTGCTTTCTTGATGATTCAGTGTATGTTGGCAATTTGATCTTTGTTTCCTTTGCCTTTTCTAAAGCCAGATTGAACATATGAAAGTTCATGGTTCATGTATTGCTGCAGCCTGGCTTGGAGAATTTTGAGCATTACTTTACTAGCATGTGAGATGAGTGCAATTGTAAGGTAGTTTAAGCATTCTTTGCCATTGATTTTCTTAGTGATTGGCATGAAAACTGACCTTTTCCAGTCCTGTGGCCACTGCTGAGTTTTCCAAATTTGCTGACATATTGAGTGCAGCACTTTTACAACATCATCTTTTAGAATTTGAAATAGCTCAACTGGAATTCAATCATCTCCACTAGTTTTTATGATAGGGATGCTTCCTAAGGCCCACTTGACTTCACATTCCAGGATGTCTGGCTCTAGGTGAGTGTGAGTGATCACACCATTGTGATTATCTGGGTCGTGAAGATCTTTTTTGTATAGTTCTTATGTGTATTCTTGCCACCTCTTCTTAATATCTTCTGCTTCTGTTAGGTCCATACCATTTCTGGCTATTAATAACTTACATAATATTGAAGTAGAACTATCAAATCATTAAAAGACATGCTGCTGCTGCTACTGCTGCTAAGTCGCCTCAGTCGTGTCCAACTCTGTGCGACCCCATAGACGGCCTCCTACCAGGCTCCTCTGTCCCTGGGATTCTCCAGGCAAGAACACTGGAGTGGGTTGCCATTTCCTTCTCCAATGCATGAAAGTGAAAAAGGAAAGTGAAGTCGCTCAGTCGTGTCCGACTCTCAGCGACCTCATGGACTGCAGCCCACCAGGCTCCTCCGTCCATGGGATCTTCCAGGCAAGAGCACTGGAGTGGGGTGTCATTGCCTTCTCCCAAAAGACATGCAGAAACCTTAAAAAGACATTTCTAAGCAAAATAAGTCAACCAAAATGTTCAGATCAGATCAGATCAGTTGCTCAGTCATGTCCGACTCTTTGCGACCCCATGAATCTCAGCATGCCAGGCCTCCCTGTCCCTCACCAACTCCCAGAGTTCACGAAGACTCACGTCCATCGAGTCAGTGATGTCATCCAGCCATCTCATCCTCTGTCGTCCCCTTCTCCTCTTGCCCCCCATCCCTCCCAGCATCAGAGTCTTTTCCAGTGAGTCAACTCTTCGCATGAGGTAGCCAAAGTACTTGAGTTTCAGCTTCAGCATCATTCCTTCCAAAGAAATCCCAGGGCTGATCTCCTGGTGTTGGACTGGTTGAATGTTACACGCTGCATATTTCCAGTGATGACATTCTGGAAAAGGCAAAGCTATAGAGACATTAAAAGATAAGTGGTTTCCAACAATGGTAAAAGTTGGGGGGGGAGGAGGCATGATTAGGTAGGTAGTGCATATAAGAGCTTTAAAGGGTGTGACACGACTGAAGTGACTTAGCACATGTGCACACACATAAGAGGTTTAGAGCAATGAAAATACTCTGTGATAGCGTGATAACAGATGCATTCATTATACATTTGTTCAAACCCATTTAATGTACTACATGAAGAGTGAAATAAAACATGAATTACCTGACTGAGCAACTGAACTGAACTGAACATACTGTGAATGACTATGATGTGTCAATGTAAATTCATCAATGTATCATTTGGTTGGAAATATTGATGACATGGGACACTATGCATATATGGGGACAAGAGTACATAGGAAATCTATTTCCTTCTCAAGTGTTTGTCTAAACCTAACATTGCTATAAAAACGAATCAGTTCAGTTCAGTTCCTCAGCAATGTCTGACTCTTTGTGACCCCATGGACTGTGGTGCATCAGGTTTCCCTGCCCATCACCAACTCCTGGAGCTTGCTTAAACTCATGTCCATTGAGTTAGTGATGCCATCCAGCCATCTCATCCTTTGCCATGCCCCTCTTCTCCTGCCTTTAATCTTTTCCAGCATCAGGGTCTTTTTTAAGGAGTCAGTTCTTTGCAACAAGTTGCCAAAGTATTGGAGCTTCAGCATCAGTCTTTCCAATTAATGTTCAGGACTGATTTCCTTTAGGATTGACTGGTTTGATCACCTTGCAGCCCAAGAACTCTAAAGAGTCTTCTCCAACACCACACTAAAAATAAATTAAGCCAATTAAAAAAAAAAAAAAAAAAAAAAGCAATGTCCCAGTTCAGCAGTCACCTAAGAGTCATTTCCTTCTACTTGAAGGAGGATCAGCATATTTGGGGCTTCAAATGATTGGATGAACATTACCACATTGGGCATCACAAATGGCCCTAGTGGTAAAGAACCTGCCTACCAATGCAGGAGACATAAGAAATGCAGGTTCAATCCCAGGGTCAAGAAGATTCCCCAGAGGAAGCCATGGCAAACCAATCCAGTATTCTTGCCTGAATGATCCCATGGGAACAGGAGCCTGTTGGGCTATAAAGTCCATGGTGTTGCAAAAAGTCAGAAATGACTGAGTGACTTAGCATGCACACCCCATTTTGGGGAAAACAATCTGCTTTACTCTCTCTACCCATTCTACAATTAATCTCATACAAAAAGACTTTCTGGGACATACCCAGAGAAACATTTGATGCACTGCCTGGGCACCCCAAGGGCCAGTCAAGCTGAAACATAGAACTGACCATCATAACTGGTGATGAGAGGCAGGAATGTATAGACTTTTATAGTTTTCTATCTACAAGCAATGTTGAACGTTCATATTTTCAACTTGACAATTTATCCTAAATTGGATGTGTATAGGAAAGAATTAGGTAATAATCCCAAGAGACAAATAGCATTTTCTGGTTCTCCTCTGTTTCCCAGTACTCTGTTACTGGGACTCTGAGATAGTAGGGCTTAGGTCAGAGCAGATAGGACATATATACTTTACCTTTGACCTATTGCTATGGCAACTGAATTTCTTTCCATACTGCCCATTGTTAAAAAAATGTGTCAATAGTAACAGAATTCTGGAAATGATACTATTATATTTTTAATATTTTCAAGCAAATAAAATTATAGAACAGAAAAACCTCATGTCACAAGTCCAATATTATCCATAATGTGAATTTTTTTTATGTTCAAAGTATGCTTATTTATCAAAATGAGAAATGGAAAATAAGAAAGTCAAAATTTTTAAAAATAGAATACCAAAATAAGCTTATTCTAAATGAACTCATTGAAATTAGTTTTATTATGGTAGCATAGAAAATATAACATTTCTGTTGGTTTTTAATATACACTGATGTTTTTCTGGGGCACTGCAAACATTTTGCAAATTAACTTACCAGCTCCTCTTAGGCTGAAAAGTTAATTTGCTTGCAAAAATTAAGACAGGATATTTTTAGCTAGCAGAAATAATGTCCTTCTCAAATAAAGAAATTTTAAGTCACCATTTTAATCACACAATTAAAATAATGACATGAAGAAAGATGGACCATATTTATCTTATAAAGCTTTAACTGTATTTAAATGCCTTCCAAGTACTTTTAACTCAGTATTTTACCTAATTCCATCAAGTTAAAAAATTTGTACAGAATTTGCTGAAATATTCAAAAGTTGCAAATTCACAGTTTTGTTGTAACCATATGGGAGAATAAGAAAAGTAACTTTGAAAAATGACGTGATCTAGGAAAAAGTAATAGAAAATAAATGCCTATTATTTCCATTTTCTTTAAATTAGCCACTCCTTAGAATCAAGGCCAATCAAGGAAACAATTAACTTGGTTCATGAAAAACAGAAAGCAATAGTTGTTTCATATCTTGTGCTGCTAAATATTCTCAATTAAATAAAATTCAACCACGTATCCAGGAAGATGATTTTTAAAATTACTTATATTCTTTAGGGTAATTTTTCTAATTGTTTAGCAGGTAAACTAGGCCACGCAGTTGTTCTGTTCCAGCATCATTCAATGACATTGACAGAGAGAATTAGCTTCCTAGAGTCATCCAGGAATGCTTGTTAAGGTCTACACATATCATCTGTGGCTCTTGTATGTTCATCAGAGGACTTTGATGCACCATTCTGAGCTGTCTATGGGGAAATAAAGACAGAGGCAGACTGAGAGATAGAGACAGACAGAAATAAAGACACATCCTCTGTTAAAATGTCCCAGGATAAAAATGATACACAATTTCTACTCACATTCATTTGGCTAGAAATAGTCGCAAAGTCCTTCAAGGATGCCATGAGGGAATGGGAAATAGAAGTTAGCTGTAAGCCCTGCTGCTCCTAGCCAACCTTGACACTACTGATAAACCAGTTTGAAAGGGATACACTTTAAACGATAACAATAGGGTCCATAGGCCCTTTGCTGATGATTAGCCTACGACATGAACTCTTAACTGGAAAGAAAAGTAATAACAATATCAGCCAAAATAAGAAACTGATCTTGATATTTAAGTTTCTCAGGAATAGCAAGAAGCAGCAGGGGTGTCCTGGTTAGGTCCATGCAATCATAACTGCTAGTGTGAGATTAATGAGTTTGTGGTTATAGCACTTGAGTTTGAATAGATTACTCATGTTATTTTCTTCTTCTCCTCTTCCACAAAGATTGAAATGTATCCATAGGCCAACGTTCCATTCTTAAGTATCTTGAACAGACAATGTCTATACTGCCTTTGTTACAAATTTATCTTACTTTGATAGATACACAAAAATATTTTTCACTACTTTTCCAGTGTTTCCTGACTTTCCTGGTGGCTCAGTGGTAAAGAATCTGCCTGCAATGCAGGAGACGCAGGTTCTTTGATCTCTTGGTTGAGAAGATCCCCTGGAGAAGGAAATAGCAACCCACTCCAGTATTCTTGCCTGGGAAACCCCACGGACAGAGGAAAGTGATGACCCACAGTTAATGGGGTTGCAAAAGAGTCAGACACAGTTCAGAGACCAAACAACAACAAAAATAGAAAGAGCTTAATTTTTATTTTAAATGTAATGCTTTTTCATTGCAAAAAAAGTTAAATATAAAAAAATACAAAAACATAATTAGAAGTATAAATACTTCTCTAATCCCATTACTTAGAGAATATTACTATTTAATGTTTGGATTAAAAGAAATCTATATTTTCAATACATATTTGTTCTTATTGAAATGAGGTCATATTTTACAAAGTGTTGTGAAAAAACATTTCTTTTTTTCCTTAGAAACATAAAACTGACTTATTTCCAGGCTAAGGAAATTTAATCTGTATTTTTGTACTGGTTGCATAGCATTCCACTTTTCGAAGTCTTTAAGTAACCATAGTTGACAATGCTAATATTTGTTATATCGGTCAGTCGTGTCTGACTCTTTGTGACCCCTGGACTGTAGCCTACCAGGCTCCTCAGTCCATGGAATTTTCCAGGCAAGAGTATTGGAGTGGATTGCCATTTCCTTCTCCAGTAACTAAATTCTTATTTGAGTTAATTATGTATATATTCATTTCCTCCATTGGAATTTGAAACTCCTGGATTAAGTATCTGTGCTTACTTTCATCTCTGAAACACATAAAGCAATTTTTGCATACATAAAGCAATATTTTTTTGCATATAAAGCAATTTTGTAGTTGCTCAGTAATTCACATTACACTGAATTGAAGACATCTATGTATTTTACAAAGATCTGACTCAGAGCTGATAATAAAGACTTGTGTGTGATTTTTTTTTACTATAATAACCTCATATACAGTTTATTACTTAAATGAATTATTGTAGTTTATTGTAATGAAGTTACAATGATATTTAATGAGGTGTTCTGGGAAGATGGCATTGGCAGTGGTATATCTTGATAATCTGTTAGAATTCCACTCATAAAAAGAAAAAGAGCAAGTAGGACAGCACAAATCAAGTAGGACAGTAAGTAGGACAACACCTACAGCAAAACTAGGTAAAAAATAATTCTCATGAGCCCCGGAATATAAATGGTTTGAGATAAATGCCAATAGCTACAGGACACAATTGCTATCAAAAATTATATAAGAGGAAGTGAAAGATGGCCCTGAGAGGCAGAACTAAAAATCATCTTCATAGGCACACTGGAAAACTCAGTGGATAATCCTGATGGACTATCTGAAAGTAGTAGTTGTGTTAGTTAGCAGAATTTGAAGCTTCTAATGTTGAATGAGTGCAATGGGACAAAGAAAGGTCAAGAGTCATCAAGTAGACCAGAAGTCTGTCAATAGGACTCCTAGAACCAAAATATTCTCCCAAATCAAAGTTTAGGAGTAGAATCCTAATGAGTTGGATAGGATAATGAGCAAAGAATTGGAAAAAGTTCAGATAAAATGACCAAGACCTCAAAAAGCCAAACCCCAGTCTTAGTGAAAACAAAGGAAAAGGAACTAGATAGTAGTGAAAATCTACTTTATAGTAGTAGAAAAGTGATTTTAGTTCACTCCTTTCTCTTTGAATTATATGAAAATATATTTCACTTAAAACTAAGTCACTGAATAATAATGTGGCTTTGATCTTTAAAAGTTACAGAAAAAAAAAAGAATAAGAAAGCTATGAACCTCTCACAAATAAAGAAATCATGTTGGAAATTCATATTCAGAAGACAAATGAAAAATGTAACCTGATATTTCAAAATGAAGAAACAAAGAAAGTGATAGAAGTTATGAGTTCTATAACAAAGTTGCACAGTTCTATAACATGAAGTTGTAAAGTTTCAGCATAAAGTTATAAATCAGTTCTACAAAATATCAGAAATGAGGTGATTAGAGAAAAGCAAGATAGGAAAATGAAGGTGAATAAACTCAGCTAAGAATTCAAAATGAATATTTTAAAAATGCATATATAGTCTTTCCTGAAGGAGAAAAACAAATAAATCACATAGAACAAATACTTAAAATTATAATCCAAGAAAATGTCCTAAAATAAATAAACAAGACTTGAATAATGAAAGAGCTCTGTGAGTTCCTTGGAAAGACGGATAACAATCCCCAAGACTAAGACATAGTCTAGTAAAATAACTGGATTTTAAAGTAAAATAAAGAAGTCTTTGGTAGCATCCAAAATAGAATTTGAAACACTTTTAACTGTAATACAATATGAGCTAAGAGAATATTAGACTAAAAGCAAAAGGAATATTTACATTATAGTGAGAGAAATAAAATGAGCATGGCTGGAAATTAAGATTTGATAAAGGAATTATTGCTTAGCCTGGATTAAACCTCTGATACTACTTATGGTTAAAAAGGAGTATTCTTATAATTTAAAAATATATGATATTTTACCACATAAATTAACATAATGTTGTTATTTGCCTCAAGTTTACTTGTATAAGAATGCTGTGCTGCTGCTGCTAAGTCATGTCAGTCTTATCCGACTCTGTGCGACCCCATCGGCGGCAGCCCACCAGGCTCCCCCATCCCTGGGATTCTCCAGGCAAGAACACTGGAGTGGGTTGCCATTTCCTTCTCCAATGCATGAAAGTGAAAAGTCAAAGTGAAGTCGCTCAGTTGTGTCCAACTCTTAGCTACCCCATGGACTGCAGCCTACCAGGCTCCTCCGTCCATGGGATTTTCCAGTCAAGAGTACTGGAGTGGGTTGTCATTGCCTTTTCCAGTATAAGAATGAGAAATAAATAATATACATAAAGAAAATCTTCATGCATTGAAAATTGTTGAAGCTGAATGATGGGCCCATGGTAGTTCATGATTCTGTTTTCTCTTCTTGCATGTATTTTGAAATATTTCACATAAAAACTTAAAAAAAAAAAAAAACCTGAGTTTTTCTTTTCTACTTTAAATAAATAGTTTTCTCTTATAAGTTGATTTATCCTTTGTAATGTAATAAATTTGATTTCCTCACATTGTGTAATGGTTTTGTACATTAATCATATTCTTAGGGATCATCCTCAATTTTAGTTCTGTTCTCAAAGATTTTAGCCACCATGACCTAAATTAACCTCCTTGAACAAATTACTAATTTTTCTAAAATTCAAACTTTTCAAAAGGAATGAATATATTTTTAAAATATATCTGTATATATATAACCCTATTCCTCTTAGTGGAGAAAATGTGTGTGTGTGTGTGTGTGTGTGTGTTTAATTGGTTATGTTCTTGAAGCATTAGAGACCATATAAATAGATAAATAGAGACCATATAAATTAGAGACCAAATAATATATTTTTCTAGTTTCTAGCATTATGATTCTAGTTATTCAAAATAGTCCATTGTTTTTGCTCAAACTGCAGGCATTTTTATCCAACTAATTTGATGTACACACCCTGATCAGTGATATTTCAAAATGAAAATGTGGTTACATCACTTTCTGGAAATCCTTCTGTGGCATCCTAATTTTCCTTGCTATAAATATAGATGTTTTTTACCTACAGTCTGTATTCCCATCAGGCATCTTCAACCTCCTCTTCTCTACCTACCAGCTTCAAGCCTTAATTCTAAATTGTTCTTCCTCCTTTGCAACTCAGGATCTTCTGCTTGGACTGCTTCTTCCAGGACTTAATTTAGTCAATTCATGCATGTTGATCAACCATACTTCTGGTACACCTGATAAATAACATCTTGATCCATTTTGTAGTTTCCCTGATGTAATACTAATAACACCTATAATTTTTAGTTTAGAGCAATTATCATAGATTATACTATTATGTATTGTTGTTCAGTCATTAAGTTGTGTCCAACTCTTTGCAACCCCATGGACTGCAGCACACCATGCTTCCCTGTCCTTCACTATCTCACAGAGTTTTCTCAAACTCATGTCCATTGAGCCAGTGATGCCATCCAACCCTCTCCTCTGTCACCCCTTTCTCCTCCTACCTTCAATCTTCCCAATATCAGGGACTTTTCTAATGAGTCAGCTCTTCACATCAGGTGGCCACAGTATTGGAACTTCAGCTTTAGCATCAATCCTTCCAATGAACATTCAGCATTGATTTCGGTTGGGATTGACAGGTTTGATCTCCTTGCTGACCAGGGGACTCTCAAGAGTCTTCTCCAGCATGACAGTTAGAAAGCATCAGTTCTTCAGCACTCAGTGTCCTTTATGGCCCAACTCTCACATTTGTACATGACTACTGGAAAAACCATAGCTTTGAGTATATAGATTTTGTTGGTAATGTGATGTCTCTGTTTTTTAACATGTTGTTTATTTTTTTCATAGCTTTACTCTAAAGCACAAGAGTCTTTTAATTCCATGGCTCTAGTCACTGTCTCAGAGAAGGCAATGGCACCCCACTCCAGTACTCTTGCCTGGAAAATCCCATGGACGCAGGAGCCTGGTAGGCTGCAGTCCATGGGGTCGCACAGAGTCAGACACGACTGAAGCAACTTAGCAGCAGCAGCAGCAGTCACTGTCTACAGTGATTTTTGGAGCCCCAGAAAATAAAATCTGCCACTGTTTCCATTGTTTCCCCATCTCTTTGCCATGAAGTGGTGGAACTAGATCCCATGATCATTTTTTGAGTGCTGAGTTTTAAGCCAACATTTTCACTTCCCTCTTTTATCAAGAGGTTCTTTAGTCCCTTTCTATTTTCTGCAGTTAAGCTTGTGTCATCTGCATATCTAAGTTGTTGGTATTTCTCCCAAAATCTTAATTCCAGCTAGTGATTCATTGAGCCTGGAATTTTGCATGATATACTCTGAATAGAAGTTAAATAAGCAATTAACAATATACAGTCTTGATATACCCCTTTCTCAATTTTGAAACAGTTCATTGTTCCATGTCCAGTTCTAATTGTTGCTTCTTCACCTGCATACAGATTTCTCAGGAGGCAGGTAAGGTGGTCTGGTATTCCCACCTCTTTCAGAATTTTTCAGTTTTTTGTGATCCACACAGTCAAAGGTGAAGCACAAAGCAAATCAGTGAAGCAGAAGTAGATGTTTTTCTGGAATTCTCTTGTTTTTTCTATGATCCAACAGATGTTGGCAATTTACTCTGTAGTTCCTCTGCCTTTTATAAATCAAGCTTGTACCTCTGGCAATTCTCAGTTCATGTATTTTTCCAGGCTAGATTTAAAGCCTTTGAGCATGACCTTGCTAGCATATGATAGGAATACAACTGAACGGTAGTTTGATCATTCTTTCCCATTACCATTTCTTGAGATTGGAATGAAAATTGTTTTTTTTCCAGTCCAGTGGCTACTGCTGAGTTTTCTAAATTTGTTGCCATATTGAGTGCAGTACTTTAACAGCATCATCTTTTAGGATTTGAAATAGTGAAGCTGAAATTCCATCACCTCTTCTAACTTTGTTCATAGTAATGCTTCCTAATGGCCACTTAACTTCATACTCCACGATATGTGGCTCTAGATAAGTGACCACACCATTGTGGTTATCTGGGTCATAAAGCCCTTTTTTGTATAGCTCCTCTATGTATTCTTGGCACCTTTTCTTAGTCTCTTCTGCTTCTGTTAGGTCCTTATCATTTCTGTCTTTATTGTGCCCATCTTTGTATGAAATGTTCCTTTGGAATCTCCAGTTTTCTTCAAAAGATCTCTAGTCTTTCCCATTCTATTATTTTCCTCTCTTCCTTTGCATTGTACACTTAAGAAGGCTTTATCTCCCCTCACTAGTTTCTGAAACCCTGCATTCAGTTGGATATATCTTTCCTTTTCTTCTTTGCTTTTCATTTCTCTTTTTTTTCTCAGCTATTTGTAAGGTTTACTAAGACGATCATTTTGCCTTCTTGAATGCCCTCTTCTTTAGGATGGTTTTGGTCACTGCCCCCTGTGCAGTGTTATGAACCTCTGTCCATAGTTCTTCAGCACTGTCTATCAGATCTAATCCCTTGAATCTATTTGTCACTTCCAGTTTATAATCATAAGGAATTTGATTTAGGTCATACCTGGATGGCCTAGTCATTTTCCATGCCTTCTTGAATTTAAGTCTGAATTTTGTAATAAGGAGCTCATGATCTGAGTCACATTCTGATCCAGGCTTTTTTATGCTGACTGATAGAGCTTCTCCATCTTGGGCTACAAAGAACATAATCAATCTGATTTTGGCATTTACCATCTCATGATGTCCATGTGTAGATTGTCCAATTACTATTTATAACTACCTGTTACTTACTCACTTACATGCTATGGGAGCCTTAGCAATGGGAGGTTTTATATTTCAATAGTTTCACACCTTCTAATGCACTGTTGCTATTAAGAACTTGCAGATTTGTTGATTGAAGAATTTCTGAATAATTGCAGTTGTGTTTAGTATTTCCATCAGATAACAAAAGTTTCTTTAAGAAAAATTGCAGGACCACCTGATCTATATTTTCTTTTGAAAATTACTGATTTCAAGCTTTCCTTCCTACCCCACCCTACCCTACCCCTAACACTTCACTTAGGAAATAGTGGCTTGTTAGGCAGAACTTACAGGATGACTGAGTTCACAAGAAAACCACTGTGGTCTCATATACCATGCTTAACATTCTGTCATTTCAATTAAATGAATCCCAGGTCACTTTTGAAACACAATTTCAAAGACATTTCAGTATTGCAATTGGTAGAGTCCACAACTGGTTTTTAAAAGGAATAATGGAAAAACACAAGAGGAAGCAAACAAGAATAGCATAAAAGTGATAATAGAATTTGAAGGTTAAGGAACAGCATGTAAAGCCAAAGGAGCATTCTGTGATACTACTGAAAATCTTAAGCAGCTAAGGAGAGATATTTATCCACTGCTTTCGATAAAAATGTTCTTAATATACCTTAATTGACCTAAATTTGAAAAAGCATGTGATAAATCTAGTGGTCACAAGGTGGTAATAGACAATTAATCATTCTAGTTTTCCATAAATATGAAACTCTAAATCAAATCAAAATTTTTGGAGAAATATGTGTTTTTATATTTCTTCCTTTTTCCAACAAAGCTTTTCTTTTATCTAGTCAGGCATGCCTGATAATATTTTCCACCAAACTGTTAACATGCTATTAAAATATAATTTTTATAGTTGTATTAAGCACTGACGTTTCTCTAATAGCTTAATATGACCAAGATATAGTTGACTATAAAGAGAGATCCACAAATATATAATCAAAATTGATTGAACTAAGACACTAAATAATTTACTTTTTAAAATGATCATTCTTCAATACTCAGATTATCAGGTTATTAGATATAAGCAGCAGAATTTAAATAAATATGCTCTTCAGTTCTTCTGAATATAAATATACTAACCATTCTGATTTCATTCATTACATATTTTTCTTCTTTAATTAAAAAGCTAATATATCTGGAATTAGATATTTTACCAACATGTTACTGTGTTTGTTATCTAAATGACTTGGATAACACTTCATAACAGAAAGGATTACTTTTGGAATGGATAAAGTACATGAGGCCAAATAAGCTTTGAAGAGGATCAAGAGCAAAATCAATTTAAAATATTAGGTTGGTGAAAAAACAATTGCAGTTTTGGACTGTGAATTTTAAATCATTATAACTAGGCCTGAAAATATATTTGTTAATCAAAATAGGAGCCATTATAATCAACACATTTTTTCCAATGAGAAGTAAGTTTATTTCTGTAGCATAAACATCCATGCTTTGGGATTCAACAAATTATTGGTAAGCATTTTTTGCCTCCTGCTGATTGTGGAAGCATTTTCATGCAAAAATTGTTGAGATACTTGAAGTGGCAGTCAGTTGGTAGAGGTGAGGGGAATGTGGCAGACGAGCAAAACTTCATAGCTCAATTTGTTCAACTTTTGAAGTGTTAGTTGTGCAACATGCAACATGTAGTTGGGTGTTGTTGTGGAGAAGAGTTGGGCCACTGTGTTGACCAATGTCAGCTGTAGGCATTGCAGTTTTTGATGCATCTCGTTGATCAGTTGAGCATACTTCTCCAATGTAACTGTTTAACCAGGATTCAGAAGGCTGTAGTGGATTTGACGGGCAGCAGACCACCAAACAGTGACCATGAGATTTTTCTGGTGCAACTTTGGCTTTGAGAAATGCTTTGGAGCTTCCTCTGGAGCTAATCACTGAGCTGGTTGTCAGCAATTGTCATACAAAACCCACTTTTCATCACAAGTCACAATTTGATCTAGAAATAGTTCATTGTTCTTGCATAGAATACGAGAAGATGATGCTTCAAAACAATGATTTTTTTTTTTTTTTTGGTCAGCTCATGAGGCACATATTTACTGAACTTTTTCACCTTTCTATTTTGCTTCAAATGTCCTAAGACAATAGACTGGTCAATGTTGAATTTGGGGCAACTTTTTGTGTAGTTGTAAGAGAATCAGTTTCGATGAGCCTCTTACTGCGTTGTCAACTTCCAATGGCTAGGCACTGCACTCTTCATCTTCAAGGCTCTTGTCTCCTTTGCAAAACTTCTTGAACCACCACTGCATTATAGGTTTATTAGCAGTTCCTGGGCCAAATATGTCATTGATGTTGCAAGTTCTGTCTGCTACTTTACAACCCATTTTGAACTCAAATAAGAAAGTCACCCAAATTTGCTTTTTGTCTAGCATCATTTCCATAGTCTAAACTAAGTATAGAATACACAGCAAGTAATAAGTCATAAGCAAAAATCATAAAGGAAGAAATGTACATTAAAATGATGTATAATATAACCATATTCATTTAAAAATACATTCCAATATCAAACAGCAAATTTCATCAGTGCAAAACCACAATTACTGTTGCACCAACCTAAATATTCTGAGTAAGTTAGATTGGCACTTAAGAAACTTCTCTGGTTTTATCTGGTTTTACAGCTGAAGGAATTTACCCACCAGGAGAGTTCATAAGAACATTATTATTTGCTGGGAGCCGGCATATTGCATATTGAGTGAGGATCTGGAATAGCTCAACTGGAATTCTATCACTGCCGGGAGCCAGCGTGAGGCACTCCGCCCATGACAAAGGTCATGAGGAAGGAGGCTCGGCATATGCAAATGCGGGATCGAGCCTCAGGAGTCCCCCTGGAAATTCTCGAGCATCTACCCCCAAACCAGAGTCTGCCTACTTTCTGCTTTGTGCTTTCACCTACACCTCTGACTTTACGGGGGGCTGTCTCCCACTACCTCTCTCTGAAAAAAGAGTTAGCTTACAGCTCCAGTTAATAATTCTTGGATGTGACAGTGTTTCAACCTACAAACTCCTTTGGAAATCCTCTAGCCTGCCTGAATGGGTTTTTCCGGCCACATGTGATTGTTCAGAGCCTCCCAACTGTGAGAGGCAGGAGATGTTCTAAACTGCCTAAACACAGATTCCTTTGAGTAGTTAAAAGATTGATTAGAAATTGTATTGGTGAAGGGTTTTTCACTTGTTGGGCCAATGTTTGCTGCTAAGTCTCCATACTCCTTACCTACTGTGTCCTTGGCAGTGTATTGATTGATATAATGGGTGTATAGAAATGTAAAATGCAGCTTTGTCCAATGCTTTTTGGAAGGCTGGCGCCTGACTTTGGAATAATCACCTTTAGAGAAAGATAAGTTTCTTAAAATGTTAACAGGCCTCCTGGCCAGAAGATGATGTCTATCACCTGAACTTTTGCATATGATAAGTTTACAGGAAAAAAGCCTGGCTTGCTGCATGACTCTACCCCTTCCCCCATTATCCTCTATGCATAACTTAAGGTATAAAAACTACTTTGGAAAGTAAACTGCGGGCCTTGTTCACTGAAACTTGGTCTCCCCATGTCACTCTCTCTCCCAAATTCCAGCTGAGTGTCCATCTGGAGCGCGGATGTCCTCTGCGACCATTTATTTGCCTGGGCTTCTAAGACCCACTCGAGAAGGTGTCTAAGGTGGGGCACCTTCCGCTATTCGAGAGGGCGCCTGCGGCCTCCGTGGTCAGAGCTAACCTGGTGTCACGGGTTATATTGATTTTTCGCGTAAACCAAGCCACTCAGCTTCTTTTCTCCACTGAATTTTCCTACTGAGCTATCCTTATTTCAGCCGCTTTTCTCCACTGAATTTCCTCACTGAGCTATCCTTATTCTATTACTCTTTATATCTTTGATGAATAAATAATTAAATAAGTCGCCGACGCCGTCCCCGCTTCGAATACCCTGGATCAGCCGGGGCTGGACCCCGGCAATTATTAGTGCTTCCTTTACTATGAACTACTTCCTTTACTGTGAACCAGTTATACTTTATTGAAAATTTATGATCCACTCCAAAAAGGTCGCTCAAACTAATGCTCTCTTCTTGATTTGGGAATATTTTTGCAGAAATTTTAAAAACTTCTGTTTCTACTGAAAGGAGTTGAAAAGTATGATATGACTTTCCATTTTATTTAATAGCTGTGTCATTTAAAAGGAGACTAAAATACCATTCTCTAATGTGTTTTGTAGTATTACTCTATTTTTATATGGTCTGTTGCTTCACACTAGAATCTGCATCTTACAATAGCTTCTGCAAGGATTGGTCATGCACATTGAATTTATGCAATTATATCTGCCTTTCACAAATAGACAACACTAATTATCTAAAGGCATTATTATATAGATTTGAAAATTTTATGTCATTTTCAACTATTATGGTTAATTTTGCCATTTTACACTAATTTATAAGTATACCTGCTGCTAAGTTGCTTCAGCCGTGTCCGACTCTGTGTGACCCCATTGATGGCAGCCCACCTGGCTCCCCTGTCCCTAGGATTCTCCAGGCAAGAACACTGGAGTGGGTTGCCATTTCCTTCTCCAATGCATGAAAGTGAAAAGTGAAAGTGAAGTCACTCAGTCGTGTCTGACTCTTCGCGACCCCATGGACTGCAGCCCACCAGGCTCCTCCATCCATGGGATTTTCCAGGCAAGAGTACTGGAGTAGGGTGCCATCACCTTCTCCGATAAGTATACCTAGTTTTCCTCAATTGGCTTATTTTTAACCTTATTATTATTAGAATTAGCTATATATTAAAGTATGGGCTTCCCAGGTAGTGCCAGTGGTAAAGAATCTGCCTGCCAATGCAAGAGACACAAGAAATGCAGGTTGAAGCTCTGGGTCAGAAAGATTCCCTGGAGGAGGGTTTGGCAACCCACTCCAGTATTCTTTTGGAGAATCCCATGGACAGAGGAGCCTGCCAAGCTATAGTCCATGGGCTAACAAAGCTGGACATAACTAAAGCGACTGAGCATGAGCACTTAAGTATGTTACACTTTGGCAAGTTGGACCAATATATTTATAAAATAAACACAGCAGAACAGCAAAAACGCATTACTACTATTTTTGTATGTGTGTAAACTATAACAATGATTTTTAATTTTACAATTCATATTGTTCATTGATCTTTAAAACTATTACCTACAATTATCACTGGTATGACATATGCTTATTTCTGAACCAATTTTAGCATCATTACCTTCAAAGGGCATATGTAGAACCTTGCCAAAGAAAATAGAAAAGAAGTATCAAATAGCTTAGATGTTTTCTTTAAGAAATATATGCATCTTTATATGTCTTAAATTTACTTTTAAGTGAATCATGCATTTTAGATATTTTATCTAAAAAGTTAACCTTAAAATTTTATTTTTAATTAAAAAATTTAAGTAATAGATATTTGCCACAATATTTTACTCTACAGAAATAGAACATTTAATGCATTTATTTACCTTGAGAAAAGAGTAATTAATTGTTCCACAGTATTTGGTAACACACTCTCTACAGTAAATGTCTTACTCATCATTCACTCATCCATTCAAAATATACTTGAATGTTTTAGGCTAGGCATTTGCTGTTGGCCCCTCCAGATCCACACTGCACATTTTTTGGAAGATTTTTCTAATGTGGATAATTTTTAAAGTCTTTATTGAATTTATTCAAATATTGCTTCTATTTTATGTTTTGTTTTTTTGACCATAAGGCATGTGGGATCTTACCTCTCTGACCAGGATTTCATTTGAACCCCCTGCCTGGAAGGCAAAGTCTTAGCCTGGGACCACCAGGGAAGTCCCCACACTATACATTTTTAAACTCAGCTTCCTGGTTCATAAAGCTGACCTGTATGGACTACACATTTTCTCTGCTTTTGCTTGTGTTAAGTGAGTTGGTGCCCAAGCAGGCAATACCAGGGAGATTGTAGAATTAGGTCAGAGTGTTTCTACCCACCACTCCATGATGCTGCCTCATGTAGGTGTGCCCCTTGATGAAGGTATCCAACTCCACTCAAAAGAGGCTTCTTTGTATGACTTTGTCTACCTTATTCCCTTGGGTCTAGGAGTTGTGACAGGTCATTTATTACACAGCTACATGTCTCTTTGTAATGTCATTTGTACATACACTTGCTTGACTGCTACTAACTTTGGATGTCCCATAATTTTCCTGCTATGCCCAGATTAACATCATTATCTACTATTTACCCAATATGGTTCTTAGTAATATCAAGACAATTCTCTTTTATTAGTTTATTTATTCAGTAGTGATACATTTATTATTTATTTATTCATCCGTTCAAAATTTTAGATGGAACAGAGACCTTTCAATTTTTTTTCTTGCCTGTCTTTAAGTAAAATTATTTCTAAAGGACTCAACTTCTACCCTCTTCCCATACCACAGATCCCAAAATTCAAAATCCCAATCCACAAAAGCAAAACCGCAAAAAGATCCTGAATGCTGTGAATTTAAAGTGTGAGAAGGTATATTGTGACAGCACTCTCCTTTCCATTTGAGGAGAGATCATGTCTTTTGTGTATAAACTCAACAGAGAAATGCATCATGCCTTCTGCCGTTAAACACTATTCTATATTTCTGACTGGAAATGTGTGTTCTGGAAATGTATTCCATATAGCAATAGTTTTCTAATCATGGTCAGGAAGGAAGAAATTTTTCTCTATTGTTCTAGGTTCTTCTGACTGACTAAAAATTAAATTGACATGAGACATTTAACAGAAGAAAATAAAAACGAAGTTTAATAACATGTCTACTCAATATGGGTTTCCCTAGTGGTGCTAGTAGTAAAGAACTCTCCCACCAATGCAGGAAACATAAGATAATAGGGCTTGATCTCTGGATTGGGGAGGTCCCCTGGAGAAGGGTATGGCACCCCACTCCAGTATTCTTGCCTGGAGAATCCCATGGTCAGAGGAGCCCGGCGGGCTATAGTCCATGGGGTCGCAAAGAGTCAGACACATCTGAAGTGACATAGCAGGCACATACACGCCACACAATAGGATCCACGATAACTGAGTTACTTAGGAAAATGGCCAAAGTCCTCACCTTAAATATCATCTTCAGCTAACAAAGAATATGTCATGGGCTGTCAACCAAACAGAAAAATAAGGAAAAGACTTGATTTGGGGTCTTAGAAATTCCAATCTGGGAGGCGATGATTTGAGCAACAACTGGAATGTGTTCTGAGGGAAGTAGAAAATGAGAGGCTTTATAAAAACAATAGACAAAGACATTCCAGGGGTATTACATATGTTGTTTTACAGAACTACAGTTGGTACCAGCAGACATTCAGTTACTTGTCAGCAGCAGATTAGTTTACCAAATTTTGGTTTCTAGGGAGTGAAGAAAATGAGGTCTAGATGCGTTATAGATGCCTGGGACAAAATTTTCTACTGTATCCAAGGATAAGCATGTGTAAGTGCAACTTTCCTAAAGGTCCTCTGGCTCCACGTTGGAGTCTTTGACATAAATGACTCCACTTTATTGTTCACAGTCCATATTTTCCTCTTTTGATCCATATCTTTCCTTGATAATCAATTATCTTGTGATGTTAGCAATCATTAGTTAATATGTTTATAAAAATTCCCTTGGCATCAGGAAGACATGTTATTGGTATGCCATGTTCCATGATGGAGGGAAAGGGAATAAGAATCATAGTCATTAGGGAATAGCCCTCCCTGGTGGCTCAGATGGTAAAGAGTCTGCCTGCAATGCCAAAGACCTGAATTCAATCTCTGGGTCAGGAAGATACCCTGGAGAAGGAAGTGGCAAACCACTCCAGTATTCTTGCCTGAAAAATCCCATGGATGGAGGAGTTTGGCAGGCTACAGTCTATGGGTTCACAAAGAGTTGGACATGACTGAGTGTCAATACTTTCTTTTACTTTCAAAAGGAAATAGTCACATTTAAGCATTGAAGAGGTTTTCAGCAAGCAGGACTTAGGCATCTTCCCTACCTGAAATAATGGTAAATTCAGTCAATTTTTTTATTTATGATATGAATTGTAGGATGCATCTGGTTGAATAATTCAAGTCTCTGAGAAGCCATAAACTTACTATCCTGAGTAGCCGAGCAACAACAAGAAATAAAGTGCATATCAACTTAGAGAATATACAGACAGTTGTTAATATCACAAGAATCAATACCAATGCTATAAGCAAAGATTTTAGCCACTTTGAGAAAAAGCAATCTTTTAGTATTTCTCCAAGATAATATTGAATATTGAGTCATCCATAGAATTTATTTTCTTTTTTCATATAATTTATTAAATGCGTAACACTAGATAATACATCCAGATGAATCATCCATTTAATGATTCATCAGCATCAAACTAATACTCAGTATGTATCACAGTGCCTCAAAAGATCCCAAATGTATAAGAAATAACCCATGGAAATACAGACAAATTTTCTTGGGTTATGTTTATGACATATGACAACTTTGATATACTTTGTGAGGCATTTTAGGAGATGATTTCCAATAATATTGTTTTCCACATCAATCCATTTTATGTGTTCCAGTGAGCCACTGTATATATTCCAGGATAATTTTTTTTATAAATATATGTATATATTGCAGGATAAATTTTTATAAATAATCAGGGATAATATGTCTATCATTTGTTCCTAATCAAAGCTTTCTCTTAAGGTCACGCACACAAACATTTTGATCCATTCTGGGTTTTTTTTTGTTTTTTTTTTTCCTCCCCAATCGGGAAGCTGACATCCTTCTAATATTTTAGTAGTTAACTCAGATGCTGAATTAATGGGTAGATAAGGCCATTCTAGTAAAAATTTAGACTTTAAGAGAGCTTCTATTTTATTTTTTTTTTTTATTTTTTTATTTTTTTAAATTTTATTTTCTTTTTAAACTTTACATAACTGAGAGCTTCTATTTTAGCAGCAATGTCAGCAGAATTATTTCCTTTGCTTTCTTCTATCCATTGTCTGTTTCTGAGTACCCATGAATTTTCATTATTGCCAAAGATTTAGGCTTTTGCATGAAATCTAAGAATCCTAGCACATAAGAACTGTTTCTGGTTTTTTGTCTTGATGAAGTAAAAAACCCTCAGTGTTTTCGAAAGCATAGCAAAATTAAGACCAGCACCAAAAGTGCACCTACTGTCAGTGTGCATATATATAGGAAGTTTTATCTTTTACTAAAAAGCAGTTCTTTGTAAGTGCAAAGAGGTCTAGCCATTGATCAGGGCTTCTGACATGGTGTTAACCTCAATGATTTTTGTTAAAGATAATATAGCATAGACAGTTTGGTAGTAACTGGACTCATTTGTCAAATAAGATCCATCAGTCAACCAGCTCAGATCAGGTGTTTTCAAGAGGCACGTTCTGCAATCAATTTGTGGAATTAGGAGTTGGTTAGTCAGTATTAAACAGGCATGGGTGGCTTTATTGGTTGGGGGAGCAGAGTTCAGGGTATTGCAGTGGCACATAGAAATGTCAGAGGAAGACAGTAGAAGAATTTTGTAGATTAGTCTGCTGTTAGAAAGAGGCTGAGTATGATAAGAATTAAGCATGGCTTCCATAGAATAAGGCACAAAAATGGGTCAGTGTAGACCCCATTACAACTTAGTTCACATGCTGTAATTAATTGGCAGTGGCTGCATTGACTATCTTGCAAGGAGGAAGATCTTTGGCTATCAAGTTTAGTTATTGGCTATAATATCCTTTTCATCTACAGTGGTCCCTGTGACACTGAGTAAGTAGCCTGAGGGTATTTCTTACTTTTTCATGGGCAAAAACAAAAAAAAGCAGTTTATAATTAGGCTGGTGGGTCATGAAGCCTATCTTTAATAAGAGTAAAAGCTATTGAGTTTCTTTACTTCAAACAAGAGGTTTAGTCCGATCAACTTTAAGAGAGTATGACCAAGACAAGAAAATTTGGGGCCCAGTTTCTATAGTTTCCCATAAGTTCTAAAAAGCTGTCAAGTTGTCTTTTTAATGTATTCTTCAATTATGAGTTTAACTCTTTGAATGGCCTCTGCATTCAGTGATTATAAGGGGAATATTTTCAGAGGCCTTCTTCTGCCAACCTGAATCCTTATGGGTGGTAGACAGTGAGTGCAACTGATACCAGTAGTGTTCTTAGACCAAACTGAGCCTGGGATGGTATGTAAAAGAGGATTAAAATCAGCCATAGAGACTGAGAAAACTGGAATGGCCATAGATGAATCTCATGGAGAATTGTAAGAGTCAAGGTATCCCTCAAGATATAAAATGCTTCCTCCTCTTGGGAAAAGGAATATGGGCTTTATGAACCTCTAGAAATTTTCTCCCTAATAGTAGATCTGGAACAGTAGGGGACTAGGAGGAATAGATGAAGCCTTTGAATAAATTCTAATTAAAAACGGACTGGAAAAGACTTTAAAAAGCATTCATAGTTTGGTTAGATACTCCCATAATTTGTACAGTTCTGATAATTTGTGGAAGGGGAACAGAGAGGCTGGTGGGGCTAAGAACTAATAGTGAAGTGAAGTCGCTCAGTCATGTCCAATTCTTTGCGACCCCCTGGCAGTAGCCTGCACCAGGCTCTTCCATCCATGGGATTTTCTAGGCAAGAGTACTGGAGTGGGTTGCCATTTCCTTCTCCAGGGAATCTTCCTGACCCAGGGATTGAACCCAGGTCTCCCGCGTTTTAGACAGATGCTTTACCGTCTGAGCCACCAGTGAAGTCATAAGAAGAAGAACTGATAAGGTGACCCTATATCTATTAGGGCCTCAGTAACTTTGTTCCCAATAGTTAATTTCTCTCAAATAGTTAGGAGCATGGGAAAGATTCCCCTTTTGTCCTTGAAGCAGCCCCTCTCTTGAAACCAGTCAGATTAGAACTTGTGAGAATGGCTTTTATTTTTAGGCTGTTGATTTTCCAGTAGTTGTTTAAGTCTAAAACAGTCCTTTTCCAGTGGCCAAACTTTTTACAGTAATTACAGGCCCCTTTGGCTTGTCATTTATCTTGGGTTCTGTGTGGGTTTGATTTAGCAGAAAGTTGTTGTAGTTGTAAGTGCATTATTTGGATTGCTTGAATCTGATCATTGAAAGATTGTTCAGCTTTCTTTCTGGATCTTTTTTTAATAACTCAGAAGAATAGTTCATTATAGTTCACAAAATTGTGAAGTTGTATTGTGGCACAATTAAGTTGTAATTTTCCAATAGGTTGTCTAAGTTCTTCCTATAAACCTTCAACAAGGCCAAGAATAAAGTGCTGAGGTTCATTATTAATGTTATCTATGCCACAATATTGTTTAAAGACTTTCTCAAATGTATCATAATAATCAAAGATGGATTCATCAATTCTTTGAACACACTTTGGATTCTTTTTTCCCAGGCAATAGATTGAGCAAAAGCCACAAGTATTTTATCATAAGGCCATTTTGCCAATTTAGAGACTTCACACTTGGCACTATGTCCCTTACAGGCAAAATCTTTCACTGGGATATTCCAATCTGCTAATGTCATCCATTTTTAGTGAGACCATCCCTGACTAACAAGTAAATAAGCTGGTAAAGATAAGAAAATCCTGGCTCATAAGTCTGAACTGTAAGAAGAAATTCCTGTAGAAAACCAATGGGGTCTTCCTTATGAATTGGAAAATCCTTAATAATTGCATGGAGTTCAGCTTTAGTTCAGAGGTGTAGGAAGAATGTTAGCGATTCTGACAGGACCTTTGCCTGGCTTCACTTTAAAAGGGGTACAAGGGCAGGAGAGTCTAGAGGGGCTTTGAAATCATCTGGATAGTAGTTAGGAAAGGACCTTTGGCAAGGAAAGGGTAGAGATGGAGAGGGAAACAGGCAGGCAAGGAAAGGGCTAAAGGAGCAGGGCAGTTGTGACAATGGCAAGAATAGAAACTAGAGAAGAGTGAATGTCAGGAAAACATTCAGTAATATTTTCAAGTTTAGTCAGTCTCTAGGGCAATTCAGAAATAGCCTTAGATAATTTGGATTTAGTATCCTGGAGGGAAGTAGTTTTGGAATTGTTAACTCATTTTGAGGGCTCAAAATGCCAATTGAAATAAGCTTACCATTTGGGTTGTTTTGCATTACATTCTTTTGTTAATTGAGTATGCAGATATACTTAATTTAAGATTTTCAAAGGATCCCCAAGCCTGACAATTTAGTTTTAAATCATTCTGGATAATCATAGTCCAAGGAGACACATATTTGCACAAGGAGAGCCCATACATAGTTTGCATACATAAAACCAGCAGAAGTTCCAGAAGGAGGCTCCTCTGTAGCCTTCCCTTAATTTGTGAACTTCCCATTATTTCAAGAGTAATTATTCCTCAGAAGAAAATGAGAAATAGGAACACATGTACACTCGTGGCAGATGCATGTTGATGTATGGCAAAACCAATATAATATTGTAAAGTAAAAAAAAAAAAAAAGGAAAATGAGAAATAACCTCCCAAGAACAGAAGTCAGTAGCAACATAGGATACTCAAATAAATATAAAACTTCTATAAAGCTTTGAGGAATGAGTTTAAAGGGACTCACCACCACTCTCCAGGACCATCAAAAGAGACGAGAGAGCATGATGGACTCTTGTAGGCGCCTCTCTTAAATTCATGGTGGTACCAAAGAAAGGAACAGGTCATTCTGTATCCCACTTCTGACACCTCATCATTTAAAAAAAAGCAAAAGTCTGCAAATAAAAATCGTGTATTTGGGGTCTTAGGTATTTCAGTTTGGAAAGTACTGAATCAAGAAACAGCTCAAGTGTGCTCTGAAGGAGTAGAGAATGACAGGTTTATAAAGATAACAAAAATAATTTACATAGGTTGTTTTATAGAACTGCAATTGGTGCTGACAGGCATTCAGTTACTTGTTGGCAACAGATTGATTGCTAAACTATGGTTTCTAGGGGGTAAAGAAAATGAGTTAAAAGTGGCCCATGGATGCTTAGGTCAAAAGTTTATATTGCATCTAGGAATAGACATGTGTAAGTTCCACTTTCCTGATGGCCTCCTGGCTTCATCTTAGATCTTTTGATGTGACTGACTCCATTTTATTGTTCATGGTCCACAAAGTAGTGGTTTGAGACTTCAAAGAGGAGGAAGATACTTCACACAGAGATATGAAAGCATATGATTGGTAAACAAAGTTTTTCAGGGCCAGGCAGAGACAATGAGATAGAGTGGACTCTGACCTCTAGGCTCAGCTTGGTTTTCCCCACCATACTCAGCCAATATTCCTTGTATATGTACCTGGTGATAGCTCTACTCTTGGAATAAGCCTTTTATCTAAGCTCTTTCCCTGGAAAAGGAAATGGCAATCCACTCCAGTACTCTTGCCTGGAAAACCCGATGGACGGAGGAGCCTGGTAGGCTACAGTCCATGAGGTCCCAAAGAGTCGGACACAACTGAGCGATTTCACTTCACTCATTTCACTTCTAAGCTCTTTAGACAGCTAAGTGGGAGGTAAGAAGAAAGACTTCTTGAGACTTCTATTTCTTAAAATTAATCAATGTAAATCAATCCTCTTGCCAAAGAGACACATTTAAGGGTGGCAAATTTTGCTTCCCTACATGGTCAAATAGGATTAATCAACAATGGAGATTTTTAAAGAGATTTTTATGTTTATGTGTCTTGTCCATAATTATGGAAAACATACACACCAAAAAGAATATCATTTTTCAATAATTGTTAAAGAACTTATGGCTCCATCTCATTGTATGTAAAAGTTACTGTTATATGATATTTATAGAAGCAATTAAAGAATACTTTTTGGATTAAGAAACATTAAAGGCATTTTAAATCATTTAAATGTTAAAGAACAAAATATTTTAAAATTTGGATATACAAATCTACAGATTTTTGCTATTTTATGAAACATTCTTCAAGTTTAAGATAAGGAATTGATTTTAATTTTTTTTCTTTCAATTTTGTAGCCATATAATTGGCTCAGATTGTAAAGAATCTTCCTGCAATCGAACCTGGGTTCAATCCCTGGGTTGGGACGATCCCCTGTAGAAGGGAAAGGCTACCCACTCCAGTATTCTGGCCTGGAGAATTCCACGGACTCTATAGTTCACAGGGTCGCAAGGAGTCAGACACAACTGAGCGACTTTCAGTAATTCCCATATAGCACTCTGAGGATTTACTCTCTTAACTACTTATATATATATAACATCAAACAGTGTTGATTATAAAACTTATGCTGTACATTACATCTGTACACACCTATCTATCTTATAACTAGAAGTTTTTATCTTTGAATTACACAAAACGCCATATTTTAAAAAGGTGATTTTCACAAAGTTCTTTTTTTTTTATGAAAAAAGCATGCATTTTTAATTTATTTCATGGGACATTGTATATTTGCCTGTTACAAAAATATGATACCTGAGAAAAATTGAGTCATTACTTTTTATATATTTTTCTGCTTTGCAACTTTTGACCTTCATACTCACCTTGTGCTCTTCATTCAGTGTTAGCTTTCTCTACTGGAAAGTGAAAGTGAAAGTCACTCAGTCATGTCTGATTCTTGGTGCCCCATGGACTATACAGTCCATGGAATTCTCCAGGCCAGAATAATGGACTGAGTAGCCGTTCCCTTCTCCAGGGGATCTTCCCATCCCAGGGATTGAACCCAGGTCTCCTGCATTGCAGGCAGATTCCTTACCAGCTGAGTCACCAGGGAAGCCCAAGAATACTGGAGTGGGTAGCCTATGCTTTTTCCAGCAGATCTTCCTGACCCAGGAATTGAACCAGGATCTCCTGAATTGCAGGTGGATTTTTTATTAGCTGAGCTACCTTCTCTATTGGAGTAACTACTAATCAATCTCCCCACAAAAATGCCCATTTGCTACTAAGAGGTCAGGCAAGATGGAAATCCAGAGATGACCACTGGATTGGCAAAATAGTCCACAGTGAACTCTCTATAAGTAGATATGAAAAAAGACAAAAGCAGCAATGAAGTTGCTTAAAATATTCAAGGACACATATACAAGATTTTCTGTAGAAAAGCTCATGTATTTTTTTCAATATAACAAAGTGGGAAAAAAGCAAAGAATAGAGACAGTTCTAGATTAAAGCATACATAAGAGACATACTGCATAGAAATGTGAACATTGATTCTGATTTGAATAAGCTATAAAAAAAGTCATTTTTGAGGTAATGGGAGAAATTTGGAAAGGAAAATGATATTAGATGATACAAAGCAGTTAATTTTAGTATCATTAGTCATGGTAAGGGCATTACAGTGGTACCAGCAGAACTCCATACCTTTACAAGATGCTTATAGAAATATATGAGTTAAAAAGATATAAAGTCAGGGATTATCTTTAATATATCTCAGAAAACTTGTGAATAGATGGATCAGTGTTAAAATATCTTCATAATGATTGAATCTGTGTAAAGGATCTACAGAAATGTATTCTTTCTTTATTATATATATTTAATTTTTTTCCAATAAAACTTAGTTTGGAAATATTTTTAAAAGAAATAATTTGTGCTCTATCTCCACAATATGGTAGGACTATACACCATGACTATCCTAATGCTAAAAAAATACTTAAAACACTAGAAAATCAAAAGGAGAAAACCAACTTGCAATTGCATCAATGAGCTGGCAAGAAAACAAGAAATACTGAGACCAAAAACTAATTTAAAGCAAGAAAGAAGAGAAGTAAATGGCATTTTATTGGAACCAGCTTCTTGCCCTGAAGGCATTATAAAACAAAACCTCAGTAAATTGAGCTCTGTTTTTTTATATATTTGTGGAACTGGCTCAAGGTGATAAGCCTTTTAGTGGAACTTCTGAATACAGTTGTGAATTCAAATGACTATAACTTCAGTATAAAAGTGTTCTAAGTACAAGGCCACTTTCTCTCACCCCATCCTGTGCTAGGTCAAGAAAACATATCTACTTCAAAAATGAAGAACTAGGTGGAAAGAAAAAAAAACCTTTCCTGAGAATTAATAATGATGCTCTAGTTTTAGCAGTCCTACATTCTGAATTCAGTTGATCTGTTTGGTATAAAAGAAACCTAAAGTAAGCACAAATCACCCTGAAGGAACTCTACATGCCCAGAAGAATTCTCTCCATGGGTAAAGTTCCATGGAGAATGAGCTGATGGTTAAAAATCACAAAACATACAAGGAAATAAGATGAGAGAGATGGTACAATCAACAGAACATTGTGTTTAGTCACTCAGTAGTGTCCAACCCTTTATGACCCCATGGACTGTAGCTCCCCAAGCTCCTCCGTTCAGGGAATTTTCCAGGCAAGAATACTGGAGTGGGTTGCCATTTACTTCTCCAAACAGAACATTGGATCAGACCAAAAAAAAAAAAAAAAAAAAAGCAAGCCCACAATTTAATTTTAAAAACTGAATATACATTCAATATTTTTACCATTGATAAGGAACAAGAAAGAATAATAAGAATACAAATAAATTGCAGTTAAATATTACATGAGGCTCTGACATCGCTTGACTGATGCAGTGAACTACTTCTCAGAATTCAATCTTTGTAGAGTCATCTCCCATGTTCACTCAGGACTTGATGATTTTTCCTGTTTTGGTCATAGAGAAATTAGCAAGCATGTGCAGGCATGTGTATATTATCAAGTGCTATATGATAAGCACTTACACATTGGGTGTATTCTCTAGAAATATTCCTCTTTAGGAATCAGTCTTCATGCTGCAAAAAGGCTTAGGAAATACTACTGGATTATGAGAGCCAGTCGAGTCTAGGACCATTGTGGATATTCTGGGACCAATTAAAGCATCTAACTGAGGGCCACCATGTAGATGACCTCAGCTAAGTGACACAGAATCATACAATAAGTTAATATGATTTTAAAGCAGTATGAGGCAAACTTTCTCTAAAGGACAGATAATAAATATTGTAGGTTTTGTGGGTCATACTCTCTGTCCTAACTACTCATTTGTGTCTTGCAACACACAAGCAATCATAGACAATATTAAAAAAATAAAGGCTGTTTCCTAATAAAACTTTATTAATAGAGACAGGACTTCTAATTTTATATAATTTTCACATCACAAAATATGTCATATAATCATTTAAGAATATAAACACCCTTTTTAGTTCACTGTTGTACCAAAACAGGTATATACATAATTTGACCTTCAGACTGTAGTTTTCTAACCCCTGTTATAACAACTAAATTTTACATCAGTCTGTTACACATCAATACATAACAAACAAAAATTGTTAGTGGAAATTGGGTGATGCTATAAAGTACTTTGCTTGTTACATCTCAGGTCTTTAAGTCTTTGTTCTAATATTGCTTCCATTTGCACTTTTATTCCATTTTCAAAATGTGGGTCATGATTTAACCTTCTTTCATAAGTTATAAACCAAATTTAATTAAATAATATCTGTCAAGTAATGGGGACAAAACAAATAAGATTATTTTCCCTAGTACTTGCAAGTTGTAATTCCATGTTCATGTGGAATATTTTATGTAAGAAAAGGTTGGTAGGTTTATAAAGACACGATCTTTCAGACTAGTACAAAAATCAGCAGTTGAAAGTTTTATTATTATGTCCAATCAAATCTACTATCTTCCTATTTTCCTAAAAAAGCTATCTCTAGCCACATGTTGCTCAGGTTGATTCAATTTTCAGGCTTAGTTAGCATTTTCTTGGCTTAGTCTGAGCTACAGACTTAGGCTTAGACAGATAATGTGTCATACCATTGGTAGTAGCCAGTAAAATTCAACTTTCGTACTCTAACCTTAATATTAATAGTTGAACAGATAATTTTGTAGAAATAACCAGTTATTTGTATATAACTGAACAGTAATAAAACAGTTCTGTTAGAACTATCTAGCTCATATTTTACTAATACAATAATTTTATTTCCATTTTAAGACAGTGATTTGATTTTAAAATATATCTAGAATCCGTTTGTTGAGACAGACCTCATGATAACATTGTGTCATTCATATCTTAGCATAACTAAAGATTTTTTGTTTGCTGGTGTCTAACCTACATACATTTGAACCCCTTACTAAAGAGTCTTTATTGTGAAGTTATATTTATCAGTTAATAAAATGGATGCAGTTTGTTTTTATTGAATTTAAACTTGCCTTTTAGTATAAATTGTAAAGAAGCATGCTTCAGTTGAAGAGAATAGTTCTTTTTCTATATTAAGGTGTTTCCTTAAACAATTGCAATGCAAAGGTTTTGTAACAAGTGAAAAAGAAAGGTTAAACTTATCCATAATATTACTTTTAGATTTGTTGTTAAATATAAGTTAGATGGTAAAGAGTCTGCCTGCAATGCAGGAGACCTAGATTCAATCCTTGGTTGGGAAGATCCCTTGAAGAAGGAAATGGCAAACCACTCCAGTATTCTTGCCTGGAGAATTCCACAGACAGAGGAACCTGGTGAGCGACTTTTACTTTCATGTATGTCAATAAAACGTGGGTTTATTGTTTCCATATATTCTTTTCTCCATGAATTTTGATTTCCCTACACGTTTGCTTCATTTTTCTCACCAACCCCATTTGCACCCCAGATCGACTTCTTTCCATTACTTTTATTTTGTCTTAAAATGTCTTTATTTTGCTAGTGTTCTTGAAAATAACTTATTTGGGTACATAATTCTAAGCTGATAATGTTTGTTTGTTTGTTGTTTGTTTTTCCCTTAACAATCCAAAGGTAATATTACACTGTCTTTTGCATACCATTGAGAAGTAGGCTGGCTCTTCTGAAGATACTAATTTTTCATTGTGCCTGTTATTTGTCTCTTCTTTTTTGTCTTTTCCATTTTTCAGTTAGACTAGACTTTTTCTGGTTGTGAGATACCTTTTTAGTTTCTTTTATTGCAGTGTTGTTAATTTACAATATTGTATCAGTTTCAAGTGTACAGCAAAGTGATTCAATTAATACAATATATATATTTTTCACATTCTTTTCCATTATAGGTTATTACAGGATATTGAGAATAATTCCTTGTGCTATACAGTAGGTCCTTGTTGTTTATCTATTTTGTATATAGTAGTGTGTGTATGTTAATCTGAAACTGCTAATTTATATCTTTGTCCATACCCTTTGGTAACTGTAAGTTCTTTTTCTATGTCTGTAAGTCTATTTCTGTTTTCTAAGTTGATTCATGTATGTTTAGATTCCACATATAAACAATATCATATGATATTTGTCTTTCTCTGTCTGACTTATTTCACTCTAATATGATAATCTGTGGATCCAGTCATGTTGCTACAAATGGCATTATTTCATTCTTTTTATGGCTGAATGATATTCCATTGTATGGATTTACCACAACTTCTTTATCTATCTGTTGTTGGACATTTAGATTGCTTCCATGTCTTGGTTGTTAAAAATAGTGCTGCTATGAAAACTGGAGTGTGTGTATCTTTTTGACTTAGAATTCTATCTGGATCTATGTCTAGGTTGGGAAGATTCCCTGGAGAAGGGAATGACTACCTACTCCAGTAGAATTGCCTGGAGAATTCCATGGACAGAGAAAGTGGTCAGGCTACAGTCCATGGGGTCCCAGATTCAGACATGACTGAACTAATTTCACTTTCACATTCATTTCATGCCAAGTGCTAGACATCAGGATCATATGGTAAGTTTTTAGTTTTTTGAAGAATCCTCCACACTCTTTTCCATAATGGCTGCATTTACATTCCTACAAACAGAATAGGAGTGTATTATTTTCTGCACACCCTCTCCAACATTTGTAGGCTTTTTAATGAGGCTTCCCTAGTTTTTCTGACAGTAAAGAGTCTGCCTGCAATTCAAGGGAGCTGAGTTTGAACCCTAGGTTGGGAGGATCCCCTGAAGACATTGTAATGATGGTCATTCTGATTGATATGAGGTAATACATCACTACAGTTATGATTGACATTTCTCTAATAGTGATATTGAGAATATTTTCATGTTCTTGTTAGCCATATGTATGTCTTCTTTGGAGAAATATCTATTTAGGTCTGCTGTCATTTTTTGAAAGGCTTGTTTGCTTTCTTGATATTTAGCTGTCTAAGCTGTTTGTATATTTTGGAAATTAACCCTTGTTGGTAGCTTCATTTGCAAATATATTCACCAATTCTAGTAAGTTGTATTTTAGTTTTCTTTATGGTTTCCTTTGTGAACCATGAACTTCCAGGTGTTCAAGCTGGTTTTAGAAAAGGCAGAGGAACCAGAGATCAAATTGACAACCTTCACTGGATCATTGAAAAAGCAAGAGAGTTCCAGAAAAACATCTCTTTCTGCCTTATTGACTATGCCAAAGCCTTTGACTGTGTGAATCACAATAAACTGTGGAGACTTCTGAAATGGAAATACAAGACCACCTGACCTGCCTCTTGAGAAACCTATATGCAGGTCAGGAAGCAACAGTTAGAACTGGACATGGAACAACAGAATGGTTCCAAATAGGAAAAGGAGTACGTCAAGGCTGTATATTGTCACCCTGTTTATTTAACTTATATGCAGAGTACATCATGAAAAACTCTGGACTGGAAGAAACACAAGTTGGAATCAAGATTGCCAGGAGAAATATCAATAACCTCAGATATGCAGATGACACCACCCTTATGGCAGAAAGTGAAGAGGAACTAAAAGGCCTCTTGATGAAGGTGAAAGTGGAGAGTAAAAAAGTTGGCTTAAAGCTCAACATTCAAGAAAATGTTCATTCAAGAAAATGAAGACCATGGTCCGGTCCCATCACTTCATGGGAAATAGATGGGGAAACAGTGGAAACAGTGTCAGACTTTATCTTTCTGTGCTCCAAAATCGCTGCAGATGGTGATTGCAGCCATGAAATTAAAAGACACTTACTCCTTGGAAGGAAGGTTATGACCAACCTATATAGCATATTCAAAAGCAGAGACATTATTTTGCCAACAAAGGTTCGTCTAGTCAAGGCTATGGTTTTTCCTGTGGTCATGTATGGATGTGAGAGTTGGACTGTGAAGAAGGCTGAGCGCTGAAGAATTGATGCTTTTGAATTGTGGTGTTGGAGAAGACTCTTGAGAGTCCCTTGGACTGCAAGGAGATCCAACCAGTCCATTCTGAAGGATTTCTTTGGAAGGAATGATGCTGAAGCTGAAACTCCAATACTTTGGCCACCTCATGCGAAGTTAACTCATTGGAAAAGACTCTGATGCTGGGAGGGATTGGGGGCAGGAGGTGAAGGGGACAACAGAGGATGAGATGGCTGGATGGCATCACCAACTCGATGGACATGAGTTTGAGTAAAGTCCGGGAGTTGGTGATGGACAGGGAGGCCTGGCGTGCTGCGATTCATGGGGTCTCAAAGAGTCGGATACAACTGAGCAACTGAACTGAATTTGTTGTGCAAAAGCTTTTAAGTTTGATCAGGTCTAATTTGTCTATTTTTGTTTTTCTTTCCATTTATCTAGGAGATGGATCAAAAGAAAATTCCTGCAATGTATATTAAAGAGTGTTCTGCCTATTTTCCTCTAGAAGTTTTATAGTATCCAGTCTTACATTCAGGTCTTTAATCCATTTTAGTTTATATTTGTGTTAGAAAATGTTCTGATTTCATTCTTTACATGTAGCTGTCCAGTTTTTCAACACCAGTTAGTGAAGAGACAGTCATTTCATGACAATTACTCTGACTCTAACACAAGAAGAGATAATAAAATTACTGGCAGCTTCCCTGGTGGCTCAGAAGTTAAAGCCTCTGCCTACAATGTGGGAGACCCAGGTTTGATCCCTGAATCGGGAAGATCCCCTGGAGAAGGAAATG
Organism: Bubalus kerabau; assembly: GCF_029407905.1. NCBI lineage: Eukaryota > Metazoa > Chordata > Mammalia > Artiodactyla > Bovidae > Bubalus > Bubalus kerabau. Next base: position 55,063,943 of record NC_073641.1, read on the forward strand.
GCAACCCACTCCAGTATTCTTGACTGGAGAATCCCATGGAGGGAGGAGCCTGGTAGGCTACAGTCCACGGGGTTGCAAAGAGTCAGACACGACTGAGTGACTTCACTTGCACTTCACTTCACTGTTAACTGCTCCCACTTAAGCAAAATCCAGAAACATGTACAAAATAATTACTTCTATTGATTTGCATTGCACTTTCTAATCTACAGATCTTCACATTAGAGTGAGTACCTTGGCTTGGTCAATCTATTTAATCCAACGTTTCCCTCTGATTTCTAAATAAGTAGAGATTTTTATGCTAGACACTCTTTCTCAGAGGACAGTTTTTATTTTATTTTTTTGTAGAAAATCTATTTATTCCTGTTGAACTCTATCCTCCCCCTCTCTTATTGGTCCTGAAACATTTTCAATTCTTTAGTATCCCTTAGCCTCCTGACCTGGTCTTTATTTGTCAGAACTTTGTGTATATTACTGGTTACTTTATGCCATCTATGTTCACATTTAAAACCAGTAGTAAACTAGTGGTGAAGAGGGAAAGGGAAAACATCAAAAAAAAAACCAAAAAATGCCCTAGTGCCAAGTCACTGTAACACAATCAAAATGTTTACATCATCAAGATTGATTTATTCTTAGCATATTTTCCATGAAAGATGTTCCTATGAGTTTATCTGCTTTGAACTGCAACACCAGAAGTTTTTGCTCATCTGTTATTTAGTCCTAAGTCAACCTTAGGCCCTAGGTCAGGGAATGACTCCCTGTGCAATTTTAAGAGTGGGAAGGGAAACAATCAGCTATAATAATTAAATTCATGTAATGTGTTGTTTTACTGCAAGGTTCAATGTATTATGTGGCTAATCTGAAATGCAATATTTATAGAGACAAATTAGCATGCAGATTTTCAAAACTGATTAGACTCCAAATCCATTTAAAAATATTTTTGGCATTACTTCCATAAGAGATTTTACTGGGAAAATTTTCACTTATTTAGTAACTCGCATTTTCTTTTTACAGTGGTTACTTTTATATCAAAATCAGGACTATTTTATTATTTCTCTGCCCTAGTCTCCTTCTTAATAGGGATACTGCCAAATATCTGTAAAGATACTTTTTATCAACATCCCCATTCTATCTATTCTAATCCTCTTCTCTTGTACATTGCATAATTCTTAAGTTTTACAATATTCAAATTAACCATAATTATAAACAGTTACACAATCTTACACAACATTTAACACATATATATGAAAAAGGGAAAATCAGCAAAATCCTCCTTAAAGAAATTGACTACATGGACAAAGTACTTTTTAATTGTATAAGATGTTGAATTTTATTTAACTGATTTTAGCCACATCACATATTCAGCATTAACAAAGCAAATGATCTGAGATAAAAAATAGCTATACTCAACAGAAATAGACATTAAAATGATATTCATCATCAGATTCTTCATAGGTCATTCATATCCCAGTGGATATGATAATAACAGGGAAATCATGTTTAAATTCTTCAGGGTTAAGAGTCTATTCACATGCTTATTCAGTGAATAGGTTTATTGGCATTTGGAGTTTCTATACTCATATTTTTCCACGTGAAAAAAGTGAAAGTGTTACTCTCTCAATTGTGTCCATATCTTTGCGACCCCCTGGACTGTAGCCTGGCAAGCTTCTCTGTCCATGGAATTCTGCAGGCAAGAATACTGAAGTGGATTGCCATTTCCTTCTCCAGGGGATCTTCCCAACCCTGGGATCAAACCTGGGTCTCCTACATTGCAGGCAGATTCTTTACTGACTGAGCCACCAGGAAAGCCCATTTTTTCAACATACTCCACCCTAAACTTAAATTTTATTACTTGGTTTTTTAAGAGGTGATATTTAAATTAACATATTTTATGACATCTATTGTAGGAATTTTTAAAAATATAAAATAAAACTATTAGTCACTCAGTTGTGTCTGCCTTCACGATTCCATGGACTATTGCTCTCCAGGCTCCTGTGTACATGGAATTCTCCAGGCAAAAATACTGGAGTGGGTAGCCATTCCCTTCTTCAGGGCATCTTCCCAACCCAGGGATCAAACACGAGTCTCCTGCATTGTAGGCAGGCTCTTTACCATCTGAGCCACCAGAGAAGCCCTATGGTAATTTAAAAGAAGAATGAAATATCAACTTTAACAAAAAACCAAATCAAAATTAATACATATATGTCAGTGTAACATAAACTTTTCTTTAGAAGATAAGTGAAATGTAAATACTTTATTCTTTGCATCATTTTTATTATAGAAACATGAGATATTTTTTACAACTCCAGAAGAATATTAATTATGATTAAAGTTATCATTTTATTTAGAACTTTATATAGAGCAAATGGCGGGAATACTTGGGTAAGAAATAAGTGGTAGAACGAACAATGCAATATCTGTGTGTTGTTTGTAGAACAGCAGGCAGACCATGATGACTGGATGGAATGAGCTGAAAGTAAAGGCAGGGAAACAGGCTCAAGTTAGAGCGTTAATGAGGCCATATCATGTAAGGCTTTGGAAAACATAAGGACTATGGCATTCAGCATGAGGGAGAAGGGAAACTAAAGTGAAATTTTAGAGGTTTGACTAAATCCTAACAGGATCACTCGAGGAAAAGAAAAAAAAAAAAAAAAACTAGACTAGGATAAAAGTTGAATCAGGGAGAGTTTTTTAGGGGTTGTTGCATTATTAAAGGAGAAAGCTATAGAGGCTTAGATGGGGTGGTGAAAATAAAGTAGTTAGTTGTGATCAACTAAAGATATATTTTCAAGATAGACTCAACAAAATTTTCAGATAGATTAAATGGTACTAAGGTTTGTGTTTTGTTTCCAAAAGCAATTGGAAAGGAGTAACAAGATGAGATGTAGTTTCTGGGCAGAATGTCAGGTTGTTGGATAAGAAAATAGAATGTCATGCCTTGATATTCATCTATATAAAAAGTCACCAATTGTTGCTAAAATATTGGTAGATTATTAAAATGTAAAAGGTAGGAATGTGATTGAAGGATATGGAAAGAAATAATTTACATAAGACGAGAAGGATTTGACATTCTATGTTCATTAATTAATAAAACAAATATTTATGAACATGTATTAAATAAGAGTCATTGTTCTAGGCATGATTGGTAGAACATTCAATCATAGAAAGAAAATAAATTCTCTCCAAAAACAAAAGTACTAACAACAGTGATTGTGATTCATGGTAAATTTGCTGGTCTATTCTTGGAAGAGCAAGGAGAGAATAAAACGGTGATAATAATCTCTGTTTTTATGTATTTCATGTTTAGAAGGTGTAGGGGTGTCTATGTGTGTGTATGTTTAAAGCATCATATGGCATGCAGTGTGGAAACAATTATGATCTGAATTGTGCCACCTCCCCCCTATATTCAAACATCAATTGTGCCTCCTCCCACTATATTCCTACATCATATGTTAAATGCCCTACCTCCAATGTGACTGTATTTGAAGAAAGGACCTTTACATTTGTGTGTGTGTGTGTGTGTGTGTGTGTGTGTGTGTGTGTGTGTGTTAATCACTCAGTCATGTCTGATTCTTTGTGACTGTATGGACTGTAGCCGGCCAGGCTCCTTTGTCCATGGGATTCTCTAGGCAAGAGTACTGGAGTTTGTTGCCTTTCTCTTCTCCAGGGGATCTTCCCAACCCAGGGAGCAAACCTGGGTCTCCTACAAGGCAGGCGAATTCTTTACCATCTACACCACCATTGGTAAATAAAATCAAATGACTTCATAAGATTGGGACCCTATCTGAAAGGATTGCAGCCCTTTATAAGAAGAGAATTCAGCACAATACATTCGTCAGTACTGTCCAAATCTTTGTGACCCCATGGACTGCAGCACACCAGGATTCCCTATCCATTTCTAACTCTGAGAGCTCACTCGAACTCATGTCATCAAGTCAATGATGCCATCCAACCATCTCATCCTCTGTCAACCCCTTTTCCTCCTGCCTTCAATCTTTCCCAACATCAGGGTCTTTTCCAAGGAGTCAGTTCTTCGCATTAGCTGGCCAAAGTATTGGAGTTTCAGCTTCAGCATCAGTCCTTCCAATGAATATTCAGCACTGATTTCCTTTAGTATTGACTGGTTTGATCTTGCAGTCCAATGGACTCTCAAGAATCTTCTCTAACACCACAGTTCAAAAGCATCAGTTCTTCGGCACTCGCTTTCTTTATTGTCCAACTCTCACATCCATGCATGACTACTGGATAAACCATAGCTTTGACTAGACTGACCTTTGTTGGCAAAATAATGTTTTTGCTTTTTAATATGGTGTCTAGGTTGGTCATAGCTTTTCTTCAAAGAAGCAAGTGTCTTTTAATTTCATGGCAGCAGTCACCATCTGGAGTGACTTTCAGATCAGATCAGATCAGATCAGTCACTCAGTCGTTTCTGACTCTTTGCGATCCCATGAATCGCAGCACACCAAGCCTCCCTGTCCATCACCAACTCCCGGAGTTCACTCAGACTCACGTCCATCGAGTCAGTGATGCCATCCAGCCATCTCATCCTCTGTCGTCCCCTTCTCCTCCTGCCCCCAATCCCTCCCAGCATCAGAGTCTTTTCCAATGAGTCAAGTCTTCACATGAGGTGGCCAAAGCACTGGAGTTTCAGCTTCAGCATCATTCCTTCCAAAGAAATCCCAAGGCTGATCTCCTTCAGAATGGACTGGTTGGATCTCCTTGCAGTCCAAGGGACTCTCAAGAGTCTTCTCCAACACCACAGTTCAAAAGCATCAATTTTTCGGCACTCAGCCTTCTTCACAGTCCAACTCTCACATCCATACATGACCACGGGAAAAACCATTGCCTTGACTAGACGAACCTTTGTTGGCAAAATAATGTCTCTGCTTTTGAATATGCTATCTAGGTTGGTCATAACTTTCCTTCCAAGGAGTAAGCGTCTTTTAATTTCATGGCTGCAGTCACCATCTGCAGTGGTTTTGGAGCCCAGAAAGATAAAGTCTGACACTGTTTCCACTGTTTCCCCATCTATTTCCCATGAAGTGATGGGACCGGATGCCATGATCTTCGTTTTCTGAATGTTGAGCTTTAAGCCAACTTTTTCACTCTCCACCTTCACTTTCATCAAGAGGCTTTTGAGTTCCTCTTCACTTTCTGCCATAAGAGTGCTGTCATCTGCATATCTGACATTATTGATATTTCTCCCAGCAATCTTGATTCCAGCTTGTGTTTCTTCCAGTCCAGCGTTTCTCATAATGTACTCTGCGTTTAAGTTAAATAAACAGGGTGACAATATACAGCCTTGACGTACTCCTTTTCCTATTTGGAACCAGTCTGTTGTTCCATGTCCAGTTCTAACTGTTGCTTCCTGACCTGCATATAGGTTTCTCAAGAGGCAGATCAGGTGGTCTGGTATTCCCATCTCTTGAAGAATTTTCCACAGTTTATTGTGATCCACACAGTCAAAGGCTTTGGCATAGTCAATAAAGTAGAAATAGATGTTTTTCTGGAACTCTCTTGCTTTTTCCATGATCCAGCGGATGTTGGCAATTTGATCTCTGGTTCCTCTGCCTTTTCTAAAACCAGCTTGAACATCAGGAAATTCACGGTTCACATATTGCTGAAACCTGGCTTGGAGAATTTTGAGCATTATTTTACTAGCGTGTGAGATGAGTGCAATTGTGCGGTAGTTTGAACATTCTTTGACATTGCCTTTCTTTGGGTTTGGAATGAAAACTGAACTTTTCCAGTCCTGTGGCCACTGCGGAGTTATCCAAATTTGCTGGCATATTGAGTGCAGCACTTTCACTTTCATCTTTCAGGATTTGGAATAGCTAAACTGGAATTCCATCACCTCCACTAGCTTTGTTTGTAGTGATGCTTTCTAAGGCCCACTTGACTTCACATTCCAGGATGTCTGGCTCTAGGTCAGTGGTCACACCATTGTGATTATCTGGGTCATGAAGATCTTTTTTGTACAGTTCTTCTGTGTATTCTTGCCATCTCTTCTTAATATCTTCTGCTTCTGTTAGGTCCATACCATTTCTGTCCTTTATCGAGCCCATCTTTGCATGAAATGTTCCTTTGGTATCTCTGATTTTCTTGAAGAGATCTCTAGTCTTTCCCATTCTGCTATTTTCCTCTATTTCTTTGCATTGATTGCTGAAGAAGGCTTTCTTATCTCTTCTTGCTCTTCTTTAGAACTCTGCATTCAGATGCTTATATCTTTCCTTTGCTCCTTTGCTTTTAGCTTCTCTTCTTTTCACAGCTATTTTTAAGGCCTCCCCAGATAGCCATTTTTCTCTTTTGCATTTCTTTTCCATGGGGATGGTCTTGTTCCCTGTCTCCTGTATAATGTCATGAACCTCATCCCATAGTTCATCAGGCACTCTATCTATCAGATCTAGGCCCTTAAATCTATTTCTCACTTCTACTGTATAATCATAAGGGATTTGATTTAGGTCATACCTGAATGGTCTAGTGGTTTTCCCTACTTTCTTCAATTTAAGTCTGAATTTGGCAATAAGGAGTTCATGGTCTGAGCCACAGTCAGCTCCTGGTCTTGTTTTTGCTGACTGTATAGAGCTTCTCCATCTTTGGCTGCAAAGCATATAATCAATCTGATTTCGGTGTTGACCATTTGGTGATGTCCATGTATAGAGTCTTCTCTTGTGTTGTGACTTTGGAGGCCTCCAAAATAAAGTCTATTACTGTTTCCATAGTTTCCCCATCTGTTTCCCATGAAGTGATGGGACCAGATGCCATGATCTTAATTTTTTGAATGTTGAGTTTTAAGCCAGCTTTTTTGCTCTCCTCTTTCATGCTCATCAAGAGACTGTAGTACTTCCCTTTTGCCATAAGGGTGGTATCACCTGCATATCTGAGGTTATGGGTATTTCTCCCAGCAATCTTAATTCCAGCTTGTGCTTCATCTAGCCTGCCTGGCATTTCACATGTACTTTGCATATAAGTTAAATAAGCAGGGTGACAATATACAGCCTTGACATATCCTTTCCCAATTTGTAACCAGTCCATTGTTCCATGTCCTGTTCTAACTGTGCTTGCCCTGCATATAGATTTCTCAGGAGGTAGGTATGGTGGCCTGGTATTCCCATCTCTAACAATTTTCCACAGTTTGTTGTGATCCACACAGTCAAAGGCTTTGGCATAATCAGTAAAGCAGAAAATTTTCTCAAATTCTGTTGGTTTTTCTTTGATTCAATGGATGCTGGCAATTTGATCTCTGGTTCCTCTGCCTTTTCTAAAACCAGCTTGAACATCTTTGGAAGTTCATGATTCATATACTGTTGAAGCCTGGATTGGGGAATTTTGAGAATTACTTTGCTAGCATGTGAGATGAGTACAATTGTGTGGTAGTTTGAACATTCTTTGGCCTTGCCGTTCTTTGGGGTTGGAATGAAAACTGACCTTTTCCAGTCCTGTAGCCACTGCTGAGTTTTCCAAATTTGCTGGCATATTGAGTGCAGCACTTTCACAGCATCATCTTTTAGAATTTGAAGTATCTTAACTGGAATTCCATCACTTCCATAAGCTTCATAGTGATGCTTCCTTGCTGCTGCTGCTGCTAAGTCTCTTCAGTCGTGTCCAACTCTGTGCGACCCCAGAGACGGCAGCCCACCAGGCTTCCCCATCCCTGGGATTCTCCAGGCAAGAACACTGGCGTGGGTTGCCATTTCCTTTTCCTTAGGCCCACTTGATTTTGCATTCCAGGATGTCTGGCTCTAGGTAAGTGATCACACCATTGTGGTTATCTGGGTCATGAATATCTTTTTTGATTTGTTCTTCTGTGTATTCTTCTTAATCTCTTCAGTTTCTGTTATGTCCATACCATTCCTGCCCTTATTGTGCCCATCTTTGCATGAAATGTTCCCTTGGTATCAATTTTCTTGAAGAGATCTCTAGTCTTTCCCATTCTATTGTTTTCCTCTATTTCTTTTCATTGATCACTGAGGAAGGTTTTCTGATCTCTCCTTGCTATTCTTTGGAGGTCTGCATTCAAATGGGTATATCTTTCCTTTTCTCCTTTGACTTTAGCTTCTCTTTTTTTCTCGGCTCTTTGTAAGGCCTCCTCAGACAGCCATTTTGCTTTTTTGCATTTCTTTTTGTTAGGGATGATCTTGATCACTGCCTTCTGTACAATGTCACGAACTTCTGTCCATAGTTCTTCAGGCACTCTGTCTATCAGATCTAATCCCTTGAATCTATTTGTCACTTCCACTGTATAATCATAAGGGATCTGATTTAGGTCATAACTGAGTGATCTATTGGTTTTCCCTACTTTCTTCAATTTTAGTCTGAATTTGGCAATAAGGAGTTCATGGTCTGAGCAACAGTCAGCTCCCAATCTTGTTTGTTGCTGACTTTATTGTACTTCTCCATTTTTGGCTGCAAAGAATATAATCAATCTGAGTTCAGTATTGACCATCTCCTGATATCTATGTGTAGAATATTCTCTTGTGTTATTGGAGGAGGGTTTTTCCTATGACCAAGAAGAGAAAGAGACATCAAAAAACTTCACTCCGTCTGCACCTGCAAAAAGGAAAGACCATTCTGAGACATAGAGAAGAGAACAGGTGGCATTCTGCCAGGAAGGGTTGTCTCACCAGACATCAAGCCTGCAGATTCCTTAATATTGGACTTCTTTTCAGAACTATGAGAAAATAAAAGTATTTTAAGCCATCCAGTCTATGTTATTCTGCTGTGGCAGCCCCAAGAGAAAACATTTTGCAGTACACTTTCACTAGTTTTTTTTTTTCTTTCTTTATTTCTTTTACTTCTATGTCATGTGTAACAGTCAGTGTTTGATGCACCTGTGTGTGTGTTTGTGTGTTGGTGTGTGTGCTGCTCAGTCGAGTCCAACTCTTTGTTGCACATGGACTTGTAGCCCACCAGGTTCCTCTGTTTATGGGACTTCCCAGGCAAAAAAAAAAAAAAAAAAACTGGAGTGGGTTGCCATGTCCTCTTCCAGGGGATCTTCCTGACCCAGGGATAAAATACACATCTCCTGCACCTCCTGCCTTGGTAGGCAGATTCTTTACCACTGAGCTACCTGGGAACCCCTTTGATGCACATAATAAAATATAAACTGGTAAATTTAGTAAATATGGAGCTAATGCAGGGACTCAGGTATTTAAACAAATATTGGAAAGCCTGAAAAACACAGACTCTAGGCTGGAATACAGGAATATTCTAAACAGGGGTTTTTCCTGGTGCCTCAGATGGTAAAAGAAATCCCCTGGAGGAAGAAATGGCAACGTACCCCAGTATTCTTGCCTGAAGAATCCCATGGACATAAGAGGCTTGTGGACTACAGTCCATGGTGTTGCAGAGTTGGACATGACTGAGTAACTGACACACACAAAGACTACCTAAAATTGTTCTGCCAGAGGACCTGCAACTTTTGAATCACTTAGATACAAGAGAAGCTGGAAACTAGTGATTCTTAGGCTTCCTGTTAATTTTTCGGGTGATACCAACAGTCTGAGTTGCAAAGGGATTCTCTATACACCAGATACAAGCCAATACAAGATCAGGAAGCATAGATAGTGCAGATTTTGGATTTCTTGCCCATGTAAGTCCAGAAAGTTGAAATAGACTTTGGGTGCTATTCTACCATGCTTGCTTACTAATTGGGAAAATTAAGTATTAACTGTGAAATAAAAAATAAAAACTTCTAGTTAATAGTAGATTGTCAGACAGAAGTTTTTGTTATATGACCAGAGGCAAGTTAACGGTGGGATAACAGAGAACAAATTGCAGACAGATTTGTTAATGATAATGGTCCTAAATTTTGTATTAAATAGTCTCATGAGATAAGTAACAGATAGGTCAGTATGCTTTTCTCTGTGATGATTCATAAAGAATTCATATAACTGTTTTTATTTCCTACTGTCTGACTTCAAAAGAAAGCTTCTTATTAGAATCTGTTCATATGTTAAAGTCTAGGGGAAATTGTGAATTAAATACATCAAAATGAATAAATCACCACCTTGGGTACCTTTTCAATTGATATCCAAGAAGGCTTGTAAACCTTCAATAACTTTCATGGTATATATATATATATATATATATATATATATATATATATATATCAGTAAGAGATATGAGTTAATGTGGTCTTCTCTATACATGATAATAAAACTACTATAAACTAATGGAATAATAGAATGCATGATCTATTTTGTTTTTGTTTTTTTTTTTTAATCTATCAAATACATTTTTTCAGTGTATTATTACTCTGAACCTTAAACAGCAGTTAGTTTATGAACGAACCCCAGAGTTCATGGATTATATACAATTTTATGCATTTTTTAATATAAGTTGATTTTTAGGCAGATGATGACACTATATGGCAGATCACATTTTGATATCTATAACCCCAAAATACTTTTTAAAATCACTTATTTATACAAATCTATCAAAAATATTTCACCTCTTGTTTGCAATAAATGACTCATATTTGTGCACCTATTGTTTCTATTGAAGTCAGTTAAGAGAAACAACTTTTCTCTAAGCAAAATTAATTAGCCCTTGGGGAGATACAACTATATATGGTCTTGGCTTCACAAACAGCATTCTGCAACTGAGTTAACTGGGGCATTGTGGTGATCTCATTTCAGTACTAATCTTTTTTGAACCATCTTGTGTTAAGTGCATTGTTACATTTAATTTAATTTACATGAGAATTTCATTAGAGTAAGATTTTATTTTATTTTTAGAGACTCAGAATTAGCCCTCAGTGAGGAGATAGCTTCTTATCTTCTTTTAACAAGCTTTTTATTTTTTGTGGGAATTGAGATTAGGTAATAGATTATAAGGATTAACCAGCTGAAAATGCAATACTCACTCTACAGCCATAAGAGAGAAATTTAATCTTTAAGTCTACAAGGAAAGTGGTCTAGAACTCAATGCAATTTACTTTATTTCTGATATTAGATTCTGTAAACAGATGTGCAATATAATAAAGATATAAAGAAGTTTAAGGAATTCCAATGCTGAAGATAGAATGTCTTATAGGAATTTATCTATTTATGGTATCTTAATCTGTTCACCAACTCGATGGACGTGAGCTTGAGTGAACTCCAGGAGATGGTGATGGACAGGGAGGCCTGGCGTGCTGCAGTTCATGGGGTCGCAAAGAGTCAGACACGACTGAGTGACTGAACTGAACAGAATCTGTTCTTGAATGTAATATATAGTTTCTTACTTAAGAAGGTTCTTAGCACTAAGATATTTGATTCTAACCCCTTATTTAAGTGTACCTGCTCAGTAACATTTATTGAATAGCTTTCTAAGAATAAATACAATTTAATTACTAGTCTGAATATGTCTCCTAGACTGAATGGAGATTTGTAAGTTTGACAGTTGTTGACATTCATAAAAAAAATTCTAACCACTGATTTTCAACTCACGTGATACCCTATATTTCCAGTGATGGGTCTCCTGAGATAATTTGTTTTGATGGTTATAGACCTTAATGACTTGAAGAGTTAAATTTTCATTCTTACAATTATTGAAGTTATAAAGAAATTATTTGTTAAATTTTTAAATTGAAGGATAATTGCTTTACAGAATTTTGTGGTTCTGTAATGAGCCTCTTGATGAAAGTGAAAGAGGAGAGTGAAAAAGGTGGGAAGCTCAACATTCAGAAAACTAAGATCATGGAATCAGTCCCATCACTTCATGGAAAATAGATGGGAAAACAGTGGAAACAGTGGCTGACTTAATTTTTCTGGGCTCCAAAATCACTGCAGATGATGATTTCAGCCATAAAATTAAAAGACACTTACTCCTTGGAAGGAAAGTTATGACCAACCTAGATAGCATATTAAAAAATAAGAGACATTCAGGTCAGTTCAGTCACTCAGTCGTGTCCAACTCTTTGTGACCCCATGAACTTGCAGCATGCCAGGCCTCCCTGTTGAACACCATCTCCCGGAGTTCACTTAAACTCACATCCATCGAGTCAGTGATGCCATCCAGCTATCTCATCCTCTGTTGTTCCCTTTTCCTCCAGCCCCCAATCCCTCCCAGCATCAGAGTCTTTTCCAATGAGTCAACTCTTCGCATGAGGTGGCCAAAGTACTGGAGTTTCAGCTTTAGCATCATTCCTTCCAAAGAACACCCAAAGGTCCATCTAGTCAAGGCTATGGTTTTTCCAGTAGTTATGTATGGATGTGAGAGTTGGACTATAAAAGAAGCTGAGCACTGAAGAATTGATGCTTTTGAACTGTGGTGTTGGAAAAGACTCTTGAGAGTCCATTGGACTACAAGGAGATCCAACCAGTCCATCCTAAAGGAGATCAGTCCTGGGTTTTCATTGGTAGGACTGATGTTGAAGCTGAAACTCCAATACTTTGGCCACCTGATGCAAAGAGCTGACTCATTTGAAAAGACCCTGATTCTGGGAAAGATTAAGGGCAGGAGGAGAGGGGGGCGACAGAGGATGAGATGGTTGGATGGCATCATCAACTCGATGGACATGGTTTTGGGTGGCCTCTGGCAGTTGGTGATGGACAGGGAGGCCTGGCATGCTGCGGTTCATGGGGTTGCAACGAGTCAGACATGACTGAGCGACTGAACTGAACTGAACTGAATGGGAGGAAGGTCCGCGAGGGAGCAGACATGGGTGTACCTATGGATGATTCTTGTTGGTGCATGACAGAAAACCAAAAAATTCTGTAAAGAAGTTATTATTGAAAGTATAAAGTAGTTATTAAATTAAAAAATTGTGAAGGTATAAAAAAACTATCTAAGTCCTTTTGGTAGAACTTGTTGACTTCGAAGGCAGGATGGAGTCACAGAAAACCAAAACCTACATGTGAAAAAACAAAACTGGTACAATCACATCCTCACCAGGATGGCCAAATTACAATTCTTAGAGATATGTTTTTCATCAGTATGATTATATCAAAGTATATTGCAATTAAAAAAAGAAGTCAAGCTGCAGAAGTGTGTGTTTTGATGATCAGGATATTAGATTTGAAGTAGCTGTTTCCTCTGAGTTCCATCATGGTCACTCTACTGAAACTTGAAGCAGCTTGTATATCTGTTCTTTAGTAAGCAAACAACCATGTAAAACAAATATAAAGCTTAAAGAATTATTATACTGGAAACATAAAGATGCCTCTCACTATCCTGTAATTACCACCTAGACCAAGAAATAAAACTATGACAGACATCTCTAAATCTTTCTTCTGTGCCCCATCCCAGTTAAAGCCTATCACCTCCTTCCAAATGCAAACACTTGTCAACTACAATCACATCCTTATGTTTCTCATGTCCATCCTAATCTGCTGTAGTTTAAAGGTATCTGTCTCCAGGGTTTCCCAGGTGGCCCAGTGGTAAAGAATGTACCTGCGAAGCAGGAGATGCAGGTTTGATCCGTGGGTTGAGAAGATCCCCTGGAAGAGGGCATGGAAACCTACTCCACTATTCTTGCCTGGGAAAACCCATGGACAGAGGAACCTGGTGAACTGCAGTTGATGAGGTCACAAAAGAGTTGGACAGAACCTAGGGACTGAACAGCAACAGTGACAAAATGTTTCTCTGTTTTTTTTGTTGTTGTTGTTTTTTTTTTTTTTCAAAAGAAAGCTTCTATGTTTTTCAAATCTCTTATCTTAGAAATATCTTTCTTATAATAATCTATAATGTATCTACTTTATTATAATAATCTAGATTAATTATTAAGTCCTGTTTGAGTTTCCTGGAAATACATGGTTAGGCTATTCTTTTTCCCATAAAGCTAAGTTTGCAGTAATTGAGGCAGTATCATAATGTTCTCATCATCTTTTCTGTAGGTTAATTTTATAATTTCTTTAATCTAGTTCTTCTCACACTAAAGTCCCCAAACCATTGTCATGATAATTACTCACAGAACTGGTTAAAAATATCTATTCTTAGGCCTTGTTCCAAATCCACTGAATAAAAAACTCTAAGGTAGGATACAGTCATCATTTTTTTTTTTTTTGCTAACTTCCCATATAATTACATATTCACACCTTTAATACACCATGGGTGGGCAACTCTAAATTGTAATAGTGTCAGCAGGGATGAATCAATTTAGGAACTTAATTTATCTTCTTTTTAACCTTCATTTTCTTTCTCCTAATAATCTTCTCTCTTCTTCCTTCCTCCATTCCTCAAGTTTTAGAGTAGTTAGAGCAGAGTTTTTCAGATGACAAAGAAATTGATAATAAAATGTAGGTGGCTCAGACTATACCACCATGGTCAAAATTGCAGAATAGACTTTTTAAAATAGAAAGGATAATTCAATTCCAGTTTTCCCAAGTCATTAAAGTGTGCTCAGTCACTCAGTGGTGTCTGACTCTGCAACCCAGTTTCTTATTCCTGGGATCTTCCCACCCTGTGTCTCTTGCATTCCCTGCATTGGCAGGCAGATTCTTTACCACTGAGCTACCAGGGAAGCCCCCATATAAGCCATTAATGAATATCCATAAAAAATGTGTCCTTCTGATCCAGTATTCAGCAAAGGAAATGAAGGCTGTCTTAAAGGAATCTATGTAGACTAAAATAGAAACTAAACTTATAGACAAATTTTCCTGTTTTTTATTCTCATTTCCAAACAGTAGATTGGAACAGAAGTGACTAAAAACGGATGCAGTATCAGTAATACCACCTGCTAGATAACATAGATGGTGAATGCAATGGCAACCCACTCCAGTACTCTTGCCTGGAAAATCCCATGGAAGGAGGAGCCTGGTAGGCTTTAGTCCATGTGGTCGCGAAGAGTCAGACACAACTGAGCAACTTCACATTCACTTTTCACTTTCATGCATTGGAGAAGGAAATGGCAACCCACTCCAGTGTTCTTGCCTGGAGAATCCCAGGGACAGCAGAGCCTGGTGGGCTGCCGTCTATGGGGTCGCACAGAGTCGGACATGACTGGAGTGACTTAGCAGCAGTAGCAGCAGCAGATAACATAGATATACATCCCCTTCTAACCCCTCTCCTCTGAGACAGTCAACGAGGAGAAAGCCATTAAATCATCAGAGTTAATAGTGCTAAACAAGCTGAATATAAGGAGTGTTTCAAAAAGGATAACTTCAGTTTCCAGTGCAGTTAAAAATTAAATATCATGGGACATAAAAGTCTGTTGACTTTATTCACATGGATAATATAGATGCCCCATGGAAAGCTGCGTCCATGTATTAATGATAGTAATCATTTTGAAAAAGATTCATGAGTGAGCAGGAGATGAGGGCATGTTGAGAAATTTCAATGTAGACATGTTTAACAGTTTGTCTGTGTAGGTGAACAGACAGATGATAATAATATCAGCAATAATGCTGAATGGAGAATAGATAAGATGACAGTGGTTTATTTTTTATGTTGCAATCCTTGTTGTATTTGCACTGAGGAATATTTAAACCTGTTCAGACTTTGCTGAGCAGTATTATGTGTCAAACAATTCTTTGAAGATATAAGAAGGGATAATTGATCGTGTAAAGAGTGTTTGTAGAAGTGAACAATGGGGCAATTAAATTTTCTTTTTTGAAACTTGAAAAGAATAAATAAAAATTCAGGTGTGTGATTATACTTGAAATAGAAAAGAATATCTACACCTGATGTTTTCTATTTTCTCTGTTAAGTAGGAGGTGAGAGGGTTTGCTTAAAGTAATTAGATAATTATAGGAAGGATATGGATATTGAGGTGGTTGGAGATGATCTGAAATTGTTAGGACAGTGGCTGAGAACTTCAGAATTCATTTGAAACAGAGTTGAAATTAGTAAATTTATAGTAATAGTAATCTGTCCTATTACATGATTTTTTTTATGGCAACTTTATCATAGAGAAATGGAGTAAGTGGATTTATATAGATTTAGGTTAAAGTTTTGAATAAACTGCCAAATGATGAAAAACAATAAAACATTAGGCAATAAAAATTATAAATAAAATCATTACTATTATTATTAATAACAATGAATTATGAGTATTTAGACAAGGAGACTTAACACTAGATTATGAAAAGAAAATGAAATGATTGATTCAGTGGTTTTGTAGGAATAACAATTTCTACTTCAAGATTAATTTGCTGAATTCAAGGATAAGGATACTTAAACTGAGATAGTCAAGGAAATGTAGCTCAAGGTGTTGGTTGTTTCATGCATTATGATATCAAAGTAGTTTGGTGGGGAACAGAATTGAGAGCAAGAAACAAAGTTGCTAGAAAATGGACACTTAAAAAAACATGGATTGGAAATGGATAAAGAAGAAGATAATAAAGTCAAATGTAATATTCTCAAAAAAAGGATTTAATTTTTTTCACTTACTGGTTTATTATTTCCTTACTTATTGCTTCATTGCTTTCACTTCATTCCATGTTCTTTACAGGTGTTCAAAGGACTGTAGAATGATAATTGTGTTAAGACAACAATAAACAATGAGGATAAAGACTTAACTTCTTGATTCAGTGGTACAAAGAGAGTCTCAAAGAGAAAGAGTGTCTTCAGAAATAAGTCGGAATTCAGTCAAGCAATAGTCAGACCAAAGGAAGAGTCAGATCTCTCTGAGAATGTGATCATCAATTGATATTCCCTATTGTCAGTTTAATGAAGAGAACTGGCTGCCCAAAGAAGGACTAGATTTGCCAGCTTCTTTGCAATAAAATATTGCATTGAGACAAAGTTCTAGCATATGGGATGTGAATGACATTAGTATTTCTCCTTCCAGGCCCAGCCCATAACATCTCCTATGCTTACTTCTCCATACTATTTTCACATTCTGGCTGCCTTGCTGGAGCAGAAGACCTTGAAATCCATATATTGAATATGACATAGCTTTTCTTGGACTGGGTTTTTGAATTAACTGCATGAGAGGGCTACCCCACTTATCTACTTATTTACACAATACTGTTATATGGACAGCAAATAAGCATCAATAGTAAAAGAGCCATTGGAACATTGAGAGTTAATTTTGCTGCCACTGCTAACTTTATCATAAGTGATACACAGAACTTGGTTGTGTGTTTACCTGATTGTTTATTTGAATGTTTAGCTGGTTGACTGATTTTAATAAAGAGCTGAATCCAGATGACAAAGCAGAATGCTTTGGCTTTTAGAGAGGAAAGGAGGACCAGAACAAGAAAGCACATCGTCACTAAAGTAACTAACTTCTGTAAAGACTATTTTGCTTGGGCGTCAGTGTTATAGTTTTTGTGTTGACTGGTAAAAATGGAGACAGTGCATTAGATAAATTCTGAACTCAATTTCTTTAAGGTTAGTGGACATGGTGTTTGTGACTTTAGGTTGTGTGATCTGTGTGTGTACAATCCAGTAAATACAAGGACCTATCCCCACGTTTTTACCTAGGGATGCTGCCTGGCTCAGAAACTATAAATCTTTATATATTTTAAATTGAATTGTTTATAATTTAAAAATCAAAATATTTTACTTCTCCTTGTATAATCGTGATATTATTTTTAGTAAAACTTAGACAACCAAGTTTGTTTAAGCAAGACAATAAAGTAAAGTAAAAAAAGTCTTAAAAAAATTTCTGTGTGTGCATACCCAACCACCAAAAGCCCTTACACACACACAAATATACACACATACCTCTCAAATAATTCAAATGTGCTTTTACTTATTTGACTGCTATATCCTGAGCTATCTTAATTCCTAAAATTGTAATTGTATGTTGGCCTAGCAGCAATAAAAACCCCTTTGCAAGCCCTACATAGGAGGTGAAGCAGTTTTTCAGGAACAGCAAAAAACAAATGTATATTCTCTATTTTAACAAGTAAATGACAAAATGTAGTTTCTGCTCTGGGACTAAATGCAAGATAAAGGACATATAAAGAAAGGGGTGATGAGAATAAAAATAAACCAAAGCAATTTTTTTCAAAATATATGGTTTTGAA
Organism: Bubalus kerabau; assembly: GCF_029407905.1. Lineage (NCBI taxonomy): Eukaryota > Metazoa > Chordata > Mammalia > Artiodactyla > Bovidae > Bubalus > Bubalus kerabau. The sequence continues at coordinate 55,081,840 of NC_073641.1, forward strand.
ATGCATGTATTATTAAACTGTATTAAAACTTTAAATTTAAAATAAATTTAGGTGTATGTCTGAAATGTTTCCAACTTTAGGCTTTTGTGATATAGATTGAGAAGAAAACTATTTACAGAGATCAAAGAGTTTGTGCTTTTAAAATTTTTCTCATTTTATGTTTTATTTTTCCTTTTGTTTTTTTTTATGAATCAATTTATCTTGTCCTAAACAGTGTAATCTAATGATACTCCTAGCTGAGTTGGAGGGTATAAAATTGCAATCAATTTATTTCTGCTTAATATGTATTGCAATACATTAGTGTAAGCACAGCTTATATTTGTTTGTATGCTTACATTAAAAATTCCAAGCAAAAAAGAAGCAGTCTTTGCAATATCAACTCCCTAAGTACCTTTCTTTGAATCAACCTTATTAAATATATAATTTATGCAAATTAAACCCAAACAATAAGAATTTGTAAATATAATGTAATCATTATATTTCAATCTTAAAATTGAAAATAAATAAGAGCAATTTTTCCTTTATCAATGTTTCCAGAGTCATACTTTTCTGTAGCTGGAGATACTTCAAACTTTTTTACAAGCCCCATGATGAGTGCCTCTTAGTAGCAAGCACTATAAAACTGCATCGATATTTTTAGAAATAAATTCATGAATTAATAAATAAAATTATAGCTTTTATTTTTCAGTCTTTCCTCAAAGAGTGGAAGAATAGTGGTAATAGATTCATAAATAGTAGTGCATAATATCTAATATAGAGAAATGGGTCATTTCAAAATGATGAAAATAATTTCTTGTGAGTATACTATGTTCAAAAGAAGAATTTTAACTTGCTTGAAATAAATTATTAAATATATCATTGTTAGTTAATACATATATAATTAACTGAAGTTTAAGTAACTTACCTTTTAATTTCTGCCTTTACTAAAACTTTTTATATGCAGCATTTAAGCTTTAGCCTTACTAAATAATTGTGTTAATAAGATAATTTTATTTGCCTATAATAAAAATATTTATTTTTGTTATAGGCATCATTCATTCATTCATTTATTTAGCAACATTTTATTAAACACTTATGAAACATTTTTAAGGGCTCCCCTGGTAGCTCAGACTGTAAATACAGGAGATACAGGTTCACTCCCTAGGTTGAGAAGTTCCCCTGGATAAGGGAATGGCTACCCACTCAAGTGTTCTTGCCTAGAGAATTCCATGGACAAAAGAGCCTGGTGGGCTATAGTCCACAGGCTCACAAAGAGTTGGACATGACTGAGTGAGTAACACTATAAACACTTTAAGTTTTAGAGGGAGAGAGGAATGTATTTGAAGAAGATTTTTATTTCATAGACCAAGCTTATATACAAAACAATAAATAAGTGGATAAAGAGATAAATAATATAACACAGTATAATAAAATTCAGGTTGATAACTGAATGAAGAGTGACTAGATTGCAAAGATGGGGGCTACAGGTTTAAGGAGGAAGTCAGAAAAAGCTTTTCTCTGGTCAAAATGCAAGCAGAATCCTACAGGTGGAAAATGAGTCGGCCAGATGAACTATCTTAGGGAGGACCATTTCAGGAGGAGAGATTTGTTGACAGAATGCCCTAAATTAGCAGACCTTGAGTAAATTAGATTACTCACCAGAATGCTGGTTGACCTTATCCAATCATTTGAAGAAATTTGGAGAAAAGATGGAAGGAAGAAAACTAAAAAAAGAAGAAGGAATTCTGCTTCCAGAGTACCTTCAGACTCAAGATTTCAACAACCTGACAGAAATTCCAGGCTATTGGCCTGGCTTATGACAACAGACTTGCTATATACACAATTGCTTTAGCTAATTACCTAAAATAACTTTTCTCTCTGCCTCTCCAATTTTGTATATATAATTGATTTATTCAGTTTTATTGGTCCTTCTGTGGTTTTGTTTTCTGGGAGAAGGCTTATTGATATATAGAGTATTGAGTTGGCATGCATAATGTTAACCAAATATATGTAAGTGAAAGAGGGGAATCAAGTATGCATCTTATGTTTGCATTCTGAACAACACGGTGAATACTGCTACCATTAATTGAGATCCAGAAAATACAGAACTTCTTTATGTAGAGAAGGACATTTTAGGATTTCTGTTTCACACAGGTTGAAGCCAAAGAATATTCAAATTACTATACAATAGCACTCATTTGACATGTTAGCAAGGTAATGCTCAAAATCCTTCAAGCTAGGTTTTAACAGTATATGAACCGAGAACTTCCATATGTACAAACTGGATATAGAAAAGGCAAAAGAACCAGAGATCAAATTGACAACATTCTTTGGATCACTGAAAAAGCAAGAGAGTTCCAGAAAAAACCTATTTCTGCTTTCTTGACTATGCCAAAGCCTTTAACTGTGTAGATCACAACAAACTGTGGAAAATTCTTCAAGAGATGGGAATACCAGACCACCTTACCTGCCTCCTGAGAAATCTGTATGCAAGTCAAGAAGTAACAGTTAGAACTGGACAAGAAACAACAGACTGGTTCCAAATCGGGAAAGGAGTATGTCAAGGCTGTATATTGTCACCCTGATTATTTAACTTATATGCAGAATACATCATGTGAAATGCCGGGCTGGATGAAGCACAAGCTGGAATCAAGATTTCTGGTAGAAATATCAATAACCTCAGATATTCAGATGACACAACATTTATGGCAGAAAGCAACAAAGAACTGAAGAGCCTCTTGATGAAAATGAAAGAAGAGAGTGAAAATGTTGGCTTAAGACTCAACATTCAGTACTGGTCCCCTCATGTCATTCTTTTTCTCAATCTCTGGCTGAGTTTCCATCTGGAGCACGGGGGCCCGCCAAGCTTACTAATTTTGCCTGGGCTTCTAAGATCCGACCGGGGAGGCCTCAGTGTCTCCTCTCCTTCAGGAGAACGGAAGGACACCTGCGGCCTACGTAAGTGGTGCAAACTTCTTGTCTTGAAGTTTTATTGGTTTTCTGCATAAACCAAGCTACTCAGCCTCTTTTCTCCACTGAATTTTCCTGCTGAGCTATCCTCATTCTATTACTCTTTATATCTCTAATTAATATCTAATTAAAGCCAGTGTATTCGCCAATGCCGTCTCTCCTTCGAATTTCCCTGGATCCACTGGGCCTGGACCCCGGCAATTCAGAAAAATGAATGTGATCAAACCCAGGCCTCCCACATTACTGGAGGATTCTTTACCAGGTAAGCCACAAAGGAAGTCCAAGAATACTGGATTGGGTAGCGTATCAATTCTCCAGCAGATCTTTCCAACCAAGGAATTGAACCAGGTCTCCTGCATTGCAGGCGGATTCTTTACCAATTGAGCTATCAAGGAAGCCCACAGACGTGAGAGTTGGACCATAAAGAAAACTGAGCACCAAAGAATAGACACTTTCAAACTGCAGTTTTGGAGAAGACGCTTGAGAGTCCCTTGGACTACAAGGAGATCAAACCAGTCAATCCTAAAGGAAATCAGTCCTCAGTATTCACTGGAAGGACTGATGATGAAGCTGAAACTCGACTACTTTGACAATCTGATGTGAAGTGCCAACTCTTTAGAAAATACCCTGATGCTGGGAATGATTGAAGGCAGGAGAAGGGGACGAAAGAGGATGAGATAGTTGGATGACATGACTGACTCAATGGACATGAGCTTGATCAAACTCCAGGATATGGTGAAGGACAAGGAAGCCTGGCGTGCTGCAGTATATGTATGGGATCGGAAAGAGTAGAACATGAAAGAACGACTGAACAAGGATTCAAATGGAGATGTTAAAGATCCAGAGGCAAATAAGGAGTCAGGACTAGATATAAAGGTCCAGAGTTATCACTATTATCAGTGCTATTTGATGGTACAGGCCTACCAGTCAAACCCCCTTAGGTCACTCCTGCACCTGCTCTTTTAGCTTCTCTCTTGACTAAGAATCAAAGAGCTCTTTTTAGGCTGGCCTTCAGCTCCTTTGTTTCTGTATATAAACCTTGGATGTTACTACCTTTTATATTTACCAGAGGTATTCGAGCAATAGTATTTGAAACACTAGGCTCTGAAAGAAAAAAAAAAGAATCTGTCCCATCGCTAATGTGCAGTACTGAGTCCACTTTCATTTCTTGCCAGCTTTCACTGCACTGCTTTAGGCAGAAAGTGTTCATCTGTTTTGCTTCAATCAACACCCTAGTTTGCTGCAGTGACAGTACTTAATGCTTACTCTTTAGTTTTCATATAACACACACACACACACACACACACACGGAGTTTAATGAACTGTCCAAGTAAAATCTCCTTATTGTCCTTGTGATTAAAGGGCCAGCTTTGCAGGAAGCCAGCTGAGGTGTTATTCTGTTTGTCTCCCAGCAAATTCCCATTCTTTTGCCCACCCTTTCCCACCACCCCAGATGGCAGTGGGTGACAGCACGGTGACTGCCATCTTGAGTGTGCCAGGCTGAAGGTGTACTGACAGAGGTGATTGAGGGCATGTTGTTTTGCTGCACACACATTCTACACTACCACGAGCAGTGCCCTGGCTACCACAAGTCTTTCTGGACATGTGTCTAAACCTGAATTTTGTGTCAACACCCTTAACCTTCCAAAACAAATCTTAAGTAGCTCATGACCTGCTCTGAGAAATTCTATTGTTTAAAAGTAATGTTCAGTTTTCTTTGTCTTTGTTATTTGTTTAACCTAGTCACTATTTAGAGTTGTATGCTAAAGCCTGACATATTGTCTGTGCTCTTATGTATAAGCATTGCCAGTTTTCTATTTGTTGCAGCAAAAAAAGAAGCTAAAGATACATGAAAATGAGGAGCATGGATACGCTCCTAAATCTGTGTGGGTACATGTGGGAAAGGAAGTTGGGGTCCCTTCAAAGGAGGATTTGGGGGTGACATCACCCAGGTTTCTCCTTGGTGTTCCTGCTTGGGGATCATGGCTGCTAGCTGACTGGACCTCCCCAATGTAAGTTTGTGATTCTGCTTTGGCCAAGTTTCATGGACTAGTAGAAGTCATTGTGTTTTAGTGCATATTTCAATATAAATGTAAATATTTCACTCAAAAAAAATTAAGATACAGACCTAGATAACACCACCTAGAAATAAAAATGATGGAGGAGCCTAGGACAAAAAAGATAGAACAAAGGATAGGTTTAAGTGGCCAAACCATAAGACATAATACTAGAATAAAAAAGTGACCAAAATGAGAATAGAAAAGGGGTCATGGGATGTGACAAGAGAGAGGTCTTCAATGCCCCTGAGGGGAGGGGTTTCAGAGAAGCAGACTAGGATGAAATGCCACATAGAAACAGACTAATATGAACAAATGGATTGAAAGCAGAGATGGTGAGAAGTCATCATTTGAGCATGCTGATATCAGTGATTAAAAGTAAATGAAGGATCGAATAAAATTCTGTTGGATCGCTTATACTAGTTTTGTTTTGGTTTTTTTTTTTTTTTTTTTTTGGTCACCAGGAAAGTCCCTCTTTGTGCTTTTTTTTAAATTATTTTTTATTGGCACATAAATGATTTACATAGTTGTGTTAGTTTCTGCTGTACAGCATCGTGAATACATACATATGTATACATACGTCCTTGAGCTCTTAAGCCTCCCTCCCACTCCCACCCCCAACCCTCTCCCCATCATCACAGAACACTGAGCTGAGTTCCCTGTGTATACAGTAGCTTCCTGCTACCTATTTTATATATGGTAGTCTATGTATTGGGGCTTCCCTGGTGGCTCAGTGGTAAAGAACCTGCCAATGCCGGAGATGTGGGTTCATTTCCTACGTTGCGAAGATCCCCTGGAGGAGGGCAGAGCAACCCATTCCATTACTCTTGCCTAGAGAATCCCATGGACAGAGGAGCCTGGCGGGCTACAGTCCATGGGATTGCAAAGAGTCAGACACAATTTCCAGCCTCCAGAGCTACAGGAAGTCAGTGTTTGTGGTTTGGAAGCCCAGGCTAGCTAGCGCACAGGTCCCATTTCCGTGTGATATCTGTGAGCCCAGCCAGGGGCCGGGTGGGTTGTTTGAGAGAGTGGCTGGCTGGCTGGTCCAAGGTCGCGCTGACAGCAGGCGGTCTGCACCCATAGTGAGCAGGTTTCTACTTCTGTTACCGAGGCCCAGAGGGAAGAGGCATATGACAGCGCTACTCTCTGAATTCATCCCTCCCTCTCCCTCCCCTCCACAGCGTCCACATGTCTACCCTCTATGTCTATACCTCTATTCCCTGCCCTGTAAAGAGGTTCATCAGTACCATTTTTCTACATGTCATATACATGCCAAGTCAGCTGAAGTTATGTAGATGAACCCAGAGCCTGTCATACAGAGTGAAGTAAGTCAGAAAGAGAAAAAATATATCGTATCGTACACTAGGTTTTCTCTGGCAAGTTCTACATGATTTCCAAAATAAACGTGTCTTAACAGTGGCTTATTTTCCAATAATTTCCCCCTTTCCACATAAACTTAAGTATAAAAAATAAACTGGAGAATTATTATTTCTAAGTCTATTATTTTACTGCTTGATTTATTAATGCAGTTTTGTTTTCTTTTAGACAAAGAGTCTAAGGTTGCAAAATTTCATTTTCTTATGGTCTTGACAGATGAGGACTAGCTTAATGTGTTCTAAGTATATTCAGTTTTACAGAATGTCAGTAGGCAATAGGAGCTATTCCATAGTAATATAGAAAATCAATATTTTAGGCTCATTAGTTGTGACTGTGGCTTTGTATGGCAATAAGAAATAAAATAAAGCAATGTCTAGATAACCATATGAAATTCTGTGACAGGGATTGAAAAGGGGACTTACAGCTTCCTTATTCTCCTTACAATAAAACCAGAGAATTGTTTTAGGGGTTGAAGTATCTCAACTTTAAATATAGTATAATATTGAAAATGCCACAGACTTAAGATGCAAACAAATTCTTAAAGAATTTTGAATGCTAAAATGAAATGAAATTGCATCAAATCTAATACATGAGAGAATAACTTTCACCCCCAGGGACCACATTATGGATGGCATAAAGTCAGTTCTGTTTTCCCAACAAGGAAATGGTGGTTATGTAAATAAATGTAGATAACACTATGGTGGTAAATAACTTTGCAGTATATAAATGTATTAGATCAACGCATGGTACACTTTAAATTTACATGTTTTATGTGAATTCAATCTCAGTAAAGTTGGGGAAAAAGTAGCTATAATTATAGCTAAGAGTCAAGTGGGGGAAGGGCAGTTTTGAGAGAAAACTATGTTTAGCACTGAGACTAAAACAAAAAAGATAAAGAAAAATAAAGTCAAACCAAAAAATCTTCAACATCAGTGTTTGTGAGGCATAGCACTCTTCTTCATGTATGTGTATATATATATATACACATACACCAGATGACAAACTTTCTAAAAAGATTATAATTCAAAGTAGCTTTAGCAAGATTGGAGAAGGAAATGGCAACCTGCTCCAATATTCTTGCCTGGAAAATTTCATGAACAGAGGAGCCGTCTGTGCTGCAGTCCATGGGGTTGCAAAACATCAGACACAATTGAGCACAGACACAGAGAGAAAGATAATAAACAAATGAGCATACTCAGGTGTTTAATACAACATGTTTAATACAATAATGTTAACACTAGTTATGAAACACTCATATTTTCACACACAAAAATGCCTTTTATTAAAAAGAGATATGTTAATAAAATTTCCTTTGACACCTTCATGAATTTATAATCATCTGGTGGTTGTTTACTTGCTAAGTCATATCCAACTCTTGCGACCCCATTGACTGTAGCCTGCTAGGCTCTTCTGTCCATGGGATTCTCTAGGCAAGAATACTGGATTGGATTGCTATTTCCTTCTCCAGGGGATCTTCCCAACCTAGGGATCCAACGTGGGTCTCTTGCATTGCAGGCAGATTCTGTACCAACTGAGTTACAAGGGAAGTCCCTATAATTATCTAGATGTAAACAAGCTAAAATTAAAAATTAAATTCAATTATTAAATGAAGGTGTATATATCTCAGTATTTTTTTTTACTTCTTAAAGTAAGGTTTTCTTGTTTTATTTTCTGTATGACATTATATTAGTTTGACTATAACAAAATATCAGTAGACTGAGTGGGTTCAACAACAGAAGCACGTTGTCGCACAGTTCTGAGGGTGGAAGTCCAAGATCAAGGTGTTGACAGGGCTGGTTCCTTCTAAGAGCTGTGTGGAAGGATCTCTTCCATGGCTCTCCTTTAGCCTCTGGTGGTTTGCAAGCACTCTTTGGTGTTCTTTGGCTTGTAGATCATCACACTAATCTCTGTCATCATATTCACATGGTGCTACCTATTTGTGCATATCTGTGTCCAAATTCCCACCTTTATAAGAACATTAGTCACATTGGATTAAAATCTGGATTATCTCTGTAAAGAATCTATATTTAAATAAAGCTGGGGAGAGGCAAAATTCAACCCATAACTATCTGCCTCCTAGCCTCTCAACATCACTATCTTTCTCACATGCAAAGCACCCCCAAGTATCTTAACTCATTCTAGTATCAACTTTAAGTTTAAAATTTCTTCAAAGTATCAACTGAATCAGGTATGAGTGAGATTTAGGATATGATTCATCATGAAGCAAAATTGCTATCCATCTGTGAACCTGTGAAACCATATAACAAGTTATGTTTCCAAAATACAGTGATGGTATAGGCGTAGAGATGTTCTCATTCCAAAGGATAGACATTGGAAGATAAAAAGGGGATGGCAGATCTCAGGCAAGTCCAGAACCTGGCCAGGCAAATTCCATTAGATTTTCAAGTTTGGGAATAGTCCTCCTTGGTTTGATGATGCTCTGCTTTCTGGGCTGACTGGAGGCAACTCAGCCCTCACAGACCTGAGCTTAGCCCCACCACACCTATAATTTCCTCCTTGCTTGGTGGCCCATTCCCTATGCTCTTGATGGCCATCTGCCCTCTGAAATCCAAGCAGGTAGTTCTCTCTAGATCCATGGCTCTATCCTCATGGTAATTTTTCTTTCAGTGGTTCTTTCCTCAAAGTCATTCTTCCTTCATTTCATTCCATCTCTGTCTCTGGCAGTTCAGGCTGGCAGTGTTTCTGCTTTTATAAAATTCTCTAAAACTTGTTAGCCTCCCATGCAATTCACAGAGCTCCAAGACACCCTACCAGAGGATCCTCCACAGATCATTCCTGAATATAATTCTATCTCTATCCTGCTGAGATGATTGATTGGATCATGTCTCACACACTTAATCTACTTAGCACATGATTATCTTGCTACATCCTGGACTCTTTTGCATTCTCTGGATAAAAAGAAATCTTTCAAATCATCAAATGCTACTTTCTTGTTGTTAAGGAGTTTCTTCTTGAATGTATATTTCTCTTCTTACATTTCACTATAACCAGCAAGGAGAAGACCCCAGGCCTTCAACACTTTACTTAGAAATCTCAGTTAAATGTTCAAGTTATCCCCTGCCAGTCTACTTTCTAGCCAACAAAATGCAATTCAAGTAAGTCCTCTGTCATTTTATTATCAGATTTGTTTTTTCCTCTAGTTTCCAGTAATATGTTTCTCATCTCCATCTGAGGTCTGTCAGAATAAATTTTACCATTCATATCTACTTTTTAAAAAATTGTCCATTATGGTTTATTATAGGATATTGAACTAACATTCATATTTCTCTTTATGATTATATATGTATTTTCTTAGATGATAGAAGCTTTCCCAATAGCTCTCCTCTTTTCTTTCTGTTCTCTCACCAGAATCGCCATTAGCATTCATATTTCTATCAATGGTCTCTTCAAGGCAATCTAGACCTTTCAGATCACACGCCACAGAGCTTTTTCAGGCTCTACTTAATATCCAGTTCCAAAGTTACATCCACATTTTTAAGTATTTTGAACAGCTGAAACCCACTTTTGCTGTTAAAAATCTGTGTTAATTTGCTAGGGCTGTCTCAACAAACTGCCACAAATTGGTTTGCATAAACAACAAAAATGCATAGCCTCACAGTGCTAGAGGTCAGAAATTCAAGATCAAGGTGTCAGTAAAGTCGTTTCCTTCTGAGAGCTGTGAGGAAGAAACTGGTGTCTGCCTCTCTCCTAGCTTCTGGTGGTTGACTGTCACTTTTTAGCATCCCTTCCTGCTTATGCTGAGACTCCAGATTATTTACTTTCTCTTGGTCAATCTGAATAGAAAGTAACCTTGAAAGAGATTTTTTTCACTTTATATATTTATTCTACAGATTTCTAACTGTCTATGGTGATATGAGTCTTCCTTATAAAATTTCTATTGGCCTACTACTTTTAACATTTTGCTGCAATTAATATTTTTATTAACATTCTTTCTTATAATATCCCCATTTGTTGACTTTAACAATATGGCACTATCTTTACCTTCTTTCTAAATCCTAACCCTTGCATTCACTGTCAAATTTTAGAGATTGCTGTCTTTTTTTGTTGTTGTTTTATTTTTATTGTTTTCTTTTCCATCATGTCATGTTCCCATTTAATTTATACCCAATAAACTCTTTGCTGCAATTGCTTTCTAAACCTCAATTTGTATTCTGAGCTTCAGGCTCCAATAATTCAAAAGGCTGGCTTGTATCTTTGTCATTGGGTGGCCTCAAATATATTATCTATCACAAACCAAAGTTCCACATAAAATTCTTCAGGCTGACTTCATTTTTACTATCAGTGTTACCTAGCTCAACCTTAGAGTCATATAGAATCTTCCATCTATCTCACAACATAAATTATATACCACCAATAATAATAGATTCTTCTTAATACAATATTTTAAATATCAACCTCATTTCTATATCCACGAATAAAATGCTAGCGTATATGCTCTGTACTTTGGATATTTTAATATTCTCCTTTTTTCTCTTCCTTCTTTGGTTTCATACCACCTCACTCTATCCTAGCAGCATCATAAAGTCATTTGAGTCAATTTTTAAGTGGGCTGATGTATCAAAATATTAGATATCCAAATCCAATGTGTTGTACTCAAGAAATAAATTCGAGTTGGATGACAGGTGCCTATAAAAAGGCATAATACTAATTATAAGTGCTAAAGTAGAAGCACACATATGTTAATTATGAATGCATGCAATTCAGAATTAGTTCCTAGGGATTCAGAGTGAACTTCATGGTGGAGAAGGAAATAGATGAGTGGGAGTGCCACTGGTCCGATAAGCATTTTCTAAACACTGGAAAAGTCAAAGGCAAATGAATTGTGACATTTGAGTAAGATCTTAAGATGGAGTTTCAACACAATAAGCCCATTGTAACTTGAAAATACGGTAAGTCAAAAAGGTACTTAGTACTCCTAAACTTCTGAATATCACAGCTTAGCCTAGCTTTCCTGAAGCATGTTCAGAACACTTACCTTAGCCTACAGTTGGCAAAGTCATTTAACACAAAACCTATTTTATATTGGAGAGTTGATTATTTCCCGTAATTTATTGAATAATATACTGAAAGTGAAGAACAGAATGGTCATATGGTTATAGACAGTTGAAATTTATTAGCTGTTTATACTCAGGACTGTGTGGCTGAGTGGGAGTTGGGGCTTACTGCCACTGGCCAGCATGAGAGAATGTAGAGCCAGAGAATGCTATCCAGGAAGAGATCAAAATTCAAAACTCAAAGTGTGGATTCTACTGAATATGTCTCACTTTCATCATAAAGTTAAAAAAATATAAATCAAACCATCATAAGTCAGAGATCATGAGCATGTGGAAATTGAGTGAGTGTCAGGTGGTTGTCAATTAGTGAAAAAAAGTAGAGCCTGAAGTGGCACATATCCCAGGTTATATAAAAGTTAAATTGAACTGGGCACAAGAAGGGGTTTCTGGAGGGACTGGCAATGTTCTATTTTCTGGCAGGTGGTCACTGCAAGGGGATTTACAGTTATAATAAATTATTACGTTTGCAGTTTCTCGTGTGTGGTTTTCTGTATCTTGTATTTTATTTGGCAATAAGGAGACTGCTTTTAAAAGACAGGGATGGGGAAAAAAAGTTAAATAGAAATGTATGTTATCATACGGGGAGAAAAGTAGAGTGAGGACTGCAGTTAATAAATTTAATGTATTTCAAAAGAGGACTCCCAGTTTCAACTGTGACATAGAAAGAAGTTGCCATTTATCAGTCCCACATTTACCAAAAAAATAAAAATAAATAAAAGCTTAACAAATCCAAAATGAGTAACATTTCTCAGACTCATTTAGAGAGCTGAGGTAACAGAATTCTATTTTACCCTAATATCTGGAGAACCAGGTACATCCAGAGAGACACCGTTGAAATCTATTTATTTGACACAGATGCTGCTCTATTTGGAATACTTAAATGGTAATAGACAATTGGCCTTTAAACAGGAAGGGGGTTAGGGAATTGCCACCCCCAGCTCAGTGGAAAATCTGACCATAATTGTACAGTTAACTCTCCATATCCATGTTTCTGTATCTGCAGATTCAACCAACTGTGGATTGTGTAGTACTGTAAGTATTTGTATTGGGAAAAAAAAAAACAAAAACCTGTAAAATTGGACCCAGGCAATTCAAACCTATGTTGTTCAAGAGCCAACTGTAGAGGTTCAATCTGCACAAGCATGAAGAGTGAGAAACACCTTGCAGCTCCAGATTTAAGGAAACCTACACTTTCATGATATATATCCTCAGGAACACAACAAAATTTTATGGTGAAAATGAGAGAATAAAACTTTTGTGGATATGACTGGAAGAGTAATTTCTATGGAAGAGTAATTATTGTGAGGTATGCTCTGAGTTTTCACTAGAATCAAGTCATACTCTCTAGGTAAAAATATTTTACCAGAAATGTATCATTGTAGAGTTGAGGGATTTTCTCTTACACCAGCCCTATCTGACCTTCCTGTCTCTTACAAGGGGGAAAAATAAACATAGTCAACCAAGGTCTATTTATAAAGAAGTTATAGGAAAATTCTGTAGTCAGGGAAGTAAGTTGGAGACAATAGGAGAAAAACTTAAATTACTGAAGAAACTCTCATGAAGGACACAATCTGGAGAATAGGCTTAATAAACAACTGAGATTTAATTGGAGGGTTATAAAACACTCCGTCTTGCCCACACCTAACCACCACACCAGTGTGACTTGACAGTAATAAATATAGCTTATGACTGAAGGGCCTGCAAGACACAGACTCTCTGATGAGGAGTGCTTGCTGTGGTGTAGTGTGCTTAGTTCGATTCTTATGACCCCATGGACTGCAGCCCACGAGGCTCCTCCATCCATGTAATTTTCCAAGCAAGAATACTGAAGTGGGTTGCCATTTCCTACTTCAGAAACTTCCTGCATCTGTAGTTAAATAGCACATACTTCCATGATAGATTACAAAGCATGACAAAAGTCAAGAAAGGCACCACCTGAATAGACAGCAATCAGAAACAGATTGAAATAGAAAACTAAATTTAGAATCTCCAGACCAATTATTTAAAAATAAGTGATGATTGATATGTTAAAGGCTGTAATGAAAAAAGTAGAAAAAAATGTACCAACATATGAGTAATACAACCAGAGGAATGGAAATTCTAAGAATAAATCAAAAGAAAATGCTAGAAATTGAAAATATTATAACAGGAATAAAGACCACTTGATTAGGCATGGCCAAGCAATCACAGAGCTGGAAGATAAATCAGGAGAAACTTTTCAAACTGAAATGTAAAAAGAAAAACAAGAGAAAGTATTAGAAATGTGACAGAGTATGAGAAGCTGCAGCGTTAGTGTAATTGGAAGGGCAGAAAAGAAGTAAAAGAAAAAACGTAATTTGTGAAGCAATCATGGGTGAGGACTTTCCAAAATTAATGGCAGATAGAAAAAAAAAGAGCGAAGCACAAGCCTTTAAAATTCTACAGGTGATGAAATTATCCTTCAAAAGTGAATTCAAAATACTTTCTCAGGTAAATACAAAGTGGAAAAAAAAATGTTGCCAGAAAACCAGCTATTGCAGGAAAAGTTGAAAGTTCTCCAGACAGAAAGGAAATAACATACCTAACAAAACTGGATCCATATAAAAGGGGAAGATCATTAGAAGAGGAATAAATGAGAGTCTAACTTTTTTTTTTTTTCATTTTTATTTTATTTAAAAAGTAATAGCTTTTGGCTGTAACTCTCTATAACTTTAGTGTTGTTTTAAGATCCTGGTATACATTTTTAACTTATCACAGTATATTTCAAGTGACATTACACTATTTATTGATTGTATAAGAACCTTACAATAGGCATCCCACTTACACCTTCCTAGACATTATGCTATTATCAGTATAGAGTTTACAAGTCATATGTTACAAGTCATAGGCATCACTGCTTTTATTTAAACAATTCAATTATTTCCATTAAAAACAATTCTGGACTCTTAGAAAAAATAATGGCTGGAATAAAGCATTAATAGTAATTGGGTAATTATAGAATGTGTGTGTATACTCAGTTGCTCAGTTACGTTCCACTCTTTCCAACCCAGTGGACTGTAGCCCACCAGGCTCCTCTGTCCATGGAGTCTCCCAGGTAAGAATACTGTCAGTTCAGTTCAGTCGGTCAGTCGTGTCCGACTCTTTGCGACCCCATGAATCGCAGCACGCCAGGCCTCCCTGTCCATCACCAACTCCCGAAGTTCACTCAGACCCACGTCCATTGAGTCAGTGATGCCATCCAGCCATCTTATCCTCTGTCGTCCCCTTCTCCTCCTGCCCCCAATCCCTCCCAGCACCAGAGTCTTTTCCAATGAGTCAACTCTTCGCATGAGGCGGCCAAAGTGGAGTTTCAGCTTTAGCATCAGTCCTTCCAAAGAAATCCCAGGGCTGATCTCCTTCAGAATGGACTGGTTGGATCTCCTTGCAGTCCAAGGGACTCTCAAGAGTCTTCTCCAACACCACAGTTCAAAAGCATCAATTCTTCGGCGCTCAGTCTTCTTCACAGTCCAACTCTCACATCCATACATGACCACAGGAAAAAACATAGCCTTGACTAGATGGACCTTTGTTGGCAAAGTAATGTCTCTGCTTTTGAATATGCTATATAGGTTGGTCATAACTTTCCTTCCAAGGAGTAAGCATCTTTTAATTTCATGGCTGCAGTCACCATCTGCAGTGATTTTGGAGCCCAGAAAAATAAAGTCTGACACTGTTTCCACTGTTTCTCCATGTATTTCCCATGAAGTGATGGGACCAGATGCCATGATCTTTCTGTTGAGCTTTAAGCCAACTTTTCTACTCTCCACTTTCACTTTCATCAAGAGGCTTTTTAGTTCCTCTTCACTTTCTGCCATAAGGGTGGTGTCATCTGCATATCTGAGGTTATTGATATTTCTCCTGGCAATCTTGATTCCAGCTTGTGCTTCTTCCAGTAGTGGGTTGCCATTTCCTATGAGAGAAATGACCGAGAGCAATCTCATGAGAGATGGGAAGGATGAACTCTGTCACAAATTAACTGTAGGACACTCAAAAATATGGGGTTAGCCAAAAAGTTTGTTCTGGATTTTCCATATCATCTTTCAGAAAAATGCAAAGGAACTTTTTTTTATTAACCTGATAGATACTGCTGTTTGAAAGTTGGCTTTATTAAAATTTCTAATTAAATGTAGGCTCTGTGCTACAAATTTATTGACATTCACCCATTGATGATTCTTCCTGAATCTCTGATCCTGGGTCTGCCCATTAAAAAATGTTAAATAGCTTGTCAATTATTAAATTAAGTGGAAATACACCAACACCTACCTGTGGTGGTGAATTTCATGGTCAGTTCAGCCAGGCCATGGTGGCCAGATAGTTGGTCTAGCTGCACCATGAAACTTTAATTTAAAAGGGTTAGTATCTCAGTCAGTTGCTATTACTCAGTAGCTCAGTAGTTAGTTGCAA
The DNA here is from genome assembly GCF_029407905.1 of Bubalus kerabau. Classification (NCBI taxonomy): domain Eukaryota; kingdom Metazoa; phylum Chordata; class Mammalia; order Artiodactyla; family Bovidae; genus Bubalus; species Bubalus kerabau. Next base: position 55,097,720 of record NC_073641.1, read on the forward strand.
CCCCAAAGCCTACCAGGCTCTTTCATCCATGGAATTATTCAGGCAAGAATACTGGAGTGAGTTCAGTCAGTTCAATTCAGTTCAGTTGCTCAGTTGTGCCTGACTCTTTGCGACCCCATGGACTGCTGCATGTCAGGCTTCCCTGTCCATCACCAACTCCTGGAGTTTACTCAAACTCATGTCCATTGAGTCGGTGATGCCATCCAACCATCTCATCCCCTGTCATCTCCTTCTCCTCCTGCCTTCACTCTTTCCCAGCATCTGGATCTTTTCAAATGAGTCAGCTCTTCGCATCAGGTGGCCAAAGTATTGGAGTTTCAACTTCAAAATCAGTCCTTTCAATGAATATTCAGGACTGATTTCCTCTAGGATGAACTGGTTGGACCTCCTTGCCGTCCAAGGGACTCTCAAGAGTATTCTCCAACACCACAGTTCAAAAGCATCAGTTCTTCAATGCTCAGCTTTCTTTATAGTCCAACCCTCACATCCATACATGACTACTGGAAAAACCATAGCCTTGACTAGATGGACCTTTGTTGGCAAAATAATGTGTCTGCTTTTTAAGATGTTCTCTAGGTTGGTCATAACTTTCCTTCCAAGGAGCAACCATCTTTTAATTTCATGGCTGCAATCACCATCTGCAGTGATTTTGGAGACCCCCAAAATAAAGTCTGCCACTGTTTCCACTGTTTCCCCATCTATTTGCCATGAAGTGATGGGACTGGATGCCATGATCTTTGTTTTCTGAATGTTGAGCTTTAAGCAAACTTTTTCACTCTCCTCTTTCACTTTCATCAAGAGGCTTTTCAGTTCCTCTTCACTTTCTGCCATAAGGGTGGTGTCATCTGCATATCTGAGGTTACTGATATTTCTCCCAGCAATCTTGATTCCAGCTTGTGCTTTATCCAGCCCAGCATTTCTCATGATGTGCTCTGTGTATAAGTTAAATAAGCAGGGTGACAATATACAGCCTGGACATACTTCTTTTCCTATTTGGAACTAGTCAGTTGTTCCATGCCCAATTCTAAATGTTGCTTCCTGATGCATACAGATTTCTCAAGAAGCAGGTCAGGTGTTCTGGTATTCCCATCTCTTTCAGAATTTTCCACATTTTATGTGATCCACACAATCAAAGGCTTTGGCATAGTCAATAAAGCAGACATAGAAGTTTTTCTGGAACTCTGTTGCTTTTTTGATGATCCAGTAGATGTTGGCAATTTGATTTCTGGTTCCTCTGCCTCTTCTAAAAATAGCTTGAACATCTGGAAGTTCATGGTTCATGTACTGTTGAAGTCTGGGCTTGGAAAATTTTGAGGATTACTTTACTAGCATGTGAGATGAGTGCAATTTTGTGGTAGTTTGAGCATTCTTTGGCATGCTGGAGTGAATAGCCATTCCCTCCTTCAGGGGATCTTTCCAATCCAGGGATTGAAGCTGGATCCCCTGCCTTGAAGGCAGATTCTTTACCATCTGAGCCACCAGGGAAAGTGAAATGTGAAAAGTGAAAGTAAAAGTTGCTCAGTCATGTTTGACTCTTTGTGACCCAGGAATTCCCCAGGCCAGAATATTTATTGAGTGGGTATGTGTTCCCTTCTGCAGGGAATCTTCAGGACCCAGGAATCAAACCCGGCTCTCCTACATTACAGGCCGATTCTTTACCAACTGAGCAATAAGGGAAGCCCATTTTAAATGAAATGAACGTTTAAGTCACTAGACTTTGAGTTAAACACTGAATTTCATAATGTTGATGAGACTATTCTAGCCAGTTGAAAACCTTAATAGAAAAAAAAATAAATAAATAAAATAAGGTGCTCTAAAGAAGAGAGAATCCTGCCTCCAAACTGCCTTTGAACTAGAGCTGCAGCATCAATTTCCCTCTGGGTGCATATCTTGTCATTTTACCCTGAAGATGTCAGACTTGGCAGCCCCACAACTACATGGGCCAATTCTTTAAAATAAATTCTCTCTTTTCTCTCTAGCTTTCACTCTCGCTCTTGCTCTAGCTTTCACACTTGCTCTCGCTCTTGCTCTTGACACACATACACACAAAAACATACACACAGAGTGTTGGTTCCATTTTATCTGGAAAGCTCTGACTTTCACAGTTCACGTATAAGTATTTTCACATAGATACCTCGGATTCTCTCAAAATTTATTAATTGCATTTCTCAAACACATCCAATGATAAGAATGTCATTTTCACTAAATCCATATTTCAGCACACTTACCACTAAGACTAGCTCTCTATATTGCCATTTTTCAAGATCCATCTAAAATATTGTCTATTTCTATGCTTTTAAGGATTCATCCCCCCAAACTGTATTATCTAATATGCAATTTTCTTGTCCTTTCAATTCTTCAAAGCATTGTATATTCTGTGATGTGTTATAAATATTATAGTTATCTTTCTATCATTAAACTTTGCTGGTCTTATGGAAGATAGAAATAAAAAGGTTCCAACTGTATCATGTCTTTTCAAGATTCTGCTCATAAAAGGCATATTTCACATACACTCACATTTCTTTAACCGAAGAAACTTACATGTCCTAACCTATATAAAACTTACCCACTACTTCTTGTATATAATAATTTCCCTATTAATTTACTTGAATAATTTTCATATAGTATGTTGCTATAATGCTGTCAATTGTTAGTCACTGAACACAACTTGAGATAGGAAGTATAATGTGTGATTTTGTTCTATATATTCTTGGATCATGCAACCCAAAGGCAGAAATTAGGGAGACCCCTGAAAGAGACTGAAAAGAGCAATTTAAAGTCAATGGGTGTATTAGTTTACTGTGGCAACTATAACAACTTACCAAAGACAGGGTGGCTTAAGAGATAGAAATTTGTTCTCTCACAGTTTTGAAGGTGAGAAATATAAAATTATTATTGGTTTGAAACCAAGGTATTGGCAGAATCAGACTCCCTCTGTCTAGCAGTGAATGGGTTCCTTACCTTTTCCAGTTTCCTGTGGCTGTGGACATTCCCTGGCTTGTGGCTGTATCAATCCAGTCTTCAGGGTCAGCTTACTCAAATCTTTCTTTTTCTCTGTGCACATCTAAATCCAGGTCTCTTCATTTTAAAGGATACTTGTGATTGTGTTTGGGACCGATCTGTATTATCTGGGATAATCTCTCCATCTCAAAATCCTTAATCATCTGCAAAAATTATCTCCTCTTTTTTTTTAAATATGAATAACAATTCACCATTTTCAGAGGCATATTTTGGGGAACATTTTTTTCAGCCCATTGAGTCAGTCTCTTTTTTTCTTATTTCTGTTTGATGTATGGTTCTCTCTCCCTCTCTTGCTCTCACTCTTGAGTTCTCAGTCTAGCTCTCACTGAGTGTGTGTATGTATGTGTGTAAGTATGTGCATGTGTAAGCCAACCTTTTCTACTTCTTTATCCACATAATGAAGCAAAACTGAATAGCAGCTACTTCTTTTTCAAGTCACATGTGCTTCAAGACATATGGGGCATGTTGCTGAATTCCAAATACAGATATTCAGATAGTGAACATAGAGGATCTTATACTTTTAGCATTTCTCAAGAGTCTGCTCAGCACATCACTTCATCAACCACACAGGTGATTTGGATTCACAGTCATGGAGGGAGTAAACTTTGGTCACCAGTTAGCTCCTGGAATGTGTTCCATATGGTATCAGGGTACTCTCATAATCACTCAAGGTTCATAGAAAAGGTGGTAGCAGTTTAGTCACTAAGTTGTATCCAACTTTGCAACTCCATGTCATATAGCCTGCTAGACTTCTCTGTCCATGGGATTTACCAAGCAAGAATACTGGAGTGGGTTGCCATTTCCTTCTCCAGGGATCTTTCCAACCCAGGGATCCAACCCACATCTCCTGCATTACAGGCAAATTCTTTACCTCTGAACCACCAGAGAAGCTTACAGGTTAGAGTCTGCTCATGGTTGAATGAACTATGAACATATGATTGTTTTCAAACATGACCATGAGATCTTTAACCTTACAGAGAATCAATTCTGATGGAAGGGTTAATGGTCATAAGTGGACAGCATTCTGAAAACTGTCTATTACATTTGCATTGAGTGTGCTGCCCTTGGGGGGGAAATACTACTGTTTTCAGTAAATCTCTTTGTAAGTCTTAGCATTTAGCAGGGCTAGTGTACTGGGATGACTCTGAGGGATGAAACGGGGAGGGAGGTGAGAGGGGGGTTCAAGATGGGGGACACATGTACACCCATGGCTGATTCATGTCAATCAATGTATGGCAAAAACCACTACAATATTGTAAAGTAATTAACCTCCAATTTAAATAAATAAATTATTTTTGAAATCTTAGCATTTATTATCTAAAATGTTATCTTAACTTTTCTTAAGTCAGTACAGACATGTAATAGCAATCACTAAGACAACTTAGTAATACTATTTCTAAGATATCACTCCTTGCAAGCCCACATTTTGTTCTTATAAGTTGGCAAGGGTGCTAAGCTGACAAACTCAGCTGTTCCTGTAACTAGAGCATTTTGACTCATCGCTGAAATAGAGTAGATGGACAATGAATTTCCCCTGGAGGTGTTGTAAAAGGTATTCATCAATAGTGGTGGTCAATTCATTGATTTATACCAAGGAGACAAGTCAGAACACTGCAGCATGGTAACAATAAGCTCAGTGGTAGCCCAAATCTGGGTGGTTTACTACACAGTATTTTATACACCCTGGAGAAATTCTATTTTAAACTTCTACTGTGTACATTTCTTTTCTGATAGAATTCCTTTGTAGTTTAGGAACATTTTAGCCAGGTTTTCTTAAAAATAATAGCACTATATTTTTGTATACTGTCTTAAAAGGACTTTTATTTTTTATTTTCACAATAGCTTTGGGAGATGAATGGGTGAGTCATTATTACAGAAGAAGGAAGCTGAGACTGAGAGAAATGAAAAGGTTTTTACTGAAGTAACAGAGTGATGCTGAAATGTCTTCCAAGGAGAAGGAAGGACATCTCTGTTGTCCATTATGGATAATAGAGTGAGTTGGCATTGGTCTCCCTGTTGGGAGATTGTGATTATACCTGGGAGGCGAGAACAATCTCTCCTCCCCCAAGGACCTGGAATATCCAGAGATAAATTTTAGGTTAGAATGGCAAAGTCAGATCTGACCTGGGTCACTGTCATTGTGCAAGTCTAGGAAGGGAGTGACTAAGAAGGGATTACAGTATTGAGGTTGAAAGCAAGAGTCCTCAGAAACCAGAGGAATTGAAGGTGATTGATTGGAGTGGTTTTTGTGAAGAGGAATTCAGCACAATGATCAGTGTGAAGTTTCTGCTCCAAGAGCCATGAAAGAAACACTTTTTTTCCTAGTAGATTTAGAAAATACTATGCAAGGCATGTGTGTTCATGCAGCAATCTTTTTTCCTAAGGAAAGAGCCATATAGAAACTTTAAATGAAAACACTCTGTAAGTAATTACAGAATAAGACAGATGCAAAATTTGAGAACCTATTTTTGTTTTTGCTCCTCTAAATGAAACATGAAGATGTAAGAATCAAATTGTGGAAAAACCAGTCAGAACCCACTCAGACATATATTCTATATATAATATGAATACATTAGAATATATGAGCATTTTTATTCAAAATAAAACATAATGTAGAAATGGAAAATCACCAAGACAACTTAAGAAAGAGTAGACACAATTTTAAGAGAAGGGCTGTATCGATACACACATATCCAGAATTGTATAATTGAGCCAGTACTTCATTTTTTACATTTACTCTTAGAGTTTTCCCCAAATAGAAATTTCCGTCTTCACTGCAAATCAATGAAAAACTATCTGGCACACTCTTGTGCTATAGGCCAGTAGGGGTGTGTGGGTGTGTGTGTGTGTGATGAGTAGGGAGGAGGGTGTGGATTCTTGTTTATTTATTTGTGTGTGTAAACTTTTATTGCTATATTTGCTAACATTAAATTCATGATAACTCACTTAATAGACTATGTATAAAATGTTACAAAGCATGTTCCTCTTGTCAATCCAATCTTTAACCCCAGATTTTGTGTTGAAATTTTCTATATGCACATAAATATGATCATTAGGCAACTGTCATTTATCCAGTTACCATTACAAACAGAATTCCATCTCTAATATTTCAAACTTAAAGTGACTCTTTCTTAAGTCTTGTACCAAATATTGCTAGGTAGGAGGTAATTAACAAACACACTCTTCTGCCTTAGGATCAATGCCTTGTTTTTCTAATAATTCACTGCATGTTTATTGGGCACTACTTATGTGGTGGCTTCCCTGGTGGCTCAGGGGTAAAGAGCGTGCCTGCCGATGTAGGAGACTCAGATTCAATCCCTGGGTCAGGAGATTCATTCCCCTGGAGAAGGGCATGGCAACCCACTCCAGTATTCTTGCCTGGGAAATGCCATGGACAGAGGAGCCTGGTGGGCTACAGTCCACGGGGTCACAAAGTTAGGACACTACTTAGCTACTGAGCAAGCACACGCAAGCACCTATGTGGCAAGTGCCTTCATAGGTCCTTGAGATACATCACTAAGCAAAACTGACACAAACCCCTTTCTCCACAAAAAGTCTAGTCTAGCGTGTGTGTGTGTGTGTGTGCATACATACACATTTAGATGATTCAGTTGTGTCTGACTTTTTGCGACCACCTGGACTATGGCCCGCCAGGCACCTTTGTCCATGGGACTCTCCATGCAAGAACAATGGTAGCCGTTCTCTTCTCCAGGGGACCTTCCCAACCCATGGATCGAATCTGGGTCCCCTGCATTGCAGGCAGATACTTCACCGACTGAGCCATGAGGGAAGCCCACAGTTTAACATACTCTCACCAAAACACAACTTGACTTTTAATGTTTTTGTTACCAGATGAAGCTTTCATCTTTGTAGAGATATAACTTAGCAAAGAGTAAAACGTATGGGTATATCTGAGCCCTAAAAGAGACCAAGGATTTAGGATTTTTTTTCCTGAATATGATCTCTTCTAATCCTCAGAGCAATTGTAACTTTCACCAAGGAGCCTGCTATTCAAGATGGTTTTGCACAGCTTGTTTCAGATATAACTGAGTTAAAGCCCCTGTTTCTTGACTTAAATCTGGTTTCCTCAGATGGAAAGACCTGCTGTGGTTGTTTGTAGCACAATTCTTCTTTTTCTTAGCTTACAAACAAGCACCTCAAAGATATTGATCTACTTTTCTATATCAATATAAGATACTCTATCTTACATATTTCCTGTCAGACAAGTAACAGAAGTATACATACTCCCTCTCAGCAAATAAAAATTCTTCTTCTTTGTCATGACTGGATTCTTCTTCCTCCTCTTCCTCAAATATCCTCTGTCACTTCTGGAGGTTCTCTGTGGTCTCATCCAAGAACACTCTGATGTGTCCCTCAGAGAGGCTACACTCTTTATGTTTTCACATAAAATAATAAATATATATAGACTCATTCAAATAATATATATAAATAGGAAAGTGAGTTCTTTACCAGCTGAGCCACAAGGGAAGCCCAAGAATACTGGAGTGGGTAGCCTATCCCTTCTCCAGTGGGTCTTCCTGACCCAGGAACCAAACCAGTGTCTCCTGCATTGCAGGTGGATTCTTTACCAGCTGAGCTATTAGGGAAGCCTATATATATATAATTCTAGGTGTTGTTAATTATGTATTGTCCACTTTTAAAAAATGAACAATGTGAGAGTTGTGAGTTAAGTTTTATTTGGGGTAAAATGAGACTGCAGTCCAGAAGACAGCACCTCTGATAGCTCTGAGCAACTGTGCCAAAGAGGCTGGGGGGACAGTCAGTATATAAGTGATTTTGGTGAAAGGCGAGTACGTACAATCAGTTCAGTTCGGTTCAGTTCAATCGCTCAGTCGTGTCCGACTCTTTGAGACCCCATGAATTGCAGCACGCCAGGCCTCCCTGTCCATCACCAACTCCCGGAGTTCACCCAGACTCACATCCATCGTGTCAGTGATGCCATCCAGCCATCTCATCCTCTGTCGTCCCCTTCTACTCCTGCCCCCAATCCCTCCCAGCCTCAGAGTCTTTTCCAATGAGTCAACTCTTCACATGAGGTGGCCAAAGTACTGGATGTTCAGCTTTAGCATCATTCCTTCCAAAGAAATCCCAGGGCTGATCTCCTTCAGAATGGACTGGTTGGATCTGCTTGCAGTCCAAGGGACTCTCAAGAGTCTTCTCCAACACCACAGTTCAAAAGCATCAATTCTTCGGCGCTTAGCCTTCTTCATAGTCCAACTCTCACATCCATACATGGAAATATTTTTTTCTGAGAAACTTTCTGCTAGTCACAAGGAGCAGTCATCACCATGAAGGATTTTAGTGTCTTTCTAGATATGAGGAGGTACCAGAATTGGGCTCATAAAATTGGCTCCTGCAAATATCTTTCTGAAGACCTGTTCTGCCAGTTTTTCTATGAGCTCTTCACCCTGAACTCCTTTTAGCAGTGTTGCAGGTCAGCATCTGCAGCAGCAGATGATTTGATCCTTGTGGAGGTGGATGGCAAGTACCCATGGCAAGTGCCAGTTTAGAGCTAAGAGTACAAATTTCCGTTCTTTTAAGTGATTTTTAGTACTGGTTTGTAAACTCTCTGAGGGAATATATAATCTAATCTGAATTTAGCACATCAACCTGCACAGTCTGGTGCCTAAATGGGAGCTCAAAATATGTCTTCGACAATTCTCTCTTGGGTAGTTCTTCCCATCCTATCTGTGTTGTCTAGATCCCTAAGAGGCAGACAACAAGATGCAGTTAAACATGTAAGAGATTTGGGAGTGGAAATATCTGTAAGGGCAAGTGTCTATTTGAGGTGCTGTCTCCCAGGCTGAAGTCTTCATTTGACCGCAAATAAAACAACTTGAAACACTCACATTGTGCATTTTTTTTAAAGTCAACAACACACATTAACAAAACCCAGAATGATATAAATAAATGTATTTATTATTTTATGTGAAAATTTAAAACATAAAGGATGCACTGCTAGAGATATGTGGGACTCCTCCTGAGAAACAGATTAAAACCCTGTGAAAGAGAGAAAGAAGAAAGCTCTTCAATTCCGAGTTTCAGCAAAGTTGTCAGGAACCAGAGTTGCCTTCAGGAACAAACAGCCTCAGTGCCCTGGAGTCCTCAAGTGTGAGCTGGCCACAGACCATAAGAAGTACATCCTCCAGCATCATCCACAGATTGGATTTCAGAGAGCAGCAGCTAGGACTGTTGGCCAATTAAATTCCTCACAGCAGAAGTTCTGAGAGGCATGTTGTCCAGACTGATGCAGGACCCTGGAAGTATCTCCTTTCACTCTGAACTACAGCATGTGTATTCCTTACATATGCATATTCTTTATATGCTTGCATCCCATGGGCTTCCCTGGTGGCTCAGAAGATAAAGAATCCTCCTGCAATGCAGGAGACTGGGTTCAATCCCTGGTTGGGATGATCCCTTGGAAGAAGAAATGGCAATGCACTAAAGTATTTTTGCCTGCAAAATCCCATGGACAGAGGAGCCTGTCAAGCTATAGTCCATGCAGTGCAAGAGGACATGACTGAGCGACTAACACTCTCACTCATCCCATGTGTATCCCTTACACTTACCTATTTTGTGGCAGTTCAAAAGGCTATTGGCTCCACATATTTTTAAAAATAAAGTATTTGAAATTCTGTGAATATATAAAAATGAATATGAATACTAAATGAATTTATGTTTAAACATATAAGCACATATATGTTCTTACATATAAATTTCAGTAGCCCATCATTTAAAAATATTAAAGAAGAAAATAAAGTCTTCTACAATGATATGTAATAATTTCCACAAATAAATACTTTATGGTATAGAAATAAATGTTCTCAGACATATTATAGGAAATAAGTACCTTTCATTCATATAGGCCTAATTGTGTGGATATTCTCACAAGGCATAATGTGCTTTTAAAATGGTCTGAAAATTGCATTTGATATCAACTTTATACATTACATTATTTAATATCTTCAGCAGAATCTCTGAAAACTATTAACAGTAGTAGTGAAACTCATTATAAATTGAGGCATTAAATGATAATTGATAATTAAGTAAATAGCAATTAATGTTAAGCAGCCACATAGGGAAACTACTGGTATAAAATAAGCACACTTGTGGAACTCAAAAATTCCCTGATTTTAGGAATTTTAAGAGTTTCTCTACGTTTAGGTGAAGAATCTATTTTCTCTTGTATTGAATACTTGATCAGTTCAGTTCAGTTCAGTTCAGTCTCTCAGTCATGTCTGACTCTTTGTGGCCCCGTGAACCGCAGCATGCCAGTCCTCCCTATCCATCACCAACTCCCGGAGTCCACCCAAACCCATGTTCATTGAGTAGGTGATGCCACCAACCATCTCATCCTCTGCTGTCCCCTTCTCCTGCCCTCAATCTTTCCCAGCATCAGGCTCTTTTCATTTCATAGTAAGTGAAATATATTTTGTAGACCATTATAAAAGAATCTCTATCATTCCATAAATAGAATTCTCATATTCTTCAAATTCTTCACAAAAAGCTACAGAGAAACAGCAAGGCAAGCTATGCAAAGTTATTTCTCTAACTTTCAAGGGCACAAAACTAACAATTTTGCTTAAACCAGTCAAATGTACGTGTTATACTTGCTAGTGACAAAGCCACATATTTATGGATAGTGTTCCCTGAGGCTGTAAAACCAGGAACTTTTGGAACAGAATTATTTGAAAATTCTCATACAATATGGAGAAGAATACAAGAAATGATTTTACACCTTCCACTTTTGTGTTTTTCTAGTAAAATTCCCATTCCCACATGCTTCATTGTGGGAGGCTTACATGTGTGCATGCTCAGCAGTGACTGACTTTTCACAACCCTATGGACTGTAGCCCTCTAGGCTCCTCTGTCCATGGGATTCTCCAGACAAGACTACTGGAATGAGTTGCCATGCCCTCCTTCAGGGGATCTTATGGATCCAAGTATCAAACACATTTCTTATATCGCTTGTATTGGCAGGTGGGTTCTTTCACTATTGGCACCTGGGAAGCCCCATTGTGGGAGGGCTGAGGATTAAACGGTGCTCTTTCTAAGCTTTCTGCTAACAGTGAAGTTACAGTAATGACCTTACCTTGTTTTCAGCTTGGTTATACCATGATAGTAAGATCTTAACAAAACACTTTGAGTCTTCAGTTTTAGTGTTTTATTTTATTTTTAAGCTAATTTCACATTTCAGAACATTCTGCAGCAGCTTACTAACAGGAGAAAGTGGAAATTCAGCCTCCCTATTCAGCATGAAGTTTTCAATGATTCTGTTTTTTTGTATGATCATCAGAATTTCCCTTCTGTAGCTGGAGACCTGCTGAGATGTGTATTTAAGTGCAGGAGTGCAATATTAGCCTCCTATAGCAAGAAGAGAAAACTGCAGCTTTTCATGTTTTTCAACTCTTTTCTTCTAGGATGCTGATTACAAGCTAACGGGTAATAATTTCCATCTGGTTGTGTCTTGCACCTGCTTTACACCCCCATTCTCATCTTTCTCTTTGAGGAGGAACATTTTTGCTTTTTCTTACAAGCATGGTTAATATCTACTGTATGAATACAAATAGTAACAAACATGTGGACTCGCAGAGTTTTCAACAAAAACAAGCTTTAATTAAAAAGCAGCTGAGGTCACGAAGCTCTACTTTTCTAGCTATAAAACAAATGTGAAGAATTCCTGTGAGTTAATTTTATTTTATTTAATCCTGCCTAAAGAATCAATGACTTGGAAACTCTTGAGGAGGGTTTCAAAATAACTTACAAATTAAATCAAGTTGTAGTTAATTTTCTTGCAAATAAATGCTTTCAGAAGAAACACCTGGAGAATATTATAAAAAAATCTCACAAATTAATAATGTTCCCTTTCCACATGTACAGTGTGCTTTGAACAGATAAAACGTTAAAAAGTCCCAATTGACCTCACACTTTTGACTAAATTGGAGGTGGAGATGGTGTGAAAGTATTTGAAGTCTATTTGGATTAGCATTCAGGAATGCACAATACTGCTCTTCAGACAAATCTCATGATGACATATTAACTACCTATTCATTTGGTGGGTAGTACACTCAACAATAATTCAAAATATTTGTCAAATTTTATTAGAATATCCACATTTGTTATGTGAATAGCAATTCCTAAGGGCAATCAATAAAATAAGTAAATGATAATCATTTGAATACCGAGTGTTGAAATCCAAGGAAAACCAGTATTGCAAACGTGTTGAATGAAAATATACTCTTGTCAATAAAAAAATAAATAAATAAAAAGTCTATTTGCTTATAATTGAGTCCAGCTGAATCTAACCATTGTTCAAGAACAATTTTGGATTCATTAATACCATTCAGATTATTGTCTCTTACATGAAATAATCAGAAAGAAACATACGGCCTACTCAAGAAAACCTAAATGTACTGAATTATCAGCACATGCCATAGTGATGAAAGAAATATACTCAAAATCACTAGCAACATATCACATGTGTAATTCCATGAACAATAGCCATACTTTTTGTGTTACATTAGGTGTTTGCTCTGCTTTATCCCCATCTATGCCAGTGCCTGGCCTAGTAGTAGTTATGAAAGAAATGTCCAATGAAAGAATGAATGTGCACTTAAAAGGTATGCTTTGACTTACTGTAAATTAACCTTTGTTTCTGTTAATATTGTTGGCCCTAGAAAAGTTAGTATATGCTCTTTTGCTCCCTATGATTTCTGTATGTTTTCTCTTCTCTCTGATTTTCTACCCATTCATTCCTTGATTCTTTCAAGATAAATAGATATATAGATGATATTGGATGGATGGATAGATAGGGAGAGAGAGAAAGATGTAGTATTTCTCTAGTCTTGAAAGAGACCAAATTCAAATAAGACAGATAAGACACATTCGCACATACTTAAACTGTGGTTCAAATTTATTTCGAGTAAATCGATGATAGGATCATACATTCAGTTGTTGATTAGAAGAACAATGTGTAGGGACATCTATTATAAGATGTGTATACAAAGGGCCTGGATGTATATAGAGGAGATACCTAGGTGTTGAAGCAACCATTTGAACAGGATGCAAAACCTTGTCTCAAATTTTGTTTCAAAGAGAAGTAGAGGCTAAAGTGAACTGATTCCAGCAAAGGAAAGTTCTTCCTAATAATTTGACTGGTCCAACAATATAAACCAGTGCTTAACATTTCCCTAGACTCTTCCAGAAAATTTACAGGAACAGAAATGAGAGGCCACATGCAGTGATGCTTCCCAGTGTAGGAGGATGAATCTGATCACTTCAATGTTAAACTGAGACATTGTGACCCCCATGTATAGAGCATAAATGTGAGAAATAGTCTTATGGATGATTTCAAAACTGTCTTCTGATCATGTATTGATTTGTTCAGTAGATCAATATAAATTACATATTTAGTAGGCAAAAGGAGAAAATTATTATTACAACACAAATAATTGTCAGACTGTGCACTCCAGAACCTGGTATAAGCACTCAGCCCAAGGTGGCACATGGAGAGACTATGTAAGTCCACCAGGGATGATATAAAATTATTTGCTTCCAGTACTGAAGGGTGAGCCATCAGGTAGTCTCAGCCACTGCTCAAATGGGAATAGAGGAAAGTGTATTTCTTCCAAGAGGAAACGCAAGCACAATGATGGAATTTTTTTTTTTTTTTAGGGTTAACATTTCTTTTTAAACTTTAAGACTATAGCTTAGATAATATGCTGATACTACTTGAAAATTTTAGAAGATAAGTCTAGAGACATACACAAAGGCCTTAAATGACATACAATGTTGGATTATATCCTGAATTTGACGGGGATTATTGTTTCCAAATATTGTTGAAATTACATCATTGTAATAGGTACATCTTTAGTAAGGATTTCATAGTAGCTACTTTAAATGGTGAAATGGTAATTTTATTTTTTTTTAATGTTCATCTTTAAAATTTATAATAAATACAAGTAAAGCTGTTTGAAGAATAAGTGTTAATAGGACTTTCTCCGGGATTTGAAGTCAACCCTTCTGTTTATATTTTTTTAATTATCTCGTAAACAAAAATTGGAATACCATCATATAATTGCTTTAGCTTCTGAACATTATTTTTCTAAAAGTTATTTTATAATTAAAAAAAAAACCTTGAAAAAGTTCTCTATGACTTCATTTTTAGTGTGATGTACATTTTCAACTTGCTGATATACCACCCTATACTGATGACATTTATTTTTTTTTTTCTAATTCTTAATAAGTTGATCCATTCCGGGAATTATTTGCATAAAATAATGAAGTAGTATTACAAAGGAATTAGCATCATTGATATTAACATACACCCAACACACACACACACCCCTCCTGAGATCTCATACTTGACATCAGAGGAGAAACATTTATTTTCCTTCACTTTGTAGTAGCAAATTAAAAAACAAAAGCAGTAGAAAAAAAAAACAAACAAACTGGTGATTGTTCCAATTATTCTATCAAGAAATCTAAATAAAGAGAAGTCCCTCAGTTGTGTCTGACCCTTTGTGACCCCATGGACTGTAGCCCACCAGGATCCTCCATCCATGGGATTTTCCAGGCAAGAATACTGGAGTGGATTGCCATTTTCCTTCTCCAGGGGATCTTCCAAGCCCAGGGATTGAATCCGGGTTTCCCACATTGTAGGCAGATGCTTTACCATCTAAGCAACCAGGGAAGTTCTAAATACTTGTATCTTAAATATTGTTGTCTATCAAACCAAAAATGCTTTTAATGTTTTTCATGAAATGCTATAAAATTTTGGTTGGATAAGTCTTCTAGAGCATAATCACCAATTAATCAAGTGAAATTAGAAATATTTTAAAATTCTTAATAGCACCACACCTTATAATTCTATTCACTGCATTTCTAAAATCTCTTCCATTTTAATTTGCATTTGCTTCTTCTAAGTCAACATGTTTTGATCTTGTGGTAAATGTTGTTTATAACCTGAAGGTGATTATAAAACTACATCCTACTTATTACTTAATAGATCTTCAATTTAGAATCAGTGCACTCAATTTATCTCCACTAGATCTAAACAAATATGGTATTATAAAGGTCAGATTTGACTGGCACAAATAAACAAGTAATCTTAATAAAATCTCATTAAGAAGAAGTGTATTTTCTACCTTCAGCTTTTGTGTGAAGTTGCTTTTCAGAAATAATTGAAGGGAAATAATTCATATTTCCTTTTTCTTGGTATACCTTGTTTATCAATGCAAAATGACTTATTTAAAATGAGGTCAAATCAGAAAACTATTTTTTCCTTGATGTATAGCATAAGGATATTTTTTTTGCTTTAATTTGCAAGTATATTTGAAGAACTATGAATTGAAGGTTCTAGAGGTACACATGAGGATACAAGTTGTTAGTTATGCATAAATATTATGCACATACATTTAAATGTAAAACATGTTTGATTAAATGATAAAGTTGAAAGGAATTTGAATCAAATACCTTTCAATGGTAACATACTAAGAAACCAGTCACTTAAAAACAAGTTTTTCTCCAAGTAAAATATAATTTTACTAAAATCTAGGTATGTGTCAATGGCTTTATTTTCAGGTTCAATTTAATAATGGTTAAAACATTTTATTTTATTTTTCTATTTTTATTAATAGATCCACAGGTATAATTTTCCTTCTGGAAAAATTACTGATTTTCCTGAAAAATGGTTTTTTTAGCTCTATAGCTAAATAACACATCCACTATATTAAATTTCAGTTTCCAACTGTAGCCTTCACTGAACTGCAAGCATCACTTTATCTTCTATTTGTCAAGCACAAACAATGTATCATTTCTTCTTTGCCACTTTTCTGCTGAGGTTCAGGCAGTCATTAATTTCATGGAATATTAGGTGAAAATGTAATTTAGATAGATAAAGTTGGTTAATTGTGCTGTTATTAGCAAATTTAAAGTGCTTTCTCATCTTTTGAGTTGTATTCTGATAATTCTCTTTAAAATTAAAAGTTAACTGTGATGCAGAAGAGGTGGGTGTTAATGACTCCTATCTGGTCACCAAAGTGAAGTGTATATCCTGAAAGTTTTGGAGGGATTGCAAAATGAAAATATTGAATATCCTCACTGTAGCCACAGATTAATGAAAATAAATCTGCCATAATTTTTGAAGTAGAACATCATTTACTCTTGTAGAGAAGATAGAATATTATTTACTGGAGTTAGGACTAGGAGAGGATGGGAATAATGGGAGGTTTTTCCACATAGACTACCAGGCTTGGGGAACCCACTTCTAATCTTCCCTCACATAATCTATAAGGAAATAAGTAGTGTTTGGCCATGATTTGAGTAAGAGGCAACCACTTAATTCATCAGCCTGGCTTTTGTCTTCCCTGGGCCAACATAAGCATCAGTATGCATGACAAGAGAACAAAGCCTCACAATTTACGTAGTGATTTATGTAGTGATTCCCAGGTGGCTTAGTATTAGAAAATCCACCTGCCAATGCAGGAGACATGGGTTCCATCACCTGGTCAGACTGGAAGATCCCCTGGAGAAGGAAATGGCAACTCACACCAATATTCATGCCTGGAGAATCCCATGGACAGGAGCCTGGAGGGCTGTAGTCCATGGGGTCTCAAAGAGTCTGACAGGACTGAGCAAGCATGCACAGGCACGTGGATTGTATAACACGTGGATGATTCCTTGACTCTGACTCAACATGTCTCATTTCCTTTTGTTTCTCAGACTCTGCAACTTTCTTATTCTAAGGACTCCACCCTCCTCCCAAAATACAACACAGCCCTGGCCCTTCTCTGCTACAAATCTGGCCCTTCACAAACATCCATGGGCTTTTCATATGTGTAGATTTCTGCAGGTTCTAAAGATGGGTGTGAGACCCTAGTTTTCTGTGTGTGGAGAAGGGTGGAGAGAAGAGGGCTTTGGAAGCTGCTTGGATCCCTACTTTCAGTGAGGACTGCTGATTTCTTCCCCAGTCCTCCATGGGCTCACACAGCCTGCCATCAGGGATGTGACTTTGCTTTTGATGAACTTGGAATCTACTCTCACATGAAAAATTATATTTCACCTGTTAACATGAATTTTTTTTCTCCTACTCCTAGCAAAATTATCACTGTCTTCTTAGGCCAAATCCATGGCAGCTAATTATTTTTACCTTTCTTAAAAAAATTATTTTTACCTTTCTTAAAAAAATAATAGTTCCTTGCTTCATCTTTCTGGACTTCCCACTGCTTCCAGGACACAACTCATCTCTTTCACTAGTCATTTCTTCTCTAATCACTTATGCTAATTCTTTTCTCATTTTCTCAGATGTAAACATTACAGAGTCTCAGGGCTCAGGATTCTAAATTTGTCTATCACATTTTTAATGAGCTCAAAGAGACTTATGATAGAATTTTGTACTTCTCTGTGTTTATAAAATATCAGAGTCTTTCTACAAAGCTAGACTCGTGTGTAATATCACAGCCAGTAACTCTAATAGGGAGTCTAATAGGAATCTCAAGTGTAAACTGATAGCCTTACACACTGTTGACTAAAAAAAATGCACAACTTGAAAGTCATGAGTTACTTTGCAGAAAAATGAGGACTTCACCCCAGGAGGCAGAACCTCAGAATGCTCTGAGAGACTGCTTCAAAAAGGCAGTGGGAGGAAGGTCAATATATAAGGTTTTGGTGAAAGGGAAGTTCAATAACATTAAGCACTCATTTTACAAAAGATTTTTTGCTAGTCACCTGACATCATCATTAAGGGATTTAGTGCTTTTCTAGATATGAGGAGATGCAAGGATTGAGATCATAAAATCTGTTCCTAAAAACACCCATCTATCTAAAGATCTGTCCCACCAGATTCCCTGAAACAAAGAGTGACTCACTCTACCCTGAACTCCCTTGGCAGGTGTTGAAGGTCAGTAGCTGCACAGCACAGGGTTCAGTCTCTGCCAAGGCAGATGGCAAATGCCCCTGTTGTTCAATCATTGACAATGCTCTTGGCAAGTGCCGATTTGTAGTTGACAACACACACACAAACATATATCCACACAAACACACCACTCTAACCTCATGAAACTTGCCTCCCCTCAGCAGATGGTGAAACATGAGGGAAAGGGGCTGGGTACATCCTTTAAAAGAATGATATAGCCATTCAGTTCAGTTCGGTTCAGTTCAGTCGCTCAGTCGTGTCTGACTCTTTGCAAACCCATGAATTGCAGCATGCCAGGCCTCCCTGTCCATCACCAACTAACAGAGTTTACTCAAACTCATGTCCATCGAATCGGTGATGCCATCCAGCCATCTCATCTCTGTCGTCCCCTTCTCCTGCCCCCAATCCCTCCCAGCATCAGAGTCTTTTCCAATGAGTCAACTCTTCTCATGAGGTGGCCAAAGTACTGGAGTTTCAGCTTTAGCATCATTCCTTCCAAAGAAATCCCAGGGCTGATCTCCTTCAGAATGGACTGGTTGGATCTCCTTGCAGTCCAAGGGACTCTCAAGAGTCTTCTCCAACACCACAGTTCAAAAGTGTCAATTCTTCAGCTCTCAGCTTTCTTCACAAACTCTCACATCCATACATGACCACTGGAAAAACCATTGCCTTGACTAGACGGACTTTTCTTGGCAAAGTAATGTCTCTGCTTTTGAATATGCTATTGGGTTGGTCATAACTTTCCTTCCAAGGAGTAAGTGTCTTTTAATTTCATGGCTGCAGTCACCATTTGCAGTGATTTTGAAGCCCAAAAAAATAAAGTCTGACACTGTTTCCATTGTTTCCCCATCTATTTCTCATGAAGTGATGGGACCAGATGCCATGATCTTAGTTTTCTGAATGTTGAGCTTTAAGCCAACTTTTTCACTCTCCTCTTTCATTTTCATCAAGAGTTTTTTGATTCCTCTTCACTTTCTGCCATAAGGGTGGTGTCATCTGCATATCTGAGGTTATTGATATTTCTCCCAGCAATCTTGATTCCAGCTTGTGCTTCTTCCAGCCATAAGGCGTGACAAAATATGGATAGAAGCAACTAGGTTCAAGATGGTGGAATATTCAACTTCCAGTGAACTTTAAGCCTCCTTTTACACTCATTGTATTATATTAGCAAGCTAAACGATACACCCACTAGTGCCTTGGCAGTTCTGAGACTAACCATAAAATGTCAAAAATTGGCAATAGCTCAATTCCTGGAAATCTCCACCTCATCCCTCACAATAATTGGAATAATCCTCTCACTCATTAGCCCATGAAATTCCCCAGCCTGAAAAAAACTAACCATGCCATATTTCAGGGTTCTCTCTCTTGACTTATGAGATGGTCTGCACTCTGTCTGTGGAGTGTGTTTCTCTCTTAATAAATCCTCTTCTTGCTATCTCTTAATCTCTGAATTCTTTCATGATGAAGCATGAACCTTAAATTCACTGGTATCAGAGGCAATGCTTTTATTCCTCCTACTGGCACTGAAAATCTTGGTGTTATGGTTGGGTCACCTCTTTCTCTCATACTCTCTTGGCCAATCTATCAGTAAATGCATAAGGCTCTGAAATCAAAATATATACCATCTTATTAACTAGTTTAAAACACTAGCATCTTTCAACTTGATCCTTCTTAGAGCTCCTTCCTACCTCATCGCCTAATTCTAACTTGCCCTCCTCCAGGCTGTTGTACACAGAATACTCCTTCCAAGGCTTAAACCAATTCATTTCTCTCTTCTCTTTAGCCTGAAGGTCACTAAGTGTAAAAGCCTGAGTCTGGCACCAAAGCCCTGGTCTGTATGGTCTGCCTCACTTCCTCATCTTGTTTCAGTTTCCCTTTGTTCTTTCCATCCCATCCCCCGTGTTCCTCCAGATTCTCATAACTTGCCGGCCTCTTGCTGTTACTTCTGTGTGCAGTGATCATTCTCTACATATCCATGTTGCCTTGAGATTTATTTTTCCAGCAATGAGGGATTTATTCCAGATCAGCAGGGGATTGCAATTCAGGGTCTCTCACCATGATGTATCACATGCCAGTCTCCACGTGGCAAGAGAAGGAAAACACTTTTATAGAGGGGGAAAGGAAGTTGGGGAACCATAGTAAACAAAGTCCATGGCTTTTCATTGACTGAGTCTTCACGCCGAAAGAAAGAGGAGTCTTCCTTCTTGTCAGGGTCAGGTATGGCAGCAAAGTATGATAGCTCCCCCTTCTGGTGTGCTGATTCTACTGAGTTGAAGTTCCTCTGTGCATGCTCAGTCTTGTCTAACTCTTTGTGACCCCATAGACTGTAGTCCAGAGCTTCCCTTGTGACTCAGCGGTAAAGTATCCACTGGCAGTGCGGGATACCTGGGTTGGGAAGATCCCCTGAAGAAGGGAAAGGCTACCCACTCTAGTATTCTGGCCTAGAGAATTCCATGAACTGTATAGTCCATGTGGTCGCAAAGAGTCGGAGACGACTGAGTGACTTTCACTTCACTTCACTTCAGACTGTAGCCTGCCAAGCTCTGCTGTCTATGGGATTTCCATACTTTAGTACTTTGCAGTTTTCTCCTCCAGGGGATCTTCCCAACCCAAGGATCAAACCTGCATGGCTTCCTTAATCCTTTCTTTTAGTTCTCTGAATTCCATCACTAACTCCATTGTCAGTCTTTACTGAGTATCTTGCCACTTTATACGCATAACGTCATCCAACTCATAAGATATTCATCTGCACATTTGTTTATTATTTACAATTCCTGTAATTGGAAGGGAAAGTCCATGAGAATAGAGTTTGATCTGTTTTGTTCTCCGCTGTATCACAGCACCTGTTAGTAGCTGGTGTTCAATACACATCTTTGTTCTTATGTTGAATTTAAATGATCCCTGAATGTATTTTCATTAAAAATACATCTTTCTTTAGCAGAAGATTCTTCTGACTTTATTTAAACCTCTAATTGCACAAGGACTTTACAATGACCTAGTGGTTTTTCTTTGTCCTTTAAATTATATTTTGATAGATGACTTGGGTGACAGCAGAGGAAGGAAGGATTGATTAACACCACCACAGACTCTTACATTATTGGGCTGGAAGTATAAATCAGGATGATATTTTTATTTCCAAAAAATACTCAAGGATATTTTTAAAGAACAGATTATTCAACAGAATGGCTACTGAAACTTCTATTCTTCATGATTCAAATAATAAATTGATTGAATATGCTGAATATAGCTTGGCCATCTGGAGCTGAAAGCCATCCACATAGAGACGTGTACAAATCACAAATGCCTCTGAATGACTAAAAACAACAATATCAAGCTAAAACAAATCAAAATGAGACAATGCTATTCTAAACAGCCATCAATAACAATGTACATGTTAACTAAAAACCTTTTTAGGGAAAAGAACTGAGATTCTATCACAAAACACAGAAGAGTTTCAGAAAACTCTTTTTTAAAAGTTTCTCTTTTATGTCAAAGTTCTTCTTATGAAGCCCATGAGCAATTACTATCTCCCTGTTGCCCTGTGTTTTCTTTGTATTCTCACTTTCTCTCTGGACTGGCCACTCTAACTTCTGTTGTTGTTTACTTGCTAAGTCAAGTCCATCATGTCTGACTCTTTGGGACCCCATGACCTGTAGCCCGCCAGGCTCCTCTGTTCATGGAATTTCCCAAGCAAGAATACTGGCATGGGTTGTCATTTCCTTCTCCAGGGGATCTCCCTGACCCAGGGATGGAACCCACATCTTCTGCACTGCAGGTGAATTCTTCACTGCTGAAACATCAGGGAAGTCTGCTCTAACTTCTTCTTAAATAGTCCCTTAGAAATTAATGTTATGATTATTGCCATTTTTTAGCTTAAGTTCTTACTTCTCATACTGTTTTTTTTTCAAGGAAGTTTCATGAATAACTTTTGCAGGGCAATGCAAAATGCAATGTAACAAAGCTGTTGCATTGACCTTATTATTTTCTAGCTAATCCATGAGGTTGCCATTGCTAATGACAGTTTTGAAATACCTTTTATTGAAATACTTTGATCAAGATCTACTAGAGCTACATTTCTTAAAGCCATTTTCATTACTTTATTGTCATGCCTTGTGTATCACAGCTAAATTCTGAAATCAGACACTTGGCATCAGAATGCAATCATTCTGCCAGAGACTGAAGTGTGAAGTGGTTTGTTGTTTCTGTTTCAGAGGTGGAGAGAGGAATGTTGCATGTTTTGAATACAAAATGCTTTCAATAAAGTTGCAAACTGAAAGCACATTTTTTTTAAAACAGAGAACAGAAAGAAAAAAAAAAAAAAAGACTAAGGACTATTATGTCAGCAGAAAGGGAATTCCCTGGAGATCCAGTGGTTAAGAGTGTGTTTTCTAGTGCAGGAGGCATGGGTTCAATCCCTTTTCAGGGAACTAAGATCCCATATGCAGTATAGCACAGCCAATTAAAAAAAAAATAGCTAATTTGGTGGCTGAAAATAAAAGGGTCCCAGATTGGAGAAGATGCATAATAATTCTTCTTTCAATAAATGGAAATACAGTGGTATCTTGTCACTGAAAACAGATGACAGCATTTTATCTCCTAAATGCTTCAATATGGTGAACTCAACTCAGTATTTCCCAGAATGAAATAAAATCTTTAAAACTATTACTGTTTACTAAAATGAAAAATTTGTTAAAATATCATTAGCATATTAGAAACATGTGTGTTCACCTTTACTGCAAGAACAAAAGAACAAGTTCTCCAAGAACAAGAAAGAAACAAGTCTCCAATGGCTATATTATGTCTCATTTTAAGCCAACACAGCTTTCTTGGCATGAGAATTTTAATAAAAAGAAATCAATAGAAAGATTCTAATCGCATTGGACTCTCAGTCAAGGGGCACATTTTCAAATTGGGCTAAAAATAATATTTGCAATACCTGCAGCACAATTCAGTTTGAAATTTTCCCACAAGTATAATTTTACCTCATCAAAATTTCAGCCAACAAAAAAGGATATATACATGGGTATGTGTGTACCGGGAGAGAGAGAATACGAATAATTTGCATTATGAAGAATCCTCCTATTGCCTTTAATACTAACTATGTAGAATAGAAAAATTTGCCACCCTAATCTATCTCTTTGGCATGCCGATTATTTTAAGCTGAAAACAATCAAGACTCAGAAGCTCAAGAAGATGCTTTGGCCTTCTCAGGAACGTCCTGGAAGAACATATTCCTTTAATAGAGCAAGCACCAGAGTTCCTTACAAAGAATCTGGACTGTAAATGTGGTGAAGAAAACTCAGCAGGACATAGAGATGAGTCCAGTTTGTGTCTCTGCAGGCTCTGCAAACATTTGTTTGCCAACTATTTGTTTACCATCATGTCAATTGCTTCTCTCCTCTTTGAAGTCCTAAACCCCTATCCCCCTATACTTTCTATCATATTTAGCTGAAGATTATACTTAAGGTAAGGGAGTTAGTCATTTTAATGAGTTACTTAGTCTTCCTGGTGGCTGGGCTTCCCTGATGGCTCAGGTGGTAAAGAATCTGCTTGCAATGTGGGAGACCTAGATTTGATCCTTAGGTGGGGAAGATGCCCTGGAGAAGGGAATGGAAAGATCCTCTGGGGAAGGGAATAACCGACTATTCAGTATTCTTGCCTGGAGAATTCCATTGACAGAGGAGCCTAATGGCCACATGAGATCATATGAATCCATGAGGTTGCAAAGAGTTGGACACAACTGAGCAATTAATATACACATGTTAGTCTCCCTGGGTCTCTCCCACGTATATCTGTTTTTAAACCTTTGATTTTTTCCTAGTAATCTGTCTCAAGTCA
The DNA here is from genome assembly GCF_029407905.1 of Bubalus kerabau. Classification (NCBI taxonomy): domain Eukaryota; kingdom Metazoa; phylum Chordata; class Mammalia; order Artiodactyla; family Bovidae; genus Bubalus; species Bubalus kerabau. The sequence goes on from NC_073641.1 coordinate 55,121,514, forward strand.
ATTTAGCTCTTAGACCAACCAGAAGAATTTAGTAGAGTAGAGGAAAACTTTTCCTTCCCAATAGCTGCTAAAAATAATATTCAATTACACTTTTGTATTTACTAATGTACTATAGTTATAACTTGTCAGTAAAGAAGTATTAATTCTTCAAGATTCGGCTAATTATATGACAGTGTTTGATGATATACCACCATGTCAATGAATATCAATATAAGCAAAAATACAGTTCAGTCAAAATTATAGCAAATATAAAGGGAATAAAGTTTGCTCATCTATTAAAGTTTTAAGTATAAATTTATGTTAACTATATTGCCTTCATTAAGGTGATTTCTGTGACCCTAATCACCATTTGAATTCTTTGCTTTTCAGAGAAAGAACTCAGTAGTAGATAATAACTGTACATGCAGCCCAAGTATTCATCTTTTCCTTTAAAGTAAGAAATAATTATGATACTCTATTTACTATGATCCCTACTGCTCTGATAGTAAGAGAAATTGATCTTGTCCTCAGTTCAGTTCAGTCACTCAGTCATGTCCGACTCTTTGCAATCCCATGGGCTGCAGCATGCCAGGCCTCCCTGTCCATCACCAACTCCCAGAGTTTACTCAAACTCATGTCCATTGAATTGGTGATGCCATCCAACAATCTCACCCTCTGCTGTCCCCTTCTCTTCCTGCCTTCAATATTACCCAGCATCAGGGTCTTTTCCAATGAGTCAGTTCTTCTCATCAGGTGTCAAAAGTATTGGAGTTTCAGCTTCAACATCAGTCCTTATAATGAACACGCTTTGGAAGTGTTCTTTAATCTTGTGTTCACTGATCTCCTTTAAGATGGACTGGTTGGATGTCCTAGAGTCCAAAGGACTCTCAAAAGTCTTCTCCAACACCACAGTTCAAAAGCGTCAATTCTTTGGCGCTCAGCTTTCTTTATAGTCCAACTCTCACATCCATACATAACTACTGGAAAAACCATACCCTTGACTAGACGGACCTTTGTTGGCAAAGTAATATCTCTGCTTTGGAATATGCAGTCTAGGTTGGTCATACATTTCCTTCCAAGGAGGAAGAGTCCTTTAATTTCATTTAATTTAATGAAATTTAATTTATTTAAAATTTCATTTTAATTTAATTTAAGTATCATTTAATTTCATGGCTGTAGTCACTATCTTCAGTGATTTTGGAGTCCCCAAAAATAAAGTCTGTCATTGTTTCCCCACCTATTTCCCATGAAGTGATGGGACCACATGCCATGATCTTTGTTTTCTGAATGTTGAGGTTTAAGCCCAATTTTTCACTCTCCTCTTTCATTTTCATCAAGAGACTTTTTGGTTCCTCTTCACTTTCTGCCATAAGGGTGGTGTCATCTGCATATCTGAGGTTATTGATATTTCTCCTGGCAATCTTGATTCCAGTTTGTGCTTCATCTGGCCTGGCATTTCACATGATATACTCTGCATATAAGTTAAATAAGCATGGTGACAATATACAGCCTTGACATACTCCTTTTCCTATTTGGAGCCAGTCTGTTCAGTGTCCAGTTCTAACTGTTGCTTCCTGATCCACATACAGATTTCTTAAGAGGCAGGTCAGGTGGTCTGGTATTCCCATCTCTTGAAGAATTCCCTACAGTTTGTTGTGATCCACACAGTCAAAGGCTTTGGCATAGTCAATAAAGCAGAAAGAGATGTTTTTCTGGAACACTCTTGCTTTTTCAATGATCCAGCGGATGTTGGCAATTTGATCTCTGGTTCCTCTGCCTTTTCTAAAATCAGCTTGAACATCTGGAAGTTCACGGTTCATGTATTGTTGAAGCCTGGCTTGGAGAATCTTGAGCATTACTTTACTAGCGTGTGAGATGAGTGCAATAGGGTGGTAGCTTGAGCATTGTTTGGAATTGCCTTTCTTTGGGATTGGAATGAAAACTGACTTTTTTTCAGTCCTGTGGCCATTGCTGAGTTTTCAACATTTGCTGGTATATTGGGTGTAGCACTTCCACAGTTTCTTCATTCCCTTAATTTCCTGAGTAGCAACTGTTTGAATCTGCCCTTTTTTACTCAGAACAGTTCTAGGAGGTTGAATAAATCTCATTTCCTACAAACAAGAAATGGGGACATGGAAATATTTGTACCTGGGAGGGCCCCACAAGGTCTTGTTTAGTTTCAAAAGTATAAATGCATTTTTAATATTCCAGATTCTCAATTCTTGTTCTTTATTCTTCCACTTTATTGCTTGTGAAGTTGATAAAAGCATTAGCGAAAGGAATCGGTCTTATTTTTCAAATTCAAAGCCCAAATCCTTAAGGGTCATTGAAGGAATCCTTGAAAAACTATTTAATATTTTCAAAAGTGTGGGTTTCACTGGTGGCTCAGACAGTAAAGAATCCGCCTGCAATGCAGGAGACCTGGGTTCAATCCCTGGGTCAGGAAGATCCCCTGGAGAAGGAAATGGCAACCCACTCCAGTATTCTTGCCTGGAAAATCCCATGGACAGAGAAATCTGATGGGCTATAGCCCATGGGTTCTCAGAGTCAGATACAAATGAGTGACCAACACTTTCCCTTTCAAAAGTGTAATTACAATGGTACTGATCTCAAGTGGCCTCAGCCTATAAAGTCTTGAGTAGGGCTTGGGTTCCTACCCAGAGACTGAGATCAGGTTGTGGCAGTGAAAGCACCAGATCCTACCCACTAGACTAGGGGTCAGTGATAAGGGACCTGGCCTTTGGCTTTTACAGAAAAGAGTTTCCACAAAGACGGAAAGTAATGAAGCAAGTCAAGTATTTATTAAGAGAAAAATAATACAGTAAGTGTAGTTAGGTACATGGGCAGACACAGAGGGAGAGTCCCTGAGTTATACCCTCTGGCAGTTTGCATTTCTTTTATGGACATTTCTTCTGGGTTTCCTTTAGCTAATCATTTTGATTTGCCTGCTTCAGAGTCCATATTTGGTATCTCAGGATCCTCCCATGTGTGGGCATGCCTCTCTTAGCCAAGATGGATTTTACCAAAAAAGCATCTGAGTAGAGCATCCCTTGACATTGATCCCTCTTTGGCCCACAAGCTTTTCTGTACATGAGTGGTCAGGGAGGTCTTCTGACTTTGAGGATAAAAAATATGTGGTCTGGGTAGAACCCAGCCTTCTTCCTTAATTGTCCAGCTATTCTCATCTTGGAGTTTGGGTCCATAGGGAATTAATCTCCAATCACTTTATCCTTTGAGGGGCCCATCTGCCTCCTGCCTCAGTATAATCACCAAAGTGAAAGTGAAAATGTTAATCACTCAGTTGTGTCTGACTCTTTGCAACCCCATGGGTGGTAGCCTGCCAGGCTCCTCTGCCCATGGAATTCTCCAGGCAAGAATACTGGAGTCTGTTGACATTCCCTTCTCCAGGGGATCTTCCCCACCCAGACTGAACTCAATCTCTTGCATTCAAGCTGATTTTTTACCATCTGAACCATGAAGCCCCTGAGCTATAATCACCAAAATGCCAGCTAAATGGCTACAAACACACATTATGATCATCTAGTAGCCTTTGTGAAGTGGAAGTGTAAGAGGATGGGGTGAGAGAGAATGGTCATGTTCCAGGTCTCCAGTGAGTTCCTGGGAGGGCCACCAGCCAGTTGAGGGTCCTTGCCTTTGCACAAGAAGGAATTCAAAATAAATTCTTGGTAAAGTGAGTTGATTTAGAGAGATTCACACTCCACAGACAGAATGTGTCCTTCTCAGAAGGTAAGAGGACCTTGGGGGTGTGGGAATGGTTAGTTTTTATGGGCTGGGTAATTTCATAGGCTAACAAGTAGGAGGGTTACCCAACTGTTTAGGCAAAGGGGTGGGGATTTCCAGGAATCCAGCTACTGCCCTTTTTGGTTTTCATTTTATGTTCAGCCCCAGAACTGTCATGGCACCTGTGGGTTCATCACTTAGCTTGCTAATATATTACAGTGAGTGTATAATGAGACTCAAGGTCAACAGAAAGTCAAATCTTCTGCCATGTTGGGCCTAGTTAGCTCTAATCAGTATTTGTCCTATCCTCAATGGCTATATCATTCTTTTAATGATTGTGCCCTGTCCCCTTCCCTCTTGTCTCAGAAGCTCTGATTAGCACCTCTATCTATAGGTATCCACATGTACATGTATCCACATGTATCATATGCTTTGGTAAATAAGAATTCAAGTGTGGGTTGCATGGAGATGAAAGTCTGGCAATTCTCAGCCTCAGTGATGGAAAATACATCATTTTCTTTTTTGTTTTCCAAAGGCATTTGTATGGTAATCCCACATGGAAAAAGTAAAAAAGTTGAAGCATAACATATATGTTTGTCATGTTCTTTCTCTCCCTCTCTTTCTCACTTAGGGTGATTGCAACCTAAATATCTACATTATCTAATCATATGTAAAACTATATGGTAGAAAAAATACGTTTCCCTCCGCCTTTCTAGATATCTTGGCTGATATTGTCCCTAAATAAAAAGCATATTAATAGGAGAAAAACCAACTGATATTTAATAACCATTATACCTCCTGTACACACAGGGGAGACACAGAAAAACTGAGTACCTCCCTGAAACTGCCTAAGCTTTTATTTTAAATATGGGGCTTGTTTAGTGGCTCAGTGGTAAAGAATCCACCTGCCAATGCAGGAGATATGGGTTTGATCCCTGGGTCAGGAAGATTGCCTGGAGAAGGAAATGACAATCTACTCCAGTAGTCTTACGTGGGATATCCCACAGACAGAAGAGGCTGGCAGGCTACAGTACATGGGGTTGCAAAAAGTGGGATATGACTTAGAGGCTAAACCACCACCACAGCTCAATACCAAGGAAGATCTTAGAGTGGGCAGAGTGGAGGCAGTTTTAGGAGGCAATCAGTCGAAGCACAATAAAGGAGGCTATGGTTTTTATGCAGATTTAAATCAGTTGCTTTCTTCACTAATAAGATTCTTTAGTGTTAAGTCATCCTTTTGTTCTGGTTCTTGAGGGGTGGGGGGAGGGGAAGGGAACCTTATAAGGGAAGATTTTCCTCATGACTGAATATCTCTTACAAAAGGTTAACTTCTATTCAATTTTGAGAGCTTATTCTGGATCTGTTCTTTCTTAAAATAATCAACCTAAAATAAGCCTTGTGCCAAAGAAGCATATTTTGGTGTGGCAAACTATGCTCCCCTTTTGAAACATACTAAAACGTTTCTTCATCTTCTAATACAATTGTCTAGTTTTCAAATGACTATCAACTTTGTATTTCTGAGTGTCTATAAAAACAACTTAACCAAAAGTCTTTTTTTTTTAATTCAAAAAAAGTTTCTTTATCATTCAAAAACCTATTTGAAGATGGAAAAGAACAAAGAAAGAGGTGAATAATTAAGCTTTTAAGAACACAATCTGGTTTTGCAAAAACAGGCAGAACCAAAAAAGACCAAGGTAACTGCTTCCTAAATTATCATAGTAACAGATAAGAAAAGAAACTCAAAACTTTATCCATACTAGCCTTTAAAAGCAGTATACAGACTCAAGTGGGCCCACCTTGAGAGGTTTGGATGAAAGCTCCCTGGCAAGCAGGTATTTGCCAAGACTGGCAGCCTGTTAGCAGTGGGAACACACATCGCACTTCACTGCTTTTGGGCACAGAGTGTCTACATTTAAGTCTATTGTTTTAAAAGTAAAGCCATTATCAATTTAGGTGCTTTTCATACTTAAACCTTTGTTGTTCTTACTAGTGTGCCTACTGGAGTTGGAAATTTAAAAAAAAGTATTTATTTTAAATATAGTGATTATGTCTCTCCCAGAGAATTTATCAATAGAAACTCTTTAGAGTCAAAGTCTTCCCTGGTGACTCAGATGGTAAATAATTTGCCTGCAATGCAGGAGACATGGGTTTGATCCCTGGGTGGGAAAGAGAAGGGAATGGCAGCCCATTCCAGTATTCTTGCCTGGACAGAGGAGCCTGGTGTGCTACGGTCCATGGGGTCGCAAAGAGTCAGACATGACTGAGCAACTAACACACTATAGTCAAAGAATATTCACTTCTAAGCTGCACCCTTACACTCTCTCCAGTGTTTTTTAGTACTAGTCTCAGTTACTATTCTTTTTCTCATCATAAAAAAGTGATTGTTGTATACTGTGTAATTATTCATTTCAACAATGTATGCTGGAAATGGATTTCATGGAAGTTCCATATAGGTCATTATGGCTAAGCCATGAGGATAGCAAACCTGCTGGCTATACATTGTATATTCGTGTAAAATGGGTACATATAACTTACAAAGCATAAATATGTAAATAAAATGTTAGGAAATATATATAATATACTGTGCGTGTTCAGTCATTCAGTTGTGTCTGACACAACTAAAGTGAGTTGTCATCTTCTACTCCAGAGGATTTTACCATCTCAGGGATCAAATATGTGTTTCAGGCATTGGTAGGCAGATTATTTACCACTGCACCACCTGGGAAATCCATATAGTAAATAACTATATATATATGTATATATATATATGTATATATATATATGTATATATGTGTGTGTGTGTTACTTACAGATTTAACTATATGTACATATATGAATTGTATCTAAAAATAGCCAAGCCTGAGGTTTCAGCTGAGACAAAATTGAGTCTTAGGGTCTAAGAGTGAGAAAAGAGTGTTGTCTATTTCAGGGTAAGCCAGGAGATTCTATTTTGCCCCCAGGGTTATAAATATTTATCTGGAAACAAAGAACAGAGAGAAGAAAGATGGCAAACTGAGAGTTCAGGCAGAAAAACAGAGGTTGTTTTTATTGTTCAGACGCTAATTCATGTTCAACTGTTGGCGACCTCACGGACTGCAGCATGCCAGGATCCTCTGCCCTCCACTATCTCCCGGAGGAGTTTGATCAAATCCATATCCACTGAGTCAGTGATGCTATCTAAATATCTCATCCTCTGTTGCCCCCTTGTCTTATGCCATCAATTTTTCCCAGCATCAGGGTCTTTTCCAGTGAGTCAGCTCTTTATATCAGTTGGCCAAATTCACCTTCAGTATTAGTCCTTCCAATGAATATTCAGGGTTGATTTTCTTTAGGATTGATGGTTTCATCTCCTTGCTGTCCAAGGGACTCTCAAGAGTTTTCTCTAGGACCACAATTCAAAAGCACCAGTTATTTGGCACTCAGCTCTCTTTATGATCCAATTCTCACATCCATACATGACTACTGGAACCATAAATTTGGCAATGTGGACCTTTGTTGCCAAAGTGATATCTCTGCTTTTTAATATTCTGTCTAGGTATGACATATTTTTTCTTCTAAGCAGCAGGCATCTTTTAATTTCATGGCTGCAGTCACTGTCTGCAGTGATTTTGGAGCCCAAGAAAATAAAATCTGCCACTGTTTTCTCTTATTCCCCTTCTATTTGCCATGAATAGACAGAGTTCCTGAATAACTATGGACAGAGGCTCATAACACTGTACAAGAGGTGATGACAAAAATCATCCTAAAGAAAAAGAAATGCAATAAGGGAAAATGGTTGTCTGAGGAGGCCGTACAAATAGCTGAGAAAGTAAGAGAAGCCAAAAGCAAAGGATAAAGGGAAGTACATACCCAACTGAATGCAGAATTCCAAAGAATAGCAAGGAGAAATAAGAACTCCTTGTGGTGAGAAATGCAAAGAAACAGAAGAAACACTAGAATAGGAAAGACTAGAGCTCTCTAAAAGAAAATTGGAGATACCAAGGGAACATTTCTTGCAAAAATGGGCCCAATAAAAGAAAATACAAGGACCTAACTCTGGAAGAAAACATTAAGAAGAGGTGGCAAAAATACACAGAAGTAAAGTACAAAAAAGGTCTTTATGACTGGGATAGCTACAATGGTGTGGTGACTCACCTAGAGCCAGACATTCTGGAGTGTGAAGTCAAGTGGGCTTTAGGAAGCATTACTAGGAACAAAACTAGTAGAGGTGTTGGGATTCCAGCTGAGCTATTTCAAATCCTAAAAGATGATGTTGTTAAACTGTTGCACTCAATATGCCAGCAAATTTAGAAAACTCAGCAGTGGTCACAGGACTGGAAAAGTTCAGATTTCATTTCAATCTCAAAGAAGGGCAATGCCAAAGAATCTTCATACTACTATATAATTGCATTTTACATACTGGCAAGGTAATGCTCAAAATACTTCAAGCTAGGCTTCAACAGTACATGGACCCAGAACTTTCAGATGTACAAGTCGGGTTTAGAAAATGTGGAGGAACCAGAGATCAAAGTGCCAACATCCCTTGGATCACTGAAAAGGCAAAAGAATTCCAGAAAAACATCTACTTCTGCATCATTGACTACACTTACACCTTTGACTGTGTGGAATACACTGTGGAAAAGTAGAAAATTTTGAAAGCTATGGGAATACCAGACCACATTACTTGCCTCCTGAGAAACCTGTATGCAGGTCCAGAAGCAACAATTTGAACTTAACACGTAACTACGGACTGGTTCAAAATTGGGAAAAGGGAACATCAAAGCTGTATATTGTTACTCTGCCTGTTTAACTTATATGCAAAGTACATCATGCAAAATACTGAGCTGGATGAATTACAAGCTGAAATCAAGATTGCCAGGAGAAATATCAACAACCTGAGATATGCAGATGATACCACCCTAATGGCATAAAGCAAAGAGGAACTCAAGAGCTTTTTAATGAAGGTGAAAGAGGAGAGTGAAAAAGCTGGCTTACAACTCAAATTCAAAAAAATAAGATCATGGCATCCGGTCCCATCACTTCATGGCAAATAGATAGGGAAAAAATGGACATAGTAGCAGATATTATTTTCTTGGACTCCAAGATCACTGGATGGTGACCATATCCATGAAATTAAAAGGTGCTTGATCTTTGGAAGAAAAGCTATGACAAACCTAAATAGCACATTGTATGGTAGTTTGAACATTCTTTACCATTGCCTTTCTTTGGGATTGGAATGAAAACTTATCTTTTCCAGTCCTGTGGCCACTGCTAAGTTTTTTCAAATTTGTTCACTGAGTGCAGAACTTTAACAGCAACACCTTTTAGGATTTTAAATTGTTCAGCAGGAATTCCAACACCAACACAAGAGTTGTTCATAGTAATGCTTCCTAAGACCTACTTAACACTCCAGGATGTCTGGTTCTAGGGGATAAACCACATCATTGTGGTTATCCCAGTCAATAAGACCTTTTTTGTACAGTTCTGTGTATCTCTTATTAATCTCTTCTGCCTCTGTTAGGACCTTACATTTTCTGTCCTTTATTGAGCCCATGCTTGCATGAAATGTTCCCTTGATATCCCCAAATTTCTTGAAGGGATCTCTAGTCTTTTCCACTCTCTGTTTTCCTGCATTTCTTTGCATTGTTCATTTAAGAAGCCATTCTTATCTCTCCTTGCAATTCTCTAGCACTCTGCAGTAAGTTGGATATAGCTTTCCCTTTTCCCCTTGCCTTTTGTATCTCTTCCTTTCTCAGCTATTTGTAAAGCCTCCTCAGAGAACCACTCTGCCTTCTTGTATCTTTTTTTCTTTGGGATGGTTTTGGTCATCGCCTCCTTACAATGTTAGGAACCTCCATCCATAGTTCTTCAGCCATTCTGTCTGTCCAAACTAATCCCTTGAATCTATTTGTCACTTCCACAGTATAATCATAAGGGATTTGATTTAGGTCATACCTGAATGGTCTAGCAGTTTTCAATTAAAATGGCCTACTTCTTTCAATTTAAGTCTGAATTTTGCAATAAGGAGTCCATAATCTGAACCACAGTCAGCTCCTGATTTTGTTTTTGCTGACTGTATAGAGTTTTTCCACCTTTGACTGAAAAGAATATAATCAATCTGATTTCGGTATTAACCACATTATGATGCTCCTGTGTAGAGACATCTCTTGGTGTTTGCTATGACCAGTGTGTTCTCTTAGCAAAACTCTGTTAGCCTTTATGTTACTTTATTTTGTATTCCAAGACCAAACTTGCCTATTACTCCAGGTATCTGTGTCTTCCTACTTTTGCATTTCAGACCCCTATGATGAAAAGGACATCTTTATTTTGGTGTTAGTTCTAGAAACTGTGGTATGTCTTCATAGAACCATTCAACTTCATCTCCTTCAGCCTCAGTGGCTGGGCATCAACTTGGATTACTGTGATGTTAAATGGCTTGCCCTGGAAATAAAGTGAGATCATTTTCTCGTTTTAAAGTTTGCACCTAAATACTGCATTTTGGACTCTTTTGATGACTGTTAAGGGCTACTCCATTTCTTCTAAGGGATTCTTGCCCACAGCAGTAAATGTAATGGTCGTCTGAATTAAATTTGCCCATTCCCATCCCTTTTAGTTCACTGATTTCTAAAATGTCGATGTTCACTGGTGTCATCTCCTGCTTGCCCTCATCCAATTTACCTCTATTCATGGACCTAACATTACAGGTTCCTATGCAATTTTGTTCTTTACAGCATCAGACTTTACTTTCATCCTCAACTGAGTGTTATTTACATTTTTTGTCCAAGTGCTTCATTCTTTCCAGAGCTATTCATAGTTGTCCTCTGCGCTTCACCAAGAGCATACTGGACCCCTTCTGACCTGAAGTAGCTTTATTCAACTTGATTCCTTTTCTAAGGTAATATTTAATTATGCCTAACATTTATTTTTCTAAGTTGTCTTTCTCTCAGTTCTTTTGGTTGCTACGGTAGCCATGAAAATTCTGTATTTAAGTATAGGAACTGTATATTTTTCCAAAAAATATCTCAGTTGAAAGTATTATCACTCATCTTTTCAAAATGCAGTCACAAGGGTTGCTTTTATAAATCCTTTTGGCCAATGATATATGAGTCTGATTTCTTTTTCAAGAGGATATTTGAAAGCATTTCAAGCAAATTGTCAGTTTGAAGAGCACTGTAATCAGCTATTTCAGAAACAGAGATGACTAAAAGGATAGACATGTTTCAGAACATTGCTTAAAAGCGGACAATTTGACAGGGGCTGTTAGAAAGAATTCTTGTCTGTACTGAATGGACACATGATACAGCAAAATAGACATGAGGTGTGTTCAAAGATATTTTCTAAGGCACTGAATTCCCAGAAAGGTCAGTTTGGGTAGGAATTTGCCTGAAAATATTACTTTGTAACAGTCTGGTTGAGACAGTTTTAAGCACATGCAGGATATTATGTTTTTCTTTCATCTAGAACAGAAGACCAAACAACTTACCATGCAAAAATGCTCTTTGTAAGGAGGCTTAATTAATTTTGTCTCTTACTTTTCTAGTCACAGGTGATTTACAATATAATTCGTTCTTTCAACTAATTTAAAGAAGTTTTCACAAACCCGGCCCCATTTTTACTGCCTTCCCAATGGCTTCTCCTTCTACTCCTATTCATTCTACCTTTGGTTTCACTAGTTTCTGAACAGCCACAAATTGGCTTCTGAAGCTGAAAGTGAGTGAAAGGAATAAAGAGGGTTTGGAAAGGAAGCCTCAACCTCCATTAGACCCAGGTGCTTATAGAAATCTCAATCCTGTTCTCGCGTGAGTCTGACGCAGCTTCTAACTTGCGGGAATTCCTGGCTCTTCGGCACTCGGCTCAGCACATCTTCATCCAGCTCCTGGTAGGCACTGAATTTCTTGTTGTCATCTCCAGTTGGGGGGGTGACACCATTATCTTTGCCAAAGTCATCCATTGAGTTTGCTGAGAAACTTCTTTAGAAGCTAGGGAAGAAGGTATGGACATGGGAATCATGGCACATGGAAGGTTTATGGAGGAACAGAACACAGATTCAATATCTTCTGTTATTGCCACAGGTACATTTCTCATGCCCAGCTCAGTTATGAACTTTGTCTCTCTCACACACACTACAGATAATACCTGGAGAAAATTTCTGCACAGTTTCAGTATTTACGGTATCAAAATTTCAAAAATGACAAGTAAAACCGATGATTTACTGAAGTAGAAATTAGTACTATGTATTGTACACAAACCAAAAATACAGTTTGTAAACAGGGAGTGCTCAAACCAATAAAGTTCAAGTAGGGATTCCGAGGTGGCTCAAATGGTAAAGAATCTACCTGCATTGCTGGAGACCTGGGTTCGATCCCTGAGTCTGCAAGATCTCCTGGTGAAGGAAATGGCAAACCCACTCCAGTATTCTTGCCTGGAGATCCCATGGAGAGAGGAGTCTGGCAGGCTACTGTCCATGGGGTCACAAAGAGTTGGATGCGAATGAGTAACTGACACTTCACTTCATATTGTTTTAGAGCACTTAATACCATGGGAAGGTCATGTTCTTCAGTAGTTGTTTATAGTACTAGAATTTTCTCAAATGATAGGGAATTGGATAATGGTTAGTTCATATCAATTTTTGGAGAAGGCAATGGCACCCCACTCCAGTACTCTTGCCTGGGAAATCCCATGGATGGAGGAGCCTGGTAGGCTGCAGTCCATGGGGTCGCTAGGAGTCGGACACGACTGAGCGACTTCACTTTATTTTTTCACTTTCATGCATTGGAGAAGGAAATGGCAACTCACTCCAGTGTTCTTGCCTGGAGAATCCCAGGGATGGGGGAGCCTGGTGGGCTGCCATCTCTGGGGTCGCACAGAGTCAGACACGACTGAAGTGACTTAGCAGCAGCAACAGTTGATGTGGGCTTCCCTTGTGGCTCAGCTGGTAAAGAATCTGCCTGCAATGTGGGAGACCTGGGTTGGGAAGATCCCCTGGAGAAGGGAAAGGCTACCCACTCCAGTATTCTAGTCTGGAGAATTCCATGCACTGTATAGTCCATGGGGTCACAAAGAGTCGGACAGGACTGAGCGACTTACACTTACCTATCGATTTTGGCAATAGTTTAGATTTTGCTTGATTTACAGAGGCATGGGCAAGAAATTACCCAGTTCAATTTAGGTTTGTGAAGTAAACTGAATTTAGCTTTGCTTGTATGACTAAACTGGTTTTGACTTGCTTAGGGAATTTTCATGTCTGGTCTCCATTTGTTTTTTATTTTAACAGCTTCTATTTTTTTAACTAATACAATTATGTAAAGTTTAAAAATAAAATAAAAAAAAATAAAATAAAACCATCTGACCATAAAAAAAAAAAGGTGTTGATATAAAATGTTAGCAATACAAAATGGAAGTTCACCTGTTTTGATGATCAGCTCTTCTCCCATCATATTGGCTTATAGTCTGTCCACCAAGGACTCTGATTTGTGTCCTAAAGTAGAGCTGGCCTTGGAGCTGAGTCTATATACCAGGGGCCAATCAAACTGTGGAAACTTCTCAGTCTGGGTTTGATGGTTAAAATTCCCCACTTAGAAACAGTCAGTATCACCTGTATTTCCATGGTTTCAGTTAATGATGTTCCTGGTTTGATGCTGTATGGATTCTAGTGCAATGTTAGCAGGAAGAAAGAAATAGCAGATAGAAATAGCTGAATCTCTTACATCTTCTTCAAGTTGCCCTGTTGCAGACCCCCAGATATATTGGTAAACTAATTCCTTTTTAAAATTTGTAATCTGTTGGTGCTCTGGAAGGTTTGTAAACTAGCACAAAATTTACTAAATTAGAGTAGCTTTCACATTCCACAAAACGAGTGTCTGGTGAATCCTTCCTGAATCATCTGGTCAACAATTCTAGTGTTTGCAGCAGTCTGCAATTTTAGTCTTTAATGGCACCTCTACTGTGACAGGCAAAAAAACTTCAATTTATATAAAAGCCATAATCATATAATATATGTTTACTCCCCTCAATTAGAATTATAATTAGGTAGGTAATTATTTCTAAATATATGAAAGTATAATACAAAATTCATACTAATAAGTAAATGACATTTCCAAGCAAGCATTAGTGAGGGTGTGTCATGAAGCACATTAAGATATTAAGTACCTTTGAAAGTTGGAGAGCAAATAGAGCTGGGGAAAGAGGATCAGAAAATGGAGGCCAAATATACAGCAATTATAACTAATTTTAGATGCTATGAGATAATTTCTGACATAAACACCAAAGCAAAACTCATCACATAACACATGAGAAAATTTTTTGTTTTTCTTTTTTCTTTTTACCAAAGTCGGTATATATGATAACAAAGTAATCAGAGGGAAAATCTTTTTTAAGCTTAAGGTATACTTCTGTAAGAAATAGAAATTAAAATAGATATAGCCAGGTGGTCCTAATTGAATTTAGAATTTAATGGCAGAGTTTATTGTAATTGGAACTGAATATATGTTTTTTACTTGATTAAAATCACTGAAATACTACACGGGGAAACAAATTATAAAATAAAAAGTTACACTAATATTTGGGATTACAAGAACAGACAAAATTTCAAAATTATATCCCAACTGCAAACCTACTTAAGATTCTCTTTTCTTGGAAAAAAATTTTCATTATTGAGAAGTACATCTGAAGAGTCCAATATTTCCTCCACATATTCCAAAATTAGAGAGAAATTTTTTAGTCAGAAAACAAAAAAAATTGTCTAATACATACAAAGTAACCTCTTTTAATACTTTTATGAAGATTTTACCAGTATTTGAAGTGTAATAATTATTACTTTAATTAGAAATTAATGACTAAAACTGGATGTTACCCGGTGGGTCATAATTTGCCCTGATACTAGAAAAATATTGTTAAAGTAAAACTGTTGATACACCCAGCTGGATAAGTATAATATTTACATGAGAATAAAAAATATTAAAAAGGGGTGATAGTAATTTTTCTCCAGAAAACAAAATAACTTTTAAAAGAATAATTCTTTTCAAGAGTTAATAAGTCCTCAGTAGACCATTGTCTTTAGTTTGGTTCATGTCAAAATGACTGTAGCAACAAGAACAAAACAGGAAAATTTTCACTGCTGCTTAATTCCGTTTTTGTTACAATAGCATAGGCATCAGAATGCCTAATGAAGGAACTATAGTGGTGTGTTCTTAGAAACGAGGATTGTTAATCTCTACAATCACCCAACCTATGATTATATCCTCTCTTAAAAAGAAAATTGGAAATCAGTGGGAAAATGGCATTTTGATGTAATTGAGATTATGTTTATTCACAGAGTGTTTTGTTTTCCTTATGAGCTGCCAAACATCTGGATAAAGACTGAAAAGTTTAGCAAAATATTAACGTCTTTCCAAGTGTCTAAATGTTGATTTGCATTTTATGTTTCACTCTAAATAGTTGATGAGATTTAATATTATCCACAAAATATAAATTATTTTCCCCTTTTCTTTGAAGTTATTGTCTCACTCTAGGCATTCCATAGGATATTCTCTAATTTGGAAAGAGAGTGGATATATGATAGAATTTTAGAGTTGAAAGATAGGAAAATAATATTGGCCCAACTTAATATCTGTGGTTAATAATTTTAAGAATTAAAAGGGTCATTTTTTTCTGAATCATATGTGGTGTTTGTGGCTGAGTATAACAGGAACCTCTGTCTTATGCAAGAAATATACATTATATTCTTAACTAAGTAGCCTTAAATATTAAAACCATTACAGTTAAAATAAGAAACCATATAAAAGGCTACCTGTTGTTCTCATCACTGAGTAGCACATTTTTTGAAGTTCTACTAACTGGAATAATAAAATTTAAAAAAATTCAAAAATAAGGGATAAAATGATTTATTTTGGTAGAAGATATGATTTACCGTGCATATCTAATAAAACCTTTTTGGAAGTATAGAAAAATTAAATGAGTAAACTTTGTTAAAAATCACATTTTTATCTCCTCTAACTTTCCTTAGAGATGAAAATGGAAAGTATTCCCTTTAATGCAGAAATAAAATAGAATTACAGTTAACAAGTTAGTACCTACATAAAGAACCTACATAAAGAAATTGTGTAATGTAATGGAAAGATAAAACTAGGTCAGATGAAGTGAAAAGTAACTGTACAGTATCAGAAAATATGAAGCTTACTATCATAAATGCCTGTTTCTCTAAAATTAATATATAAACAATGTATTTTGAATAAAATTACAACAGTAGTTTGTGTCTTCAGATAAAACAATTTTAAGTATATGTAAGAATAGATATGTAAAAAACCATAAAGCCTGTGGTATAAATGGCAATTTACAGAGTAACTCAGGATTATTCTTTTATTAGTCATTGGAGCATAATACAAATCCATCTTAAGCAGTTCTTTATTGACATAGAACATACAAGTAAAGCAGTGGAACAAAATAAAACATCTCCAAATTGATTACAGTATACATAATTGTATGAAGTTGAAAGTCATTTTTTTCAGCCATTTTTGTTTTGTGTGTGTGTGCAATTGAACAATGGCACCCCCACTCCAGTACTCTTGCCTGGAAAATCCCATGGACAGAGGAGCCTGGTAGGCTGCACTCCATGGAATCACGAAGAGTCAGACATAACTGAGTGACTTCACTTTCACTTTTCACTTTCATGCATTGGAGAAGGAAATGGCAACCCACTCCAGTGTTCTTGCCTGGAGAATCCCAGGGACGGGGGAGCCTGGTGGGCTCCTGTCTATGGGGTCGCACAGAGTTGGGCATGACTGAAGCGACTTAGCAGCAGCACCAGCAATTGGACAGCGAAATAGAACTCTACAAATTAAGATGGAGGAATCCTTCAGGAATATAGATATGTCTTTGAGTTTTTAAAATGCTTGTAAGACATATCTATATTCTATATCTATATTCCTGAAGGATTCCTCAATCTTAATCAAACATGTCTTTAAATTGCAGAAAGAGAGTAACTGCCAACTTATGCTTTCATTCCCAGCTATATTTCACAATTAAAAACAATGTAGCTGGGAATGAAAGCATAAGTTGGCAGTTATTTTCTTTCCGCAATTTAAAGACATTTTTGATCTGTTGTTCCAGTACTTTTTCATAGCCTTTTATCCCTTTGAAGAAATATATATGATAGGACTGGGTGTGGTTTTCTGAGTACTTACCTTCCTTAATATCTTTTAACAATTTGGGGAATTTTAGGGCTTTTTCTCTTATTTACTTTTTTTTTTTCCATTCTTTTTCCCTGCTTCTTGAATACCAATAACTCATATTAGATCTCCTTCTCAAATCACTCTTTTCAATATGTTTACTATTTTTTCAACCTGCATATTTCCTATTGAACTATTTTCCAGTTCTCTATTCTTCTATCATTTCCAGTCTGTCATTAAATAATCAACTCAGTTCTTAATTTTTTTTAAAATTTTATTTGTTGGGGCATAAATTGTTTACCACTTTTTGCTAGTTTCTTCTGTACAGTGAAGTGAATCCCTCCCATCAAGGTCACCACACAGTACTGAGTTGGGTTCTCTGCACACAGCAGGCTCTTCTCTAATTATCTCTCTTCCATGCATAGCAGTGTATGCATGTCAATCCCACCCTCTCAATTCATCCCATCTCCATTTCCCCCCTTGGTGTTCATACATTTGTTCTCTACATCTGTGTGTTTATTTCTGCTTTGCAAATAGTTTCATCTGTACCATTTTTCCAGATTCCACATATATATGGTAATATACAGTATTTGTTTTTCTCTTTCTGACTTACTTCACTCCATATGACACTATGTAGTTCCATCCATGTCTACATATAACCCAATTTCATTCCTTTTAATAGCTGAGTAATATTCCATTGTGTATATGAATGGCATCTTTATCCATTCATCTGTCAGTGGACATTTAGGTTACTTTCATTTTTTTTTTAGTTCAAAAATTTTTATTTAGTTTTTTTATGTATACTATAGTTCCCTTTTCATATATACATCCTTTCAACAATTTTGAATATATTATTCACAGTAGAATAAAGTCCATCACTGATAATTTAGAAATCAAGAATTATATGCAGGTCTATTCCTATTTTTTCTTTATTTACTTAGTCTTGGGAGTTTTGAAAAAGTCTAGAGGTCATGAATACTAATACTTTTTTTTTTTCTATTGAAGATTTATTTCCCTGAAGTCTAATAGACATGTAAGCTGAAGACACACCATTCTAATCCAATAAGGTGAGCTGATTACAGGCTGGGTTGTTGGTTTTGTAATAACTCAAATTATACTTGTGTGCTTTTTTTTCCCTCTGAATCTCAACTGAGAACAATACTTACAAGGTTCCCTCCTAGTAAAAGTTCTGACCTTGTTTGATCATGTTGGCACTGGGAGTCTGCTGCTATAAACACTCTGCTCTCTGGTTTTTTAGTTTTTTATCCTCCACAGCTGAAGACTTCAATAAATGCCTCTATTAGGGGATCAGCCTCCTGGAAGTGTTGTTTCTCTGAATTCCTTGTCCTAGGAAATTTTTGTTTGTTTTCAGGGAATCTCCGCTGCCCTGAAAACTTTTCAGAACTTCACTGGCCTTTCCTAGCTCCATCCCTACTGTAGTACTCCCAGTATCTGGATTCACCCTAAGCATTGGTTAAATGCCCGGAGGGAAAAAGCAGCTCACTCTATGCAGGTTCACTGATCTGTTCTTTAATTCATGCTTAGAATTCCTTCCTGAAATTCTGATAATTTCAATATTTCTTTCTTTGTATTTCTATTTTTTTAAAGTCTTTATTATTGTT